>NW_024081172.1:0-636280 GCF_003009895.1 Hyaena hyaena
CCGTACCGGGGGCGCAGCCGAAGTTGGTTGCACTCTTCAACCCAGGCCAGTTCCAATCTCCAAATCCCAGTCCATGCGCCCCGCTGAAATTGCCTTAGACACAGCTTCCCAGGTAACCCCCTCGGGTAATTCCAGGCCCCCTATGGAGCTCTGGGGGTGGAGTCAGAATCGCTGCTTCCTTCTCTGGGTCAGGCTGGCGAGCATGGGTGGGGGCTTATCTGCCGGGTGCTCTGAGCCGGAGTCTGCTGGAGTGAGGAAAACCGGGTCCCTCTATGGCTCGTCACCCGAAACAGGAACTCACAGGCAAATCTCCCAGTTTTTAGCTCTTTGCCTTCCCTCTGGAGTCCCAGCCAGCCAGGGGCGCAGACGCCCGGTGTCCGCGCGGCTCTTCCAGGGGCCCCAGCCACCCGGGAGCTACAATGGCGGCAGGCGCGCCACCACTCTGAAGTCCAGCCTCCAGGAGCCAGCACAAAGAAGCAGTTTGTGTGCTCAGCCCCCCCCCCCCCCAGGACCAGTTGGCGCGAGGGGACCTGGTGTGCAGGTATTTGGCAAGTACGGTCTTTCTATGCACCAAGCAGAGGTTCCCCCCCCACCCCCACCCCGAGCAGAGGTTTTTCTGTTTCGGACTCTCTCCTTTTACCCTCTTACTCCCCATAGAGTGTAGAGGGGGATCGCCTCCCACCCTGGAGTCTCTGACCCCGGCCCGATTTTCTCTTCCCCGGTTCACACTCACATTAGAAGACTCTCTCAGTGGATTCTGCGTCCTTTTTCTCCCAATCTCTCAGGTTTTATAAGGTTTCCAATGGCTTCAGATCTTTTCTGTGTGATGTATGGGCGCGAGTGCAAGTACGGAGCTCCTTACTTCTCCGCCATCTTGCCCTCTCCTCGCCATTTGATTCTTTTATCAGTCATATCAGGCTTCTGAAAGCACTATGGGCAGAATGTACAATACCCACTCATTGCAGTTCTTGGGTAGTTTCTCCTATTTCTTTATGGTCTTCCTCCCAGGAAAATTATGTTGTTTGACAGTTACCATTCTTCATGGGAGCAACAGATTTACTGGCTCCCAACTGGTACTTCCCTTCAGCATTGGTTTGATTACTCTAACTTGGAGGTGGAACTCACCAATTGCAGATTTTGACCCTATAGGATATCAGTGCTCAATATACTCTTTGGTATTGGGAAAATAAAAATGTTGTATTTTTGACGGGGAAAACCACAAAATCATTTTGTGGAGGAAGGTCCAAAGGGACTTTTATGATACTAATCATTTGCCTTCCATAACCATCAATGGTACTGAGGAGACCAGAAGACTTCTGATTATATTTATGTATTATGATTACATCAAGCTCCAGTATCAACCAGAGCCATCATCTTTTGTTTAATTCTGGGGGACCAGAGAAGAGTGAGCTCAACATGAGGCCTCCAGTCACCTCCAATAGTCCTCATGTGGAGGCAGTCTTGGCCTCCATCCTAAATCTAGGGCATGAGAGGCACTCACCCTGAGTAGAACTGTATCCCCGAGGTCTCTGCTGGAGCAGGAGGGGCATCAAGGATGGTAGAGAAAGGTAGGGCAGGTCTGAACTGTTGTTCAAGTTTTAAAGCTTTCCGTAGGACAACCAATATAGAATTAGGTTGCTGGTCTCTATTTTTATGTGGTATCCTGGCAGCAGTGAAGTCAAATCTCATTTGTTTCCAGGTTACTTTTATCAGACTCCTTACAGCTGATTGGAAAATCTTTTGACTTTTTGAGGTCCCTCTCTGTCTTGGGTCTTTCCCACAGACTGTACCCATCCATGGGATTCTCAGTTTCCCCCAGTTCATCAATGAATTACCCAACATCATAACTGTCTTACTCTACAATTGGTCTCAGCATAGATATCAGAGTCTCATAACAGGTGATGGGGGTAGACTAGAGTATCTTGATTTTCATTCCTGTAGTGAATAAGGTTCTATCAGGGCCTTCAAAGAGAAGGGCACAGATGGCCTATCTCATTTCCAACTCCTTAAAAATTTATTGTACTTATTTTGCAGATTGCCAGGGTCCCACTTGCCCAGGGAGATCCTGATCATTGAGCCAAACCTCCTTTCAGACTGGAATAATCCAATCTATAAAGAGGAGAGTATCTTGAACCACTCCTTTCCCCTCCCACCATGAATGTCACAAAGGTACTGCCAAAGGGCAGGGTGTATGGTGATGCTGTCCATTTTGTCTGTCTCCTACCCTGTGAGAAAAATACCACTGCTGTCCTCTCCACACGCCGCACACATCCAGAATCCCAAAGTCACAATAACCATGCTTGGGTATTTTCCCTGGTCTTTTGATGGAACTTGGCAGCTATCTCAATAAACTTAGTGGAAGTATATTCTCTCACCATGAATGTTTCCTGAATTGGGAGCTGCCTTGCTGGCTGGGGCTGCTGTTGCTATATTTTTGTTTTTCTCTATATTAGGGGTCAGATAACACAGGGTACTTCTGGTTCCTCACTGATTACCACAACATCCTCCTCTTCATTCTCCTTGTTTTCCCAAAGATTCCACTTTTTAGTGTCCCAATTAGGCATTGTCCCAAGCACTCAAACCTTAATCTGTGCCAGTTTGTGCCCTCCTAGCTTGGCAAAGTAGCATGTTAAAGTCTTTGACTTATTATTCTGCTCTCCCACCTTATCTGCCAGCCCAGAATCTGGTAGAGTAGTGGACAATCACACATCCTCTCTAACCACAGCTCTACTTTCAACTTACTATATTGAGGTTCAGACTCCAGTTAGGCATCAGTGGCCAGCCAGGATCTTCTCCAACACCAGTCCTATCAGATTAGGGGCCCGCTCCTATTTTTATCACTTCCTCACAGGCATTTATCACCTCCTCAGAGGCCCTATATACAAATGCAGTCACATTGAAGGTTAAGGCTTTAATATATGATTTGGAGAAGACACAAGCATTCAGCCCAGAACATCTAAAATAATCAAAATAATATGGTGCTGGCATAAAAACAGACATATAGACCAAATGAACAGAACAGAGAACCCAAAAATAAAGCCTTATGCATAGAGTCAAATGATCTTCAACTAGAGTGCCAATCATAGTTGGGAAAGGATAGGCTTTTTAATAACTGCTGAGAAAACCAGATATCCACTTGCAAAAGAGTGAAGTTGCACCTTTACCTTACACCTTATGCAAAAATTAACTCAAAATGGATTAAAGACATAAGTTTAAAACATGAAACTGTAAAATTCCTAGAAGAAAACACAGGAGAAAGCTTCATGACATAGGACTGGGAATATTTTCTTGGATATGACCACAACTCACAGGCAATGAAAACACAAATTGACAAATAGGACTTTATAAAACTTAAAAAAATATATATGTGCAGCAAAAGAAATAATCAACAGAGCGAAAGGCAACCATATAAAAGGAGAACATATTTACAAACGATACATCTGAAAATAAGTTAAGATTTAGAATATATAAAGAACAATTACAATTCAACAACAACAAAAAATCATCCAATTTAAAAAAATATACAAAGGATTTAAAATAGACATTTCTCCAAAGAAGATACACAGATGGCCAAAAAGCACATGAAAAGATCATTAATCATTAGGGAAATTCACATTAAAACCACAATGAGCTATTATCTCAAACCATTAGGATGGCCACTATAAAAAAAAAATAAACGTTGGCAAGGATGTGGAAAATCTGGAACCCTCATGAACTATTGCTGGGAACGTAAAATGGTGCCTCAGCTATGGAAAACAGTTTGGAAGTTCCTCACGATTAAAATAGCCAATTACCATACGATCCAACAATCCCACTTTGGGGTGTACATCCAGAAGAATTGAAAACAGTATCCTAAAGAAATATTAGCACTTCCATATTCACTGCAGCATTATTCACAATACCCAAGAGATGTAAGCAACCTAAATGTTCATCAGTGGATGAATGAATAAAAGAAAATGTGCTATATACATGCAATGAAGTATTAGTAAGCCTCTGAAAATAAAGAAACCTTGTCATATGCTACAACGTGATTGAAACTTGAGGACACTATACTAAGTGAGATAAACCAGTCACTAAACAAAACAAAACAAACAAACAAACAAAACACTGCATGATTCCATTTATATGAGGTATCTAAAGGAGTGGAACATAGAAATAGAAAATGGAATGGTAGTGGCCAAGGAGAGAGGGGGAAAAGGAAAATGTTCAATGAGTATAAAGTTTTAGTTCTGCAAGATGAAAAACTAGATATCTGTTATATAACAATGCTATATATAGTTAACACTGCTATACTACACACTTAAAAATGGTTATGATTGTAAATGTTATGTTATGTGTCTTTTACTACTTTTTTTAAAGCTACATTGTACCTCTCTGACTATTCTGTAGTCTCATCTGATTCTGACTTTCTTATGCTCCCTCTTCCACTTTCAAAGACACTTGTGAGTACATTGGTCCCACCCAGATAATCAGGGATAATCTCCTTGTGTTAAAGTCAGCTGATTACCCAACTTGAACTCCACTGACAACTATAATTTCTCTTTGCTATATAACCCAAAACATTCACAGCTTCTGAGTATTAAGACATGGACATATTTAAAAGACTATTGTTCTGTCTACCATAATACCTTTCTAGAAATATCAGACTAGCCTTGCTTGAATTCTAACTCAAAGGCAATCTCCCTTTTAAAGATGTGGCTCCCCTTATTTATTTATTATTCAAAAAACTAAAAATGAAGTACTTCTACTCTGATAGGAAAAGATAGGGTTCAGTAGGCACAAAGAGAGGCTAGGGCTTGAAGGTCCCTGAGTGGGGAAAAATACATATTTTAAAACATTTCTTCTGGAAATGTCTAAACTCAAACAAATTCCCTCAAGCATAAAGTTCCTCTTAAGAATGACAGACACCACCGGGGCGCCTGGGTGGCTTAGTCGGTTAAGCGTCCGACTTTCACTTAGGTCATGATCTCGTGGTTCGTGGGTTCGAGCCCCGCGTCGGGCTCTGTGCTGACTGCCAGCTCAGAGCCTGGAGCCTGTTTCAGATACTGTATCTCCCTCTCTCTCTGACCCTCCCCTGCTCACACTGTCTCTCTCTCTCTCTCTCCTAGAAATAAATAAAACATTAAAAAATTAAAAAAAAAAAAAAAAGAATGACAGACACCACCTACTCCCTCTCAGGTTTCCCTCAGGAATTTGATAAGAGACCTAACTAAAAATAACTAGGAGACCATGAAATGTTTGACCCATAAGGAAAAGTATGGCCATAGGCCACCCCTCATACAACAGAAATGAACCAATCAAAAGCGATGATTAGGCATTTAGAGTTACCTAGCCAATAGAGGGAAGAGGAAAGGGGCTAACCAAAACCTTATAAATCAAAAGTCTCTCGCCTATTGTCTCAGATATTCACTTTCAAATGCCCCTCTCTGCATGGAGAGCTTTCATACTATTCTTGCTTTCTAATCTTATACTCTAATAAACTTTTCCCTGCTGCTCATTTTATTTTGTGTCAATCTCTTCATTCTTTAAACAGTGAGACAATGAATCCTGGGTACTGAGGTCCAAAATCCTGCAAAACTACCTCTTTACCTTTACTCAAGAACTAATTTAAGTTATAAGAGATGAAATATTCTTAAAATGTTCCATTGCTTAACAAAATTTGTGTTTGCTAGAGATGAATATGAATATGTATTAGCATATCCCTGTGTGTTTTATTTTCAATCAATTTCACCCAATATAGAAACAATAAAATCATTGACAAAGAAACAACAATAGTTTTGTTTTCTACATTTTCAATCCCCTGTTCTTTTCTCAATAAACAGATCCACAAGTAAGATTCCCAGGTAAACGCACCTAACCAAAAGTGGGTCTTCAGTCCACCATAACCTGTCCCTTCCTACTCAGGTCATATCATTCTAAACTTGCATTGTTCAATACTGTCATGACTAGCCACATGTGATTACTTAAATTTAAATTTATCAAAATTCAATACAATTAAAAAATAACTTTCTAATCACACAAGCAGCATTTCAAGATTTCAACAGCCTCATGTGACTAGTTGGCTAGTCTATTGGACAGCTCAGATATAGAATATTTTCATCATCTCAAGAAGTTTTGTTGGTCTAAATTAGAAAGCATATGGTACATATTATACAGAAAACATGTAAAGTAAACACTATGCAAATTCGCACTAATTACTTTATATAATTAGCTTTAGTTCTTTGGTTCTCCTGGGTTTTTTTATTTGCCATATTTCTCATGTTTAAATAGCATATAATATATATTTGTTCAACTCATTTCAAAACTGTTTATCTGTGACTGTGAATAGAAACAGGCATGAAGTCAAACTGTTGAGATATGGCAAATCAGTTTGCAGCATTTCTTTTGTTTCTTTAAAAACTGAAAAGAAAAGTATCTATACATGATGATAACAGGACATGAGGATAACTCGGAGTTTTCAACATTTTCTTCCTTCACAAGAACTTTAAGCTATGCAATATAACTATATCACCCACCAGGCTTTGAGAGGCTATCTGACCTACTGAAGGCAAGCAACCTTGCCCCTCCAGAACATTGTCAAAAGGTCAAGATAGAGACTAGGGTTCTTGGAACCCTGCAGTCTGAACTGAAGTTGCCAAAATTAGGTTGGGAACTCACATATCTTCTTAGCAGCTCCACAGAGCATCAGAAAATATGACAATATTCCTTTCCTTTCTATGTCTGAACCCATTATCACATATTTCTGTCTTAACTCAAGAGGATCATACTTACATGTCAAGGACTCAGTGATTGAGCTATGAGGTAATGCTCCCCATTTTCGTGTTCTGTTTTGAATTTCTTCATTCTTCCATCTTAATGGGAGACTAAATTTCCAGCTACATGTATATGATTGTCTTAGTTTTTTTATTAGAACGTTTAAGGATAAACTCCATACTCTCCCCCATGAAACTTAGTATTTCTTTTATTAAAAAATATTGGTTCATTTTGGTTCCCTTCTACTACAAAGGCTTCTGAATATTCTCCCAGGGGCTTGGCTGTCATCACTGGAAAGAAGTGAAAGAATGGTGATTATGCCAAGAGGAGTAAAATAGCATTACTGAAATAATTCACCTTTATGTCATGTAAGCACACTAGAACAAAAGAAGACACAGAGAACAAAGACCCAGATGTCACTGTTTCACTAGTTGGTGAGAATTTAATCTCAGATTTCCATAAAGGCCTTTTATTGTCTCCCACTCCCACTTTTCCCCCAACTGACCCAATTTAATGGTACACAATCAGGTTAACTCAGCAGGAGTTACAGAAGGCAGAAAAACAGATTACTATTCCTTCAAATAGAAAGAGAAAGCCAGGAATATAAAAGCTAAAATTGAAAATTTGAAAAAAATGACTTTAAAGTTTGGAGAAAAAAATAAAGGAATATTAGAAATAAATAAAGGTCAGAACATCCATTTTTCTGTTTGGATCAAGGTAGAAAACATTTCTGTTATATTTTTTGTAGTATCTACACATACAGCACCTGAATTAATTTTGAGTTACCCATGCTGCACTAATTTTAGCTGCCATAAGTTGAGAGTTTACTATTTGCTAGCACTATACTTAGCATTTTAAATGGATTAAGAGATAAAATCCTCACCAAAAATTCCCTTATCTCCACCTTCTTATGTATAAATTAGAAAACTGAGATTAAGCAATAGGCCCACAACTAGAAAAGTTAGGATACCACACCAGGCTATTCAATTTCTGAGCCTTTGCCCTTAACAGCTTTACTATGTACTTCTTCATATTATCACAAGCCGTCATTTTCAAAGAATGATCCATAGACCCCATTAGAATTACTTAGAACTGGGGGCGCCTGGGTGGCTTAGTTGGTTAAGCATCTGACTTTCGCTAGGTCATGATCTCGTGGTTCGTGGGTTCGAGCCCCGCGTCCGGCTCTGTGCTGACTGCCAGCTCAGAGCCTGGAGCCTGTTTCAGAGTCTGTATCTCCCTCTCTCTCTGACCTTCCCCTGCTCATGCTGTCTCTCTCTCTCTTTCTCTCCTAGAAATAAATAAAAATATTAAAAAAAAAAAGAATTACTTAGAACTGTTGTTAAAAATATCTTCCTGATACCCACTGTAGGTGAAATGAATCAGAATCCATGGAATGGGACCCAGAAATCAGTTTTTTACAATCTCTCCAGGTGTTTCCAAAACACTCATGAATATATATGTAAAAGTTTACTATCATTAAGAGACAACATATGGTAGACCTCAAAAGCCTAGACACTAAAGCCAGGATACCTGGGTTCAAATCTCCACTCTGCCACTCACTAGTTCTGACTTCAGTAAGCTACTTAGTTTCTCTGTGGCTCAATTTCCATGGATGCATTATTTAATGGATTTAATGGGCATCTGCCTGTTTATGGTTATAGTACTACTCAGTGAATTTGTTTTTCATATCTATAGGGAAGGCCAAAAAATGAATGATATAAAGGATAAATCATACATAAATAATTAATGTTACAGTTTTGATATTTTGCATTTGAATCTAACTTTGATATTCTGGGGGTGCCTGGGTGGCTCAATCAGTTGAGTCCAATTTTGACTCAGGTCATGATCTCATGGTCTGTGGGCTAGAACCCCGCATTGATCTCTGTGCTGACAGCTCAGAGCCTGGAGCCGCTTCGGATTCTGTGTCTCCCTCTCTCTTCCCCTCTCCTGCTTGAGCTCTGTCTCACTCTCTCTCAAAAATAAACATTAAAAAAAAGTTTAACTTTGATATTCTGTTGAGTTAGTCCAAAAAAATAATAACCAAGACATCTTAGTGTCACATCTTGAAAAATTTGATTTTGAAAATACAAGGAAATGATCTGGTTTTTCGTGTTGATTCTCTCTAAAATACATTTCTTCCCCTGCCTTACCACTCAGTTATTTCTTGTAAACCACAATAGACAGGTATATTCTCCTCATTCTTATACTGACACACTTTTACTCTCTCATTTCTGCTATAGAACTTCTGGGGAGATTGAGATGAAAGAGGTACAGGATGGAAGAGAGAGACAGATAAGAATTCAAAAGAAATATTTGGATAGCAAATTATTTCAATGTATACAAAGAATATTGAGTTTAAAGAGTCTATTAAACCAACACTTATCTCAAATAGATTTTAGCTATAATAAAATGGAAGGTAAGATTTGCCACAAAATACAGATAATCACTCTGAAGATAGGATGGAGTTTTGACTGTTAAATAAGTCTGAATCAGATCCTTTTTAGTAGTAGAAAACTCAGCCTGTTTGATGCCCTGAATCTTAAAGGTTGGGGACAGGGGAAGTAATGAAGATATTTAGTGCTTGAAAAATATTTACTACATAATGCCAGATGAGTGTTTTCCTCAAATAACTTTTATCCTTGAAAAGACATCCAAATTTAGTAAATTCACAAAGGCGATATCTGGACACTTCAAAGACACTTCAGATTATCCAATTCTGCATGAGCCTTCAACTGAGATGTTCATTTCATAATAATTAAAAGAAAATGGTAGAGTTTTGGGAGGAGTCTAAGCAATGAGCTCTACTTCTGCCTCTGCTAAAAAAAATCATCTCACAGCAGAGTCTTGAAGAGAGCTTGACTCAAATTCCTATTTCATCAGAATGATGTGTCATTACTAAAACATTAGTTTCACAAGACCAGGAACCTCTTCTCTATTATTTACTCCCATACCTGTAGTTTCCAGACCAGTGGCTGATGCAGACCACTGGGTGGCTGATAATTGTTACATTGCATATTGAATTGCTAAATTAATACTCTAGATCAAGCCCTTTTGCAATGTGCTTACATAGCTGAAGTTGTAAAAATGAACTTTTTAGGTGTCAGGATAGATAAACAATATTTTCTCCCTTAACAAACTTTCCACCTGTGGTGTTATAAAAGAAATTTGAAATGATTAAGATTTACTTCAGTCACTTTCTCTAAAGACATATCAATAGCCAACAGGTATATGAAAAGGTTATTGACATCACTCATCAACAGGGAAATGAAAAGCAAAACCACAATGAGATATCACTTCATACCTATTAGGATAGCCACTATCAAACAAACAAACAAACAAACAAACAAAAAACAAAAATAACAAGTTTTGGTGAGACAGTGGAGAAAAGGGAACCCTAGCACACACTATTGATGTAAACTGGTGCAGCCATTACAGAAAACACAGTAGAGGTTCCTCAAACAATTAAAAACAGGAACTGCAAACAGGATTGCCAAGAGATATTTTAATTTCCTTGTCCACTGCAGCATTATTTATAATAGCCAAAATATGGAAACAACCTAAATGTCCATTGACAAATAAATGGATAAGGAAAATGTAGTATATACATATATACAATGGAATACTATTTAGCTTTAAAAAAGAAGAAAACTGGGGTTCTTGGGTGGCTCAGTCAGTTAAGCATCTGACTTTGGCTCAGGTCATGACCTCACAGTTCGTGGGTTCAAGACCCACGTCAGGCTCTGTGCTGACAGCTAGCTCAGAGCCTGTTTCAGATTTTGTGTCTCCCTCTCTCTCTGACCCTCCCCTGCTCACACTGTCTCTCTCTCTCAGAAATAAATAAAACATTAAAAAAAGAAGAAAACTCTGCCATCTGTGCCAATATAGATAGAACTGAAGGACATAGCTGAATGTCACAGAAAGACAAACACCATATGATTTCATTTGCATGTGAAATCTAAAGTAGTCAAACTCATAGAAGTAGAGAATGATAATTGCCAGAGGCTGCAGGGGGAAGGAGGAAATGGAGAAGTGATAGCCAAAGGGGAAAGAGAGAGAGGGAGGAAGAGAGAGGAAGAGAGGGATAAAGAGGGAGAGAGGTGGAGAGAGGGAGAGAGAAGGAGAGAGGGAGAGAGGGAGAGAGAGAGATCACCATTTGGGAAAATGCTCAACTCAGCACGGAGCCCAACACAGGGTTCAATCCCACGACCCTGGGATCATGACCTGAACCGAAATCAAGAGTTAGACACTCATAAAACTGAGCCACCCAAGTGCTTCAAACTATATTGTATTCTTAAAATTTTCTAAGAGGGTAGATCATAGGTTTAGTGTTCTTATCACACACATTGTCATCATATTAAAGGGGGCAGGAGGAAACTTTGGTTGCTGATGGGTTTGTGTATGGACTTCAGGGTGGTGATGGCTTCACAGTTGTATACCTACAACCAAATTCATTGAGTTGTAAAATTAAATATATACAGTTTTTTATGGGTCAGTCATACTTCAATAATATGGCTTAATTTTTTTAATTAGTTCAGTCACAAGTGAACATCCAAATATGTAGTTCAATGTGCTAAATAACTAACTTGAAATTTCTCAAAAAAAAAAAAAAAAAAGAAAGAAAGACCATCTCTATGTCTCCCTTGGGGGAAAAAATGTCTATTCACATCCCCTGCCTGATTTTTAAATCAGATTATTTGTGTTTTTTTTAATATCAAGTTGTAAAAGTTCTTTATATATTTTGGGTATTATCCTGTCATTGGATATATCATTTGCAAAAATCTTTTCTCATTCAGTAGGTTGTCTTTTCATTTTGTTGATGGTTTCCTTTGCTATGCAAAAGCTCTTTATTTTGGTGTGGTCCCAATAATTTATTTTAGTTTTTGTTTCTCTTGCCTGAGAAAACATATCCATAAATATGGGTGATGTCCAAGAGCTTACCACCTTTGTTTCCTTTTAGGAGTTTTAGGGTTCCACGTCTCATATTTAAGTCTTTAATCCATCTTGAGTTTATTTTTGTGTAAGTGGTCCAGTTTCACTCTTCTGTGTGTAGCTGTCCAGTTTTCCCAACATCGTTTATTGTAGAGACTGTCTTTTCCCCATTGTATATTCTTGCTTCCTTCCTCATATTCTTTTTTTCGAAAAGTCTCCTTGGGTACTGACCACTTTTATTTATATTCACATAAAACTCAGTCTTAAGCAGGTCAGCATTCAAAAATTACATGGTCAAGTAAGTGAAACCAAAGAAACCTGGAAGTTCTAAGGGCCAATAATACATTTCAGGTAGATGGAACCAGGCAGAAAAGAAATAAGCACATGTTCTCCAGCATAGAGATCTTCCGGCAAACTCACCTGGATCCTCCAAACTGAAGGTAATGCGAGTGCTCTCATTGACAAGGAGGCAATAACCAAATGTTGCCTGCCCGCATTTAATGGCCAGGAACATGGGTTTAGTTCTGGACTCTCTATCATGTTCCATTGATCTACATGCCTATTTTTGTGCCAAAACCATACTGTTTTGATTACGTGAAAACATGCTCAATACATCACTAATCATCAAGGGAATGCAAATAAAATCCATAATGAGATATCACCTCACACCTGTTAGAAAGGCTAATATCAAAAAGACAAGCATTGACAAGGATTGAGGAGTCTGAAGAGAAAAAGGAACACTTGTGCACTGTTGGTGGGAATGTAAATTGGTGCAACCCCTGTGGAAAACACTATGAAGTTTCCCCAAAACTTAAAAATAGAAATACCGTGTGACCCAGTAATTCTACTACTGTGTATTCACCCAAAGAAAACAAATACACTAATTCAAAAAGATATATGAATCCCTATACTTAATGCAGCATTATTCACAGTAGCCAAGATATAGTAGCATCCCAAGCATTCATCAATAGATGAATGGATAAGGAAGACAGATAATAGTAATATTACTCAGCCATAAAAGAGAAAGATCTTGTAATTTTCAAAAACATGGATGGACCTAGAGAGTATTATGCTAAGTGAAATAAGTCAGAGAGAGAAAGGTAAATACCATATAATTTCACTTATATGTGGAATCTAAAAAAAACAAAGCCAACAACCAAGAAACACAATTACACGATACTAACTGGTGAGAAACAAACTTGAAGAGAGGGAGGTGGTGGATGGATGAAATAGATAAGGGCATTAAGAGATAGAAACTTCCAGTTATAAAATAAATTAGTCACAGAGATGAAAAGTCCTACATAGGAAATACAGTCAATAATATCGTAATGACATTCTATGGTGACAGTGACTTTACTCATGGTGAGCACTGAGTAATGTATGGAATTGTCAAATCACTGAAACTAAGATAACATTTCATGTCAATTATATTTCAATAATTATTTTATGCTGTAGCTTTGAAACTTTGGGATAGTTTGGGGCCCCATTTTCTTTGAGGATGAGTAATGCTCTCACTGATGATCTTGTTGGTTATCAATAAACACTCGAAGTTGTTCTCTGAGCTATGTGACTGAAACAAAAAAGACATGAGTGGAGTAACCAAGGACAGAATGTTACTTCTTTTAATCCATCTTTCCCTACCCTAATTTCTTCTCAGCCCTTAGCTAATTTTTGACTCACTCTGAACAAGAAAATAAACAAGTGACCAAAGAAGCCTTTGGAATTACACCCCTCCCCCCACACCTGAGAGTCCCCCAGTAAAGCAACCTGAAATAATAGATGTGCCTCTTCACCACTGACTCCTAGGTCAGGATGCAACACTTTGCAAAGCACTCCACTTTTACCACGCACAAGCCACCTTCCCCTCCATTTACTCGGGGCTCCATCTCAATGTAATCATAAAACCAGACTATATTGGACGATCAGGAAGTACTACGTTTTTCTAGCAAAACATTATCTATCTCAGGGAGTGTGTCTAATGAAGCACTGCTGTTATTTGCCTAAAATGCATGCTGATAATACAGCACTTTGGATCTGTGCAGAAAGATTTCATCTAAGTGTGTTTACTCCTGAATAGACAGAACCACTTTGTAGCATGCTTCCTTAGAAGGGCTCTGGAATATAAATGAGAGCTGGGAGAGAGATGGTAGCCAGCCTGAGCAGCACTCCATTGGGCAGTGGCACTGTTGATTTTGCCTCCCAGGCAGAACAAGAGCATGATCTACGCTAATCAAGGAAGGGCCAAGAGGCGTGGTTTGAGCTAACTCTAATATTCTGATTTGATCCAAACATGGTCATTCCAAAGCTGAATTTATGGAATTATGGGAGCATACAGTAGTACGGGTAAGACTGAAGTACTGGGTTAGTCATTTGAAAATTCCCTCCAGACAGAGAACAAAGGAGATGAAAAGCCCTGGACTTGTCACACCAAAGCCCTCCTCCTCTTGGGGTTCATTTCTTTCTTCCTGAGTTTGCCATAGATGTGCCTGAAGGATATGTGAAGAAGATTCCATGTTTGTAGTTTTTTTAAGAATAAAAACCCACAACAATGCAGTCTTTTTCCAAAACCACAAGCTGTTCTGTTTGGCCACTGGAGCACCTCCCGCTCCAGCTTTATCATTGCTGCTGAATAAGTACACAGGCTGCGGCTGAATGAAGAGGAGTCTGGAGCTTGCCTGTTTACGACTGGGTTACAAAGCTTTGAAATAGGACCCAGGCCAGAAGCTGTTATCTTTATTGTGCAGAATGACTGAGTTCAACTTCTGGATCACTGGGTTGGGCAATACTTCTGCAAAGAAGTAAATGGTGCTGTCAGTGTGGAGGAAAGGAAGTCCCAGCAGCTTAGGTGTTAGCTAGGAGGCAATGGAAGGGAGGGGGAAAGAGATGTCTGTCAAGTGATGCAGATAATGCAGAAAGATAAGCCTTAGATCATGAATCAGCTTGCCGCCACCACCTATGGCTTTGAAAGGGCACTGTTGTTTCTTACTGTATCACGAGCTCATTAATAGTCAGCAGTCATTACAGGTGGTAAGAGAGAGAACATAATTTACATATTAAGTAGTTAATCGTGGATTCCTCAGCATTCCCATTCTCAAATGCACACCTTTCTAAAACACTTCAAGGGCACAGTTCAGGTTCATGTCAATATTAAAGTTTTCTTCTGTCTATAAAAAGGATGCTTGTTAAAAGTTATGATTTCAGTACAATTGCATAGGCTGTTTCCCAGGGTGAACCTGTGACCTCTAATCTGAAATGGAGGTGGGATATTTTCCAACATGAATGATTATCCCCACTGACATTTTGATGAAGTTAATGGACACAATTTACATGAAGGGCCACATTTGAGAGCTCTCAGTAGGGGTGGGTATGAATAATGTTAACCTCTGCAATGCAAAACCATAAAAATCAATTAATTTTATTATCATCATAAATAAAATTATATTAATAAAATTCTCTTATTTTGAAAATATTTATGGCTACCAGGATAGTTGGATGGCTCTTCAAAATTCCTCATCTTTCCACTATTGGTTGTCACAAATAACTAGAGGCTGCCAGCTGGGTAGAAAGACGCCCAGCTTGTGGGGACAGTTTATTGACAAACCCAAATAGGGCCTGTGGTTGTATAGTTAGGGTAGAGTTAGTTAGGTCTGGTCTGTAAACCAATGCTTTCCTTAAAAAAGCAAGTTCCAATAATGAACATCTTAGCACATGGCACAGAAGAATGATGTAGAATAGCTAGTGTTCTCTGTGGGTGGAAGCAGTTCCTCTCTTGCAAAAGGAAAGTTCTCTCACCATCCTAAAGACACTCAGTGGTATAACCCATGGATCATACTGTATATCTGTGAAAAACATGCCATGAAAATAACATTCAGGAGCCCTGATTAGGACCATCTTGGAGGATTTTTTAAATGCATTTATTTTTCTTATATTAAAATAACATATAATGTATTTTTACATTGCATTGTAAAAATAGAGAGGAAAAATGCCTGTGATTCTAACTCATAATCACCATAGTAGCCTTTCAGTGTTTGCTTTCAAGTATTTTTTTTCCCACTTATTTTGGAATTATCTCCCACCATAGTTTATTCTGCCAGGAACACTGAGGAAATGATATATGCTATTGTATTCTATTTTCAGTGGAAAGTGTGGAGGATGTAACAATAATTTGTTTTAATAAACAAGATCAAAGAACTTTTTGGGTGTTCCAGGAATTTTCCAAATGTATAACCATTATGTGTCAATCATTATGATCATGAAATTAGTGAATGCTACACGATTATTCAGAGGTCATTAACTACAAGCCATTCATGAAGCAGCAATTTGCAAATACTTGCAACTGTTATCTGGTATCTTACCAGAATCTACTTTTTTCTACACCCCTGAACACCCATGCTTGCCTATTAGTGTAACATCAAGGACTCCCTTTCTGCACTTATCTGGAGAAGGAAAACTTCCTATTCTTTTCTCATTCTATCCTTGTGTTCTGATGTTGGTATATTCCTACCCAAGCTGTCTCTGCTCTGTCTCCACATTCATTCATTTAAATTACTGTATATTGAAAATTGAGTCAAGCCTTATACTAGGAACCAAGACTATCAACTTCATTTAGAATCAACACCTCCTTGCTTTTTCCTGCATTTTAGAGGTTTTTAAATTTTTTTACTACCTCACAAATATTACCCCATTTATTTTTTAATATAATTTATTGTCAAATTGGCTAACATACAGTGTGTAAAGTGTGCTCTTGGTTTTTGGGGTAGTTCTTCGCTTACATACAACACTCAGTGCTCATCCCAAGAACAAGTACTGTCCTCAATGTCTATCACCCATTTTCCCCTCTCCCCTGCATTATCCCCCCAACAACCCTCAGTTTGTTCTCTGTATGTAAGAGTCTCTTATGGTTTGTCTCCCTCCCTCTCTGTTTGTAACAATTTTTCCCCTTCTCTTCCCCCATGGTCTTCTGTTAAGTTTATCAAGTTCCACATATGAGTGAAAATATATGATATCTATCTTTCTCTGACTGACTTATTTCACTTAGCATAGTACCTTCCATCCACATTTGCTGCAAATGGCATAATTTCATTCTTTCTCAGGTTTTCAATTTTGATACAGTTAAAAATAAAGGATCTTAGGCTGGTCTAAGAATTGGTGAATTTCTTCATTTTAGGAATTTAACAATCTAAATGTTAATTGACTTAGTACACTACTGATGAGATGTGAAAGCAAGTAAGTTCACACATACAGTCTTATATTCTCAAGATTGGAAAAAACTTGAACTCTGAAATACTAGTCCTAGCTGTGGACCCTAGAAAGGTATTTGCCTTATTGAGGCTTGGTCCTAGGATGGAGGCTACCTCCCTAGTCAGTCCTCTTGGAAATCACAGCAGATGACATTCTCACTTGAGTCCACCTGCACCAAACATCTATCTCAGTACCTCGAAGAATTCTTCTACTCAGTACATTATTAAAAAAAACAAAACACGGATTTATTTAGATTAGTGAGAACCATATGTAATAAAAATTCTACCTAAGTGATTATAAAATTAACTTTAGCATTAAAATAAATACTGTAAAATCCAGTATCTCTTCTCTAGGTGATCAAGGCCTTCCTGGCCACTTAGATGCTTCAAATCAGAAAAGTGCTAGGTAACAATTTATTATATTCTTAGCTCAGTATAAGACCTAAGGAGAACATCAAGTCTACACCCTTGGACTTCACATAGTCCCATTCCCAAATATAATGGAATATACAGAGACATATATAAAGTATAACAAATAAAAACTTCTTGCCAGAATATTCTAATAAAATGTTCTAACTTTTTTGTTGTTTGGGTAATTTGCAAACTTCTTAAAAGAGATGGGAAATATATTAATATTTCGTGAGAAATTCTCTATAGTAGGGATAGTTAATGTGACCTTTACAGGCTTATAGAGTTTAAAGACTATTTCTGAAGTCACACAGGTGGCAATGGATCCAACTGAATTCAAAATGTAATCTACATGGCACTGATATCCTTACTCTTTTTAACCTATCAAATTGCCTCAGGAAAGGTAGTTCCCTTTCCTTAATCTCACACCATTACCATCCTATAAAGGTCTTATTTCTTTACTCATGCTACAGGTTTTTTTAATTTGGCACCTGTCAACCAAATGTTGTGATAAGCATTCAAATCAATGTTTAACAATAATTGTAGGTAATTATCTTTATGTGTGTGATTATTTAAAATTAATATTTTAATATTTTTATTTGTGAAACATTCTGGTATAATGAATTATACATTAGTTAATATAATAAACAACCTTATCATCACTCAGATTTAACATAAGCAACTATTGTGCCACATCCATTTTCTCTTATTCACTAAGAACTAAAATCCAGAGCTCCCAACCTCCATCCTCAGAGTTAGCCTAGAAGTTGGTAAGTATGATTCGCATGCATGTTCTTATACTTTCATGACATATATGTCTCTAAAGGTCCAGTTGTTGTTGGTTTTTTTCTGTTCTTCATGGAATGGACCTTAGGAAGATCTATTCTTTTTAACCCTGGAACACTTTCTGCAAGACAATGATCACCAGTTCCATTCTTGTGAAGGCATAATGAACATCTGTTTGTCTAGTTCTACAAACTCCATTGCCCACTATGAGGGGAGGAACATAGTGAGCACTATGAAATCATAGGTGGATAAAAGATTGGATTTATAGAAATGGTGGGCTGGATATAGGGAGAGTGTGTAGGAGAGATTATAGAAGACTAACAGGTCCTAATGTGACTTTGTATTTGTAATGCCATTAGCTAAGACTGAAGAATTGCTAAAATAGGGCAGGATTTGAGAGAGAGGAGGTAGGGTTTGAGATTCCTTAAATGTGAAGTGACACTGAGATTTCTAGCTAGAAACAATGGAATTATAGAGCATATAACAGAAGAGGTGTGTGTGTGTGTGTGTGTGTGTGTATCACGATAATAAATTTAACTCATATTACAACTTGAATGAACATATAAAATGTAGTTTCTTTATTTGGTCTGAGTTCAACTGCTCTTATTTACAAGTCCCATTATACGTAGGTGTAACTAAATGGCCCATCTAAGTTTAATTGTTTTCCAATCACTAATTTAATTACCCCTTTAAGATTAATTGTCTAGACTCTTACTTTAAGCTGCCTCCCATACCCCTCTGATATGACATCATGGGTGTGGGAGTGGAGTATTCATGTGACTTCACAGTACCATAGTGAAAAGAGTCTTCAGATCCAAATGGCATTCTCTGAATCTTCATGGTGTGGACACCAAAAGGCCAGACAGCTGTCTTCTCAAGTATGGTCAGCCAAATTCTGTATATTTATATCTTCTGTTAACATCTGTAATTTATGTAACCATTTCTTGTTTGGCTCCTTGGTTGGTTAGTCACAGCCTGGTGGCCCCTCTCTGCCAATGTAGTCTCTCATTGTCAATTCATGGCTATTGATGCTTTTAAATCACGTCCCTGTTCTCCATCTGACCCTTCATGCCCAGAATGATCCACTCCCAGCCTCTGCTATGGATTCACAATAGCAAGCCTCAGGACAGGCCACCGCTCTCAACTCTACACTAAGGAAGGTTTAGAAGGGCAACAATGAGCCTTCTCCCTGATTGTCAGGCTCTGCCTGCCTATGTTGAGGCTGTTAACCTGTTGTTGGAAGTCTACCTTCCATAGCTGTCTTCTCCTAAAGCTTCAACAGGGATGACATTAGCTTGTCTACCATGTTTGATCAGTTGACCTCTATTATTTGAAGTCTAGGGTGGGGTTACCAGAACACACATCTGACAATCTTGCTTACCCCTTTGCTGTTTTAGCTTAACAAGCCCCCAGGAGTAGAATGGGTACTTTAAAAAAATAAACAGACTACCTCTTAATCTTCCTTCCTGGTTCAGCCTCTTACTTAAGCCTTAAGAATAGATGTGATGTATCTGCTATAACAGGGGGAGGACACAATTATTTGAGTCCTTTAGGTTTAATATTTTGTGAGTTAAATGGGGAATGTGGAGGTGGGGTGCTAAAGAAATTTAGCAAATCCACTCTTTCTACATATAACTTGACTTTCAAGCCTATTTTCATGCAAACAGACCAAGTACCAGTGCTTTTTTTCCAAAAGACTACAGGAAAGTAAGTTGTCACTCCATTCAAAATTGAAATTGTTTAGAGAAGATTGGTATGTAAAAATGTTCTCTCTCATTATCAAAGAAAAGACTTCAACATAATGGAAATGGCAGAGCAAAGTTCATGACTTAATGGTGAAAATCAAAATGCCTTAGTTTAATGTTGTACAATAGTAGCTCTATTACATGTAGATGTGCAGTCATGACAGAATAAGCAGTAATCAATGTAACTTATAAGAAAAGAGAGATGATAGAGTATAGAGGTAGAAAAAAATACTGAGGAATACCAACATTTGAGCAGCAAATGATGAGAGAGGCCAAATAAAAGGCAAAAAAGTTGAGGCACAAGAAGGAAGAAAGATAATGAGAAGTAAATAGTATCATGGATCATTTCTAAAGGTCATAGTGCTACACACTACACAAGGTCAAGTAAGGTAAAAAAATCAGTCCACTGCATCTTAAAATAAAGAGGTCATTGGCAGATTTAGCAAAAATAATTCTGATGATTTGGCGGGCTCAGAAAATATTTAATATGGCTAAGGAATAAAAGAGAAGTGAAAAAGTTAATAAATTAAGTTTCCTCTAAGAAAATTTGTTGTTGGGGCACCTGGGTGGCTCAGTCAGTTAAGTGTTGGACATCATATCAGCTCAGGTCATGATCTCAGGGTTCGGGCCCTGCATCGAGCTTGGTGCTGACAGCTCAGAGCCTGGAGCCTACTTTGGATTCTGTGTCTCCCTCTCTATCTGCCCTCCCTCCCTCAAAAATAAACAAACTTTAAACAATTAAAAACAGAAAAGAAAATCTGTTAAGGGAAGAATAAATGAAGCATAAGAAAATGTAAGCAGAGGCTCAAGTAAGGTTATTTTTAAGAAAGAAAACTGTGTCTATTAAGGTCAGTTAACCTACACTATAGTAATTAAAAACTTAAAACTCTGAAGATATATTTGTCCTGTAGATGGCATGTCCCATGAAGGTTGTCAAGAGCCTAATATGTTCATTGTAGTCACTTGGAAGTCCAGAAAAAAATGGAGACTCAATCATTTTGGTTCTCAGGAGTTTCTGGTCTCAGTGAAACTCATCACCTATTATTAGCCAAAGCAAGTCACATGGTCATATTTAACTTCCAAAAGAACAGGGAAATGCAACTGCATAGTGTCAATGAATAGAAAATATAACTATTTGTGTATAGGCTTATTGTACACTGTGGGAAAGGGTACCTTGCCCACACCAAAGTAAGTGAATCAGTAGAGAAGGTGAAGAAGTTGAAAACAAACTAGAGACAGGAATTGAGAGAACATGGTCTTAGAAAGGAGGAGAATGTAGAGCATGAGATGATGGAAGAGCTTTTGTGGAAGGACTGTTTGTCCTTAGAGATAGGCAGGAAGAAGTGAGGATGACCATCGATGGAGATGGGTATGTGCAGGTCATATTTGATGATTTTTTTTTTCTATGAAATAGGAAGCAAAATCAATCACTGGGTATGAGACCATCAGGGTTAGACTGGGGGCACTGATAAATTTGATGCAAGTTTAGAATTATTATTCTAGCAAATGGAAGATGAAGCTGTTTAAAGATTGCATGAGTAATTCTGGTTCATAGTATGATTCCAGGTGTTTTCATTAGGAATGTTTAAAACTGCACCACTGTGGGTGGTTGTCTAATTTTCTCCAACAGCGATGGGAAGGAAGGGTGACCTGAGATGGTTGGATTGTTCAGTGTTTGGAGCTCTGCAGCCCACGTGCTACAGACAATTGGGAGGATGAGGGTGTAAGCGTACTGGCAGGAAAGAAGCTGAGGGGTAAACCAGGAAAGTAGCTCATCAACTGGGAGGAAAGAAAATGTTGACCAGGTTCTTTTTTCCTAATGGAAATTATGACTTTTGAGACTCCCTGATAAAGCAAATCCCATGGAAATATAATGACAGCTGTTTACAGGAGTCCAATTAAATCAAGTAAGATTTGCATTCTCTCTTTGGTAAACCTCCCAGAAGAGACTTCTAGCAGAACTACTCTGTCACTGGAAGTTACGACTATGCAGGTAGCTAATAAATTTACCCCTTTTGATGAACACATGAATGTGTCATGGGAGCCTAATATATTTTATCCAGGAAGAAAAGATGGATTCTAGTAAACTTGGTTTGCAATTCTGAAGACATAAATCACTTTAAGAACAATCATTAGGACTAAAGTCACAAACATAGTAGAAAGCCTGGGAATCATTTAGCAAAAACCTTTATTAGAACCAGGGAACAAATATAAAATCAGAATTTATTTTTTTTAGAATCCATATTTTTGAAATAAGTTCTGGATTGGGGGATATTACATTTAGGAAAATTTACTTCCCTGGTTGAAAATTTCCACATAGAGGTAGCAAATGAAAAGCTATCAAATCTAGCACACTGACATCCAAGTGCTTTACATTTACATATCCAAGAATGTGAGGATTATCTCTACAGAGAGGTTGGAAAGCTAAAGTGTTTTTATGCTCTTATTCCCATTTTCCCCCCTGGGTCACAGGTTATTTCTTTCGCTGCTTCAATTCCAAACTCAAACTTGAATTGGACACACTTTTTATAATCTTGTATCTCTTAAATTAGGAAACGAGAAGTATTCTATCTGGCAATAAAAATAGACCAGAAAAAGTACTATAAAAAAGGCCAACTTGGTCTGATCCTGAAAACTTCAACCAAAAATGTAACCTGTGCTTTAGTTATTGCCAGTAAGGACTGGATCAAGTCCAAAAAGAGGTAGTTTTAATCAATTGTTTTTAGGAGGAGAGTCTATAACCTACTGGTTTGAAAATCTTCGAACAGTAAGTCTTGTAGAGATATAGCAGACTTGCCAAAATTGCATTACTGCTTCAAACCATCACAAATTATACTGCACTTTAAGTTTTATTACCAAGTAAGACAGCACACAAATTCATTTCCATTTCTGTTGCCAATTTAAATGAATGGCTGGCTCCTGCCAGCTCAGGAAGACACCGGAGGAAATGTTGCACAGATCACTGGTGCATGGAAAAAATGATAGCAGGCCCCTTGGTCATTTAATATCAGAGTAAAATTTATATTTTCTTTAAAAGTATAATGTGAATTATGCTATGTGACGGTAATAATTTAAAAAAGCAACCATATTAAATGCCTACTATGTACTCAGAACTATCTAGATGCTGTAGATGATACAGAATTAAAAGACAGATATTCTATTCTTACAGTTTCTTCTATGATTAGTCAAATCAATCTAACACATGGGAAAATATTTAAGACACTATGTAATTAGGGTTAAATTGTTTGGTGCATCCAATGCTACAGGAATTCAAAGAAAAGAAAGATCAGTAAGAAATGAGAACAGATAGTCATAGAAGACATAGGATCCAAAAGAGAGAAGAAAAATGAATATTTCAAGCAAAGAAACAGTATGAACAACAGAAGAACTTAGGAATTAGGGGTGTGAATTCATTGGAGTCATGGGATTCATTTGACTAGAGGAGGTTTGATCAATAGAAGACTTTTGGAGATTTGAACAAGGCCAAAGCATGAAAGAAATTAAAAACCTAGCAGAGGCACTGAATATTGAATAGTAATGGGCTGTAGATTGTTACTTCTTCCCCCCAAACTCCCAGCTAACCCTGAACAGCCCTATTAACAAGAAGGGAGCATACAGTCATCTGTGATCTACTGGGCAAAGAGTACTTTTATGGAAGGTTGAGTTGGGTTAGAAATATAACCAGTCAGGAGGCCAAAAAGCAGGTAAGAAGAGAAGGAGCAGTTAATAGCCAACCAGAATTGGAAAGTGAAGACCCTATATCCCTTGGGAAAATGAAGGGATAAGGCCAGGACAGAGGCTGAAATGTGGAGGACAGGAAAGGAAAGAAGACACTGATTATTTAGGAAAAAAAAAAAGAAAAGAAAAAAATTAAAGGTCAAAGAATGAAGACTAGAAAGATTAGGAAGCTGAGAAATAAGATATAAAGTATATAACCTGCTTTTATAAAATGAAACTCAGAGAAAGTATAAAAAGGAAAGTAAAATAAATTTCAAGGGACGCCACAGAATCAGACATTGCAATAGTAAGAGAAGGAAAAACAGCAGTAGCCTAAGGCAAATACATCACGAGTGACAAGGAGAGATGGTAGGAGGCAAAAAGAGACAAGGGGTAAAGACTGGGTAAATGAACCAGGCAATATTAAGATATCATAGCTAAGTGTATTTGAGAGGAGAGGGCGGAGGAGGAAGATGAGTAAGCAACTTCTGGGAAACAGAAAACATTCAACATTGCTTTTCCTGCCTTGTCATTCCCTGGGACCAGCACTGGCAACCACAAACCCAAGTGAGCCCCGGCAGGTAACAGGCTCCTCGGGGCTCCCACCCCCACCCCAAACATCTCAGGAGTGTTACCTAACAGTAAGGCTTCACATTCAGACTCCAGAACCTCAGATACGATGCACTACCACTCCGCAAGTTTTTATTCATTTTTATTTAGCTTTCTGTTATCTTTCCCACTATTCAACTTCCTAAACTTTCCTTCCTCCCAGGCCTTCAAAACCACCCACCCAGTCTGCAATTTCCCTGGACTTCTCTTCTGCAGCCTTCTTTTGACAGAAAGAAAAGGAGGAGGGAAGAAGGGGAGTGGGGGAGGGAGAAGAAAAGGAAGAAAGAAAGAAGAAAAGAAAAGAAAGCTTCCCATTCCCTCTAATGTTACTTCTTCCGGGGATTCCACCTTGGACCCCCCACAGACCTTGTCGGGTCAAACAACCCTGGTCATCAATGGTCAACATTTCTTTTTTTTTTTTTTTTAATTTTTTTTTAATGTTTTATTTATTTCTAGGAGAGAGAGAGAGACAGTGTGAGCAGGGGAGGGTCAGAGAGAGAGGGAGTCACAGACTGAAACAGGCTCCAGGCTCTGAGCTGGCAGTCAGCACAGAGCCCGAAGCGGGGCTCGAACCCACGAACCGCGAGATCATGACCTAAGCGAAAGTCGGATGCTTAACCGACTAAGCCACCCAGGCGCCCCAATGGTCAACCTTTCTTTAGCACCCCTCGCCCACACACTTCTAGCTTACTTGAAGCCTCTTTTCTTCAAACCATGTTGTGCTGTGGGGCGCCTGGGTGGCTCACTTAGTTGATCATCCGACTTCGGCTCAGTCATGATTTCATGGTTTGTGCGTTCAAGCCCCGCACCAGATATCAGGTTCTGTGCAGGCAGTTCAGAGCCTGGAGCCTGTTTCATATTCTGTGTCTCCCTCTCTCTCTGCCCCTCCTCTGCTCATGCCCTGTCTCCCTCTGTTTCAAAAAAATTAAACAAGGAACTATTTTTTAAAATTAAAAAAAAAAAACATGTTGTGCTGCCAACCTTAGTGGTCTCGACTCTGCCTCTGTAATAGTATTAACATCATTATCCATCCTTAAATAAATAAGTAAATAAGTAAGTAAATAAATAAATAAATAAATAAGGGACCACACCTCTTTCCTGAAGTCTCTCCCCTTTCTTCTACATCAGGATTCTGAGCCGCAAGCAATGGAAGTTAACTCTGGTGAAATAATACAGAATATACACTTATTAAACTGCTACAGAGTAGCTGACAGAATCTTTGGAAGGACTGAAAAACCAGACTTGAGGGCAAAGTTCTCAGATTTGGACTCCCAAACCAGCCTTTGAGAATAGCCTTTGACAACTGCTGTCCCACCACTGCCTCCTCTGAGCACCATGAGTTACCATCTGGACTCTTGCCAAGAACTTAACTCTACCAGAAACACACTACCGCCAATGCTGATGCCCGTTCTGATCAGAGAAGAACTCTTGCAGCCTCCACGGTCTGCAAAACCCCAATGCCTTTTGCTTCCTCCCTTGCCAGAAAAATAGAGGCACACAAACTTCCTTCTCCACACTGCTCACGTCAGAACTGAAGTCTCACACAAGTGTGACTGGTTAGCAGAGCCCAGTAGGTACTCAGTGCATACCAGCTGAATGAAAGAAGGAAAAATATAAATAATAGGAAGCATAAATTAGAATCATAGTCATTAACTCTGGACACCCAGAGTAATTTTTTTCTTTTGCCTCCATTTGTATTACAGTCACACCCTGAGCACAACATGTCTGTGGCTCTATTACTATTGTATACTTCCAGGATGCGTAAAGAAAATTCTATTAGCTACCAACTGGCACACATAGATTGGAATTTGTTTTCTAAACTGACGCCCAAGTCAGCTTCCTCCATGCTACACCCATATGCTACCCCAGATGTTGTGCCTGTTTCATTTTAGGGGCTATTATGCCTGTCTCATCTTTGCTTCCAGAACATCTATGCAATAATTCATGCAGTCAGAGACATTTGAAAAGTTGTATAATAGGGAAATGATGCTTTTTAAAATTTGCATAAGTCATATCCATTCATGGTTCATGTTTTCCTTAATATACATTCCATATTAGCATCGAACCAATACAATAAAAACTCATTAATCCAGGCCCCACTTATTTTAAACTCAATCCCCACTGATGACTCCTTGTTTCTACTTCTGTTTCCTTCCTCTCACCTAGAATGCCTTTTTCATTCAACTCAAATTTATGTCTATCGGCTTCTTCCAAACTGAATTCAAGATTACCTATTCCAAAAGCCTTCTTCGATTAAACCCACCTGATTCTGATCTCTCTAAGGTGCTGCACCCTATCAGAACTTATGAACTCTGTCTGTCCTTTGCTTTTGCAGTTGTGAATGTGATGTTTTTATTGGTTTTATGCCATTCTTTATGTGAATGGTTTCTCCCCAGCCAGGGGACAGCTCTTAGGGAGAAGGGGCCATATCTTCTGCTTTCTGTTTATAGCATCCCACGCCCCAGGCTACCACTGTACTACCCTGAAGTAGGGATCCAGGACCTTCCCCCAGAGGAAAGGGATATACTCAGGGTGAAGGCAGAAAGTGCAAAATATAACCCATTCCCTTAAAAATAATTTCAAACCTTAATCTTACCAACAGTAAAAGTATGCCACCAGGAACTAACAATATCTTACAATGTCATCTTTAAAGATGATGAGAAATGATGAAGCCACATATGCAGCAGGCAACAGCTAAATTATTTAAAAAGGAAGAAACTATGTGGAGGGATTTCAGCACTGAATCTCTGTTGTGATCTATGACAGGTAACTTACTACACATTTTGATGAACTGTCATAACCCAAGTTACTAAGAGAATAAGATGCAGAATAGTTTATTCCACAAGTATAAAGAAATAATATGTTCACTTTGTGGACTGAAATTTTAAAAGAATGAAGGATTTTGTAAATTATCTGTTTGGCAATTTTTCATCATATATAATCTTAACTTTCTTTTCAAAAGAATGAAAATGACATTTTATGAAACAATATGAAATTTGAACTCTGAGAAGATACTGGATGATTTTAAGCGTTTTTTTTTTTGTTGTTGTTGATTTGGAGGACTGTGATAATGACATTATGCTTGTAATTTGAGCAAAGGCCTTATACAGAAATACTTGTGAATAAAATAATGTATCTTCAAAATAATTTACTTCAAACTAATAAAAAAAGTTCTTTATATACATTGGCTTAATTATTATAATACCTTATAAAGTAGATGGTGTTTTGCTCACTTTACAGACCAGGAAACATGTTTAGAAAGGTTAAATTTCCTTCCTAAGATCATATAGCTAATAATTGACAAAGTCAGAATCCAAACTGAGAACTATTTAATAGCAAAATCCACATTCATAACCACAAAGACACACTGCAAATTTTAACAAGTCCCAAACATAAGATATTCCTTTGCTGCAAAAGCAAATATTTATTAATTATTTATAATTATATATTAATTAATATATTAATTAATTATTAACTATTTATTAATAATTATGATTTGATTTTGTGGTCTTTCTATTAGAGGATGCTCAAGGAAATGTAACTTACTTAAGAAGACAAAATATTCAGCAGATATATAAATCATCTATAACTGATAAGGCATTGACAAAAAGAAACAAATTACATATTTATAGCATGCATTATGTTCATATCATCTTAGTTAAAAGATTTCTGACTTGGGTTCATCATCTTCTGTCTCCCATACCCATTCAGCTAATGAACATATACTGCTTCAAAAATTAATAATTAAATAGTCTATTCAATTACAAATATTTATTTAATAGCTTTCATATTTCAAGCCCTGTGTGTGAATCTGAAAGTCTGGAAATGAGTTAGATATTGCCTTTCTCTACCCCCATACCTCTCAAAGAGCTTAGACTCTAGTTACTGAGAAAAGCTATAAAAACGACCTTAAAACAAACTATAATAAGTTCTGTGAGAAAAGAGCAAAGTTCTATTGGAGTTCAAAAGATAGAGATTACTTTGAGTTGGAAGAATGACAAAGCTTCATGGATGAAATAATATTTGAGGTTAATAAGACTTCAGCATTGAGTATAGACTGAGCTTCTGTAGCATAAAGACCTCAAAATGCAGGGGCTTGAATAAAATAGCTTATTTCTTCCCTGTCTACGAGGCTATAGGTGAAGGTCCAGGGCTAACAGGGAAACTCCATCATCTTAATTTATGGGGTCCATGGTTGCTCTATAGTCTTTGGCATTTTTCAGCCTGTGAATAGGAATAAAGATAAGTTGACAGCAAACAATTCCCTTTCAGTAATAATATTAAAGGTGTACTATTACTTCCACTCACATCCCAAAGTCTATAACTTAGACACATGGCTGTCCCTACCTGCAAGGGAAGCTGGAAAAAGTAGTCTCTCTACCTGTGCAACCCTGTACCCAGCAAAAACACAAAGTTGTTTACAACGGGAAAAAGTGGAGAACGGATACTGAATGCACTCAGTAGCCCCTGTGGCCAACTTAATATCCACGTTCGCCCTTCTTCCCACCTACAAAATGCACTCAGCTCCTGCCCAAAGGAGACAATCCAACACCCATTCTGACATGGCATCCAGTTCAAAGTCCAGGATCTCAGAGTGATGTGCTGTTCTTCTTGCAATGTCTAGATACAGCTCCTCAAAGTCTAGTGACCTATGAAACAATTAACGTGTCCTGTACCCCAACACATAGTAAGTAAATGGAAAGGTGATTGGTAAGGTGATAACCACAGTAGTCACTTCCATACAGAAAAGGGAAGAATGTACAAAATCACCAATCATGGCAACTATCAAATCTTCCTGAATAGGAACTGTGAATTCTCTCTGCAACAGCAGTGAAGTCATTTTCTGAATCAGTCCATTGAACTGTCCTTGCTTTTGCTCTTTAAGAGTAACTCATTTGGCCATTGTCCAAGATTCTCAGCTTTACTCTCTAGGACACAGATTATCCAACTTTTTTTCCTTTGGGCTCATAAAAACATTTCAGGCTTTGTGGTCTATATATGGTGTTACATACTTTCCTTTTCTGTTATTATTGCTGTTTTTTTTTTTTAATTTTACAATTCTTTAAAAATGTAGAGCAGTGGGACTATAAATGGGTACAGCCATTGTGGAAAACAGTATGGAGGTTCTTCAAAAAATTAGATTATGATCCAACAATCCCATATCTGGGTATTTATCCACCGGAAATGAAATCACTACGTCACAGAAATACCTGCACTCCCATGTTCACTGCAGCATTATTCACAATAGCCAAGGCATGAAAATAACTTAAGGGTTCCTCAGTGGACAAATGGGTAAAGAAACCACCACACACACACACACACACACACACACACTCACAGAAATACTATTCAGCTTTAAAAAAAAAAAAAGGAAAACTTTCCATTTGCGACAACATGGCTAAAACTGGAGCACTATGCCAGGTGAAATAAGCCAGACACAGAAAGACAAATACTCTATGATAACACTTACATACAGAATTTAAAAAAAAAAAAAAAGCCACAGTCATAAAAGCAGAGGAGATTGATAGTTGCCAGGGACTGAAGGGTGGGAGAAATAAGGAGATGGTGGTCAAAGAGTACAAACTTTTAGTTATAAGGTGAATAAATTTTAAGAATCTAATATATAGCATGGTAACTATAGTTAACAATTCTGTATTGTATGTTTGCAATCTGCTAACAGAACAGACCTTGAACATTCTCAAAAAAACCCAAACAAACAAACAAACCCCCCCCCCCAAAAAGTAACTACGTAAAGTGGTAAATGTGTTAATTAACTTGATTATAGTAATTATTTCACAATGTATATATATGTTCACAAAATCATAATTTTGCACACTTTAAATATATTACAGATTTATTTATCAGTTATACCTCAATAAAACTATAAAAATAAATTAGATTTAAAAATAAAACTTACGGGCACCTGGGTAACTCAGTCAGTTAGGTGTCTAACTTTGGCTCAGATCATGATCTCATGGTTGCTGAGTTTGGTCTCTGCATAGGGCTCTGTGCTAACAGCTCAGAGCCTGCAGCCTGCTTCAGATTCTGTGTCTCCATCTCTCTCTGCCCCTCCCCTGCTCATGCTCTGTCTCTCTCTCAAAAATAAGTAAACATTTTTTTAAATAAAAGTTAAAAAATATAAAAAGATTAATACCCTATAAACACAATTTAATTTTTTATTAAAAACTAAATTAATAATAAAAATGTGAAACAATATTTAGGTCACGGGCCATAGAAAATAGGTCACAGACTGAACTTAGCTTGATATCCATGTTCAACCCTTTTTGGCCAACCTCTGCTCTAGAGGTTTTTTTGTCCATCATTATCCATGGCCCTATCTGAATTGCTTGCTCGAGCATATGCTGTGTTTGGGAGCTACAAAGCTTTTAGTGCATTTCCTGGCAGTGCAGTCCAGGAAAGCTGGGAGGTTTGTTACGTATCGAAGCATCACAGAATGTCCAAGTCCATGACAGGTTGCTCTGGCAATACAATTTTCTCCCACACAGACTAGTTTTTTCCTCTATTTGGTTCCAGTCAGTACTATGTAATAGTAACCACAGCCAGAGCTCTTTCCTGATCATCAGTTTTAAGCCTGACACTCCCCTCTGATATTCACTGGCATCTGTGTTTATCTTCCTCAATTTCATGACAGCTGCCTCGTAGCCATCTGAGACAATATGTGAGGGAGTACTCTTAACCTGATCTTCAAGCTAGACATCCCAGAGCAATAATCTGCATTCTTGCTGTTTGGCGGACAGAAGTATTTGGCTTGGGCAAGTCTCATGAGGTCCCAAATTTCTGAGTTTCCCCTCATTTTAGATTGTGGACCATAGGGAGAGAGAGCTTCCTTTATCAAAGTTCTATTACTTCCCATGTCTACTTGCAAACTAGCCAATCCCTGCCTGAACTCAGCTTTTCTCATGTAGTAGTTTCTAAAAGGACCAAGAAGCACCCAAAACCCACCAACATTCTTCATTTTCCAATCACTTCCTCTAGAGACATGGGTTCTAAAGTCAGCTGTCCCACCTTCCAAGTTACTTACCACAGGAGAGAATTTTGGCTTTCAGGTCAAAATAATTCAGCTAATGTCCAGCAGGGGGCACCTGAAGTTACCAGATCAACTTCCCTGTCCAAGCACATTTGGAGTTATACAGGGTAAAGAAAGGCTATGGGTCTTTGGGGGTAGGTTCATATAGAAGTGTGTGTCTCTCACTGCTGCAAAACCTGTGGTTGGAAGTTGTTCTGGTTTCTAATCTTCTTGCTTAAGATCATCAGTGCAATCTCATCCCCAAAACTGTCAGAATGGTACTTTTCAAACCTTGCAGTTTGTCAGCTAGTTGAGGTTCATGAAGCAAGGGAGACAAGAGCTTAACAAGAAAAGCAGAGAAGGAAAAAAGGACCATCTAGCATGTCTGCTATAGTCTCTTCACTTACCTAATGTGTTGCCATGGCTCAACAGGAGTTATAGCCACACCTTATAAATAAAACTTCTGATATGCAGAAGTTACTCAGTCACTGGTACTTATTATTAAGACTTATTCTAGGAGAGAAAGGGAAGGACTAGGATGTTCTCATGCAGGGATAGAAAAATTGTGAGATCTGTGTCTTGGTAAAATAAACATGACAGCTGGGAAGAGAATGGCCAGCAGTGCAGAGAGAGGTTTCAAAAACACCTGAAATCAGATGATGCAGGAAAACTGGAAAAGGAAGGGATGGCTATGAAAGGCTGAAAAAACAGAACATGTAGAGCTTAAAAGTCAAGTTAATGTAACAGGCAAAGAAAATGTACTTTGCTTAGGTTATAATAAAGAAAAGGTACCATTAACTGAAATAGAGACATCAGACAGAAGTCTGTTTTGGAAATTATAAGATTAAATTGTTACTAAACAACCCAGAGACGGATATCAAGCACAGAGCTTTAAATGAAATTCTGAAATCTATGATGTAGGCAAAGGCTATCAGTGGAGATTCAGAAGCCATACAAAAGGAGATGACATTTACTACCATAAAAATGAGTAAATATTCTGAAAGAAAGGGAATTGAAAGAAGGACCTGAAAAAAAATACTTATACTTGGATTTAAAGAAAATACATTGTGCCATATGCATAGAAAAATTTCACTCAGCTATAAAAAGGAATGAAGTACTGATACACATAGTAACTTGGATAAATTGCAAAATAAGTATACCAATGACAGAATCCAAACCAACAAAGAGTAAATACATATGATTCCATTTATATAAAATTCCAGACAAGAAGACTAATGTATACTGACTGAAGGCAGATCAGTAGTTGCTTGGGGTGGAGAAAAATAGACTACAAAGGGCCAAAAGAACTTTTTTAGGGTAATGAAAATATTCTCTAACCTGATTGTGATAGTAGTAGTTACCTGGATATATACATTATCAAAACTCATAGAACTGTACAATTAAAACAGGCACATTTTATTATATGTAACTATATCTCAAGAAAATTAATTTTAAAGCTTATATTTAGTGGTTAGAAGGAAGAAGAGACAGAAGAGGGATCAGAAAAGAAGTGTTTTGAGAAAAAGGAAAATAAACAAAAGAGGGAGGTTGAGGGTTCACAGATGCACAAGAAGAAGAGTTATAATGAGAAAAGTGTAGTCAGGGAAACCTGGATGGCTCAGTCAGTTAAGCGTCCAACTTCAGCTCAGGTCATGATCTCGCAGTTCGTGATTTGAGCCCCGCATTGGGCTCTGTGCTGACAGCTCAGAGCCTGGAGTCTGCTTCAGATTCTATGTCTCCTCTCTCTCTGCCCCTCCCCAGCTCATACTCTATCTCTGTCCCTTTCTCAAAAATAAATATTTAAAAATTTTTAAATAAAAAAAAAGTGTAGTAAGCATAACAAATGTTAGCACTTATAGGAAAGAGGGGTATGAGAATAGAGACGAGGGTGGGGCAATCATATGGTCACTTCTGACATCCAGATTTGTTTCAAAGAGAAGGCAGAAGTAGAATCCAGATTTCAAGGGATTAAAACTTATTAAGAGGTGAAAATTTTAAGAAAATGAGTCTAAGCTTGTCCCATAGTAAAGATCAAGTTAGATATGGAATTACACCCTAAGAAGTAAAAAGGAAGATTTTTCAGTATATAAGAGAAAGATGCCCCATACTAGAAGACAGAGCAGCAGTCTTGAAGAAATGGAGAAATATTTTTTTCTACAGAAATGGGAAATGTAACTAAAGGAAAAGGTAATTAATAGGTAATTTCATAACCAAGGAAGGAAGAAATAAGATCAAGCGTTCTAAGAGAAACACCTGCCCATGCAAAGAGAAGGATGTGTTAAGAGAAGACAAACATAAAAATAGAGCTAGAGCTCTTCAGGTAGACAGAAGGAAATACCACATGGTTTCAATCATCTAGTCAACAGAAAAAGGAAAAGTCCTGCATTAAAAGTAAGGAAGAGTACATGGAAAATCCAAAGACTCCATCAAAAGGCTGCTAGAACTGATATATGAATTCAGCAAAGTTGTAGGGTACAAAATCGTTGTACAGAAATAGGTTGCATTTCTATACACCAATAATGAAGCAACATAAAGAGAAATCAAGAAATTGACGCAATTACAATTGCACCAAGAGCCATCAAACACCTAGGAATAAGCCTAACCAAGGATACAAGAGATCTGTATGATGAAAAATATAGAAAATTTATGAAGGAAATTGAAGAAGACACAAAGAAATGGAAAAACATTCCATGCTCATGGATTAGAAGAATAAATATTGTTAAAATGTCAATAGTACCCAAAGCAATCTACACATTCAATGCAATCCCAATCAAAATTCCACTGGCATTCTTCTCAAAGCTAGAACAAACAATCCTAAAATTTGTATGGAACCACAAAAGACCCCAAATAGCCAAAGTAATATTGAAAAAGTAAACCAAAGCAGGAGGCATTGCAATTCCAGACATTAGCCTCTAGTACAAAGCTGTAATCATCAAGACAGTATGGTATTGGCACAGAAACAGACACAGAGACCAATGGAATAGAATTGGTCCAGGATTGGACCCACAAATCTATGGCCAACTAATCTTTGACAAAGCAGGAAAGAGTATCCAATGGAAAAAAGACAATCTCTTTAGCAAAAGGAGCTGGGAAAACTGGACAGCAACATGGAGAAGAATGAAACTAGACCACTTTCTTATACCATATACAAAAATAAACTCAAAATTTAAGGAAAGACTTAAATGTGAGACAGGAAACCATCAAAACCCTAAAGGAGAAATCAGGCAACAATCTCTTTGACCTCATCCACAGCAATTTCTTGCTCAACACATACCCAAAGGCAAGGGAATTAAAAGCAAAAATGAACTAGTAGGATCTCATCAAGATAAAAACTTTTGCACTACATACGGAACAATCAACAAAACTAAAAGGCAACTGATGGAATTGGAAAAGATATTTGCAAATGACATAACAGATGAAGGGTTTGTATCCAAAATCTATACAGAACTTATGAAACTCAACACCTGGAAAACAAATATTCCAGGGAAGAAATGGGTAGAAGACATGAATAGACACCTTTCCAAAGAAGACATCCAGATGGCCAACAGACACATGAAAAGATGTTCAATGTCACTCATCATCAGGGAAATACAAATCAAAACCACACTGAGATACCACCTCACACTGGTCAGTGTGGCTAAAATTAACAACTCAGGAAACAACAGATGCTGGCAAGGATGTGGAAAAATGGGAACCCTATTGCACTATTGGTAGGAATGCAAACTAGTGCAGCTGCACTGGAAAACAGTATGGATGTTCCTCAAAAAGTTAAAAATAGAACTACCCTACAACCCAGCAATAGCACTACTAGGAATTTATCCAAAAGATACAGGAGTGCTGATTCATAGGTGGCACATGTACCCCAAAGTTTATAGCAGTGCTTTCAACAATGGCCAAATTAAGGAAAGAGTCTAAATGTCCATCAACTAATGAATGGATAAAGTAGATGTGGTTTATATATACAATGGAATACTACTTGGCAATGAGAAAGAATGAAATCATGCCATTTGCAGCAACATGGATGGAACAGGAAGGTATTATGCTAAGCGAAATAAGTCAGTCAGAGAAAGACAGATATCATATGTTTTCACTCATATGTGGATCTTGAGAAACTTAACAGAAGACCATGGGGGAAGAGAAGGGAAAATTAAAAAAAAAAAAGTTACAAACAGAGGGGTGGGGGGGAAACCATAAGAGACTCTTAAATACCAAGAACAATCTGACAGTTGATTAGGGGTGGGGGAGGGGAAAATGGGTGATGGGCATTGAGGAGGGAACTTGTTAGAATGAGCACTGGGTGTTGTATGTAAGCAATGAACCACAGGAATCTACTTCAAAAACCAAGAGCACACTTTACAAGCTGTATGTAAGCCAATTTGACAATAAATTGTATTTTTAAAAAATAAGTTAAATATATACATACACACATACATACATAAATACATAGAAAGTAAGGAAGAGTGTCTGCGCAGGGGCCTGAAGGGGTGGCGGAAGAATAAAGAAAGCTGATATGGGATTTCAACAGAAAGTGCTTCTCTAGCTTCAGTGTGCCCACGGACCACCATGAATTCTTGTTAAAACTCATATTCTCATTCAGTACTAGGCCTAACACTCTGCATTTCTATCAAACTCCCTAGGAAAGCTGATGACCAAACTTACTTCGGTAGTAAGACCAGAGGGAACCTGTTGGCAATGAGCAAAAGGATTGTGGAAAGGGCATACAGGTCCAGAGTTGGAGTAGTCATACAAATACATAGTAATCTCTCAACTAAATGCATACATCAAGGATACAGAAACTATTTGCTATGTTCTGACATTTGACATCATGAGTGGCATGTAGGAGGACTTGTATGAATATGTACTAGATGAATGTAAGAGCAGCACCTGGGTGGCTCAGTCGATAGAGGATCCAACTTCTTTATTTTGGCTCAGGTCATGATTTCCATGGTTGTGGGACTGAGTCCCATGCTGGGTGTGGAGTCTGCTTAAGATTCTCTCTCTCTCTCCCTCTGCCCTACTTGTATATGCTCTCTCTCCTTAAAGTTAAAAAAAAATAGATGAACAAAATAATAAGTAATTCTCCCTCAGGGAGAGTTGGCAGTGGCAACAGACCACTGCTGGAGAATCAAAGGCAGAGATGGCAGAAAAGGAGAAAAGGAGGGACATGGAAGAATGAATGCATGAAAAACGGCTGCTCATGGAATCAAGGTAGAGAGGAGAAATGAGTGGTGGCAACATAGGGGAACTGACTGGCAGCAGGAAGAGGAAATGAGAGATCACAAAATAATAAATAAAATGTAGACTGAGGGGGGAATTGAAAGAGAGTAATATTTAGAAGAAAAGACTTTGGAACCCAAAGGAGCTTTATTTCTTTGATAACAAAGACATTTTAACTGAAAACAGTGCAATGGCCTGGATGAAACATAGCTTATCATGAACTCATGAAACTAAGGAAATTTTTAATAAATTTACTTATTTTACCATGTCAAAAAGTTCATAGCAAAGCAGCCAGCACCTTTAGTAACTAAACTCTGAGCAACAAATAATACCTGTTCCCATTCAGCATAACTGCAATGCCAAAAACAGAACATAAAAACCTTATTCCACTTATAAGCACTGAGTTGGCATAACTTGGATAATATGTTCCTAGGTTTCACCAAAAATAATTTACATGCTTAGGTGATAGGGACATATAGAAAAAGATCCAGTAATATTTTATGTTATCTTGAGGTAAATTTATATAGCTCCATTAAAAATCTTCAAGGTTGAAAATTAGATTGCATATGAAAATGCTTAAATGAACAATGCCTCATTGGCAGGAGCATTATGACAATGTGTTCCATAAGAAAGGCACATGTAAGTTAAATATTCAAGAAGCCAGATGTTCAAAATAATTACTGATGATCAAAATATCATTTTGTGTCACAAACTGAATTAAAATTATTGATCTTTCCAGGAAGTTCATGTTGAAAACCTCTTCTAAATGTTATTAAAAGGATCCAAGGTAGAAATAGTCCCTATAGTAGAGTATATGGAAAATCACCTCAATGTACATATGTATGTGTGCATGCACCCGCAAGTAAGCACATCAGACATGTGCTTGTTCCTCATCCTTACACAGACACACTCATGTTAATGGGAAAAAATGTGATTTTAAGCCTTTCTGAAGTTGAGAAGGAAGAGGGAAGGAAGGAGAAGTGAACGTCCACTGTGTGCCAGAAACTCCAATGTTTCATATCTGCTCTCTCATTTAAATCCTACATTTTGTTTCTATGATTTAAATGGCCAGGAATTATTACCTTTTGAATATCTGGAAACTGATGCCCATAGAAGTTAAATGATTTCCCAGGTCACACAACTACCAACAGACGCATCCAGTCTGTCTCATCATTTCAAGGTTCTTTCTGCTCTGCCATACCGCCTCCCCGTTTGATTGTAATTATTCTCGCCCGTTCTATAAATATGCATTAATTTACTCTCAGACTTCGGGAACTGGAAATAAAAGTGTCTGTATTTGAGTAACAGACAGTTCAATAACATCACAGGGCTCAGACCAACGGTCATGTATGCGAATAATGACAACAATATGTGGAGAGGCCAGGTGGTGAGCACTGTGGAGCGTGCGGGAGGAGTATCCGGCTCCAGGCAGAGGGGCTCTGAAAGGCTGGAGACATATATTGAGTATTTAAACAGACTGATAAATGACTAGTTCATCTCATGGGCAATAGAAGTAAAGGACCGATAAGCAGAGGGAACACATGGGAGATGCACACAGTTGAGACAGTTCAGGAAAGAAGGCAAGAAGTCAACGCACATATTGTGAGTACAAGTTCACTGCCTCTATCTACTATTCTGGGATTGACGTGTCCCAGGTACATCTATTTCCCTGGATATGCTGACCATGAAGTTGTTCCTCTTCTGGAATATTTCACAAGCCAATCTGTATCATTCCCATGCTTTATTTTGAGAATTTACAGGACTCAGCTCCTATTTCACAAGGTTTCTTGGTGGATGGCAAATTATGAATCTTGTTAACAGCATCTGAGCCCAGTAACTCAGGAAAAATTAACTATCTAACCCTCAACTTTTAGATTTCTGAAAACTTAGAGAAAGCTCACAACTTTAATGAAATATAAAATGATATTTATGTTTATAATAGAAGGATTAACACTCTTAGCTGTGCCTAATTAAGAAATGCAATGAGAAACAAAATACTAAATCGTAATGACCTTAAAGAGTTTAATGTAGTTAGACTCCAAAGTACAGATTGTACTTTGTTTCTGAAAAATGCATTTCTCTAAATTCTTTAAAATATGGGAGATATAAACATATTGCCCTTTTGGGGTGCCTGGGTGGCTAAGTCAGTTAAGTGGACAACTTTGGCTCCAGTCATCTTGGCAGTCCTGGGTCAGGCCCCTTGCTGACAGCTCACAGCCTAGAGCTTGCTTTGGATTCTGTGTGTGTGTGTCTCTCTCTCTGCCTTTCCCCAGCTCGCACTCTGTCTCTCTCAAAAATAAATAAATTTTTTTAAATACTCCCCTTTTAATAACATTTAATAATAAAAATCTCTCAATTGTCTCTAATAACTTTTAATTTTTTTTTTTATTATTTATTTCTAGGAGAGAGAGAGACAGCGTGAGCAGGGGAGGGTCAGAGAGGGAGATACAGAATCTGAAACCGGCTCCAGGCTCTGAGTTGGCAGTCAGCACAGAGCCCGATGCAGGGCTCGAACCCACGAACCGCAAGATCATGACCTAAGCGAAAGTCGGATGCTTAACCGACTAAGCCACCCAGGCGCCCCTCTAATAACTTTTAACATAAAAATTTTGGGGGGTGCCTGAGTGGCTCAGTCAGTTGAGCGTCCAACTTTGGCTCAGGTCATGATCTCATAGTTCATGAGTTCAAGCTCCACATTAGGCTCACTGCTCCACTTTAGATCTTTCCCCCCTCTCTCTCTCTGCCCTTAACCTCCACATGCTCTCTCTCTCAACAATAAATAAAAAACATTAAAATATATTAAAAAATAATAATAACAATTTAAAATAATATTATCTTACTCTAATTTAAAGTGCTTTAAGTTTTAATTAGTGTTAATATCTTTTTCATCTGTTTATTGATCCTTGAATTCCCCCTTTTGTGGAATTTCACTTTTTGCCCTTTTCTAAATTCAGTTTGGGGGTATTAATGCACACATCTTATTAGTTTTTATTACCTATTTAAATTAAATTATATAAAGTCTTTCTCCTATAATTTGGAAATATTCTGGGCTATGCCTATTCATTTTGCTATTAAACTTTTTGTAGAGTTAGGGGGTTTCAGTGACAGGAAGAAACTAAGCAAGAAATGGGAAAGTTGGTAATTGCCTATTCAGATCAACTAATTCATTTTACAACACTTTAAACATTATGTCTTTAAAAGCATTTCCCTATCCTTTTTTTTTTCTTTTTTTTTGATTGAGGTGTGACATATGTAAAGTATACAACTATTAAGTGAATTTTAATCCATGGTGCATCATGTTCCCACCACCTAGATCAAGACATAGAAAATCTCCAGCAACCAGAAAGGTCACTTGTGCCTCCTCCCACTGCATACTCTCTCTCAAAGGAAGCCACTATTCTGGTGTCACCATCGTGGGTTAGTTTTGCCATTATAAAAAATACTTTACTAATATCTCATTTCAAAGATTAATAAAAAAATTTAATGCAAGTAGCCCTTTTATCATTCTAAAGTTAACTGAGGTATGTTAACAGATATCATAATAAAGATTTTCAAAAAACCTGGAAACATATATCCTGCTATAAGGTGGAAATTACGGTTTGCCACAGTTTTTACATGATACATCTAGATGAATATTTCTTAATCCAGATCTTCTAAAGCACTTACCTCTGAACAAAATGTAATACCAGAATCATGTGTTATATACAAATCCAATCTTAAAATAGTAATTACTATGTGCCATTCCTATGACTCTTTTTCTAATTGAATTTACATTTTCCTTTCTATATTACACTTCCTTCTGTTATGAATGAGATACAGTTTTTCTTTTATAGATAGGAAAAATTACAAAGCAAATAATCGATTAAGCCAAAGCTAAAGCCAGTTTTTCCCCAAAATAAAGGTACTATAACATGTTCAAGAAGACACTGGTTTTCAAACACCAACATATTGCTTCAAGGAGTCCATACATAGGTAAGAACTAGGGTTTTCCTACCAATTACTTGGAATCCTGCATGCATAGCTAAATTTCCATTTAGAATAAGAGTGCTTATTATTTGTTTGTTTCTTACCACTATGGGGCCAATTTCCTTTGATAATGTTCAGGGTAAGAAAAGATACTCATGTTGAAAGGGAGCACTAGGTTCTAACAATTCAGTTTGTAGTTCTCAGTATTTGAAAATAGGATTTTATATTACTTTCCTCTTTATTTTCATTTAGAGTATGCTAGCAAGCAAGTGGCTCAGAAAGTCAAGTCCAGTGCTGGGAGAGCGAGCACACACACAAAACAAACAAATGAACCAGTGACTTTACTTGAGGCCAAAATCTGGCAGGAAATGAGGGTTCTGGAAGGGTGCACACTCGCCTGATCCCAGGAAAAAGCAAAATGTAGAATAAAAGGTAACCAAGCATTAAAAGGACACCTGATCACAAAGAGTTTAGTTGTAAACAGTATCTATTGCTCTTTTATTTTACTAGTTATTTCTGAAAATTGTGATTTCCCTAAACTCTTCAAAACGTATGGAATATAAATAAGATTGCCTATTTTTAACAACATGAAAACACAGAAAATCCTCGCATCAAGAGAGTTTTGATAAAAAGGTCAGCAATCAAAGGTCGAAGCTGTGGGCCCGCTTCCTAATCTAGGCCAGCCTCGCACCAGCCTAGGGGTGGACCGGCCCTACCTGTGGATGTCAGAAATCTAAGGCAGTACCTTGAGGAGAGAGACAGTCATGGTGAGAGACAAACTAACATTCTCAAAACTCTCCTTAAAAAAAAAAATCTATCTACTGGTTTCCACCAGATTTAAGCTAGGGTTTCAAGTAAAGAGAGTAAACACAATAAAAATAATCTACAGATCTGAATAACTTGTAAAAGTTAGAGTAAAGCAGAGAATCCAGGAAAAAGAGACCTATGTTGGGCATAAGGAAACACAACATCCTCAGCAAGGTGATGATTCCCTATATGATAGCTATGGGGTCTCTGTCTTTCTTATTATCTTTGCAAATACTATTTTTACATATTTTACGATTTTAGTCAATCCACAGGGGATTCATACTTACCAATGCCACCCTCTAGAAACTCTAGATATTGTTGAAAATCATCTGTGAAGATCCTCAAGGACTCTGGAAGATATGATCATTCCTCCTCCCCCAGAAAGGAGACAGGATTCCTTCCAGCCCTGTAAGAGGAAGTCCAGATGTGAGCATCCCAAGGATATTAACATAGATGCAGGGAGGGAAGGATTTTGAATTCTCCTAGAGCAGATTTCAGAATTAAACTTAACACCATCTAAGTTGTTAGAATTCATTTTTGGAACAAGGAGATATACATATAATAATTTTTAATAGACAGTTTTATTGCTTTGTGGAATGAATGCATTCCACTAAGTTTGGCTCAAAAAAGGCTACGGAGCACAGTGAGAAACGCTTGGAATTCAGAGTTTACAGTTTTTCTATTGTGGAAGTAAATAAATTAGTATCTCTGAGGCTTAATTTCTTCATTTGTAGAATAGAGATTCATATTCCTATCATAAAGGAATGCTATCAGAATCAAATGCAGCATTATACTTAATGGTGATGCATGCATTGAAAAGCACTAAATGGCAGTTCCTATTATTATGTCTAAAAAACACAACCCGTTCTTCTTGTTTCCCCTGCTGTGTCATAAGAATCTGACCCATTCACTTTTCTAATGTAGCACTTGTCAGGCTTCTGGATCTCCTCTCAGTCATGGCCAACTTTTCCTTCCAAACTCAATCCATGAAGCTCAGCAATTTATTCTGTTTGTGCTTTTCCCCTGACTCCGTAAGAACAGAGCATATAACTTTGCTCGTGCTGCTTCTCCTCGACTCCAATTTGTAATTCCTACTGAAGCGGGGTTACAGGTCACATTTCCCTAAACCCGACAGCCCTCTGTCTAAAATATTGTCTACAAATTATTCTTTTGTCATCTCTATAATTTCTCTCCTACCTTTACATTTACTAAAAAGGAAATTCAGTTGCAGCTTCTAAGAAGAAAAATTCCCTAACTAGAATTTGAGAGTCGTTATCCACAAAGAATCAGAGGGAAAGTTGCAAAATTATCATCCTCATCCTCATCATCTAAAACCTGCAAAGACATCTAACCAACTGGAAATTAATATTTCACTTCAGAGCAAAAATCAAAACTCATTTGTTAGATCTGAAGAGGAATTTAAAGAGCTATCAGCTCCACCCTCTTCAAACTGAAGATAAGGAAAAGAGTTCCCAGTTGGGCAAAATCCTACTAAGTGTCCTGAATTAGACATGTTTTCACTCTGTAGTATGAGCCAGATGCAGCAAACTCCCTATTTGCATGGATCTTTTCCTACCTGCAAGTATCGAATGAGATGGGGCCAGAAATAATTTTTGTAAGCCACTATGCCTATTCTTGACATGAAATAGACAATGAGTGTTTGGGGGAGAGGAGGAAACAAAAACATCACATCACCTTCAAAATGGAGAAAAGGGGCCCTGGGTGGCTCAGTCAGTTGAATGCCCCACTCTTGATTTTGGTTCTGGTCATGATCTCATGGATCTCATGGATCTCACGGATCGAGCCCCACATCAGGCTCTGTGCTGACAGTGCAGAGCCTGCCTAGAATTCTCTCTCGCGCTCTCTCTCTGACCCTCCCCCACTAGGGGGAGTACATGGTTTTCTCTCTCTCTCTCACAAAATGATTAAGTGTATATATTTTTTTAATGGCGGAAAGAGCACAGCAGGTAATATCACCAATTTCAAATGAGGTAACTGGAGTTACAGGATTTTCTCAGGGTCAAGCAGGTGGTAAATGGGAGACTCAGGCTTCAAATCCATCTCTGACTGGGAAGTTCATGCTCTCCATCTCTTAATTTTGTTTAAGTTGTTTTTAATTACTATCCTATAGTTTATAATTGAATAGTGATTAACAACACAGCTTTCAGAGGCAAACAACCAAAATCTGAATTCAGCTCCTACCACTTGATTAGCTGTGTGGCCTCATGAAGTTATGTAACCATTGCTTTGTGCCTTGGTTTACTTATTTATAAATATAAATGATAATTTAGATCTGTCATGGAGAATGTGAGAACTAAATGATGTAGTATGTACAAAGTTGTTAGTACAGTGCCCAGCATGGACTAAGTCAGGAGTTGTAGCTGCTATTATTCATTTTGTCTTCTGTATATATATATAAATACTAGTATAAATACTTATTATAGTGTAATCCTTCCATCAAAAAAAAAAAAAACTAAATGTTTCTATTTATATGGGCCTAGTATTTGTGAATATAGACCATGTTTTCCATGTAGACTCTTTTAAAAATGTTACATTTTCAGAGATCAAAATTTCTACAGCCTTTGGGGCATCTGGGTGGCTCTATCAGTTAAGTGTCGTGACTCTAGATTTTGGCTCAGGTCATGTTCTCATGGTTCATGGGTTCAAGCCCTGTATTGGGCTCTGCACTGATGGTGTGGAGCCTTCTTGGGATTCTCTCTCTCTCTCTCTCTCTCTCTCTGTCCCTCCCCTGCTCACTCTGTCTCTCTGTCTCTCTAATAAATAAATAAATTTAAAAAAATAATTTCTACAGCCTTGTTACTCAAAATGCGGATGTAGAGATCAGCACAGTCAGCATCACCTAGGAGCTGATTAGAAATGCATAATCTTTGGGGCGCCTGAGTGGCTCAGTCGGTTAAGCGTCCAACTTCAGCTCAGGTCATGATCTCACGGTTTGTGGGTTCAAGCCCTATGTCGGGCTCTGTGCTGACAGCTAGCTCAGAGCCTGGAGCCTGTTTCAGATTCTGTGTCTCCCTCTCTCTCTGACCCTCCCCTGCTCATGCTGTCTCTCTCTCAGAAATAAATAAAAGAAATTTAAAATTTTAAAAAAATAAAAAGAATGCATACTCTTGAGCCCCACCCCAGGCTTGATGAATCATATCTGCTTTTTAACAAGACTCCAAGGTCATCTAAATGCACATAAAAATTTGAAAACCACTGATCTATAGCATGATGCTAGAGGGCTGAGTGAGTGAAGGTGTTGTGCACAGGCACTAATATCCATCAACTTCAAAGCAAAAGGCATGAGTTTCGTTCGGCAACAGCCTCTAAAATCATTTGTTTCCAACTCGAGAACTCCTCCATAACTGGATACTCTTTTTAGTGTTTGATTTTATTAACTTATCATTGATTTATTATTCTCCCTCAACCCTATCATTCTACTCTCTACCCAGGATAATACATTATACACATTCTGGAAGCCCGTGGTAGTAAAAGTTAAATAAAGAAAAGACATGATCTAAAAGCTTTCTTTTCATATCTCCATTTTCTCCTTCCTTATCCCAACTCAACTCAAAAGGGCAGCAGCTGCTGAGAGTAAATGTGGAGGCTTCTAAAATTAAATCAGAAAAAAAAAAATTATATTTATTACTGAGGTTGGGAGGGAAGGTGACATTTTTAAAGGTAAAATTAGGTAAATTAATTGAAAACAGAACAAGTAAAAATCAATCCTCCTTGCTGAGAGTAAACACATGCTATTTTTCAGTTACTTGATATAGTAGGTCCCTTTGCAGCTCTCCCTAAGATTCCTTTGTGATAGACGGAGACAGGGACTTCATTATATTTCTTTAGTTCCCTCAGTATCAAGGCTATATGGTCCATGGCCTAGCAGAGCTCTCATGGTTAGAACAGACCAAAGAGTACAAAGAGTTAACCCAGGCCAACCAGCACATATCAGCCCAAAGGACTTCAATACTGAGGACTTTGGACTAAGCAATAAGCTTTCTAAAGCAAAAAAATGTCATTTCTCAGCAACAATGAGAATGTTGTTATCAAAAAGGGATTTAGAGATTTACAGAGTAGAGTCATTCCCAGATTTCACTAGTGGGCTTTAGAAGCGTAATTACTGTGTTTGATACCTGGCTCCTCTGTTTTCTAGGTGTGTGACTGTGAGCAAGATCTTCTCTCTCAGAACCTCACTTTCCTTCACTACAGAAATAGGATACTAATACTTAACCACTAGATAAATGGGAAGCTAAAGTGAATTAGGATAAATGTAAAATATCAAATTCTGTACTACCATTTACCAGAAGCTTAATAACTATTAGTTCCTTTTACTGCATGACATTATGTCTAGGTACGAAGATTTGATTATCATCAAACATGTTAGAGGAAAATGTTTTGCTTTTAGATGCAAGCTTCAGGGAATTGATAACATCTGATTTATGTACACTGTGGTTATAAGCCAGAGGTGGAGTTTAGCAGTCTGTCACAGAGCTTCCTTATTCTAATGCCCTCTTGGGTAAAAAATAGTTACATACCTCTGACCACTTCACCTGATAGGCTCAACTGATAAAATTATACAAAATGTTTCTTTTTCTAGAAATTCTGCTGCAATAAATTGTTATCCCAAGGGGTGCCTGGGTGGCTCAATCAGTCCAGTGCCCAACTCTTGGTTTCGGCTCAGGTCATCATCTCAGTTTCATGAGTTCAAGCCCTGCATCTGGCTTTGCTGCTGTCAGCACAGGGATTCTCTCTCTCTCTCTCCTTCTGTCCCTCCCCTGCTCACACTGTCTCTGTCTCTCTCAAAATAAATAAATAAACTTAAAAAAACAGTTATCTTAAAAAATACAAAATCTTATTGGAAGGCAATACACAATAGAAAATTTTGCTTCTATGATATAAAAATAATAATTTACTGGGGATTGATGGCCAATGTGTTTGACCTATTTAACTTCCAATGTGAGGTGGCTAAAATATGCAAATTTTCCTTTTTTACTCTTGCCCAAAGAGTCAAATTCCATAAGGTAGTAGAAACATTCATGTTTATCTTCTTGTCTCAAACACACACGAACACACACACACACACAAATAGTCTTTAGAACAATTAGATATATATCTATATGCAAAAAAAAATCTCAGTCCATACTTCATCTTACATAAAATATTCAAAATATATCAGCTCTCTCTATGAAATATAAAATATACAGCATTTAAAAGAAACATAGGACAAAATCTTTTCAACACTGAGTTAGCCAAAGTTAGATATGACCTCAAAAGCAAGCACGAGACAAAGAAAAAATATTAATAAGTTAGACTTTATAAGAATTTTAGGTGTTTTGCTCTGCAAAAGACACCACTGAGAAAGAAAAGCCTTGAATTGGGAAAACATAACTGCACATTATGTATCTGACAGAACACTTGTATCGAGAGTATGTTAAACTCTCAGAATTCAAGAATAAGGAAATAAATTTAAAAGCTGAGAATACAGTGCTAATGAAGATTGAGCATAACTGGAACACTCGTGAGAATGCCAGTGGTTCAGACACTTTGGAAGACAGCTTGCCTGCTCCTTATAAAGTTAAACATACACTTACAGGTATTTTCCTAACAAAAACATAACTTGTATTCACATGCAATGAGACTCCATTTGTATAACATTCTATAAAAAGTAAAACTTAGGGATAAAGAACAGATCAGTGGTTTCCAGGGTTTATGGGAGAAAGAAGGACATGATCACAGATCCGTGGCAGAGGGGGTTGCAGGAAAAGTTGCCAAAAGTCATAAAACTGTGTACTATAAGAAGTAAATTTTATCATACATAATTTTAAAATTAATTTTTAAAAAAACATAAGCACTGAAGATGAGGAAACAAAACTGTTATTCTCACAAATTATGTAATCCCATATATAAAAGAATCTCAAGAAAAATTATGAGAGATGAGAGTTTGACAAGTTAGATAGAAGAGCCATAAACAAAAATCAATTTCATTTCTCTACAAGGTATGTTACTGCTATAAAATGTAAATTTGAAAACAGAATCATTTAGATAAAATTAGTTTGTAAAAGGAATTAAGGGCACCTGGGTGGCTCAGTTGGTTGCGCCATTGACTCATGTCATGATCTCACTGTCCATGAGATAAAGCTCTGAGCCTGGAGCCTACTTTGCATTCAGTGTCTCCCTCTCTCTCTGCCCGTCCTCTGCCCATGTTCTCTCTCTCTCTCTCAAAAATGAATAAAAATTTAAAAAGTAAAAAAAATAAAAGGAATTATATATGGAAAAAAGAATATAAAAAAATGGAGAAGCCTACCATGTTCATGACAAGTGTGATGATCAATTTTATATAGTCAAAATAGACCACAGTCCTCAGTTATCCAATCAAACATTAATCTAGGTGTTGCCATAAAGTCCATAATCAGTTAACTTTTTAAAATGTTTTTTTAAATTAATTTCTGAGAGACCGTAAGCGGGGGAAAGGCAGAGGGGGGGACAAAGGATCCAAAGTAGGTTCCAGACTGGCAGCAGTGAGCCCAATGTGGGCCTCAAACTCACAAACCACAGGATCATGACCTGACGTGAAGTCAAATGCTCAACTGACTGAGGCACCCAGGCACCCCCATAATCAGTTAATTTTCAAGGAAAGGAGAATATCCAAAAATAATCTGAGTAGACCGATTCAATTAGCTGAAAGACTGTTAGAATAAAGTTAAGACTTCCCTGAAAAAGAAGATATTCCATCTGTGGCTTCAGCTTCAGTGTATCCTAAGAGTGCTTGTCCCTTGTAGCCTGCCCTGTGGATTTGGACTTGCCTAGCCAGCCCCACAATAATGTAAGTCTATTCCTTGCAATAAGCTTTTAAATAAATATTCCCTGTCTGTTTTGTTTCTCTGAATGCTGACTGGTACAAAGAAGACTGAATTTTATAAAGCATCAATTTTCCCCCAAATTATTTTGTATGGAGTATAGTTTTAATCAAATTCCAACTTTTTTTTCCAACTGACTTGAAAAACTGATCCTACAAACTCTATGGAAGCTCAAGAATTGTCAAGATACTCTAGAGGATTAAATACAAAATGGGAGCTTCGCCCTACTAAGTATAAGCATTTATTTTAAAGGACAATTACAATAATGTGGTATTGGAAAGGGGAATTTCAAAAGAAAATCTGACCCAATGGAACAGAATAGACAGCCCAGAAACAGAATCTCAGATGCATGAAAATGTGATTTATGAAGTGGCATTGCAGAGCACTGTGGAAAAGAATGAGCTACTTTGGAGGACCATACCAGTGAATCTCATTAGGACACAAATAGGACACTGAGTGAAAAATGGCAAAATCAGAGACAAATGTATACAGTATTACACTATTTTTGTAAAACTCACAGAAACAAAACTAAAGAATACCTTGTTGAGAGATATATACATATGTAGAAAAACTTTTTTTAAATAGCAAAGTAATGATATACACACAACTCAGGAGAATAGTTATCTATGAGAGGGAAGTAAGGGAGTGGGAACGGGAAGGGAGCAAAAAGATATATTCAAGAGCATTAATAATGACCTTGTTCAAAAGTTGGGTGGTGATGAGGAGAGATCCAAAATGTTTACCAAGTGGTAGGATACAATCCCAAGACAATTAGAATAGAAACAGCCAGAAATAGAACAGCAGTAAGGGTCAAAGCCACTGACCATCAGCCCCAGCAGTGCACTTATATATAATGTATCATGCTTCCTACTGTACATAACAGTTACACATTTTTATGGATCTTAACTAGTATAGAATAAAAATTATAATAGCCACGAAGTACATGAAAAAGTGCTCAAAACAACTAATCATCAGGGAAATGCAAATTAAAACCACAGTGAGCTACCACCTCATACCTGTGAGAATGGCTATCGCCAAGAAGACAAAAGTACAAGTGGTGGCAAGGAAGTGGAGGAAAGAGAAACCTATGACGTGAGGGTGAGAATGTAAATCGCTACAGTCACTGTGGAAAACAGTATAAACGTTCCTCAAAAAATTAAAAATAGAACTACCAAATGATCCAGCAATTCTACTTTTGGGTATATATCCCAAGGAAATAATATCCCAAGGACATCAAAGAGATATCTGCACACTCATGTTCACTGCAACATTATTCACAATAAGCAAGATATGGAGACAACCTCAGTGTTTTGGCAATGGATGGATAAACAAAAAAAATGTGGTATATATATATTATATACTTGAAAGTTTCTAAAATAGTAGGTCTTAAGTGTTGTCTACACAAAAAAGAAATGGTAATTATGTGATATGATGGTTAATGCTATAGCGGTAATTATATTGCAATATGTAAGTGTATCAAATTAACATATTGCACAGTTTAAATTTACAAAATTTTATACGCCAATTATATCTCCACAGTGTCAGAAAAAAAATGTTATTAGATAAATGAATTAGTAATTCACAGAGAAATACTTTACAAATTATTAAAATGCAACCTTATAGAGGATTCTAAATGCATCAAAAAATTTAAAAAAACAGTTTCCTTTTATACATTGCCAGAAAACATTTGTCATTATTGTTTGCAACCTTCTCATGGCAATGAAAAACAAGCGATTCTCCCTAAAGTGAACAGAACAGAAATAATCTATGTGATTCCATATAACAAACTAAAATTTCAAACTTTAGTGTTTGATGCTCCAGAATTATGTGATTCATGATATGATCAAATAAGAAAAAAAGTATAAATTTAATATCTTAATTCCCAAAATTGATGGAGTAAATAAAATATACTATGGGTATTTCCATAGGACTCTGTCGTAGTTTCGGATAAAAATTACCACCTGCAATTAATATTCCCATCATCTCCCTAACCCCCATGACCTATACCCAAAGGAAAAAGAATAATGATAGTCCTGTCAGAATGTAACCATGCCTCCCTTTTTACGACTATTTTCCTAGCACCTTGAACAATGAACCTTGAACCTTATTTGTAGTAAGTCCACAATAAATATTTTTACTTAATAAAAAATTAGAAGAACACATGAAGGAATGTCTCTAGAACAGTTCTTCACAAATAAAACTGCTAAGTTTACTTAGGACAGCCACAATTTTAGCTAAGAGCTGACATGAAGATAAATCCCTGTTTTAATTTCCCTGTTGTCCCTTATTGCCTCTCCTCCTACATGGGTCCGGAAGCACACTCAGCTTTAATTTCTTTACGGAATAGATCAAAGACCAAGCCTAAAGAAGGGAGAGACACAGTAAGTACTGACTAAGCAGAGCCACTGTAACTACTAGTAGCTCATGGGTTACAAAAGAACCAGAGCCTCTGGATCTACCTGTGACCTGTACATCTTCCAGAGCACCATAATTTCACAAACTTATTAAATATCACTTTTCCTCCCTGAACTCTAAAATGCATTTTGTTAAACTCATAATGCCTAATATAATTTTGAGATGTTCAAATTCATGGAAAAAAAAAAAAAAAAAAGAAAAAGAAAACTCCTTTTCCCCAAATGCACCCATACACTTGGTTGGATTTGATGGATATCCACAAAGGATTCAAATGCATAGTATATAATGATATCTTAAAGGTAAAATTTTAAGTTAAAATACACCAATATCCATCAAGAGGTTAAAAATCATTCTGGGGTGCCTGCATGGATCAGTTGGTTAAGCGTCTGACTCTTGATTTTTGGCTCACGTCATGGCCTTGTGGTTCATGGGATCAAGCCCTGCTTCAGGCTCTGCAGACAGCATGGAGCCTGTTTGGGATTCTCTCTCCCTTTGCCTCTACTCCTCCCCCACTCACACGCACATGCACACTTTCACTCTCTCTCCCTCTGTCTTTCTCTCTCTCTAAAAATAAGTAAATAAACAAAGAAAGCTCATCTTTAAGGATACTGGTGATTATCCTTAGTTGTTGAAAAGAACAAAGGCCACAGAGGCAGTAGAACATTCATGGAGAATGAATCCTCATAGCTTCAAAGGGTAAAAATAATGTAAAAGACAGGAAGCAAAGTGGATGAAAAAAATAAGAAGAAAATATGGGCATTACAAAGAAGCATTATTACAGTGTACCCTGAAGCCAAAAAAATAATTAGAAAAACAATGTTCTGAAATGAAATCTAATTCAGATATATATAGTGCCAATGGATTAAATGTATTTGGCATTTTAAATTTCAAAACCTTTTCCATGTATACTATTTTATCTTCGTAACTGACTCTTTTACTTTACAGAGAGAAAACTGGAGGTATTAGAAATTTAGCCAAGATGTCTCAGAAAAATAGAGAAAGTGTCAGAAAAAGAATCCAAATATTCAGCCTGACATTTCTTCCACTCAACACCATTCTGACCCTTTCTAAAGAAACCCAAAACCTGAGTAAAAGTGATACAAAATCAATTGAAACAATAAAATGTTCAATCATTTAATCAGTAATTTGTACATGACCCATCTATTTAATGGGTTTTGGTTTTTACTGAATCCCAATGATAGCTATTATTGCACCTAAAGAAAATACAGAACAGCCAACTGATTTAGTCAACTGAAATGAATAAGATAAAAAACAGCAAACCTGTTAAATTGTTCAGGAGGCAAAGATTTCAAACCACTTAATCTCACTAAAAAGAAAATAGTATCTTGTTGACATTTAAAAAATATGACTACTCCATTCTCTTAAAGTTTTAAAATATTTTTAAAAATTATTCTTGAATCCATTCACTGTGATTATTTTTTCAAAATAATGACCTTTCATTTTCATCTCTTTTCATGCTACATACTTAATGCCCTAGGTGGCCTATAGTATCAATTAAGGATGTGGTATGTGTTACAGGAATAGTTCTCTTTCCTATGTATATAAAATTAAAGCTGTTCACTAGTCACTTTAAATGAGAGAAGGCAGAAGCGTATTTTATTCTTTTTCTGTTTTTAATTCAACCAAGGGGAAGAAATTCCACAATTAAAAAAGAAACAAAGAAGGTCATTCTGGTCGTATAACAGATGGACAGGCTGAAGAGGGAATGCATCCTAGAATGATGTTTGACGTTATTAACATATGTAGAAATTGAACCTGCTCAAAAACCTTAAAAGGTAGTCCACTGTGTTTCTTAGCCTTGTTTTTAATTGTAAAAGAAAAAACCATTAAACTATAAGTGCACACATTGATAAGTGACATTTAATTTTTCATTTTCTTTTATACTTTCAAGATCTCTACAATGTCATGAGAACAACTCATTCTACACTTCAGCTGTGGGTGGATGCCATGGGGCCACTAGACCCGAGGAGGTCACTGGGCATTTCATCTCTATGCATTTATGAATGATTTGGACCTCCTTTTTTATCAGTGTGGGTTGGGGGAGCTTATTAATCATTTTCTAAAACATTAATGGACAGACAAGCACTCTGCCAGCTGGCGAAAAATGGCAGCTGCAGCAGCGCGTAGAGCACCCTTGACACAATTATGGAACACAGCCAGCAGCCAGGGCCAGGAGCCATACAGGAAAGAACATACCTTCGTTACTTTGTCAATCAGTGAGGTTAAAAGGTCAATGTGTATCAATAAAGAAAATCTAAAACTCATTTTTCTTTGCTCTGATGACAGCCTTCAGACTGTTTGACTAAGATCATCACTAACAACACAGAAAATTTTCACCCCGGAGCAATTTCAATGGATCAAATACATGAACAGCCATGATGAGCAATTGCTTGCAATTTCATCAAATTCTTTTTCCAAGGATTGTAACCATGAAACTTCACTTATGTTCAAACATTATCAAACAAGTCCTTAAAAACAGGTGAAAGTTGTCTTTTCAATTTATTCAAGAAAGGCCAGCAGGATTTAGCAGAAAGAACACCAGCCTAGATTAGGAGATCTGGCTTTTGGTCCTTAGCCTAGGACTAACAAAGTGAGTGGCCACCATCAACTAATAATCTAAGACCAATATGTAAAATGAGGAGTTGACTCATAGTATTTAAAGTCATTTCCAATTTTGAAACAATAAGCCCAGGAGTTGCTTCATTTAAACTTCAACATCACTAAACATTCATGTTTGTTAACTACACAATGTGTTGATTTCCAAAGAAACAAATGAAAAATTTTCATAATTAAGAACTCTGTCTACAATAGGTTAGAACCAATGCAAACATTTTACACTCTTGCTTTTATTCACTTCTCTCCCCACCTTGCATCTCTTGCCAAAATGTTCTCTTGTCACTTTGCTCTCTCCAAATCTTGATTATTTTGCAAAGTCAAGCAATTCTTCATAGTCCCCTTGAAGCTCCCTCTAACAAATCACAATTCAATTGTTCTTATAATCACAACATACAGCTATAGTTAGCTATTTTTTTTAACTATTTAATGCCTGTTATGTTGGTGTTCCATGACAATCCTGCAAGCTACTTCTTACAACAAGAACTGCTAAGTATTTTCTGGATCTCATACAACAGCTGGCAAAGTACCAGTGTATTAGGCTTCCATAAATGCGCTATTGACTAATAAAGCAGGTTCAGCTTATGAATGTTAGAAACAATTACCATACATTAATCTCATAAAAACTTTACATCACTCAACAGTTCCAATTCACTTGACCCTTTTCCAACCTTAAACAACGGAATTCTTCTAAAAACTTACTCTTCTTTGTCTGGAAAACTTTAAAAAGCACAAGAAACAAGATGTAGGAACATCATATCCTAATAGCTCTCTGACTAATGTTGAAAAAGATTTTTTTTTCTGGCTCTCTCTTTTCACATCTATTCTTCACATAACCTAGAAACGTCCTGGCATTTTTTTTCTGACAACAGCACCACACTAATGACTATAAATTATAATCATATTCACAAATGCATTTAATTATTTGACTTAATAATCAGGTCAGTCCACAAGGAGTCAGACATATTTATACATCTCAACATATTTTTTGTCAACGTTAATACCCAATTCTTCTTCTGTAATGCTCATTCTTAGCCAAGCATCCTGAATTTTTATTATGCATTTTTTTCCTTGAGTTGCTTACCTTTCTTTTTTTAAGCAAATGTAATTCAGTCTTTGTAGGGACATTTTTCCAATATCAATGTCACCTGAAGTGCAATTTTTTTCTTTCCTTCCTTACAAATCTTATCTTTACAAACAACTTACTACCATGTTATCATTCACTTCATAATTGAGGATGTTTATTGTGGTTAGACACTCTGCAACTGGCTTCAAGGAAATTTACATATGAATACACCCAAATTTCAACTCCACATTAGAAATTCCTTTCAAGTTAAATTTCTTCTCTATGTCAGAATCTCATTCTAATCAATTTTGTTTTTTGGAATATTCTTTCCCAAAGAGAGGAAAAAGTTTCATTCTTATATTTGTGATACAGTTTGAAAATACTTGCATAACAACTTGTCTGTATTTCATATTTAACTAGGATGTGGTATCTGAACAATGCAAAAACATCACTTTACTGAACGCAAAACTGTTCATTAAACTAGGCATTTATTTATGACAATCTAGGCCAAGAAGTGTGTCTGTTTTGTGGCCGAGTTGACATCTTTGGTCAACACCTAAACTATCTCTTCTCCCTTTCTTGTTCTGTTTTTCATAATTACATATGAAATAGGAGATGATTTTCAGAAAGGGAATGAACTCAGTGAAGTTACTTTGTTTTACTACACTGATGGTTCTCCATTCAAGACTGTACCTACTTTTATATTGCTTGTACATTCTCCTTCTTCTATTCTCTGCCTTAGTTATCACGATTTTCTTTTCAAGCAAATGAAAGTGATTCAAGTGGTGTTCACAGTCTACATTCACAAGTTGGTCTCCAAATTCCATATGCATGTCTTCTAATGCATACCCATTCACATTTTTCTTGCAAGAAACCTAAAGTCATCTATATACAATTTCCCTGCTTCCATAAGAGAACATAATGGCAAAAGAAATTCATTTTAATCTACAAGCTAAACATTCATTGAAAGCAATGTCCTGACAACTACAAGGCTGGACACAGGTATAATTATGACGAAATAAATCATTTGCCAAAAACTGCTTATGAAGTAGTAGGGATATCTTCCATTCAATAGTTATTCATTTAACAGATGTGGTATGAAATATGAACTATCTAATTATTCCAAAGACTTTTCTTAATGTTTTGAAGAATTTAAAAATGTAGTGTATGTTACTTAAATATAGTTCTCTTCCTGATAATTCCCCTATTTACATTTCACAGACAGAGGTGCTCATTCACAATATCCTCAAGAGGGTAAATTCAGTCAGTCTAGAGAAACTTAGCAATCAGAAAAGGCTACAATGCAATTAACAATTTTCTGATGGCCTGATGTTCTCATAGGCTTAGATATTAAGCAACTTCAGCATTTACCTAGAAGAGACTAGAAAAGTCATAGAATCAGTTACTGTATATACACTGCTTGAGTGACTGGCATAGGGCAGCCCTAATGTCTATTTCTTTAGAAGAATTATTAGTTTTCATACATGCTACCTACATTAAAATTAGAGCAACATCATATTTGACTAATTGTGCAAAATACACATTTTAAAAAAGAAGAAATATCCATAAAATAGGTAAAATAAGCAGGAACTTCTTCCCCTGTGTGCCTTTTAAAGAACCTTGAACTAGACCATCTGTATGTACTTCACAATGAAACTCAACAGGCAGCCACTGAACCTCTTCTCCATAGGTATGAAATGAGAAACTCGGAGAGTGTTGAACATTGAATTTTCTCAGTGGAACAGCACACACACATTTAGCAAAAGGGGTTCTGCCACTGAGATACACTGGGGAAATTCAGTGTTCAATGGCCTCAACTTCGCACCCAACAGCAAGTGTCACGCAGGCTGCTGAGCTCAGCTTGGTGTGTTCCAAAATACAAGGACAAGTACTTTTAAAAACCAGCAAAATGATAATGATTGGAGCTGAGCTGCTTCATTCTCAGATATGCAAAAAAGACAAACACAAACACAAACCACAATTCTGAGATGCTTCTCTACCTGTCTGTTCTCTGCTCTGAGTCCCTAAAACTAGAGGGAGAAACACACAAAAAATCTATCCATATAATGTGAGTTGTAAATACGTTTGCCTTCACATTGGTTGTTTTATAGCACTGAATATTTCTGTTGGCAGTTATATTAAACATTCCCTTTATGCCAAGTTACCATTTATTTATCTGTTTATTTTACCAAGAGCAAGTTCAGGTCTATATAACAGCATGCTCAGCATTCTGGCTCTACATTATTTATGAACTCACATGCAAACCTGGTTGCTTAAGAGTCGACATTCTGCATATATGCAACTGTGTCTCATGACAGCTATCATACTTCTGACATGATCTTATATTTATACTGATCTGAGCCTCTAAACAGGAGGGGGAAACCCAAGAAGCAGAAAAGAGGAGCACAACACAAGAAGACAACTTGGAAGGCATCTTGTTCTATCGTCACCATGGGAGTTAATTGTAAAGAAACATTTTTCTAAAGGGTGCCATCAGTAGGTTTGTAACTGCACCAACAAATTACACAGTAGAGTATTCTGCAAGCATTGTTTAGAAATAACTGTTCAGCATAGCAGCCATAATCACTAGCATATCATCTGACACTTATAAGAATGTATTGCTGCAACACTGCTGTAGGTACAAATGTTCTCAAATTGTTTCACGTGGAAACCTAGCTATTCCACTACTAAAAAGAAGAGAACAATTCTACGTGAAAGGAAAAAGTCAAAGGTCACTGTAACTTCAAGTTCAATCGATATAATTAAGATATCTCTCCCTTGTTTGGCACAACTCTGTTTTCTGCGGTCACTGAAATTTTTGCCCTGATATTTCCATTGTTCCTTATTATACAGTGTGCTTATGCTTGTAAACAATATGTAGCTATAGCAAAATCCAAAATCGTTTAGTCCATATGATTTCCACGGTCCATTTTCTAGCACCATTTGAATAAGAGTCCAAATGTGGAGGCTTTCGGGCATATGTTTGTGTTCCTATGCAAGATTCCTATGGTCTAGCTGTTGAGAGCATGTTCTTTATGGGTCCAGGTAACAGAATATCAGGATTGTAGATCTGAACTCCAGGTAAATCACACAGCTTAGAGCTGTTTCATGGCCTGTGTTTTAATCTTAAGCTCAATTAGCTACAAAACAAATACTAGATACTGATTAGATTACATGAAAAACAGACTGCAAAAAAAAAAAAAAGTGTATATGCTATCAATGGTGTACTCATGGCAGAAACCATGCCTGCTATATTTCATATCTATAATTTTATGCCTCTAAGCACCTTATTTTTGTAGCACTGAAGCCAACCATAAATTACTGAGATGCTCATCACAGGAAGCATTCAAGTACTAGCCTAAATCACTGTTGTTAAGGCTATTTTTGCCCTGGGTAGTGGGTAAGATTATGTTGCCTGTATGGTACTGTGATCTCTTTATAGTCTAAGGTTCTAGTGATTTCTAATTTCATACATATGTCTCTACATTGAAATATTCACTTTAACAGGCATCAATGTGATCAGGAAAAGTAGATTATGTACAGCAATCTATTTATTATACTTCAAGTACATTTTGGGGAACTAAAGAAAGAATATTTTAAAAATAATTAAATCATTCTTTATATAGCTTTATTTACTTTTAAAATCAGGCTCAATTACATTCTGCTATCTCTGAGTTGTTCATTCCAATCTGTTCAGTCTCACTTTTCTCTCTGTATCTTGGGAGTCAGAACTACAAGCTTCAGAAGTCAGTTCAGATGGTTATCTGCAATTTCTCTTTGTAGTGCTCTAAGAGGTCAAATCCATTACAGCATATGTTCAGACTGACTTTGCACACTTAACTCTACTGGGCTTTCAGTGACATACTCAGTGCTTCACCTGAGAACCTGTTATCCATAGATACAGAAGATGATAAAAATGATACATACAAAAAAAAAAGAAATAAAAAAAAAAAGGTTCATGCCTACCTAGTACATTTGTGGCTGACTAATCTACAACTCCTAAAATCATCTAATAAAAGATCATGCCACCTTTTTTAAAGATTAAAATCTTTTTTACCACTGTATCATGTAACTCTGTTCCCAAGACACCTAGGCTCCAGACAGAGAGACATGAAGTGTTGCCTCCACAGACCTCCTGGGAAGGACAGCAACATAATTGTGTCATTGCATAATTTGCCACTCACTAAGGGAATGTGTGGCAGTAGATAAAGTTCACCAAACTCTGTTGTCAGTGTTTGGTGAACTTTATCTGAAATTCAGAAATAGAAAACACTGAGCAATTTTATTTTCCCAAAAGGAATATGATACACTGAGCATCGCATCAATGATGCTCAGGTTCTACCAACGTGGATTCTTCTTGGAGGATTTCTTCTTACTTTAAAAATACAACCTGGCATGACTTTCTGAACTATTAGTTAAGACAGAGGGACCAGGAGATAATAATGTATAAAAAGATGGAGTTTGTTTGCCTTTCCTCTAACCTGTCATTGCTTCTTTAAAAAAATTATTATATAGGCAAGAAAGGAAGAAAGTATTTAAATTTTTACCACCATATATGACACTGCAGGAGCAAAGGATAACTATTTGAGCTTGGTTTTTTGTTTTGTTTTGTTTTGTTTGTTTGTTTATTTTTTGTCATGTTAGCTAACATACAGTGTATACAGTGTGCTGTTGGCTTTGGGAGTAGATTCTCATGATTCATCACTTGCATACAATACCCAGTGCTCATCCCAACACGTGGCCCCCTCAATGTCCATTATCCATTTTCCCCTCTCCTTTGCTGCCTCATCAAACTTAAGTTTGTTCTCTATATTTAAGAGTGTCTTATGGTTTGCCTTCCTCTGAGTTTGAAACTATTTTTTCCCTTTCCCTTTCTCCATGGTCTTCTGTTAAATTTCTCAAACTCCACATATGACTGAACACATATGATATATGTCTTTTTCTGCCTGACTTATTTCACTTAGCATAATACCCTCCAGTTCTATCCACGTTGTTGCAAATGGCAAGATTTCATTCTTTCTCATTGCCATGTAGTATCCCATTGTATATATAAACCACGTCTTTATCCATTCATCAGTTGATAGACATTTGGGTTCTTTCCATAATTTGGCGATTGTTGAAAGCGCTACTATAAGCATTGGGGTACATATTCCCTTGTGAATTAGCACTCCTGTATCCTTTGGATAAATTTCTAGTAGTGCAATTGCTGAGTTGTCAGATAATTCATTTTCAATTTTTTGGGGAACCCCCACACTGTCTTCCAGAGCAGCTGCACCAGTTTGCATTTCCACCAACAGTGCAAGAGGGTTCCTGTTTCTTCACATCCTTGCCAACATCTGTTGTTTCCTGAGTTGTTAATTTTAGCCACTCTGACTGGTGTGAGGTGGTATCTCAATGTGGTGTTGATTTGTGTTTCCCTGATGATGAGTGACACTGAACATCTTTTCATGTGTCTGTTGCCATCTGGATGTTAAGCTTTTATTATTAAAAAGTCCAACTAGGAAAAGAATAAGAGGGCAAAGCAATCACCTAGGATAACTGCAATGGTATCTTTACAAAATAATAATGGTTAGGAGCTAAGCTTTACTCAGAGAGACACAGCCTCCAGCCAGCGTAAGAAAGTCTGAAATAGCTTCAATGGTAACTGGACCATTGCTCCAGCCACTACCTCCTCTTCCCCCAACACCCTCACACACAGGGATGCCAGCAGTAATCAGCTACCTTCCAGGTCCTCTCAACAGCTCCATCCTCCCAAATTGAAAGAAGGTGAGAAGAGGGGACATCTAGCTGGTATGGTTTCTGCATCCTTCCTCTATTAGATCCTGTGCAGAGAATTTTTAAATATCTAGCTCTTAACTTCAGAGAAGAAAATCTTTAAAAGCAGAAAACAACCCGCCCCTGTTCCTCCAATGAAAAAGTTCCTCATCACTTTATTAATTTTGTATTCATCTGCTCAAACTCAGAATTTTAATATCTCTTTTTAACTTTTATACTTTCTGACCCCACTTCTTTTATACCACTTCTGACCCCACACTCCATCCCAAAATATTCTCAACACTCTTGTTTCTTCCTTTCTGTTTTTGGCATCTATTTCTTCCTTTCAAACCACTCTAGCACAAGTCCTTACAACCAAAGAGTAGGTTGACTTCTAAAGTCATTCTACTATTTACTAGATGTTTAAGTCAACACTTGTAAATGTTCTGAGAATTTCCTCTATTTGTAAGCTAACAAATTGGTCTGCCACATTTTCAGAGATCCTAGAAGAAGACACAAAATTTCTGGGTCAGAGACAAGAAAATCAAATAAGTAATAAATATAATGAAAAATAAGTAAGTGTATTTAATTAAAAACAAACTGCTCAGAGAAATAGCACTAAGTATCCAAAGTGTCACCACTCACTCCAACTCCTTGAGCCTCAGTTCCCACAGGTTAATGTGAAAGGACCAAGTGACTCCTACACATGGCAGTCTACAAAAGGAACATTGAGATTAAGGTACCAAAATCTTTTATAATGGGCAGTAAACTTCCTCAATCTTTGCCCCAGAGGGAGATGTTGTTTTTACTGCACCAGACAACAAATAAACCTGCCTTCTGCTCCAGAAGTAGACACTGGCTCTACCTTTCAAAGCGATTAGCTATCCAAGCATCCACGAAAAGTTAGTCCAGAATAGAGGCAGCCAGTGGCCCTGATCTAAAGATGTACAGAGGTGCAAAAGGTCCATGGAGGGTTGTTTCCTAATACTTTGGGAAGACTACTTAATGTTTCTAAATGAAGTTGCCTCATCTGTAAAATGTGAATAATAATAATACCCACCTCACTGAACTGTTAGAAAGCCTAAATTAAATAATCTATGTCAAAAATATTTCAGCTCATTGTCGACTCAAAAGTGTGCAGTAAACAAGCTTACCTAATTATTGCTATATTAATCAAGGTCTGTCCCTTGCCACCCTTACTTCTCATTTACTTCTCATCCATGTCATGCATATGTGTTAGGTCAGAATGATCTGTTCACTTCCCACTAAAGAAGACAACTTCACACATCTTCTCTGCCTGAAATCCCTCCCAATTTCACACCATAATCCCAACTACCTCTCATGGCCAGCTGTACCTCTGACAATTCTTCAAAATTCCCCCAAGTCATTGTAGGCCCCAGAGAGTGTCCCTTCTAGCAACTCACTGTATTTGCATATACCCCTCAGTAAATGCCAGATTCCTTTCACCTTATATTTGCACACTGATGGATTTAATTTCTCCTAGCTGGTCTCTCTCTTGATTTCTTTTTAACATTTCCACATGGGCTTTCTTGCCTCTCAAGTAAAAGTCAATTATGTGTACAAAATAAATTATGTGATAATATAGCAGGATGATACAATTGTCAGAAAGAACCTGTTTCTCCCAAGGTGATTAAGGAAAGCTTTAACTAATTTTTTTAATTGACTAAGTTTTATATATTCTGTTCTCTCAATAGCCCTTCAATTTTTTTTAATCCTGAAAATAACTGCTCCATGTGAGGAAAAAGACCTGTGCCTATAACTTCAGCTAATTCTCTGAGCAAAGCCAAAGTTAAGTAGAAACTGGAAGTTAATACACTCTTTCTGGGCAAGTAGCTTAAGTTGAAGTGAATTGAGAGTTCAATGCAGGTGTCTACCTGTCAGCAGAAATGGCCATCATCCATGATGTTCTGGGCTATGAAACCTTAGTAAAGGGAACAGGATGAATTAAGCTGTTATTTGAAATGGCATGAGTCACTCCTATAGGCAATCCCATAGAGAATGCTGTTTAGATCCTAAGGGAAGTCCCCAGGGAAACTTGTGCCCAGCTCCAGAGCAGTTTGCTTGTCACTGTGGCCATTTCCAAGAGAACTAAGTATAAATCCAAGCCTAGAGGGAAGGCAAGCAGAATGGCTGCAAGAGAGATCTGGGGGCCACAGCTACGTGTCAGCACAGGCCTGTGTGCAAGCTCCTGACTAACATCTCAGAGAGAAACTCAATCTTGATCTGAGCACATTTCCAAATTTTATTTTAAAGAAAAATTTTTTTTCATATTACTATCAACACATTAACTATATCAGTTAGGAGTGTGATACTTCCCGAAAGGCAAAGGAAACTCTATGGAGGAGCACTGCCCAATAGAATATTTTGTAATGTTGGAAATGCCCTATATTCAGGGTTTTCCAATATGATAGCCACTAGCTACATATGGCACTGTACACTTGTAAGGTGGCTAGTGCATCTCAAAAACAAGTCTTTTTCTTTCATTTTATTTGAGTAATTGGATGGCATAGCTCTGGAATCTACCATCTGGATGCCCTTACTTTCATAGACGTTGTCTCATTTAGCCCTCAAATTAACCCTGCAAGGTAGGTATTATTATGTTTATTTTACTATCATGTTTTTAATTTTTTTAACATTTATTCATTTATGAGAGAGAAAGAGAGAGAGAAAGAATGGGAGGGGAGTGGCAGACACACACACACACACACACACACACACACACACACACAGAATCCAAAGCTGGTTCCAGGCTCTGAGCTGTCAGCAACAGAGCCCGATGCAGGGCTCAAATCCATGAACCACAAGATCGTGACTTGAGCCAAAGCCAGGACACTTAACCAACTGAGCCACCCAGGTGTCCCAAATTATGTTTTTAGATGAGGAAATAGAGACTAAACTAATTTCCAATCACTGGCACAATATTATGTAACTAGTAAGTAGCAGATTCAGAATTTAATCAGGTTTTTCTGATTACAAAGGTTAAGTATATATTTCTCTCTCTCTCTCTCTCTCTCTCTCTCTTTTTCCATTTGTACCACCTTGCCTTTTCAGGATCAAGTCCAAATTCCCTTGACATGCAAATACTTTACAAACTGTTTCCAGTCTATGCCTCCAGCCCCACCTCCACCACTATCCCTTCCACTCCCTCTACTTCAGGAATACATTTGTTCACTAAACCCTAATGCTTTTTCCTAACTCCTTACCTTTCATGACACCCATACCCTATAAGACCCTCCCTCTATCTCCTATTTTTCCTCCATGCCTGATGAGCTCCTGTCTTAAGTTCTAATCTTCTGTTTCTATGTCTACTTCCTTGTCTAGAATGTGAGCTGAAGGAAGAATGTCATACCTACCCTGTGCTACCAGAATGTAACACAGTAGCCAGCAGATACTCCAAGAGTTTTTAGTGATACACAAATAAAGGAAAAAATGAAGACACAAAAGAATTAAATTCATCACATATTCACAGAGCCCACGGACCATGCCCTTGCTTTGGTACTAAGAATTGTCTGAACAATAAGTATATTAAGAAGGCAAGATCTTTTCCCAAACATGTCAAAAATTCAGCTTTAACATTTTATGAAGAGGAAATGTATACATGACCACGGTGTGCAGTAGACACCATCAATGCTCACATGTGCTGCTGATGACCAGCTACCCCTGAGTAGCTGGCATTTGACCTCCAAGTTCAAGATAATTGGATAATGCATAGGGTGCCTATATTGAGAGCCATAGGCATGCTTTCACACCCTTCAGCTTAGAATGTGCTAAACCATGATGGAACAGTATTCAATCTGTGGTGATAACTACGTTGGGAAACAAGGTCATTTCATTTGTCCATGAGGACAAAGCAGCACCACTGCTTCCCAGAATACAAACTGACCTTGACAGGACTATATATGTGTTCTTCTGAGAGAAGATCCTGGAACTGGCTCCTGACTGAGCTTCTGTAAGCATCCCAAGAAAGCTGATTTATATATAAATAGGTTGGTTATCCTAGAGAACATACAACCTTCCTCAAGCTCTCCCCTCTCACCACCACACATGCACCCGTACAAATGTGCAGATGTAATAAGATGCCCTGGAGCTTTCACCATGATGCAAAAGCCATGCCTCTACCAAGAATTGATTACTTGGGGGAACTGACCAAAATTTTATATTCCCTTTGTTGTACCTCAAATATTCATAAAGAATGTGGGCCACCTCTGAAACTTTTAGAACAGTTCCAGATCAATACATCTCTACTCTGGCTGGACATCAGGATCATCTGGGAGCTTTTAAAATATACCCACACCTAAGCCCCACCCTCAGAACTTCTGGTACAACTGCTCTGTGATGAGACACCATGTTTATAAAGGCTCCCCAGGGATTCCAATGTGCATCTGAGGTTCAGATGTGGAGCCCTAGCTTGTGAGACCAGGAGCTTATCCACCAGAGGTTCCCTAGAGAGATACTGTCAGCTTCAGCATTGCAACTGATTTTTTGGAAGCAGCCATTAGAAAGTGTGGTGAGAAAACTGCACACAAGCAAAAACAAAACAAAACAAAACACCAGAGGACTTTAGGAGAAAAACAGTAGCCTACAGCTGAGAAGTGTATGATGCATTCTTAGACCAACTTGTTTACCCCAGAAACTATCTGCGATCTGTGTTCCTTTTACAGTATCGTGTGATCGCTGCCCCTGTGATTTGTTCATTGTCATAATTCAGATCAACACACAATAATGGAACATTTATAATGTGCATTCATTCTTCTGGTCCAGATACAGAGAAGAATGAGGTTTAAAAACTGCAAGAACCTGAGAGCCTAGCAAGGGAGAAAGACAAACAGTTTAACATGACATGTTACTTGCTGAAACAGATACAAGTACAAACGGGAAATGGGAGTTCCAAGTACAGAGGAGGGAGTAAATGAGATTAACCCTGTCACTCAGAGTAAAGGCCAAAGGCTTTACAATGGTCTACCAATCCTTGATCAGGTGTTCTGTAACCTCCCTGACCTCATCTCCTATTACATCCCTGTTGTTTATTCTAATCCACCTCTCTGTCCTCCTTACAGAGCACTCCAGGCATGCTTCCAACCTCGGGCCTTTGCTCAGGCGGCTCCTATACCTTGAGTGCTCCTCTCCTAATGGCTACATGGCAACTCCTACACTAACCTCCAGTCTTTTCTGAAATGCTGCCATGCCAGTGAGGCTTACCCTGCTGACCCTATTTAAAATTGAGAACCACCCATGCCTAACACCTGCCCCTACCACCTCAACCTCATTTACCCTGCTTCACTGTTTTCACTGTATAGGTCACATTCCAGAACAATACATGATTTACTTATTATGCTTAGTACAATACGTCTAACTTCCTGCACCAGAATATAAACTCCATTGCTGCATCAATCATTTTTCCCACCGATAAATCTCAAGTGCCTAAAACAGTACCTGGCATAGGGTAGCCACTCAACACATTAGGTCGAATTAATAAATAAGGGTTTTAGCAAAACTTTCACCTAAGACTCACTGGCTTCTTTTTCCTTTTAACAGAATCTAATTTGCTCTTCTGTGGCCAGGGTGCTTCTTGGTTGGGACAGTTAACGACAGCCCACTGGGTCCACGGTGGGGTGTGAATACTGTCAATCACTCATCTTTCAGTCTGTCAGTCAACAGATATTTGTTCAGCAATTCTTTTATGTCTCGTGCTGTGGACTGTGACCGTTCAAAACTCTAACCTCAAAGGGCTTAATGCCTGATAAAAGAGAGGAAGTCAACACACAAATTAGTGCAGGATGTGCTGAGCCAGGGAAAGAGTACAAGAGCATTGTGACTTTCGAGTCCTTAGAAGGTGCTTAAAGTGTGACACCCAGGACAGAAGCTCTACCCGTTCTAGCGTAGGCAGCTCGGACATAGGATGACACTAATCAGTTCATTTACAAAGATGGGGTTTCTAATTTTGGCCTCTAATAACCTGCTCCCCTTCATGAGACACCTGCCAAGGGAGTTGAGAGGTGCCGTTAAGGTTTCTAAGCACACTTGAACTGACTTTTCTGATAACATTTACCTACCAAATCAGGCAAGAAAACCACTGAACAATGGCTAAGACACTCCCTGCCTTCCTCTTGATCCCCTGACTGTAAGGAATTTGATTATTTGTTCTAAGCCATCACAGTTCAATATATACGAGAGGCCCACTAAACAACGGTTTAGCAGTTGGGCTACTCTTTTAAAGCTCATGCGTGTCCTCACTGTAAATGTAAACCAGCTTGGATCAAGACGCATAGTTGGTTCCACATGGAGGTGAGTGAATGGTGTGTTCCTAGGAATAGAAGCCCTCAGACAAACAGTGTTAATCGGTCTCACCACCGAGCAGTTGGTAATTTCTTTAAAAGAGTTTAATTTTAAAGAAGGGGGAATTAAATAGTGGTTGCAATCGTGTTAGCCACTCTTAATTATTGCGATGGCAAATTATGAACAATTTCCTGTCACTTTCTCTTTTAAAGCAATTATTGATGTTTGCCTTATGGCTGAACTGTGCTGAAAACTCTCTAAGCAGGAGGCTGCCTGATTCAATGCTTTGTGGGCTCATATTCAGAAAACCATTTGGCCTGCAAAGTTGCCGGATTATCTGTAAACACAGTGAAAGGAGACAGTGATTGCATGAAGCAGAGGGAATGCTCCTGAATGCCAATAAGGCAAATGTCATGACAGGAACACAAAGCCAACATTCCATGTGACCTTTTAGATAGCAACCAATTTACTTTGGTACCATCTCAAACAGAAAATTACGGTGTAATTCCTCATGTCAATACATAATGTATTTTGTAATAAATAACTAACCGCATATTTATGGAGCGCCTCTCCCCTGGTTTTTACGATGCTCTCAGGCACACTCTCTCTCCACCACACTGCCGTGAAATCACTGCGAAGCTTTCTGTTTTTAAGGCTGTTCTCTTCAGTAAGCATGGTGATGACTGAGGAAAACATTACAGGATTAAAAGCCACTTTCTAGCCCTGCAAAGAAACCGAAGTTATTTATTTTCTTATTTGCAAATTAGTTAACATCAGGTTGAAGGATTCGTGAGAACGAGTTTAAAAAAAAAAATCAGCGAGATGCAGCATTAAGTCTAGTCTAAAGCACATTTCCTAATAAAGGAAAGCCTCTGCATTTAAAGCGGTATAAAAATCAGGCAGTGAATCAACAAAGAAGGAAAATTCCATCTTGCCCTATGCTTCTAGCCTTTTGAATGCCTCTGCTTCTTTGTGGGAGGTTTAGGGATGAGGGCTGCCTCCCAAAGTCACCTCCTTCTCGGTCTTTACAATGCAAATGGAGTGAGTTCTTGAGAAATCTGCCCTTTCCCCTCTGGGTCAGCACTTTGAATCTCCCCCTGGCACTGGCACTGACAGGAGACTCTCCCCAGCTGACAGCTGGTCACTGACCTAGCTGAAAGCAGTTGGTGGTCTTCCCTGAGCCTTGAGCCACAGGTCACCTCATCACTGGCCGAGCTATCACAGCAAGCAGTTAGCGTTCTCCCTACATGGCCTCTGTCAAGGGCGAGGGAGGCACAGGGAGTGGGGAGCAGCCTGCGGGCACGGCCAGCACACACCCTCATTGATTACCCTGAATCACATTCCTGGATAACTTTGCCACATGAATGGTTAAGTTCTAACATCTTTAACAAATTTCAGAAAAAATGGGAAATGAGGGCAGCTCGCAAGACAGAAAATAAAGAACAGTGTACCTGCTGCCTAAAAACAGACCGCTTTCATATTTTGGGCTTCTAAATATCTGTTTTTAGACCATTTTTATATTAATGATTATGAACATTTGTTTACAATGTGGGTTCCCTCCCTGGCTAACTTCTATAGCTTAATAACACAATGCAGTGGCAAAGTTAACAGGAGACACCACGATCATTTCTCTGCAAATTTTCCACCGTGCCATACAATAAATACTCCTGCTAAAACACACATGTCCCAAACCAAACACACACATTTCTTTGGCTTCAAAGGAGAGGCAGAACCCACAATGTGCAGAAAATAAGGGCTCAGATTCAAATATAACATATTGAGAAACAGAAATCAATACCCAGTGAAGGTTTTACATAGCACTCGTATTATTTTTAATGAGTTGCTGTATAGAATTACCACAAATGAATGGAATTCAGGATTCTCTGAGGGCTAACTGGCCTAATTCTGCCAACATGCCAACAGAGTAGCTTCTATTCTTTTGGGAAAACATATGCTAAAACCTAGATCAATGAATCAATAACAACATATTGGCCATCTATTAGGTGCCCAGCAAAAAGACTTCTGTTACATGTTTAGAGAAAATATTTTTGAATACATAGTCATCTCCACATCAAAAATGCCTTATCCAAATAGATACTGAAAACACATTTCAGATACAATCTTCAGGACTGTCAATTTACTCAGGGTAAAAAGTCTGAGTCTTTGTGATTGTTTTGTCAAAAAAGAACCAATCATGACATTTACTTCATGGAAATTAAAGCTTTTGAAAACCCCTGTCGAGTTATATAGACAAAAATGTATCTATGCATCCTTTCTTGTAGCATGTTATAAAGAACAAGATTTAGGTGATATAGCACTTAACAAGTATAGTGCTATTGTTTAAAGAAATAAATAAATTTAGTAGTAGAGATTAATAAGATAAAACTAAATCCTAAAACATCAAAGATTTCATATTATTTTCACATGTTGGATTGGAAGGGAGGCTAAAGGCTTTCCTGTAGTCTTCATATTTAAAGGGTTACTTCTAGAAAATTATGGCTGACTATTCTTCATCACTACTGAAGATACAATTAGATAGAACTGGCTTATGCTAACACTTGAGGGATCCAGGTAGCTAACGGCAATCTGTACATACATGACCTCAAAGATCACTTGGTTCAATTGTTGAATATATATAAGTGAAAAAACAGGCCCCAAAAGCCTAGGACTAGCACAAAAATATGCTACTAAAATAAACATTTATTATCCCAGTTTCTGTGAGTCAGGAATAGGGTCACAATTTGTCTAGGTACCTCTGGGTCAAGGTATCTCATGAGGCTGCAGTTTAGCCAAACTACCAGCCAAGGCCACAACTTCATTTGAAGACTCAATTGAACAAGGGGCCTGTGAGGTAGAAGAGAAAAGGGTCATCCATTTCCAAATCCATTCAAGTGGTTGTTGGCAGGCCTCGATTCGTTGTCACATGGGCACAAAATGGCAGGTTGCTTTCTCCAGATAAAGTGATTCAAGAGAGAGCAAAGAGAGTTCCAAATATCAGAACCATGTTTTGTTTTGTTTTTATGACCTAATATTATAAGTGATACTCCTCCACTTTCACTATATCCTCTTCATTAGAAGCAAGTCACTAGGTTCAGCCCATGCTCAAGGGAAATGGGTTACACAAACACATGAACATGGCAAAGTAAAGGTAGTTGGGGGACATCTTAGAGGCTGCCTACCACAGCTATGGTCACAATCCATGTCTTATTTCTAAACAAGAGTTCTTTCCATTACCCTATGCTGAATCATAATAGGATAATTTCCTGTTATTAAAGGTTACTAAACATTGTACAGAGTATTTTAGAAGATTGTAGGATCTCCATTTCTGAATGACTTTTATAATAGGACATTCTTCCACCGATTTGAGAAGGTTCAATTTTAAAGTCTCTGGAAGATAAGAAGTACAATATATAGAGTGTGGTACAGAATGGGGTTTGAGTAGCTATCCAGTTGACTAATTAAGTAGGTGAGGCAACTAATTTTGTTTTCTAGGCCTACTTTCTTTACCTCCAAAAGTTAGAAGTGGTACTAAGTTTCTAGGTTCACTTCAAACTGCTGCAAGTAATTGTCCTCAAATTTTGTTACAGCTTTGAAAAAAGACTCTCATAGCTGGTCTTCTTCTGGATTAACCCCACATATAAGTAAATTAAGTGACTATCCCAAGGATTTTACATAGAGGCAAAAAAAAAAAAAAGTATTCTGCACCAAAATATTTCTCTCTTTATCAATATTACTCTTTTCTATTTGTTATTAAAAGCTTCTGCTAAAATGCAAATGTGTTATCTGAAATAACAAATTAAACTATCATCTCAAATTAATTTTAACTGAATTTGCTTTTATTGTTAAATAACATATCAGTTGGCAAGGACACAGAGAATAGACCAGAGAAACAAGTAACTTTTAATGAAGCAGGATTTTTTTTTTCCAAAAGGGTCTTAAGGTTCAGAAAGACAGACTCAAAGGAAGCTGTGTAGTAAGGTGTGAGGAGTGCCCAATATCAACAGGAAATGAACGGGCACATAAAATGATGAACAAAAATCTACAGATAATAAAACTAACAATATAGGCAGACTTATGAGGACACCACAGCACTTCAATCCTTCTAAGTAGAAGGTCTTTATCTTAAACCCTCCCCCATATTCACAATTTACCATTACTAAAATGCCCCTCCTCTTGGCCTTGATACCTATTCTCACTGTTACCCCTTGGATGTTGTCTTTACCTCTCTAGCTATAGTCTATCAATGCATTTTCCCCACTGCTTACTCTCCAGGCATACAATCCCTCCTGACTTACTTTCATTCTTCTTCATTTTCGATCCTAAAATTGGTTTGCATAATAGTCCCTTACACTTCTTTGCACTTCTCTCAGCTCCTCCAATCATCACACTTGCAAAAAAGAAAAAGAAAAAAAAACTACTCCAAAGAACCCAATTGTCTAACTCGTCCACTAGTTGAATGATGCTAGAGAAAAAAATACTGGCCATATTAGCTTCACTATAAATTCATCATGACCAAAATGAACAGTCAGTTCTGCCAAGCCAGCCAGCTTGCTGTACCTCTGGACACTTGAAATACCCTTAGTCTTTTGACAGGTCTCTCTGCCTAGAACTTGCTCACCATTGGCAACAACTCTTCACCCGTCAAATTTTAGTTTGAACATCACTATCTGAAAGAGGGTTTCCCTGACTATATGTATATACCATTTATAGCACTGTTTATGTCTTTCTCATTCTTAATCACAATTAGCAATTACATATTTGTTTGGTTGTTATCTACTTATCATTTGTATTCCACTTTAGACTACAAACCTCTTAGAAGGCTAGGACGACGATTTGTTAACTGTGTGTACATTGGCTAGGACATAGTAGATGTTCAGTAAATACTTGTTGAATGAACAAATTAATGCACAAGCTTTCTCTTTTTGGCCAAAAGCAGCCCTATCTACATGTCTTCAGAATTCATGAAGCTTCTCTCCTTCCATTTGTTTCTTTACTCAATCAGTATTCTTTTAAACACAGAGATCACTAATGGAAATGCTGGCAGACACTTTGCTTCAGTAGCATAAATGGCATCAGCAGGTGACATGGATCCCACTGTTGCCAGTGGCAACAATTAAATTAGGTATATAAAACCTGACACAAGAGATGCAGCATCCATTCAGTAAAATAACCATTCAGCCTTTCAGCAAACATAATACTGACCTGAGTGACTGTGCTTTTAGTACATGAGCAAGTACAGAGCATTGTCCTGTCCAACACCAGACATTAACACAGTTCCTGACTCCTTTTTCCATTGTTGCTTAAAAGGGTTGCCTGATTAATTGATTTTATTTAATCTCTACCAATGTACATTTGTTTCTTGGTTAGCTAATGAAAAAAGCAGAGGGGTACTTTTGTGAAAAGCAAGAAAGAGGTTATGGAGGTTCTGTTGTATGCTACATATCATGTAAATAAAAGTATAGTTGACATGGTTGACTGCATAATGTCAAGGAACAGACATGAGCACATACATCTGTAGATCTGTGTTAAAAGAATGACATTTTATCTGAACCAGCAGACTATTCTCACCCCCTTATATTTGTATATGCCCTCACTCTCTCCTGACCACAATGGCAGCATGCACTTTATAAAAGCAAAGACCCAGTATAGTAAGTACACTTTTAAAAAGGTAGGTCAGTCTCAGTAATACAGCAACCAGTATAGGTATAATCCTCCCTATGTACATATTATTAATCCTATTTTTCAGATGAGGAACTTAAGTCTCAAGGAATGATGACCCCACTTGATTTTACAAAGCTAGAGATACCAAGTCAACACCTCTGAGTACAAAATCTGTAATAAAGTTAAGTGACCCAGGCAAGAAAATAAACAGGCCTAAGCTAAAGCAACAGACACAGAAGTGGCAATAAAGATAAAAGGACAGACTTGAGAGAAATTCACAGAATTATAGGAATTAACTGATTTAAGGTAGAGTGTGGGAAAAGTGGTTTCTGACCCAGGTAAATAGCAATGTCATTCCCCAAAATAGAGATGAAGGAAGAGCATATTTAGGCAGGTCAGGAGTAGAGAAGAAGGGGAGAGATAAAGTGACATATTTAGGTTGGAAAAGTTGAATTGGAGATGTTTCTGGTATTGGTATGTGGAAGCAGGGTTACATGTTACATGCAGGAGTCTGGCTAACAAGAAAGGTATCAACAATGTACACTGCTGTCAAAGAATGAAGTGAAATTTGATTGAGTTTTTGTTGGAATTTGCAACTAGGAGACTACTGATCACCTAGAAGAAAGGAATTTCACTAACTTAGAGGTACAATCCAGTTGTGGTAAAAAAAAAAAAAAAAAGAGGAGTACCAGGAGGGCAGACTAATTTCCCAGTACTTTTGGCTTTAAAGAGAAAATGTATTGAATGTGTAACATCTAGAAAGAAATGTAGGGCTGAACACAATGATGGTGTGCTTGTTTTTTTTAACTCTTTATTCCAAAATATATCGGGACTTCCACAAAAGCTATAAAATAGCACAAAACGGGGTGTCTGAGTGGCTCAGTAGGTTAAGTGTCCGACTTTGGCTCTGGTCATGATCTCACAGTTTGTGGGTTCATGCCCCACATCAGGCTCTGTGCTGACAGCTAGGTCAGAGAGCTTGGAGCCTGTTTCAGATTCTGTCTCTTTCTCTCTAACCCTCCTCCGCTCGCACTCTCTCTCTCTCTAACTCTCACAATAAATAAAAAAAAATAAAAAATAAAATAAAATAGCACAAAGTATTCCCATACATTCTTCACCCAGATTCTCCCAATGTTAACTTCTTAGTTTGCTTTATTGTGTTTGTGTGTGTGTGTGTGTGTGTGTGTGTATTTAAGATTTCTGAACCATATAAGAGAAGGTTGCAGACATGATTCCCCTTTAATCCTAACATCCTAAGAGTCTCAGTATATGCTTACTAAAGAACAATAACATTCTATTGCATAACCACAGTACAACCATCAAAATTGAGGTGTTAACACTAATACAGCTCTGAAGAATGTGACATCAGCAAAATGGTGGCATAAGGATTCTAGCATTTGTAGCCCCCAGAAACATCAATTTGAAAACCTATCTGCATGCAAAAATACTTTCCCAAGGTCCAAAGACTCCAGGTGAGGGATTACAATACCTGCTTCAAGCATAAAAACAAGAAAAGGTACATTGAAGAAAGTAAGGAAACATATATTCACATTACCCCAATAACCCTGCCCAAGCACAGGCACCCAGTGCAGAGAGAGACATTCTCCTTGTGAGAGGAGAATGAAGTGAGTGTCCAACTTCAACATGACCCCAGAGCCACCCCACCCCTGCACCACTCTGACTCATATGGCCCCAGGTAGCTCCTGTGGCCCAAAGTACATAGTCAGCCTAGGCTCAGAGAAAACACTCATGGACCCAGGCCCCATGCCAGGCTGACTACTATAGACCCAGGCTTATGACACACTCCAGTACCGGCTGGCTCTGCTGGCCCCAGATTCCCAACCTACCTCAACACCAGGCCAGCCCTGCAGCCCAGCCTCCAGGATGGCTCCCACAGATCTAGGCAACTGGCCTGCCCCCATGCCAGAATGGCTCCCCTAGACCCTATCTCCAGGTGAGCCCCTGAGACCTCACATTACAGCCCAACTTCCAAAGCCCCAGGCGCTAGTATCACCCTAGTTCCAGAACTGTTTCCATGGCTCCAACTTCTAGGCAGGCTCCACAAAAACAAGCCCATCCCAGAATCTCTGGACTAGCTTAGTGATGAAGGCCTTTGCCTGCCAAAGCCAATCTGTAAAGACTACAAGAGGTACCTAGTTTCTTAAACACGCACACATACCAATGCAAAACCAAAATGATCATGAACAGTCAAGGAATCATAAAATTATCAAAGAATACTAATAAAACTCCAATAACTGACCATAAAGAAGTAAAAATCTATGAATTATCTGACCAAGGTTCTAGAATAACCCCCTTAAAGAAATTCAAAGCGGGACACCTGGGTGGCTCAGTTGGTTAAGTGCCTGACTTCAGCTCAGGTGATGATCTCATGGTTCCTGAGTTCAAGCCTCATGGTGTCGGGCTCTGTGCTGACAGAGCGGAGCCTGGAGCCTGCTTTGGATGTGATATCTCTCTCCCTGTCCCTCCCCAACTCACGGTCTCTCTCTCTCTCTCTCTCTCTCTCAAAAATAAAGATTTAAAAAAAAGTTTTAAATAGCTTATACTTTAAAAAAAAATTCAATGTCTACAAGAAAACACAGATAGATGAATAGATGAAAAAAATAGAAAAACAATTCATGCAAAAAAAGGATACATTCAACAGAGAAACAGAAATCATTAAAAACAAAACAAAACAAAAAACCAGAAATCCTAGAGTTGAATAATACAAGGACTGCATTGAAGAATGAAATAAAGGTCTTCAATAACAAACTCAACCAGGCAGAAGAAAGGATTAGTGAACTGCAAGATTGGTCATTTGTAGTCATCAAAGGAGTGTGTCAAAAGCCTAGATCTGTAGTAGTCATCATGGCTCTGGGGCCTGGGTCCATGAGTGTTTTTTTACCAAAATGAGAAAAAAAGGGGGGGATTCAAAAACAGTAATGAAAGCCTGCATAAAGTATAGGATACCAGTAAAAGAAACAATCTACACATTACTGGAGTTCCAGAAGAAAAATAGAGGGAGAAAGCAGCAGAAAACTTATTTAAAGAAATAATGGCTGAGACTTCTCAAATATGAGGAGAGATTTGGATACCCAAGTCCATAAAGCTCATAGGTCACCAAACAGTAATTATCTTAAAGAGAATATCTCTGGAACACATCCAAGTTCATGAAGCTAATAAGTTACCCCAAAATCTCAACTCAAAGTGATCTCAAGACACATTATATTAAGTGTCCAGGAGTGCCTGGGTGGCACAGTCAGTTGAGCATCCAACTCATTTATTTTTTTATTGTTTTAATTTTTTTTTAAATTTATTTTTGAGAGAGAGACAGAACACAAGCTGGGGAGGGGCAGAGACAGAGGGAGACACAGAATCCAAAGCAGACTCCAGGCCCTGAGCTGTCAGCAAAGAGTCTGATGTGGAGCTCAAACTAACAAGCTGTGAGATCATGACCTGAGCCGAAGTTGGAACTTTACCACCTGAGCCATCCAGGTGCCCCAGGCATCCAACTCTTTATTTGGCCTCAGATCATGATCCCAGGGTCCTGAAATCGAGCCCCACATTGGGCTGCATGTTGAACATGGATCCTGCTTAAGATTCTCTCTTTCCCTCTTTCCCTCTCCACCACTTGTTTGCTCTCTTTCTCTCTCACTCACTCTCTAGAACAAACAAACAAGAGAACAAAAACAAAACAAAACTGTCTAAAATCAAAACACTCAAAAATAGCAAAAGAAAAAAACATTCTCTCAAGCAAGGAAACCCCCATAAGGCTATCAGCAGATTTTTCAGTAGAAACCTTGAAGGCAGCAAAGAGTCAGATGACATAGTCAAAAGTGCTGGCAGTAAAAGAAACTACCAACCAAGAACACTGTACCCATCAAACCTGTCATTCAGAATGACAGAGAGAGATAAAGACTTTCCTAAACAAATAGAAGTTGAAGGAATTCATCACCCCTAGACATGCTTTACTAGAAATGCTGAAAGGAGTTATTTAAGCTGAAATGAAAGGATGCTAATTAATAACATAAAAACAATAAAAATATAAAATATAATGGTAGAGGTAAGCATATAGTCAAATTCAGAATACTCTCATCCTATAAAATAGTGGTTAATCACTTAACTCTAGTAGAACAGTTTAAAGGGTAAAAGTATTAAAAATAACTAGAGCTACAATAATTCACTAATGGATACACAACATAAATAGTGGTAAACTTTAACATTAAGAACATGAAATATGGGGAAGATGGAGTAAAAAGGTAGAGTTTTGTATGTAATCAAAGTTAAGTTGTTATCAGCTTAAAACATGCTGTTAAATCTGGTATCTGTTTTATGTAAGCCTCATGGTAACCACAAAGCAAAAACCTATAGTAGGTACACAAAAAATAAAAAGAAGGAAATCGAAGTATGCCACTATGGAAAATAATCAATTCAGAAGTAAAGAGAGCAGAAGAAGAAGAAAGGAACAAGGGAAATACAAAACAGAAAACAATACAATGGCATTAGTAGGTCTTTACCTATCAACAATTTAAAATTTGTAAATGGTTTAAATTCTCCAATCAAAAGGCATGGAGACTCTGAATAGGCAAAGAAATCTCCTTAAAGAAAAAGCAGGAGTCATCATACTTCTACAACTATACGAGATAAAGCTGAAATCATTAAAACAATATGTCACTCACATAAAAACAGACACACAGACCAACAGAACAAAATTGAGAGCCCAGAAATAAAGCCATGTGCATATGTTCAACTAATACCTGACAGGGGAGCAAAGAATACTAAATGAGGAAGACTAGTCTCTTCCATAAATGGTGCAGGAAAAACTGTATATTCACATGCAAATGAATAAAACTGGGCCCCTATCTTACACTACTCATAAAAAATAACTCAAAATTTAAAACTTAAATATAAACACAAAACTATAAAATCTTAGAAGAAAAAAATAGGAGAAAAACTCCTTTAATTGGTCTTGGCAATGGTTTTTTGGATACGACACCTAAAGCATAAGAAACAAACATAAAAATAAGCAAGAGAATACATCAAACTAAAAAGCTTCCGCACAGCAAAGGAAATAATCAACAAAACACAAAGGTAACCAATGAAATGGGATAAAATATTTGTAAACCATATATATAATATGGGGTTAATACCCTAAATATATAATGGACTCACACAACTCAATAACAATCATCATCATCATCATCATCACCATCCAACCTAAAAATGGGCAAAGGACCTAAACAGACATTTCTGCAAAGAAGACAATAGAAATTCCCACCATGTACATGAAAATATGCTCAATATCACTAATTATCAGGGAATGCAAATCAAAACCACAATAAGATATCACCTCATGCCTGCTAGAATGACCACTATCGAAAACAAGAGATGACAAGTATTAACAAGGATATGGAGAAAAGAAACCCTTGTGCACTGTTGGTGGGAATGTCAATTGGTTCAGCCACTGTAGAAAACAGTATGGAGGTTCCTTTAAAATTTTAAATAGAACTACAATTTTACATAGAACTACATATATCATACAGCCATTTTACTTCTTATATCCAAATAAAATGAAATCAGTATCTCAAAGAGATGTCTGCACCTCTGTGTTCAGCGCAGCATCATTCACAATAGCCAAGACATGGAAACAACCTAAGTATCTTTCAGAAGATGAATGGATAAAGAATATATCATTTTTTCTTTATTATCACTTTTTACTTATCCATTCATTACATGCATGTGTACACACATAAACACATAATGGAATATTATTCAGCCTTAAAAAAGAAGGAAATCCTGCCATTTGTGACAACACGGATAATCGTAGAGCATTATGGTAAGTTAAATAAGTCAGACAGAGATAGAAAAATACTGTGTGTTCTCACCTATATGTATAATGTTTTAAAAAAATAAAATAAAAAAAAATTAAACACTGAGCTCACAAATACAGAGAACAGATTGGTGGTTGCCAGAGTTAGGGGATAAGTGAAATGACTGAAGGTGGTCAAGCGGTACAAACTTCCAGTTATAAAATAAATAAGTTAGGGCACCTGGGTGGCTAGTCAGTTAGGCGTCCGACTTCAGTTCAGGTCATGATCTCACGGTTTGTGAGTCTAATCCCCGCGTCGGGCTCTGTGCTGACAGCTCAGACCCTGGAGCCTGCTTCAGATTCTGTGTCTCCCTCCCTCTCTGCTCCTCCCTTGTCTCATGCTCTCTCTCTCTCAATCTCTCTCAAAAATAAATATAAAAATTAAAATAAATAAATAAGTCATGAGAATAGAATGTACAGCATGGTGACTGTAGCTAGTAATTCTATATTGTTTATTTAGAAGTTGCTAAGAGAGCAGATCTGAAAAGTTCTCATCACAAGAAAAAATTCTATAACTTGGTGATATATGTCAACTAGATGCATTGTGATGATCATTTCTCCAACTATACAAATATTGAATCATTAATATCTGAATGTCTAAATGTCAATTATACCCCAATCTGAAAAAAATGAAATCCTGATATTTGTGATAATATGGATGAATATAGGGGTATTATGTTAAGTGAAGTAAGTTAGAGAAAGACAAATAGTGTATGTTTTCACTTATATGTGATACCTAAACAGATTCCACAGAAACAGAGGGTAGAATGGTGGTTGCCAGGCGCTGAGGGTGGAGAAAGGATATAGATGTTGGTAAAAGTTTATAAACATCCCTTTATAAGATGATTAAATTCTGGAGATCTAATGTACAACATGGTGACTATAATCAATAATATATTTTGTACTTAAAAGTTAAGAGAACAACTTAAATCTTAAGTGTTAATACCACAAAAAAAGTGAATAATGTGAAAGGATGGAACTGTTAATTAATCTTATTGTGGTAATCATTTTGCAATACACACATGTATCAAATCATCACATTGTATACCTTAAACTTACATAAATTATGTGTCAATAATATCTCAATAAAACTGGGGGGGAAACGCAAATACAATGATATTACCTAATCAACAGGCCTCAAGTACATTTTTCTCAGTTTTCCCACTTAATGAACTTTTAGCAAAAGAAATCAAGTTTAGTCAAGGCTCCAATCTAAAGTCACATGCTGCTTTTTGTTAGTTGTCATGTGTCTTTATTGTCCTTTAATCTGGGAGCTTCACATACTTTCTCTTTTATGACCTTGCTATGTGGAAGGGGGGAATCATTTATTTTTGTAGACTGTCATTTATTTAGGTTTGCCTAAGCTTTCCTCACAATTAGATTCAGGTTATGTATTTTTATAGAAAGACCACAATGAGGTTGTGTCCCTTTCATGGCATCCTATTAGAGAGTGCACACATCTATCTGTCCCACTGCTGGAGATGTTACCTGCGATCATTTAATTAAGGTGGTGTCTGCCAGTTACCTTCTCTGTAAAGTTACTAATTATCTTTTTGTAATTAGTAAGTATCTTCTGGGAAAGTTCTCCGAGACTATGTAAATACCCTGTTACTTATAAAAACATCTGCCCACTGGTTTTTGCATCCATAGATGATTCTTGTCTGAAACAACAGAGGAGCTGCCAAATTGTGATTTTCTAATTCAGTTTTTCTCCTATTTGTCAGCATGTAAGAGCCTTTTCTTCACTATTTATCCTTTTTTTTTTCAGATATTTTTTAAATTAGTCTGAAATCCTGGCTTTCTTATTTTATTCTATACATTACTCTCACTGTTTATTTTGATACTCAAATTTACCCAGATTTTGACCAGTGGAAGCCAAAAGAAAGAAATGTATCTTAAGAGACCCAATAGGAATGAAGGATTGAGAGGAGAGTTGAGACAGTATATCATCACTGATGAACCGAGATGCTTGAGAGCAAAAGGTAGTAGTATGCAGAGCTTATGTGAAGGGTAGTTGCAGATGGGAGAAGAGATTACTCATCCACTAAACTCACAGAAAAGACAAACAAGGAAAACAGAAGACAGTACTCAAGAAGTTGAGAAGTTTATGATAATCTCTACATCTTCTGGGAAGTAGGAAGTGAAATGTTTGCTGGAAGTGAAGAGAATGTGGGAAGACATGATGCCTAATGATAGCACTGACTGTGTGATCGTGTTTTGGGAAATGGAGATGTAGATGGCTAGCAACATACAGGGGAATTGGGGATCCTTGCAGATGTCTTACTGTCCATATTGTCCCCAATCTATAGAGTTGTCAAGACCCATTAGAACTGTTCCCTGCACCTCTGTCCCCCACCTCCATACTGCTCAATAGCCAAGATGCAAAAACCATTGCATTCTACACAGTTAAAATATTTCAGGTGAGTGAAATAGAAGTATGAAGGGGAGGGGCAGCTGGGTGGCTCAGTCAGTTAAGCATCTGACTTAGGTTCAGGTCATGATCTCACGGTTGCTGAGTTACAGTCACCTGTCGGACTCTATGCTGACAGCTCAGAGAGTGGGACCTGCTTAAACTTCTGTTTCTCCCTCTCTCTGTCCCTTCCTCCCTCATACTCAGTCTGTCTTGTTTCTCTCTCTCTCTCAAAAATAAATAAATATGAAAAAAAATTTTTTTAAAGGTATGAAGGAGAAAAGTGAGAGTTAAATTTTTAATAATACAATTACAACAATGGGATTGTGTCATCTGCTCTGGCTAGAAAGGGTAACAAAAACAAAAGAAGCTGATGAAGAAGTAAAATTAGAGGATCAGAGTCCTAGGAGATCAGTGAGGTTTGCAAAGGGGCATTTTTTCCTCATGATTCCCTGAGTGTTCCTGACACATATTATCTTGTTTGGAGAGTATTCTAACAAAATGAGGTTTCTGGCATCCTGGCAAACTAGAAGGTGAGCTGAGGGAGGAAAGTGCCACAGACAGTCACATTTTATCACCCTGATAGCAAAATGAATTGACAACTGAGTGTTGACACCTATCTCCACATCACCCATGGTGACTCAAGAGACATGCATCATGTAGCTACATTTCGTGTAAGAGGCTGTCAGGACTTGGCATCAACATATACTGAGCTGTACATGGGAACTCTGTGGAAGCCCAAAGCTATCTCTCCCTCCTCCAGCCCACAAGAAAAGAGTATGAAACTCTGGACCTGCCTGTGATGAGACCTTGCCAGAGCACAGCAGAAGCCAGGAAGGGACAATAAGTCCTGGCTCCATAAGCCCCCTTCACCAGATCTGCTTCTGCCTCCCAAACAAAGGAACGGTTCCCTGAAGGCTATATTATGTGCTATACACATTGTCTCATTGCTCTTCTCAGTCTCTGATCTTCAATTATAATTTATATATCCGCTTAAGAGAAAAGATTAAAAAAACTATTGCAAAGCATACCAACATGGTATAGCCTAATGAAAAGGCAAAGATCATTCACTGTGTATTGATGCCTGAAAGATAATCTTACTAAACCAAGAATAGGGTCGTTTGTTTCCATGGTTGGTCCTGAGCTATCTAGAAATGGTTAAACCATGCTGAGGGTACTCTGTCAGTGTACTCTGTTAGTACTCTTCTTGAAAATATGCACAATATTTTTTCAAGTTTCCATATTAAGGAATGAAATACAATGATATTTGGTGCTTTAAAAAAAGATATATTGTAGTTATTTGTAATAGTCACCTCTGGGAAACACTGTGAATCTCCTTGGGACCAAATATAAAAGCAGATAAAAAGAGTTCAATGTAATGTTTATTAGACACTTTCCATCATACAAGCACTAAACCAGGGTCTTAATATGTTTTCTTTCTCTTGTAATTCTTACAACAACAGTACCATGAGTGCTATAATGTTCCCAACTTAAGAGCTGAGAAACTAAAGCTTTAACGAGGTAAATCTTCTTGAAAATGATAAAGACAGGATTCGAACCCAAGCTCTCTAGCACTAGAAGTTGTTTCCTTAATGACTCCGTCACTGCAACAAATTTCCCTTTTTTAAAAAACGTATTCATCACAAGCAAATTCCCCCAAGATAAACAAGAACCTAAACATGCCTTTTAAGGTTTTTCACCCCAAATATATTAATAAGTTTCGTACATACAAATTCAGTCTAAATATTTTACTCAGAGTAACTGTATATACAAGATAGCCAAAAAAATATGACATTCTTTATAGCTGTGACATATTTCCACTTACACACTATTTTATAAAATTCTTTAGGAAAACTGTATTAGTGGACAATGTCATAATTATTGATGATATAAAAGGTATTAGATCAACAAACCTATTTCCTTGGCAAGAACCAGATTAGGTCCTTGATACTTGATTCAGCCAAAGATGCAGAATCAAAAATGGTGTAGAGAAGACCTTTTTACCTCTTCTTTTGGAAAATAACCTATCAAGGCCATTGTAAAAAATGGAAGCAAAATTCTAACTCACTCTGGTTAAGTTTTTTATACGCCTTCATATTAATGAAAAGATAAGAAACCATGAATGTTTGGGGCTCAAAGAGACAGTTACGGGTCATTTTTAAATGTTAGATCCATATTCTGTTTACCAGAATAGCATTTCTATCCTTTTCTCCCTCATAAAACTATAGAGCCCTATAAAATGTAGAGCCACAGAAACTTCTGTGGAGAAAACTGTTATTATTCAGTATCTTTCTCCCAAATTCTTCTAGTTCCTCTCATTTTTGTATGGCAACATTTCTAATATTCTAGTCCTGGCTTTTGTAATTATCAGTATAAATTTGCCAAGCTAGACACAGAGTAGTTTTCAACTATGGAGAAACATCAGTGAACCAAAGAAACTCATTTCACACGTGTGTCAAATGTCACAGAATACCAGGTAGATTACCCGATTATAGATTGGGGTAGAGTGTGTCATATTACCCAGATCCACAAATCCTTTTGAGAAAGCTGCTTGATAAGGTAAAAAGCCTTGGCTAAAACAAAGACCTCATTTTCCTGATGCCAGAACACTTCTACAGCTCAGAAATGTCAGTAACTAACAACCAAATCAACTGTGGGAACGGCTGAAGTACACAAAAAGATAGTTGTTATGGTCACACTTAAACTGATTGTTCAGGTATTAAACGAATGGTACCTCTGGTCTTACATAGGCTTTTCTATTTGATTTTAATTTACAAGGCGTTTTAGAAGGGTGGGGGAGGTGCACATGTGCGTATGCACTCCATATTTTAATAGACGATCATGATACTATTTAAAGCTAATTTTCTAAGCCTCAGATTTAGTCTTAGCATTTTTAAGGAAATTATAATGACTGATGAAATCTCGAGCCCATAAAGCAGTTTGCTGGTTGGCCATAGGAAGCTGTCTTAGAGCAACACCTAGTGGCTCCTTGGCCTTTTCAAACGAACACTCTGGGATCAGGAAGGAGCAGCTTAAAAAAAAAAAGGCTTCCTTTTAAGAAATTTTAAATAAGATGCAGATATTTAGGATAATGTACACTCTTTGCTTTTTCGTGCCTATTTAGAGTTCTGTTTAATTTCAATTTGATACAAGTTTCACCCAAAATTCTGACTTCTGCTAATCTGGTGATTCTACCACATGGTTAAAGAGAGTCTACTTGGTTGCAATAACCAAAAAAGCATAGATATTTGGCACAAAGACATTATCCTATAACCAAAAATAACTCCATGAAAAGCTGTTAGTAAAAAAGAGGCTAACTATAAATTTCAAATAACATATGTAACTGCTACAGAAAGATTTCGTCAGGCTTTTTCTTCAAATCATTGAAAACCAGGAGGTTAATTTGAGCCAACATATTTTTATACATGGATCTTTGGAAATTATTGTGCTCGTTTTATGTATTTTGCAAGAGGATTCAGAAACAAGCCTTACAATTCTGTGAAAATCTTTTACCCTTCAGAATGTGGTGGTGAGTTTACAATTCTTTTTTTGTCAGGTGTGATATTGAAATCTCTTCACCTCTTCCAACAATATAATCACAAATGGGGAAATTCTGCCGTAATCATTTGCAGTGTCTGTGGAGGTCTGCAAGATCACAATCTTCAAATTGATTCAAGAAATGTTGACATTTATACCATTCCCTGGTCATGTTATAATCATTGTCAGCAGCATGAATTTGTGAGGTTTTTATTTTATGTTCTTGTCAAAATCTCTGTCGCAGAAATGAGGCTGAAAAAGTTTAATGCCTTATGTGCTCGCTGAGAGATGATAATAACCCCAGCTTCTCTGACCTCCGCGGTGTTTCAAAATTTAGTGGCTGGTTAGTTCTCTTCACTCCTTTTGCAGCCTCAGCAGCCCAAGAAGCCAAATCATCAACCAATCAAAATGCAGAGTATAAAAATGGTTCAGAGTATTCTTTCCTGCTAGAAACCAGGCTTGCAGCACATCCCTGATCTCTCCATAGAAAAGAGGGTTATGTGAGGCATATGATTTAAACCTCCCCTAATGACACTTTAAATAAATGGATGGCAAGCAATGTTAGCACTTCTAACAGAAACATTAAAATGTTCAAGCGGCTTCACTATCAAGATAACTGATGTTAAAACCAGAGGTGTTCAAAAACAAGTACGGTTACAAATTATGCATCCCCAAAATTCACTACAGTACCTTCCAAAGTGTGGCCCCACCAGAAATGTTTTCTGTCTCTCTGCATTGATCTCAGTTGTTGTTTGTGTTTTTTTTTTTTTTCCCAACTATTGTTTACCTAAAACATCAATGCCAGGATACCAGAGTTAGCATCTGAATGAAGAGAGTAACTGTAGAGACTCAGCTTTACGTTAGCATGTGCTGTTGGAAGGCACTACCTACACCATTAAGGAATTCCTACTGGAATATTTTATACTTTCCAACATTGTCCTGTTATCTTTAAATACAGAAAAGGGAAGTTGCCATTTCCAGGATTCTTCCATCCAGGACTGCAGGTCAATGCCCTCTGCTGCCTACCCAAATCCATCTCATTACACTGATTCAGGGACGCCCTTTTAACACTGTAATAGCCCCAATTTCAGGTTCAAAACAGGTGAGTGTGTTCTATTAGTCTACAAAAAAATCAATTAAAAACAATTTTAGGAAGTATAAAGAAAAATAAAATTTTTCCACTAATTCTTTTGTTCATTAGGACGAGTCATTAGTTTAACTACATAAAGACAAAAATCAAGATTTTGCTCACAGTCGATTACACTGTAGGTGTCACTGATGCTGTTAGTTTGCCTTCTACTTTCTGTAGAAGCTATATCTGCCTCTATATCAACGTATTTTTGAATATAATTACTTTTGACTCAAATATGAAATCATTTTGATTGTAATGTAAGTCTAACTGGTAAATAATGTGAGTCTCCACCACACTCGCGATAGCCTAGAAATAGTACATTTCACCCTAGCATTTTCATTTATGCCAACTTCAGCATATGATTTATAAGTTTAAAAAATAAGGTGTCAGTACAATGGAATGTTAATATCCTTATTCTATACAAACTACTTAAAATCAGTGTCAGTACTTGGTTACAATCGAAGATGATGTTCTAAGATTAATTCCCTATACTCTGGAACAATATGTATATATTGAGAGAACTAAGCCTATTTAAAAGATCCAAATGAGGTTAGTATTCTGCATTTAGAGAAGCCCTAGTAAAACAGCTGAAAGAAACACCAAATGGTCCTAAAAAAACATCTATTGAATTCATACTCTCCAGGCAATGCTTACTAAAATGTAGAATTTCATCAGTTCTGAATTGAAAAGATTGATCTGCTTGTCATGTTGAATAGACTCTAAAAGTAGTTTAAGCAACAATTGACCCTGAGCACAGAACCAGCCGAGTCTTCTGGGCTTCGGGCTGAAGGCAGCTCCAGATTTCTAAGATAACTGAAATTGTCTCTGTTGTGAAAAACAGCAAAGCAGCTCACAACAGACTGAAATGCTCAAGAGGATTTTCATAATTACAGCTAAGAGAAATGAGATTTACTGGAAGCTGCATTTACATCAGTATGGTATGGCTGTGTCCTTCCTCACGATTCCTTGTGCTTAAAAAAAATCAATTCCATCCACTTTTCATAATTCCATTTGCTTCCTTTTTCTTCTGAATATCAGCTCACTAAATTTAAGCCATATTACAAAAGGCAACTGTGAAATTTTTATTAGTGATTAATCTGTTTCCACTACTGATCGGTAATTTTTGTCAGAGATTTCACACTTCACTCATCACAAAGACCTAGGAACGTGCCAAACTCACAAGCTTTAGCTACTAAGAAAATATGCAGGTGAGATTCTAAGTAGAACAACAGGTATAACAATAATGATATGATAATGCAAAAAATGTATTCTCTAAATGAAGACTATTCCACATAAGCTATGCAAAAGATATGAATACTGAATGTACCATCATGATATGCCAATAAATATTATGTTAAGAACTTAATATACTGTTACATTCTTTTATAATAATAACTCACATTCTTCTTTGTCTGGTCAAAGGTCAATTTCCTCCTTCTGCTCTTTTGGCTCCTTATAAAAGGACTTACTTTTTCTCTAATTGGGCTCGGGGAGCAGGGAGGGAGAGAAGGAACCATGCGGCCATTGTGAGCTGACCGACATCACTGCTGACTTGCTGCCTCACCTGGCTAGTGTGAAGCAACACCCAGGCTTGCAATTGATTGCCTTCCCTGGACCCTCCTTCAACTTAATGCCATGACAAAGACCCAGCTTGTTGAGGATTCATCACTAAGGTCAGAGGCTACAAGAGCAAACAAGGGATTACATCTCATGTTTGTGGGTTCCAGCCTGTTTGTGACTTTCCCTTCCTAGCTGTCCACCCTATGGACTTCAAGCCCAGCATCAGATATAGAGACAACAGCCTTACAAGAGACTGTCTAACCTGTCCCACAATCCTGCCAGCGGGTTCCCAGTAACAAACATATAAAATTATATATTATTTTACATATGTATACATATGTATGCATACATGCATATTTAATTTATGTACACCTATTGTATGTACATGTACAGATTTATATATTCTGCTTCTGTGGTTAAAGCCTGACAAATACAGATTCTGGTTTTAAAAAATATAGTCTGTTTGAAAAACCTTGTCTAGATAATAAGTATTTGTTGTTGAATATTTTAGTGACATTTTAATCTTGGAATAATTTCATGTTCATACTCAACAGGATTCCTGAGGTTTTCACGACTGGCTCTTTTCACATTAACTGAGACCCCAGGAGTCATGTAACAGCCATGATCCACAGACTAGAGCACTCATGTTTTGAACATATGTGATTTTTAAGGGAAAAAGAGGCTTTAGAGAATATCTGAGCACATAATGGAAGTAACATCTCCAAGGACAGAAACACATCAGGAGTGAAGTATTGGCCCACCCGTGTGGTACTGGAGATCAGTTAAGCAAGAAAAATTGCAGCTGACTGACTATCATTCTGAGCTCTTTTCATTCCTTATACAGTAATTAGGTGGTAAATATTAGAAGATAAGGCAAATGCCACCCTCTAGTAAAAAGTTACAGAAAACATAAGAGAAGATAAACCTACATTTTCAACACCCTGCTTTGGATAAGAATAATTGTTATTTTTCCTTCAGAGCAGAACAGACTGGTTAATTTTTATAAGTATCAGTTAGGGACTTTGGCTTGATTTCTACCAAAAGGCAATAATTTTCCACTAAATCACAATGATGTTTCAGATCCCAACAGCAGCAACCATAGACTTTACTATACCTGTCATTTTTCTAGGAGTTTATAATATGGCAGTAATACTTCCAGCATTCTGTTTTTTTAAACTCAATAGCAATTTTTCTCCAACTGTTTTGTAATTTATTTTCAAATATTAAATTTGCTGAATTTTAGTTTTACAAAAGTTAAACAGAAAGCAATTTTATTCAATATGGCTCCAGCCCAGAAAAATTCTGTGTAAACAATGTTTTGAGAATTTTACTGCTCTGATTAAACCATTCCATAAACTAAAATGAGTCAGACATATTTCAGAGAAAAAAATGTCCTCCTCCCCCAAATTTAATTTTCCTTTTTTTGTTTGGAACACATCTTATTGCATCATAGATAAATTTCATTTTAGACTGCATCTAATTTTTAGGCATGAAGCTAGCTGTCCTTTCAAATATCTTTCCATCTTATTCCTTATTAGATTATTATACTATCACAAACTCTTGGTCATACCACTATAAAATGGCTCCTACAATCCACAAAGCTCCTGTTATCCTGACTAAAAAGAAAATATGAGGAATCGAAGTTTACTTGTGACTCTAATGCACTCACAATCAATCAAGCTTATCTCATTTTTGACCAATTTTATTAGAATTCTAAACCAATATGACTACACTAAAGCTGAGTTTACTTTCCACTAGTCAATTTTATTGTAAATATATCTTTCTGGCATTTCTGTAATGAAGAATGCTTTACCTGGAGAGGCAGTTTATCCAAATTCAAACTAGACCACTGTTCATCTTGCATTGTTGGGCACAGCCTCTGCCTTATTAAATTGCAGCATTTTTTTCCTAACATACTTAGTGATTATGCTCCAAGGGCTCAGATTGTTCCTTTTAAGAAAAAGAAATTATTCTTCAGTGTCAGACAACAACAAAGTAAAACTACAAAAATCTATTAAAAGAAAAAAAAACAAGTAGTGATATTAAAGATAAAGAGGAAACGTGAGTCATTATTTAGTCATTTTGATATGAGGACATTGGTATCCAAATATCATTAAACCACTAGGAAACACAGCAAATATTAACTCTCAGCATTCTCTAGTGTCTTACCTACTACTTTATTTTTAATAATAGTTGGGAAACAATCTGATATTTTAAAAGCCTAAATTAGAAGAACTCAATTTTTCTATTAATGGTTTAATGGCCATCTCGACCTAAGGAGAAAAAATATGTATCTTCTGTATTAGGGGCACATGGATGGCTCAGACAGTTGGGTGTCTGATTCTTGATTTCAGCCCAGGTCATAATCTTATAATCTGGTTTGTGAAATCAAGCCCCAAGTCTGGCTCTGTACTGACAGTGTGGAGCCTGCTTGGGATTTTCTCTCTCCTCTCTCTCTGCCCCTCCCCAGCTCACTTTTTCTCTCTCAAAATAAATAAATAAGCGTTAAAAAAAAAAAGAAGAAGAAGAAGTGGAATCATTTTCATGAGGTTGGGAAGTGCCTATCTTCACTATTTCCTAGCCATATTGGCTTTAAGTAAAATCCACCAATAACTCAATCAAAAAATGGAATTCTGGGAACTTACTAAGTCAGCTCCACCAAAGAGATCTAAATAAGCCTTTCTCCTCTTCAATTTGAGAGTCAGTACCTTCACTGATTTTGAATACCACAGCCTTAGAGTCACTGCAGACACTCATTAAGGTGTTCAATACACTTGACTGAATTAGCACACCTATTTTAAAAATAACAACAACAACAACTCTGAGAAATAGAAACCCACACAATATCAAATAATATCCTGAGGGCATCTGGGTGGCTTAGTGAATTGAGCGTCCAACTCTTGATTTCGGCTTAGATCATGATCCCAGGGTTGTGGGGCTGAAAAGGCTGAGCATGAAGCCTGCTTAAGATTCCCTCTGTGTCTCTGCCTCTGTCTCCCTCCCCAGTTTCTCTCACTCTCTCTCTCACTGAGTCTCTCACCCTCTCTAAAAAAATATACATCTATATTCATATGTATATGTATATCTGTATCTATATCTATATCTATCTCCTGCATGCCAGGTACTTTGAAGAATGCAGTAATACAGAAGCCATAGGCATTGCCTTCATGCTAAATTTAAGGATATGGGACATATATATGTTTCCACATTGGCTGTACCAGCAATTAGAAACATGGTAGACTTTACTCCCGTAATTGTTAAAGAATAAAGGAAAAGATAATTACCATAGAAGAACCATATAGTAATGTGGAACATAAGCAGTGAAGAAATTCAAAGACAAAAAAAAGCAAATTGATTTGGGATGATTAAGAAAAGCTTAATAGCAGTGACGCTTGAATTTATGAATGTAGTAAAACAGATTAGTAAAAAGGGATGAACAGGGTTTTCTAGGAAAATGGAAAGACACAGTAATAGGGAACCCAAAATTTCAGTCATATTAAACCATTGCATTTATTTCTTGCTCTTGTAACAGTTTAATGACTAAATTCCTGGTTGATGTCTTTCCTCCACACACATTTCAGCTCTCTAGGGTTATTCTGTCTTGGAGTCTCACTGTTCCCCAAGGCCTCAGAGTCTTTTCATCCAGTCAACAAAAGGGCAGGGAGAGTTTGGAGAAGATACACCCACTTCTCAAGCATGTTGGCATGAAACAGACATACACCACTTCCGCTCACACCACACTGGCAGGTACTAGATAATGGCCGTATGTGGATTTAGGCAGATGCTGGAAAATGTAGTTCCTGCCTAGACTGTCACTTCTCTGTGACAACTCTAGGCTTTAAAAGAAGAAAATGCATTTTGATGGACTGCTTTCTATCTCTGTCACACCAAGCCTGCCAAGAAGGTACAGAAGGTGAAATGTTCATTTTTTGCAGTCACCCAAACATGAGAGTTTCTTAAAGGTACTACAACAGGCTGGAATGTACAGAGCTGGGGAAGATTCTAAGTCAGAGGATGAAATAATCAAAGCAGCATTCTAAAAGAGAACATAGGCAGTGGTATCCAGCAGAATTACAAGGAGAATAAATATTTTCTGGAACAGACAACAAAGCTGGCAAAGGGTGTAGAAAATCCTGGTAAGAATTTGAGATATATTCCTAAGTAAGAAACGAAAGCAATGCATGATTATAATAGGGGATGGAGGATGGAAAGAAGGAAAAGGAGAGAAGGAAATGAAAGAAAATGTTGAGCATTCAAGCTCATATGATAGTACCCCTAACAACAAGTAGGAAGCAATTTTTGAGAGATGAGTCCAGGAGCATGTTCAAATGCTCCAGGGGGGCATCTACATGGAGCTGTCTAGGTGATGGTCACACAGGGCAAGATGAAGATAAGAAAGGACCAGGAGAAGAGGCCTCATCTCCTGACTCCCACCACTGCAATTTTTCCTAGACTACTATAGTATCTACAAGAGGCAAATGAACTATTTTGTGACATGGCAAATCCATTCTTTTTGCCCGTCTACACAATCGATACCAATCGCCACAGTCAAATTGATCTGGCTGCAACTCACATCAATTCTTAGGAGACTGAAAGGAATGGATTGGCTGTGCCATAGGCCAGCCATTTTACATCCTCAGACATGCCCTATTCTGCCTCAGGAGTTATTAGGCCAATGGAGGAAGAATCCAAGGTCCCCATTCTGTTCATTTCTTCAAGATCTGATATCACATTTATTTTTTTTAGGCTTCACAGCTGCCTTGCTAATTTTTATGCAAAAATTAAGAATCAATTTGTTTCCTTTTTTTCCTAAGTCAAACCAATAATATATGAACATCCTCTACATGCTAAGCTCTGTCACAGATAAAATTTCTTAAGTGGAAGATACTCTGATAGTAAGAGAAAAGAAGCGTACCAACACACAGTTAATTTGCAACCCCATTCAAGCCCCTTTCAATCCTGTTAGAGAGAAGAAAGAGATGTAATGAGCATGTCCTATGCACTAGGCTCTGCTCTAATGCAGTTATGCAGTGTGCATGTCATATTAGCTCAACATAAGCATTATATCTCCATTTTAAAGGAGCTTAATAATTTACCCAAAGTGATATACCTAGTAAGTGACCAAAGTGCCCATTAAAGCTTTGGTGTGACCCGAATCTGAATGCATTTTGACACTACAAAGCCTCTCCTATGGTTCTAATTAGACCCAGTAAAACAGCCAAATAAAGAGCCAATTCCTGTTGCCACACTGACCAAAATACTCAAGCCAGCATCCTGCACTCCTTTAAATCTGACAGAGAATCGATTCAGTGGTTAAGAACAGCAAACATCTCCCTAGACATGTGTTCACGCTAAGGCAGAACTGAATGATTATTTTGAACCCTGACTATAGCGAAGGATGAGAACGTAAACTCCAGCTTACTCCTGGTTCATCAGTTTTGTGTGTGAAGCAGCCTTGAATTTGCCAATGTTGTAAGATGTGTCCTTGACAAGGCAGAAAAATATACGGTCATCTACTTAAGAAAGCAAATCTGCTATGAGGTCCAGGTCAGTCTGTTTTCCATAAAAACATTTCTCTATGCCCCTCCGTGGACAAGCTGAGTCCAAAGAGCAGAGCAGACCCCAGCAGGGTAGGATTCCAAAGGCCTGGACAGGACACTACAGCATTTCCAAGGTTCCCTCCAGTAAGTGTGGTTATATGTCCTCCAAATGCACTTACTTGAAGAAAGCGCTAAGTCAGCATTGGCTAGCCAGTGTGGAATATGACTGCCCATCCAAATTGGGTGAGGTAAAGAGGTTCCTTGACTAAAGTCAAAGTAGACAGAGCTTAAGGAAAAGCTAAAGGGAGAGGAAGTGTGAAGCAGAGCTGAAGGGCAACAAAGACTGTGTTGTTTTTATCTAGTGTCACAGCAGAGCCAAAGAGGATTTTAAAAGCTGGCCATGGAGCAAAAACATATTTTACCTTGCAAGCTGAAATATCCACAGGCTGTGAAAGATCAAGGAAAATAAAAAGAATATTGTTATTGCAAGGGCATCACAGAGAGAAGCACCATTTCAGAATCACCCTTGAAACAAATAACAGAATGAGCTCAATCAGCTTTTTTTCTAAGCCTTTGCTGTGCTCCCTCCCCCAACACATACTCCAGGTCAAGTTGCAGACCATTTGTTTCCTAAAACTCACTAGAATGTATGCCCTTTCTTTGTATTACATTTCCTCAATGCTATAAAATAAACTGTACTATGGAGTGTTTTAATTTCCTATTGTCTTCAGAAAATCATGCTAATAAGACATTTAGTGAAAAGAGTAGTTGCCCAGTAAGTGGCAATAATCTTTTATGAGTGCCGCTGTGAAAACTATGATCAAATATGTTGACCTTGAAAGTTCCAATCTTACCAAGAGTGCAAGAACAATGACACAAATATTCATTTAGATGAATGCTTACCATGCTTGGCCTTATCATTCTGAGCTACCCACATTTCAATTTCCTAGTTATACTCAGAAACTATGGTTTGTGATGGAAAGCAAAAGGATACTGTTGCCATGGTAGCAAAAACATTTTTTTTCTCCCTCAAAAAATAGTATATCAGAGACCAGTGGGGAAAAAATAATACTAACTGCACTTGCAGAAAAAATTAAATTTAAATATGAGTTCTTGCAATTTTATCAACTGCTGTTTATATATTGTTCCATCTGAACATGTAAGGACGCCTTACAATGGGCTTACCCGTTAAAGTACAGACTACCTTTTTTTCCTCTTTGCACAGGTTGCCTGACATAACAGAATACATCATTTAAAATCCATGAATGAATAAAAGGATCTAGATTTGCAATTGTATAAAATTATATTCAAAGTTTTAAAAAAACTGCCTTAGATTAATACAGTTAATAAAAAAAATGACAAAGAAGCAACTAGACAATAACAACAAAAACAATGACTGTTATCCTTTTGAATTCCTCTGCTTGCCATTCAAATGGGATATTACCCTTTTAAGGACTGGCTGAATAACTCAAACTAATGTACCAACCTGTGCTGCTCATATTCCCTAATGCATATCATTTTCATGATATTACTTTTGCAGATACTACACTGGCTTGCTACAAAATAAAATCCCTGAAATTTTCCTGTATTCAATGAGCTGTTGACATTTTTTAATAAGAGAACACAACACTAATGCAGCTGTCTTAATTCTGTGAATTACTTTCCCGCCAAATTCACTGGAGTACTGATGTCACATACGAGCAATCCGTTAGAATCAGTCACCTCTCCAGCTGTTGTTATAGCTCCCGCATTTCCCATCCTCAGCGTATTTTCTCTTTTATGTACGAAGATGAATGTCAGTGTCAGGTCTTTAGAGGAGCGGGTGATCTTTTTACTGCATATTTGAAAACATGTTCTTACCTCTTATTTCTACTCCATGATGGAAATTCTAATTCAAAACTGTTTGTTTTTTACATAGATGCCCTTGAGAAAATCAACCCAGGACATGTTCCAACATAATTATTACTTGTAAATTATCATATATAAATGTACTTATTTAAGGTACACCTAATTGTATGGTTTATTCCTCCTGTGTTTCTTTTATCAATGAATTTACCCACATTTATTTAGAAATTAATCTATTCTCAGATTTTATCCCAAAACCAGATTATTCTGTGAGACATATCTCCCAAATAAACATCTACTGAACAAAGAATGAACAAACTGGTTACTGTATTACAGGGACCAATTATATTACTCTTTCCTGGGAGAAATAAAAAGCACGATCATTATAGCTCAGTTTGACTGTGGGTAAAATTTTCTGTCTGGTCAATGTTTCTCTTCAGTGCCAACACAGTGTATCACTGTCTTTTCCTCTGTGGTTTAGAATACAGAGTTTAGAAGTACACAGAAACCAGAAGTACAGAGAAATAGTCTTTGGAGAATAGACTTATTAGGTCTACACCAAACCCCTTCACACCAACCCAACAAAAAAATAAATAAATAAAGCAATATTTTGGCTCTCTGAGGAATCATCACAGTAAAAGGAGATGTGTTTACTTGAGCTAAGTTGAAACTGGAGGCAATGAGGTGAAATCAAGGGTGGCAGCTCTGTATAGCAGAGGGCTTTCACAAGATGGTACTAATCAGGGCTTCCTGGGGTAGCATAGACTAGGTCTCTAAGGTTGCAGCTATCTTTTGAAAGCCATTTTCTGCTTTCCCCCATCTTTATAATGTATAAATTCACTGTTGGTAATTGCACTTTGGAGCATGATTTAAAGACTGTGCTTTAGCCAGAGCCTAAAAGCAGCGTAGGCTCCAAGCCATTCCATCTTTGGCCTCATCTGTGAATGCTGTCAATAGACATGCCAAAAATGACGCAAATGGTTTGAAACAGTGGGCTACTCTATCCTTCTTCTATTAGTCTCTACCCAGCACTCACATTGATTATTTTTAATGTCTTATAGAGGATACATTAGACTGAACAGGTTACCAGTTGCTGTTAAGACATCTTAAATAGGAAGAATTATTTCTACTGGAATTCTAGGGCATGAAAATAAATTATCAACAATAAAACATGCCCAGAAAATTGGCCGTGTAGAAAGTAATTACACAATATTTTCTGAAACTAAAATAGTATGTATCATGACAAAGATCAACTTGCCAAATCTCACCATAGCAAACCATACCTGCTTGTAATCTAAACTATGACAGTGGCGAATCAATTTAGTTTAGAAAATAACCATTTTTCCTAAGTGGCTCATAATGAGTTAAAAATTCATGTCATGAACAACACAGATGAAACAAGCAGAACTAAGGGTGAAGAAAAGGCCCCATCAGGTGCCTCTTTCCACAATGCCTTCACATACTACATCTCAGTTTTGGCTTTCAGTGAAAATAATGAAGATGATATGACACAAGCTAATCAGTTAGCAGTCATATTGATAACAATAATTCAACGGGTGAAAATGTTGCCATCTACAAGCCAACTTGGAGCACTAGTACCACCCTTTACTTTCCAAGGCTGACCTAGGTACCTGTGATTCTCGCTGTCTCCTCTACTGTTCATCACGTGAGGTGTCAAATGTCCTGCTCCCCCCACCCCCCTTTTTTTTTTTTTTTTTTTTTTTTTTTTTTTTTTTTTTTTTTTTTTTTTTTTTTTTTTTTTTTTTTTTTTTTTTTTGAATAACTTTGCCTTTCCTCAAGTGCCAGAGGCCGGCTTGGGCCTGGTCCAGGGGTCCCTGAAGGATGGACAGTGTCTGTGAAGGAGGCAGTGAGAGAGCCCTGAGATTCTTTCTGGTCACCAGGCAGGTATCTCTGCTCTCACTGGGGATCAACTTTATTTTATCATGAAGTGTTTGGGGGACGGCACAGAAGTGGTATTTGCCTTAGACAATGATTTCTGATGACAAACTTCTTTGATATGTAAGAATTTACCAGAACATAGATTTGTAGAAGACTCCTGCATAACCTCTATCAATAGTGATTGAGATAGGGGATTTAGATGCTTATCCTATGGGGAAGGAAGGTATCTTTAGCATACAAGACAATGTTTTCAGCATCCAAAGGGTGAAGTTAGTTCTCTGTGAGCAGGGGTCAACAGCTTGTTTGTTTAAGGAGAAGTATTAAGAAAAATAGGTCTTTCAGGAAACACAATGTTTGCTCCCATGATTACAAAAGAAGAAGTTCCTACAATAGGTTCCTTCACAGGGTGCAATCAGCATATTCAAGGCCAGAATAAGTCACTCCAAATACTGATCCACAAAGATACCTTGGGGGTCAGTACTCCAAGCAGAAACAATTGGGTGGGGGTGGATATCTGTCCTTAACTCTAAATTAGGCTCTTTGTCTCAGGGCCAGGCTCAATTGTAACTCTTGTGTTCTTAACCCCCTTTATTATCTAAGTGTTGGATCTGCAAGGCCCTTAGGAAGAGCCTTTTGCAACCATCCACAGTGCTTTCATCTAAAATCTCTTTTGAAAAGGCAAGAATATGCTTTTCCTTATGAGGTATCTGTGTGGGGAATATTGGTCTGATTTGGAATATTGTGAGGCCTGGTCAATACCAGCAGGCTCATTTCCAACATGAGTCCGTAGTAGCAGAAAGAGATACCAGTTTTTGTTTCTCATGGCAGGAGCTGTGCAAACGCTGCATTTCCTCTCTGTGACTGTCATCCAATGAGGTGGGTACGGCTCCCAGCACTCAAGAAAATCATCATATTTTCTTTCTTCCTTTTCCTACCTACATTGTACAAAAACACTTAACTTTCTGGAAAAGAGTTTCTTTGTTTTGTTTTGTTTTTTACCCCAATTCCATTTGCTCACCTCCTACTTACTCGTCAAATTTCTGTATTTGGTTTCTTCCTTGCCCCTAACACCTCCCAAAAACTGCTATAAGTGTATCAATATCTAAATCCAGTGGCCTCTTTTTGGATATATTATGAGACGTTTATGTAGAATCTTATATTTCTTCTCTGGAAACTGTATTCTTTGATTTCTGCAATATTCCAAAAGTTGTTCTCCTACTTCTCTAAGCTTCTTCATTTCATTTCCAGGTAATCCTTTCTCTGCCAATTCCTTAAATACTGATATTCCATGGGCACCACTCTTAATCTTCTTTTATCCTCACTTTATATCATTTCCTAATGTAATATTTTCTGCTTCCATGGCTTCAATCATTACTGATGACCTTGAGGTCAGCATCTCTATCAATAGCCTGAGTTTCCAGCACATGTGCAAAAATTACTGGAACTGTGGTAATATCCACATGAGTGTCATGCAGAAATCTAAACTTAGTGTATCCCAACTAAATTCATTATTCTGCTACCCAAACTTGCTTCTTTTGCATACCATATCTTCTCATCACCATCTATTGAGCAGCCAAAGCTTGAACTCTCAGAGTAATCCTTCAGTCCTTCCTCCTTCAATTTATATATTAAATTAATCACCAGTTACAGAAACTGAGAGTAGGCATTTAGAAACATACAGCACTGCAATGCTGCTGTAGCATCAAGCATTTAATTTTTCTAGTCATTTATTTTTATCATATTTTAACAGTGATGTACTTAAGTTACAATTTTTTTAAAAAAAGAAAAAAAAAAAAAAACAGCACCAGCATAGGTCATTTGAAAAGCACCGATATAAACCATTTAGACTATCTTAACTGGATGTCCTTGAGAAGGCCAACTGAAACAATGAACTCTCCAGAAAATAATTTCCATATACATTACAGTATAAAATTATGCATATAATAAAGATGGATCATGGATCATTTCAAACTCCTTTATAGCCCCTTTAGAGTTTTGGGGGTCCCAAATTCAGAACCCTTAATCCAAATTGACAAGGTCTGGAACTGCCTTGTCAATAGCTTCCTCTGCTTATTTATTGTGATCAACATTCCACATAAGCATTAAAATCCTGGCTCTCAGAGCAAGAACTCATATAATTACTGAGCTCAGAACCAAAGACTGGGCCTATTGAACAAGTGCTATAAAGATCTTATGTGATTTTTAATAGTTTCTTCAGAACAAATGCAACAGTTAACTCCTGAATGATAAGAGTTGTTAGTAGTTATAAAGTTATAAAGTAGTTACAGAAGGGCCAGACAGAGATATAGATCTATAATTCTAGGAAACTAGGTGATCAACCTCTGCAAATCCCATTCTATGACATCTGTCTGTTTGTTGTTATACACCGGACCTCACTCCAAATAAGGATGCAGCTCATAAAAACATATAGAATCCAATATGATTTTAAAAATAAATGTTATTTAAATCAGAGAGAATGGAAAATTAAGTTAGAAAGAATATGTAATCTATGAGGGTAGAGGCTACAGCTGCTTAGCCCTTCACTGTCTGCCAGCACCTATCTCATTGCACATAGTAGATTCTCAAGACAAAGGTAAGAGTGGCATCAGTACACAGACGGCACATGTGATTGAGGGAACATTGCACCTCCTTCAGCTTCTTTGCTGTCAAAGCAGAAAGATAATCATATTTGACTAAGATTTACTTTGCCCATAGGTAGGAATTTCCAGGGCCTCAGGGGAGTCACTGCTTTTCTCCTGTAGAGCACCCTAAAGGAGGCACTGCATCCTGTGGTAAACTCCCTACAGTCAAGGCCAAGAAACATGATATCCAGTCCAGACAATTGCTTCTTACAGTGTCCCTCAGGGCAAGTTGAGTATATAATATCAAAGCAAAATTCAGTAAACCTAATTCCAAAGGAACCCAAGAAATACCCTCTGATACAGACTCCTTAATGGTTTGGCTTAATCCAGATATAAAATTTGGACATCTAGTATAGGTGCTCACAAATGAAAGCCCATCACCTATTTTCAGAAAGAAAAATTCCTAGAACACAGTCATGCCCATTTGTTTTCATATTGTCTGTGGCTGTTTTCAAGAGCTAAGCAGAGTTGGGTAGTTGTAACAGAGATTGGCCCTAAAGTATTTACTATCTGGCTGTTTACAGAAAAAGTTTGCCAGTTCTTGGTCTAGCAGAATATATGGACCTCTATCATTAGTTCTCTAAAACTGAGTTAGGGATGCCTAGAGTTCCATATTTTGAAGAAGTATTTGCAAAACATATACTGCCAGATATATTTTAGGGCAGATATGTATGATTTGATGACAGCCATGTGGAAAAGTAGTGTTGATAACCTCTGCCTCAGCCCAGCCACTGGGCATTTATCCTTTTGCTCTATGTATATCCCCTAAATAAACTTGTAGTTAAAAAGCCTTATGGTTAACTCTCCCAATCAATGGTCTAGTCCATATTTTTCTCTTCTATGCCAGAATTGAACCCAAATAACCAATGAAACTGAAGATGCAGAATAAAAAACAACAGTCAGAGAAGAAGGTAAACAGTTCTGACAAAAACTGGAGGTGATTAATTAGATGTGTCACTAGAGCTCTGTGATTCCCTAAATATGGGCTGAACTTCACACAGTGAAGGTAAACACAAAACCTGAAATTGTTCATATTTTTCTAATAGTCTGCATTGGTTAGGGTAATGCACAAATCCAAACATCTCCACAGCTCAACACAAGTATCTATTTCTACCCCACTGCCCGATACAGATGTTCTTGGTGTGCCAACAGAGTTCCTTCCTATAGTGATTTAGGGAGCAGGATCCCTCCAAGGAACAATACAGAGGTACATGCATGAGAGGTGGATCACATACTTGTATACATAGTCACACTTGCTGAAAGGGGGTCTGGAAAATATAATCTAGCTCTGAACCTAGACTTTAGGTAGTTAGCCAAGCTCTCCCATACCCACCTCAAAATGTAAAACCTAATTCATCAAACTCACTCTCCTGATCTGAAAGGTGCAAGCGGTTTTTTAGGGTTTGAATCAAGAAACATCTCTGGAAAGCATACAAATATTAGAATATGCAGGTGAGAGGCTTTAAGCTACTGACTAACCCTGTCTCCCAACTGGACAACTCAGAATGTGCTCTTAGCAGCCCTCTTTCATATTTTACATTTGGCATTATATTTAGATGCAGAATTTATCTCTTAGCAAATTCTAGCAATGCTGTTAGATAGGCCACTAGTAAATCAAAGTGAAAAACCATGATCTCTAACAATTAAGCCCTAAGGTCACTGCAACTATCTCTTTTTTGCTGTCCAAGACTTCCAGACTCTGCCAGCTTAATAGAGATGCTCTTTGCTCTGGCTCTTGTGCTCTTCATAATTAATCGATATTTAATGCCTCAACAAGGTCCTAAGCTGATTACCACAACCTTATCTCCTACTGTCAGGATATCTGTTTACTTCAGCTGAACAAAATGTTGAGACTGCTCTGATGGACCAAGGCCAGGCCTGCCGTAGGTCCAAAGATGTAGTTAAGAAATAGGACATGAAAGTATATCACCGTGGCATGGTCAGGGTTGTTTTGTTCAGTGGCGGGTAGACCACAGCGCACTGGCATGAGACTTCCACCACCTTAACAGCATTAAAAACTAAATACACTGGCATGCCCTCTGACCTGAAAGACTTCTCTTTCCACAAGGACTCCACTGACCACTGAATTATGAGCTGACTGCCAAAAGGAAATAAGGAGGCAACTGACTTGAGCCCACTCATTTACCTCTATCTATTGATAGATTGATAGATAGATAGATAGATAGATAGACAGATAGATATACATGGATATGTATATCCTTTGTTTATTTGCTATTTCAAAAAAACTCAAAATGGAGGTCATTAAAACCTAAGTCCAGTCATTCTCACCAACCTTCTAATCCAGCCCAAACTTTAAAGAGCTGGTCGAGCTCAAATCTCTTATATACTTAGCTCTGTCTTTTCTCACAAGCTCTTGACACTTATCACCATCAATCTAATAGATTCTTTTCCACTGGGGATATCCCACAACATGTCATACTCAGCTTAACAACTTCTGCCCCATGTTAGTCACTATTAGAACTTAATTTAATCACATGATTATTTTTCTAGTTACCTGTTCTTAAAACAAGAGTCAAGGTTTACTTCTCCTTATCCTTGGTCCTCTGAAATTCTAGCAGCCACCAAACTATAAATCCTTTTCCCAGAGTGCTAAATTGCATACAGTTGAATCAACTTAGATTCATTTAAGCAGAATACAAGTTCATTCAGTGATGTTAGGTGACCCAGAGAATGCTCAGAAGACCAGGTAATGGGACCAGGGTACAAATCATTCCTGTCACCATCACCTTTAACGAATGGATTCCACACCATCTTAATCTCTTAGTATCAGTAATATTCAGTTTAATATCTTATGTGTATGGATCTGATTGGTGGAGCTCAGATCCCATGTATGAGCCACAAAGAACATTGGAAATACAAGAAAGAGGTTCAGATGCTGGATGCTTGAGGCAGGCACTTGATATTCAGCACTCATTCTAACCCCCTTTCATTTTCTAAACCTCACTTTCTTAGAACCCCTTTTCAATTCTGACTGATGCAGTGGAAGCAGTGCTCTCTCTTCTTCTTTATTGTCCTTTTTACCTGCTTATGAGGCTGCTTCCTTGTAGAGCCTTGGTCTCGTGTGTGTCACTCACAGCCATCTCAATTCTGAGTAACACAAAATCTGGTAACTGAAAGTGAGAATTATGAAACTGGCTCACTGAGAACTGGGAAGCTGCTGGCCTTTAAAACGTGCTGGTGAGACATTTGGTCACACTAGTCACCTGCTGGATGCAGGATGCAGAACACAGAGCAGGCAGCACCCAAGCAGTGTTAGAAGCAATGGAGGAACTTCTCCATCGACTAAGCATCTTCTGACTCCTTACTATTTGCAGCATGTCCTAAAAGAAAGGATGAACTAAAGGAGGGCCACCAGTCTGTAAAGGAGGGGCTTTCCACCGGAAGCCTGCAATCCAGCTCCATTAAGAGTTCCACAATGCCAAGTCCTGCATGTTTGAAAAAGCCAAATCTTCTACACTCTGAACTGTAATTATTACAAGCAATGGCTGGAAGAGGTGGGTCTTAGTAGTAAAATCTGTGGCACCAAAGCTTTCTCAAGCATTATGAAAGGTGGTGTAACTGGACAAGAGAAGAACCTTGTTCCCTTGACTGCATTGAAGAACCTTGTTCCCTTGACTGCATTGTTAAAGTACTATACTGCCTTGCACTCTAGACTTTAAGGCTTCCTACTGCATGAGGTAAGAAAGCCCTATTGGCTGATGTTGCTCTTTTATAGCTGATAATCCTACTGACATAGGGCCAATAAGAATGACAAATGTACCATAAGCCAGCCTATGAACTATCCCTCACATACTATATTCCATTCTATTCCAGGTACTTTGCCCTGGATCCTGGATCTCTGCAACAGGCATGGCACTAACCTACCAATTCTCTTGCCCTCTCCTTCAGCCCCATAAACTATACTGTTATTTGTAGCTGTGGCAGATCTGCAGCCACACAGTAGTTAATGTTTGTTGCAGAAAGAACATAAATAAGCAGAAATAGTAGTGGCCAAAAAATGGGAAAAAATGCATCAGCCCCCAGCCAGCAGGTCCAGCTGCATGAACTTAAACAACTCTGGTTGTATTTCTGGACTTTAGGGGGTTTTAGGCTGGAAGAATAATCTGTTTATTCCCACTTACAGGAGGTCTGTGTGAAAGCCCTTACAAAATTATAAAACATTATAAAGAGTATTATTTTAGATATTGGGGGGGTTGCATTGAGAACCACATTAGGTTGACATATAAAATAACAGTAATTTAGAAAATATTACCATCTTTATAACTCCACTAACAGGTAGGATATTCATAAAGAGTATTGAAAGACATTAGAAATATAATCATCATTTAATTTTCAATGTTCGGACATGACCAGAAGACAGTAGTTCAGGAGGCAGAAATAACTATCTACTACTTATTGTGTCACAAAATAATATTTACTCTATAATTACATGGTCAATATTTGCTTAGTGATTACATAGCTTTTCACATGGTTGCTTGAACCCAGTAAAATAAAGGAAAAGCAGTTATCTTGATTTTCCTGGGGGATATATTGGACAAAGATAAATTTTCTTGAAGGTCTTCTTTATTGGCTTATTTAACTCTAAAAATTGTTAATATTTTGAAACCAGAAGTAGTTTTTGTGGCACAAGCCTTCATTTGTGAACTTCAAATTTCAAAATCAATCCCCAGCAGCAAAGGGCTACCCCTTTGTCTGAAATCCCCTCTTCCCTTCTGTACTCCCAATATACAGGGCAGTATTTTTCAAGACAAATAATATTGCTTGCATTTTTAAACTTGTCATATAATGCAATTGAAGATAAAGATCAAATGTTTGAGGCTGCCTCCTTCAGAATCTTAAAATTCTGGAAAGATTGCTAATATATATTTGTGGTTCTCTAAAACTATATGTCTTACAGATTGTAAAGAAAGATGCTTTAAAATCTTGTGTTTTTGTTTTTCAGCTTTGCATTATAAAACATCCCCTGTGAATTCCCTGGAGGTTTATTAAGGTATGCTAGGACTGTCATGTACTTTCAAAAATGAAAGTGTCTGCCTAGTGCGAAAACCAAGTTGTTTCCGAAAAGCACCTCCGGATCCAAAATGTTTCCAATCTCAAATGTGCCACCATGCCTGACTTACGGCAGATTTATTGTTTCACAGGTACAGTGAAATTTACTAGTCTTGTATTTAGGAAGCCATCTGCTCAACTTAAGGCACTTGTAGAATATTCTAGAAGTGAGGCAACTAAATTTGAATAAACAAAACTGAAATAAAACTATGTTCAAGTGAGAGAAGTTAGACAGGAAGGAAGAGGAATACTATAAAGCTTCTACGCACATAAAAGCTCAACTTCTATGCTCGGTAGACTTGAACATGAAGGGAAAAAAGATTTAATTGCTTGAGTTTAATTTGGAATACTATTGGATATTGCTATACTTAATGAATCTACATATTTCATGGTTACCCTGTTCTATTTATGAGATAGGTAAGGTAAAATAATTAAGTATTGGTTGAGAAATACAACCTAATGGCATGTATGATGCCATTTTTATTGTTGAAATAAGAGCAATAATAGCAATACTCATGGCCAGTAGCAGTGTTTATTTATATTAAAAAAAAGAGTAAATTAGTATTGGTTTCAGAGCTATTTATATGTTTCAATGATACTTATTGAAGCTATGTGCTTCCTAAACCAATCCCTTACCACAATAAATAGAGCAGAATGAAAGGTGCAGCAATGCACAACCTGAATCTCTCTAGTCCATTACTAATTATACTCCATGTATTTCCAAAAAATAAACAAATCTAAAGAAGAAAAGCTCTCTATGTGTGTGCATATGCATGTGCGCTATAAGGTGCACATACACGTGTGCCAATGTGTGGTGGGGGAGGAAAGAAGAGAAATGTTGAAAGAGGGTAGTTGTGCCTGTAAACTGCTCATGAGGAAACAATTATATTTTTCAGAAAGGTAAAAAAAAAAAAAAAAAAAGGAAGCGTAATGATTTTCAGAGCTTTATTTTATTAACAGCTTTTACAACATCTAACTTTGTTATCAAAGGAATCAATAATATAACGTGCCTAGTAGAGAGTACCTAGTAGAGAGTCTGGCACATGGTATACTCAATATTCAAGGGTTCATTCATTCACTCTTTCAACAAGAACTTAGTTGGCATCTACTATAAGCCAAGCACTGTCTTGTTAGATAGGAATCTGAAATCTGAATAAATGTGTCACAGGAATTTTTAGGAAAAAAAAATGTTAATGGTTAGACCTCAAATATACATTTATGAAAGATCCAGAGGCTTATGTATGTTTTTCTTGCCTGTCTTGGATAAGAGTCAAAGACCTAATGTTACCTTTTGATTCTGTAAAAGCATTTCTATGTAGAGCTGAAGTATTACAACACAGACATGAAGATTACCAGGGTTTGAAGCTGACCTAGTAGTGGAGCTGAGAGAGTCTCTTCTGGAAGAATGGAAGTTTAGCATGAAACCACTGAAGACACTTCTAAAGATTGATATCCATGGCCTTTTTCTGAAGTTTAGGTATTTTGGATTGATACTGATTAAAGTATCAATTTGCTTTAGATAATAGACAACAGAAATGAACGTGTGACTTGAAGGCTTCCTTACCCAAAACATCTTTCCCACCTTTTTAAGAGGCACCTGAAACCTGAAGTTCTACTATAAGAGATTTAGTGGATCTGGATGGAAACCATGTTCTTCAAGCATCCTTTGTGAAGTTTCTATTATGGTGCTTCCCATACACAGCTTATCTTTTTTTAATTGATACGAGCATACTTTGCTTCCTATTCTATCACCCCAACACCTAGTACAATGCCAAGCATATAAAAAGTACCCACGTGTTTATATAGCAAATGAATAAATATGCAATTCTCACCCAATTCTCAAGGGTGCAACCCTTTACCAAATGGCAAGGATCTGCCCACAGATTGCCCAGACAATATGAACACGATTTAGGCTGGCACATCCTTGTTCTCATGAACAGCTTTGAATGTACCTGCCAGCAGCATCTAACTGCCTTCAGGAAGGAGCATTAGATCTGTTCAGGCACTCACACAAATTTGTCATTAAAGCCCTAGAGTCTGACAATACAAAGCATGAAAAATATTACCTTTTCCTAGAGAAGTTGAGGGCAGGTATTATCAATCATCTACTTCCACTATAAAACAATCATCATACAACTCACTGTGAACTTTCATGGGCCCCAGGAAGTTCAGCTACCAAAGGCACCCCTGACCACTAAATCAATTCACATGTGAAATGAAATAGTGTGTTCAGATGGCCTTTATCTTGGACAAGACAAAGAAGTAAAGGGCTAAAGAGTCTAAACAGTATCATCAATCTCCTTGTTTAGTGAAAATTATAGCATCTAATTAAAAGGAAAAATTTTACTCTAGATCCTAAAGCCAATTAAAAATAAATTTGTTATTCAATTAAATTTAACAGTCAAAAAATCTGAGTGCCCACTAGATACCACAGTGATTAAAACAACAACAACAGCTAAGATGCTTCATTATAAATGCCATTAAAAGAGCTATTTTCCACTATTGTGAGTGGCAATTTAGGAAAAGAGAAGTTTGAGAACTCCTGGTCTCATAGAGAAAATAAGACACATCTACAAGAAACAGTTAAGTGAGGTAAAAAATATATTACATGTCATAAAAGAATTATCAACCAAATATTGTATCAATTCTATGTATTTAGTCTACTTCCTGAAAATCTTTAAAGGCATTTAAAGAGAGGGGCACCTGAGTGGCTCAGTCAGTGAAGCATGCGACTTTGGCTCAGGTCATGATCTTGAGGCTTGTGGGTTCAGCCCCCATATAAGGCTCTGTGCTGACAGTTCAGAGCCTAGAATCTGCTTCAGATTCTATGTCTCCCTCTCTCTATGTCCCTCCCCCCCACCCATGCTCTGTCTCTCTCCCTCTCAAAAATAAATAAACATTTAAAAAATTAAAAATAAAAAGACATTTAAGGAAACGGGTAAGAATTATTATTTTATTTTTTAAAAAGTACAAAGATGAAGCCAAGATGGTGGAACAGTATGGAAGTTCTCAGCTTCTCTCAACCCTGAAATGCAGATAGATCACCATGAAACCTTTTTGCACACCTAGCAAATTGATCTGAGGATTAATATAACTACCTGCATAACCTGAGCCACAGAACTCTATAGGCACACAGTGTAGAGAGGTGAACTGGAGTAAAAAGAAGCTGCAGAGGGTAGGGAGCTGATTTTGTGGAGAGAGGACAGAGAAAGAGCAAAGGGTAGAGTGTGGTGCATCAGGAGAGTTGCAGGAAAAACACTCCCCCAAAAGTAGCTGGAGGGAAAGAGAGAGAGTGAAAACGTTATCTCTTCAGCAAATGGTACTGGGGAAACTGGATGGCGACATGCAGAAGAATGAACCTGAACCACTTTCTCACACCGTGCACAAAAAAAAACTCAAAATGGATGAAAGACCTAAACATAAAACAGGGAGCCATCAAAATCCTAGAGGAGAAAACAAGCAAAAGCCTCTTTGTCCTCGGCCACAGCAACTTCTTACTAGACATGTCTCCAGAGGCAAGAGAAACCAAAGCAAACATGATTACGACCTCATCAAGATAAAAAGCTTCTGCAGAGTGAAGGAAACAATCAGCAAAACTAAAAACAACTGATAGAATGGGAGAAGATTTTTGCAAATGACATATCAGATAAACGGTCAGTATCCATAATCTATAAAGAACTTATCAAACTCAACACACACAAAAAAAACAAATAATCCAATGAAGAAGTGGATAAAAGACATAAATAGACATTTTTCCAAAGAAGACATCCAGATGGCTAACAGACACATGAAAAAATGCTCAACATCACTCATCATTAGGGAAATACAAATCAAAACCACAATGGAATACCTCCTCACACCTGTCAGAATGGCTAAAATGAACAACTCTGGCAACAACAGAAGTTGGCAAGCATGCAGAGAAAGGGGAACCCTTTTGCACAGCTGGTAGGAATGCAAACTGGTGCAGCCACTCTGAAAAACAGTATGGTGGTTCCTCAAAAAATTAAAAATAGAACTACCCTATGACCCAGAAACTGCACTACTAGGGATTTATCCAAAGGATACAAAAAGGCTGATTCAAAGGGGCACATGTACCCCAATGTTTATAGCACCACTATCAACAATAGCCAAAGTATGGAAAGAACCCAAGTGTGCATCAACTGATGAATGGATGAAGAAGACATATATATACATACATATATCCATATATACATATATACACATATATGCATACATATATCCATATATACATACATATATCCATATATACATACACACACACAAACACACACACACACACACACACACACACACACACACGGAACATTACTTGGCAGTCAAAAATAATGAAGTCTTGCCATTTCCAACAATGTGGATGGGACTAGAATGTATTATGCTAGATGAAATAAGTCAGTCAGAGAAAGACAAATATATGGTGTCACTCATAGGTGGAATTTCAGATATAAAAAAGATGAACATAAGGGAAGAGAAGCAAAAATAATATAAAAACAGGGAGGGAGAGAAAACATAAGAGACTCTTGAATACAGAGAACAAACTGAGGGTTGCTGGAGGGGTTTTGTGTGGGGAGGATGGGCTAAATGGGGAAGGGGCACTGGGGATAACACTTGTTGGGTTGAGCACTGGGTGTTAATACGTAGGGGATAAATCACTGGATTCTACTCCTGAAATCTTATTGCACCATATGCTAACTAACTTGGATGTAAAATGAATGAATGAATGAATGAATAGAAAAACACATGCAAATGGTAAAGGCTTAAAACATAAGACAGCCCTGGCTGACCCACTCCATGGTCTCACACCATTGGGTAGCAATTTTTAATTCTTTGGGTACATTACAATAGTGACCTCCTTTACTTCTAAATAATAATATTAAATTGTGCCCTGGTTTAGACAACATGTATTAATTCCCTTTGTGATAAATGAGGATTGAGCTCTTTAACCCACTGCCACAATTTCCTTTCCAAATTACACTGGCATAATTCTTCCATAACATTTTGTTAAGCTGATCATCAGCGTTCATTGCTGAGCAATATTAGAGATATGTATCATGTTTATATATCTTGTCCTCTACAACTCTATGTTTTTTTAAGCACAAAATTACCTTGTTTTTCATTTACTTAGTTTTCACTGTCTCTCTCTAATCCTTCCCAAATATTCCATTTATCTGCAAAAATATCTCTTAATTTTGTTTTCCATATGGTTCATTGCATAGTTCATTTGGTCTTTCATATTAGACTGCATATTCCTTCTATTCTTCTATCCTTTCTCCTACCCAAATATTGTCATTCTGCTTCTTTGACCCCTCTATCTTTCTGCTCCAGTGTGTTGTAGCCACTCTCAAGGACTGCTTACAGCTGTCCTAGGATGCTCTTTTGTATATATCTATGTTTTTTCCATTGTTTCCTGGATCTTATGTGTTCTTTTTGGGTATGTGCCCTCATTTTGATGAAGAAATATCTTCTAATAGCCTTCTGAGACCAGGTGTCTCAAAGGTACAGTTTAGGAGTGCTGGCATGTATGAGAAGATCTTCACTCTACCTTCACACATAATTGCTGGTTTGTTTCCATATAGAGTTCAAGGTTGGAAATCATTTTTCCTTGTAATTTTGGAAGCTTTCTCCCATTGTCTTCTGGTTTTCAGTTATTAGTTAAGATACCAATGCCACTCTAATCCAGAATGCTTCTTTCCACTATAAAATTGGATGCCATAGTTGTTCAAAATCACTACTTCTATTTCTTTACCTTCTCTCCACTTGTTTGAGCCTCCTTTGTCACCACTCTATTGAATCAGGTTTCATAATTATCAGAAAGGCCCTTACCTGCCCATAACCAATTCTCTGACATCTTAACAAAGCTCTCAGTGGCATGTGACATTGATGGGTGCTCCAGCTTATAAAGCTTTAGCTCTCTACGACAAAACTATCCCTATGTTTACCTCCTACCTCACCACCTCTCTTCTCAATATCCTTCACCAGACCCTGTCTGCCTCTGATTTTTAATAACTGATTTACTCTAGGGTTTACTCCTCAGTCTTCTTTTCTCTGGCCTTCCTCCTCAGGTGATCAATCTCAGTTCAACAGCTGAGACTGATAAACAACCCTCATATGTCGAAGGCTCTGACTTCTCACATGAGCTCCAAACTCATATCTTCAACCTGCTCAATACTTTCACTTGAAAGTCTAAGGAGGATCTCGAATTTATCATGTTTAAAACTGAACTCTTGGGGTGCCTGGGTGGCTCAGTTGGTTGAGCGTCCAGCTTCAGCTCAGGTCACGATCTCACAGTCCGTGGGTTCGAGCCCCATGTCGGACGCTGTGCTGACAGCTTAGAGCCTGGAGCCTGCTTCAGATTCTGTGCCTCCCTCTCTCTCTCTCCCTCCCTTGTGCTCAGTTCTCTCTCTGCTTCTCAAAAATAAATAAACATTTAAACTTGTTTTAAAAAAAATGAACTCTTGATTTCTGTCCCACACCTGCCCCTTCCACCAGGCTTCACCATCTCAGTGAATGGCAACTCCATCCATCCCAAACCTAGGAGCCAATTTTGACTCCATTCTTTTCCTTACCCTCCACTTCTAGTAAATTAGTAAGTCCTGATTATTCTGTTCCCAAACTACATTCTAAATCTCTAGTGAAGCTGCCATCTCTCACTTGGATACTCCAACAGCCTCCTACAGGTCTTGGGCTTTCTTATCCTTTGGCTCCAGAGCAGGATTGCTCAATGGAAGCACTGGCAGAAGACTAGAGGGCTGCCCCACTGGAAAGCCTCATCTTCCAGCTATGGAAGCTCAACATCCTCACATGTCCTTCCAGACAGACCACAGGATGGGGATTCTTACTGTTGCTCATCTTTGGGTTTCCTCAACATCCTATTTGGCTTCTTGGGTCTTCCAGCAGCAATGCAACAATCCTCTGGTGTTAAATTCTCCACATTCGAAAGTCCTGGACTTGTTTCCATTTTCCAGGTTGGATTTCAACTAAAACCAATTCTATTTACTTATTGTTGGCTTTTCACCACTGAAGTGTAATCATTACTACACAACAGTATGAAATTTGGTGCCCAGAACACTGACCACCCTATATTGGGTACTTAATAAGCACATTTTAAATGAAGGAAGTGTTGGTGCATTTATCCTTAGCCACAAGCCATTTAGGCTATATACAGTTTAAAACATCATAATTATGATAAAACTTACAATTTTAGGCTTGTCAGAAATTAAGTTTTACAGAGGATCCAGAGGAACTAGGATAAAGTCATCAAAACCAAAATTTAAAAATCAAATTAAAATAGATAAATAAAAACAGGCAAAGGGCTCAAATGACCTGAATGTAAAGAAATTACTTTCTGAAGGTCATTTCATTCCATTAATTTGGATACCAGCTTCAAGTTATTTTTTAAAGTTTATTTTATCTATAAAATACATGCTTTCATTAAACGCATCATTACTTTTATGACCCCTGTAATCAATCTCCTTTTTCCCCTTCTAAACATGAGAAACAAATAAGACAGACACAAACATTTATATTGATGAGCTTTAAAAACTATGTGGGAGATGGCTTACAGGAAAAGGTATTTAAGATAGCTTTATCATAAAATCTACATTCAGGGCAGAACTTAAGTGACTGAGGATTCTGAGAGTATTTTGCAGCTCAGAAAATACTCAATCCAAAGTAAAATGGACCCAGAACAGGGCTTGTGTAAAATAAGAACAGATGAGTAATTAAGGCCTACTTTAAGACAATAAACTCTTTTCAAAAAGAAAATTGTGATCATGGGGCTTTTCTTTCTATTTAAATACAGGGATCTTTCCAAAAAGTAAAACAGAGATGGCAATTCGAAGGCTAGCTGGTTGCACCTGCCTCACAGAGTGGTTTTGTTTGACACACACAAAGGATTTTTTATTTCATTTTGTTCTTTTTTTAAAATATGAATATGGTGCCCATACTTAAAAATCAGGCAATTTCACGTAAACATCTGGAATCATGATATCTCTAAACAATTCCTGCAGTGCCACACTCGGCTCTACCTGAGTGGTGGCTGCACCTTAGGCAGAGGCTCTCTGAGTAGCCCCATCACCTCTTCTGGGGACTTCTATACACCCACCTTCTCTCATTTAAGCCTCCTGCTTGGCCCACTAAAGGTTTGCATTTGTGTGCACCGCAGGACAATATCTCATTTCATTTCCTGTTAATGTGAAATGTGTTGTATTTTCAAATCAGGATTGCTTCATTTTTTACTTTACACCAAAGCAGATCCTAAGAGGGTTGGTATGTGCAAGCTCAGGTTAGAAGCCAGGTGAATAAAGGAACTTTCCATTTTTAACTCTTTCCCCAAACATAAAGCTTCTTCTGACCACTGCCTCAGCTCCAAGCCTCAGGCTGCAGTGTAAACCCTTACTCTGTCCTACCCAGATGCATGCTCTGGATGGCCAGGGTCTTAGCTGTCTACTCTGGGTCTCTGCCGGACACTACCTCATTAGCTTCTAGAGAAACACTGTTTTATCAGTGGTGTGGATTTCATCCAATTTTCAAAGCAAATATTGAAAATATTAAGTGCTTCTAACTCTCTTTATCACATACAACTGCTTTAAAAAAAAAGACTATGTGATTCTTCTCATATTCACAAATTTCCTTTTCTGCTGGGAAACATTCACTGATTCCAGTATTCATTAGGACAAATCCTTGACATTTGAAACAAACCTTCTTCAAAACTAAAGACTAATTCTCATAACAGCTCCATTTATTTTTGCATTAATTGGTAGGTAGTTGACTTTAAAAACTGGCTTTTAAACCACACAGAAATTGAATTTTTTTAATGGCTTAATGACATTAAAGCATGTAATTTACAATCCTCACAAAAGCTTTTGTCTCTTGTGATCCCATTTTTACCTCCCTTGATTCTGCAGTTTTATAACGATAAGCATTATAAAAATGCCCAGGCAGCTAAAGAGATACTTCCTGAATCCATATTTGGATCTATGAAGGGAAAGACGGTGCCAATTAAAAATGCAGTAGAGCCTACTCTTGTTGATTTACGGCCATGGAGGACATAACTTTTTCTTATTTTGCTTATTTGATTTGGATAACAACCCAGTTGCTATGTGAAATAACTTGATTTTCCCTGTTGATGTGCAATTCTTCTAACACCATCATTTGGCATACTGACTGATGATTGGATAAATCTGCTCGACTTTTACTATGAATCACTTAAATTACTCCTTTGCATAAAGGTTTAAATTTGCTTTGGAGAAGCCATTAGAGAATTATTTTTGCACTGTTTTGTTTTTCATGATGTTGTTTTACTTTCTGCATTGGATTTTTCCCCCCTCTCAAGGTTATCATTATTAATTGTGCTTCCCCCTTTTACTTCACTAGTGCAACAAAACACACCTGCCAAACTAAAAAGATGGAAGTTAGGAAAAGGGGAGTGGATAGAAATAGAACTCTCCCATCTACTTCCCCTGCAAACTTAAGCTATAACATCTCCATCCGTATAAAACCACCTCCCTCCAGGATCTGGACTATTCCACCTTTGAGGTTTTTTTCTCAACAGACAGGATCAAAAATCAATTGAAATTTTTATTAAATTGTAGCCCCAACAATACCCAAAGTTTAGAAATCCATATACTAAGCACCAGAGGAAAACCTAACAATCTATTTCTAATTTACCAAGAAAAGCCTAGGTCATAGTATTAGATCAAAAAGGGTAGAGGAAAGATTCATCCTCAGGAAAATCTAAAACCCACAGGCCCAGGTGCTCAATAGATACAGAGCTACAGCAGAGATCCTTCTCCTCTGTAATCCTGTCTGCCAGAAAGGCTTCACCAGTTGTCACTTCTTTTGATTAAAAAACAGAAGAACATGGGGTGCCTGGGTCGCTCAGTCGGTTAAGCATCTGAGTTTGGCTCAGGTCATGATCTCACAGTTTGTGAGTTCGAGCTCCACATCAGGCTCTGTTCTCACAGCCAGCTCAGAGCCTGGAGACTATTTCAGATTCTGTGTCTCCCTCTCTCTCTGACCCTCCCCTGCTCACACTGTCTCTCTCTCTCTCTTTCTCTCTCTCTGTCTCTCAGAAATAAATAAAACACTTAAAAAACCCCAGAAGAACATCTATTACCTCCAGGAAACTCCTATAAAATAATCCTATACTGTAAGGGTAAGAAGAATGGCATCCTGTTAACTGCCTATGAGTAGATTAGATGTTAAAGAGCTGTGCTGTCCAGTACTGTGGTCACTGGGCACATATGGCTATTAAATACTGAAAATGTGGCTTATCTGATTCAAGATGTAGTATAAGTGTAAAAAACACACCAGATTTTGAAGACTTATTATGAAAAAAGTGAAAAAAATATTGTTGTGCCCGAATCGCGAGTCCCAGAGACCTCCAAGGAGCCAGCACCGATGCAAGTACAAAAGGGTCTTTATTACAAGCTCGAGCAGGGGCTCACCAGCCTGCTGGTGTCATGGCAGCAAGGTGAAGAGAAGAACAATAGCGAACAGGGTTTTTAAGGCGTAAGGGATGGGTGTGTTACAGTACATGTAGCATCATCACATAAGCACCAATTATAATTACAGCTTTGACCATTCAGTATCTGTGAGGTGTTCATTACTTTTGGTGGGACCCAATCATGACTTTTGAGAATCCTTTGAAAACGACCAATTGTGAAGTGAGTTCAAAGGGCCCACGTGGGGTTCAGACAAGGGGTGAGAAGTTGGCTAGTTTGTATCTGCAGTTCCCAGCCTTGACTCAGACCATAGGAATGTTTCTTTTTACTTTTTGATTAGCTGAACTGAGGGTGGTCTGAGGATGGCTTTAGCCTTGAACAGTCTGAGGCTTTTCCTGGGACTGGGACTGTGGCTACGTGCAGCCCGAGGTTTCTCTTAATGGAGGACTTAATTTTTTTTGCTCTTCAATATCAGTGATATTTATATTGATTACATACAGAAATTATATTCTAGATATGTTTGGTTTAATAAAATACATTATTGAAGTTCATTTTACATGTGTCATGTTAGTCTTTTAATGTGACTTTTTAAAATATAAAAGTCTTTTTTTTAATTTTTTAATGTTTTATTTATTTTTGAGAGACAGAGAGAGAGAGACAGAGAGGAAGGTCAGAGAAAGAGAGAGACACAGAATCCAAAGACAGGCTCCAGGCTCTGAGCTGTCAGCACAGAGCCCAATGTGGGGCTTGAACCCACAAACTGAGATTATGACCTGAGCCGAAGTCGGACGTTCAACCGACAGCCACCCAGGCTCCCCTAAATATAAAAATCTTAACTACATTGCTGGAGGCCGGCTCCAGCACGTTCAGGGGTCCCTGAAGGATGGACGGTGTCGGCGAGAGAGTGAGAGAGCCCCGGAGATTCTTTCTGATCACCAGGCAGGCATCTCTGCTCTGACTGGGGCTCCACTTTATTTTAAGGGTTTTGGAGACGGCACAGAAGCGGCATTTGCCTTAGACAATGATTTCTGACAACAAACTTCTTTGATATGTAAGAAATTCCCAGAACATAGATTTGTAGAAGACTCATGAATAACCTTTATCAATAGCCATTGAGGTAGGGATTTAGATGCTTATCTTATGGGGAAGGAAGGCTTCTTTAGCATACCAGAAAATGTTTTTAGCATAAGAGGGTGAAGCTACTTCTCTGTGAGCAGGGGTCAAAAACAGGTCTTTCAGGAGGTACCTTTGCTCTCATAATCACAAAAAGTTCCTCAATAGGTTCCTTCACAGGGAGTAATCAGCATATACAAGGCCAGAAAATGCTCCAGGCAGAAACAAATGAGTGGGGGTAGATATCTGCCCTTAACTCTAAATTAGGCTCTCTGCCTCAGGGCCAGACTCAAGCCCCCTTTATTATGTAAGTCTTGGATCGGCAAGGCCCATAGGAAGAGCCTCTTGACAATCATCTTTGGAAATGCCTTTCCTTATGATCAATCTGTGTGGGGAATATCGGTCTGATCTGGAAAATTGTAAGACCTGGTCAATACCAGCAGCCTCATTTACAACATGACCCAGTAGTAGCAGAAGGAGATACCAGTTTCCTTGCTGTGACTGCCATCCAGAGAGGCTGGTGCGGCTCTCCGCACTACATAATGTAACGTGGCAAGCATTTTATTTCTACTGGGCAATGCTATAATAAAAATATGAGTGAACTACTGCTTTACTGTGATTGTCAATTCAATGTGTCAACTTGACCAGGCCAAGGGAGACCCAAATAGCTGGTAAACATTATTTCTGGGTGTATTTGTTAGGGTGTTTCTGGAAGAAATTTGCATTTGATTCACAAAGTAGATCCACCTGCACCTTAGGAATCATCTAATCCACTGGTGAAATGGACCAAAAAGGGTAAAGAAAGGGTGAATTCTCTGTCTCTTCTTGAAATGGGACATCCATCTTTTCCTGCCCTTGGACATCAGAATCCCTGGCTTTCAGGCTTTTGGCCTTGAAGTGAATTCCACCACTGCCTTTTCTAGCTCTCCAGCTTGCAGATGGCATATTGTGACTTCTAGGCTTCCATAACCACATGAGCCAGCTCTTACAATAAATTTCTCCTAGATTTGTCTTTTTGGTTCTGTTTCTCTGGAGAACCCTGACTAATATTCTTAGAATATCTTGAATCTGAGGCTGAGGTTAGACAGTACACATGAGGGTTAATGTGGAGAGATGAACATGCGATGGCATTCTGGTAGCAAGGAATGGTGAGACCCAGAGGTCTAGGGCAGTCTGGATGTGTCCTCTCAAATGCTGAAGGTCCCTGTACAAAGGGAGCACAGTGGTTGGGGAAGAAGCACTAATAGGAACTAAATAACCATTTTTCCAGCTTCATCATTTTGCCTAGGATTGGGCCTTGGTAGTAGTTGCCAACTAGATATTCCCATGTGGTGTAATTAGATTACGTGTTCACTAACAGCTATACTTCAGTGGGATTATCAAGTAAGAGTATATCTTTTTCCCATTTCTGCCTGCTTTTTATATGATTTTTATGATTTAGGCTGACATATTCATTTCAGTCAGGATAAACTATGAAAGTAAACTGCTCTAAACTCTCAGTGGCTTACAATAACAAAAGTTCATTTCAAGCTTACCTGCCCATCATGGGTACAGGCAGCTCTGCCCCACTGCATCTTTACTCCTTCTGTCTAGGACTTTACCAATCAAGCATAATGACAGAGGAAGGAAAGGCATGGAGAACCACGGGCAGGCTCTTAAATCTTCTCCTCAGGAGTGACACATGGTACTCCTACTAACATTTCATTGGCCAAAGCAAGTCACATGACCCTGCGTTCAATAGAGCAGGTATGTATAATTTTCCTATAGAAAAAGTTCTGAGAGATAGAAATGGGACTACTTGAGAAAGAGTAATACCACTGTCTACAACGCTTAAGCAGTGGGACCTAATGGAAAGATTGCTGCCCTGAAAAGCTTGAACATGCTCCTCTGTAGTAGATTTTTGGTTTGTTTGTTTCCTTCCAATTAGAGCACTTTCTCTAAGAACTGCATCTTCCCTGACATTCATATCTTTCATCTTCTTTTTAGATGACTAGACCAGAGATAATCCCAGAAGCACAGTTTAGACAGTGGAGAATTCTTGAATTCTAGTGTAGAGTTTGGGTGGAGGTAACCATTTTTATCTACATGCACCACAGAGAAAAGGCTGGCAGGTAAAGCAGATAGAGCATGACAACAGACTTAAGACCATGAAAGAGACAGAGGAATAAATGAGGTGTGGCCATCCGTGGTCTTTGAAGGTGTCCATTTATCATCTCCAGCTCTATCTGAAGCCTCCTCTATATTATTGAGATATGCCTCTTACTATTACTGAAGTATACCCCATACCATATACTTTCTATAGCTTGCTTCATTTGAGCTACTTTCTCTTTGAGTAGATTACAGCAACACAGCATGGTGGTCACATACAGACTTTATAGCCTGACTTGTTAGACGCATGACTGCATAGTTATGTGCAGCCTTGAGCAAACCACTTTGTCTGGGCCTCCTGTATAAAACAGGGATAATATCCATACATAATCTCATTGAATGTCATGAGGATGGAATGAGTCAATATGTATCAAAGAAGCAATACTAAAAAGTCAGCTATTATTGCCATATTACTATTACAGCCAAAAAGTTCAGAATACTTTTTCTGAGATGCTTCATAATTCTCAGCATCTACCTCACATGGTACCTCCTTCAGGACAGTTGATGTGGATAAAGTTCTGTGACATTTTCAAATTATTACATTATGTAGCACTCTCATTTCTCCAAATTGACCATCTACAAGTGATCCAGATTCATAAAACACCTAATCACCCCAAATGTTCTTAGCACTGATACATCTGGACAAAGGAGGGAAGATCTATACCAACAACGCTTGGCCAAAGTGTTCTTCACAGTGTTCTGCTGTTCTTCAGATGGAAGGTGAAAGATTTAAACAGCCATTCCAAACTCACAAATACATTCTTATTTATTAGCATTCTTCAAAATTATCCTAAGATTTATCAGTCATATATAAGAATTCTTTGGGTTTTCTGCCTTTTTAGAATGGCCTCTAAGTTGAATTTATTCCAGGCATCCACATGCTCAAAACATATGGAAGAGAGAAAAAAGAACATTTTTCCAAGAGTCTTAAGTTTTATTTCTAAAAGAAGTATTTTCTTGTTATAGGATGTTTCTCAATATCTTCTCCTCTTGAATGAAAGAAAACAATTAATTAATGGAATTTTTACTCTGCTGATATTGGTGATAGAGTTTGATTTTAACTAGTGACTATGAAGAATAAACACCCAAATTTTTTTCTTGGACATATGGACTTAAATATTAAGAATCTATCCTTGGAGAATGTGGATTCTTGATGGAAAAATAGGACAAGTCAAGAGACGTTGTTTGAAATAACTCTAACTAGCCATTGATAATGCTACAAAGTAAGAGAAATTGTCCCCAAAGACATTTAACTCCCTTCAATTAATGCTTTTGAAAATATTTTTTCTCCTTTCTCCATCTGCTTTCCAAAGGCTCAGAGATCTCCTCCCGGCCCATCCCAGCATGTGTTATAGAAATGAAGTCTGCCAAACTTCTTTCAAGGAGGAGGTCTAGAACCCTTATGCAAGAGAAATATTTTTGGAAAAAGAAGTGTCAAGTAGTCAGTTGGATATAAGAAGAGCTCTCTAGATGTGTGTCCTACCTCTCCTTATCTGTAATCATCCAATCTGTCTCCAGATGATGCAAATCATTCCATGAACACAAATACTCCAAGAGGCAGTCCCAGTTCCTTTGGATCATATTCACGAAGGTGACAGATTACAAGCATGATCACAATGCTAGAAGAGGATGCAAGTATTTACGAATTTGGATTAAACAGCACTCTGAAGTCAGACCCAAAGGATACAACCACGAGAGCTGTACATAATCATGTCAAGAAACACTGGGGTTTAAGGCTGTTTACAGAAGTCAGGAGAAAGTCTACTATCACTGCTGAAAAGCTGTATTCTATGCAGGATATAAACCCCTGATTTCTGCTTTCACCTAAATCTTAAGAAGTACCTACCATGTTCCTGATGGGAAATGTTCATTCTGCCCTCAGGTTAACTTGGGACTTAAATGTGAATGCCACTGGTACCACACTGTATCCTTCAAATATGATCATTTATTTACTTGTCCAATAATTTTTTAGACGTTAAAATATCTTGGAATGAGAAGCAGAAATGAAGGCTGGGCTTGAGTAGTGTTCATACATGTAGACAGTTTCGGCTGAAAAATACATTCACACATACAACAATCAAATAAACTTTCACAGGGGCACCTGGGTGGCTCAGTCGGTTAAGTGTCGGACTCTTGGTTTCAGCTCAGGTCATGATCTCACAGTCTGTGAGTTTAAGCCCTACATCGGGCTCTGTGCTGCAGGTTCAGAGCCTGCTTGGGATTCTTTCCCTGTCTCCTTCTCTCTGTGTCCCTCCTTGGCTTGTTCTCTCTCTCTCTCAAATAAATAGATAAATTTAAAACAAATGAACTTTTACCTACCTGAGCTAGTGCACATTACACGTAACCTGTGAAGTGAACACTTCCCAAATAATGGACATTCACAGCAAGTATTATTCTTCTTTTGACATAAAGATAAAACCAGATAGTTTTAAATCCATGTAAGAGCCCAAATATTATGGTAGTGTATAGTTAGGATATGTAATCCTAATGCTTCTGAATATAAATTCTATGTTATTGGTGTCATTGAGAACTGAATGATAACAAAGTTATTTTCATAATTCTTATTTGCCAAAAGCACATTATCTATAAGGAAATCAATGAAGGAGGAGACTCTAAGTGAAAACTTTAGGTGCTACACAACAAGCAGAGTAGTGAGGCAAAGACAGCTAAGATAGAAAGAGCAACAGCAACAGAATAGCTTTGGAAGTCCATGAGATACACTGAAAGTCATAGCCAGAAATTCCTTGCATTCTAATTTGACTTCCAAGAACAGCAATACTAGTGAGACTACTAGTGCTCTAGTTGAAAGGGCAAAGTCAAGTTCTAACCCAATCCCAGATCATTAAGCCTCAGTAATGATATCTCTAAAGATCTCTCTCTCTCTCTCTCTCTGTCTCTTTCTCTCTCTCTCTAAATCTGTCTCTCTCTCTGTCTCTCTCTCTGTCTCTCTCTCTCTCTCTCTCACACACACACACACACACACACAATAAAGCTACACAGTGGAAACAGACATGCACATAAATACATAATATGTTCACCAGAAAAGAAATCATATTATCTCCTTTTTTCTTTCTTGCTATACACCTTTCATAGTATCACTTACTTAATTATTTCAAGAAGACTTTCATACATTTTGTAAACAAAGGTCATATAACAAAAAGACTAGTATAATAACTCTTGAATCTGAAAAGGGTGAAATTCTAGGCTATTTTCTCACAGGAGTGTTGTTTCTTAGACACTGCTTCTCAGTTATTCAATTAAACTAGAAGGCAGAAAAGCACCCCATGCAGCACTTAGTCTTGCCCTCTTCCTGTATCCAAGTGAGCCTGGATATGCCAAGTTTCTGAGCAATTGATTCAGAACCAATTTGTGGCAAACAAATGCTCTCCCGCTACTGAAAGTGGAAAGATCTCTCCATGCACTTTTGTCTAGACAGTCTTGACTACAGGAATATAATGTGTTTGCTGGCCCTCCAGTGATTTATTAAATGCCAAATCCATACAGCACAGGCACTAAAGCTTAAGAAATGGAAAAATAGCTTACCCAGTGGACTTGTAATGACTTATTAAGATTATGTTGGCAGCAAGACTTATAACAGTATTAATAAATAATAGCGATCTATCAAATAACTTTGGTTGAAATGGTAATGTTTAGAAATATCCCATTTAAGGTGGGTGAAATGCACCCACTGGGGATTAGTGGCATGGAAAATATTCCATGCAGTGATGTGAAAGAAACTCAGGCCCACTACAGCAATTCTGTTTGGAATTTCAGTTGCCTTTAAAAAATAAAAAGTGAAGCTAAACCCTCAATGAAAACTCAAGTTAAAAAAAAAAGGCGGGGGTGGGGGGCGGCACTGGCTAAACTCTGACCAAGAAAACACAGTGGCTTTTGACTATGAGAAAACTCGTACATTCTCTTCATTTTTATTTCACAAATGAAAAATGAGATACTTATCCTTTTTCATATAATTCACATTTTTAATATTTTCCTTTGATAATCCAATTAAAAATACTCTTCTGAATTCCCTAACCAAATGTTCAATGCCAGTAGATATCAAAGAATTATGACAGAAGGAGAAAAAGAAAGATAGAAAAAACTTGTTTCATGTTGAAAAGAAAAATCTCATTCAGTAATAGAAATATCTCTTGATGGATGTTTGCTAAATAAAATTTTTCCATATCATCGGAGTCAAGGTATCGTGTTATCAGATATTTATCATGTAAGCTTAGCAGTACAACAATGAGAAATTATTTAACTATTTCTTTGCAAACCATAAGATATACTTTCAAAAGGCCGCATATTATATGTGAAACATTACGATCCTTTCAGCAATAGAGATTATTCATGAAAAAGTAACTATTACTAATCTCTAATTTATAACACCATGAAAAGCTCTACGGCCAGGAAAATAGATGTTTATTCATTTTCTTTGGGAGATATTATTCAGCAATAATCTAAAACTCCATTAATCTTTAGGAAAAAAATGTTCTTTTTGATCAAGTTGGTGCAGCTAATGTGATTTTCTCAAAAATAATGTATGATTGATTTTCCCAAATTGTTCTTTTTAATATTTAAACATTCATTATACCCAAAAATTGTAATGAGATATCTGACAGCTCTGAGATGTATGTTATTTCTCTGAAGTTCCTCAGCTTTTTCTCACACAAGGAAAGGAGCAAGCTGTTGGAGTGCCCTCCCTACTGTCATTTCCTGGTCCCTGTCCTCCAGCACAGCCACACTGGGTGCCCACGACGTGAGGACCTGGCCCCAGCTGTGCTTAGTAAGTACGTACTAGGTGACAGGCATAGGGCACTTTGGAAATTGTTATTTATTTTATTTGCTATTCCCAAAAGAGAGCATTTAAGAGGTGACACTCAATGAGGTTAAGTATGCTTTCTAAGTTCATATTATTGGGTGAACCAAAATTAACAATCACACCAGGCTTCGGAGTGTGGCTTCCAGTATTCCTTCCCCACAAAGTTAAATCTGACCAACTTCAGGGCTTTGAAAACAGGAAAATGAACAGTGTGTTCATTCAGGTATGTCATTTTTTTTTAAGTGTTTTATTTATCTGTTTTGAGAGAGAAAATGTGTGACCAGAATAGGGGCAGAGAGAGAGGGAGAGGGAAAATCCCAAGCAGGTTCCATGCTGTCAGTGCAGAGCCCAACATGGGGCTCAAAGCCACAAGTCATGAGATCATGACCTGAGCCGAAATCAAGAGTCAGTCGTGTAACCGACTGAACCACCTAGGTGTCCCACAGGTATTTTAAATATAGGTGATCATAAGTAATATTTTGCTGGGATTTTTTTCCCCTGCTTTTGACAAAGGTTAACATTAGGCAACCATTTTAGTTTAATTTTTAGAACTTTTTATTTTAATTTTAAATTGGGTTGAGATTTCAAATGAGGAGTGGTATGTCCATTAGCAGGCAAAAATATAACTTGTGTTCCCAAGTATTTTTGACTTTTATTAGAGATGAGTTCAGTACACTATTTTTAAAGTGAGGTCTTCTGCTTAATGTTGAATAATAAGAAAATAATAGGTAATTTGATAATTTAAAGGTAACAGCAGAGAAATTGACATTCCTCATGGAAACTGGTTCTGAATGTTATTTCCTGTTTGACTAAGTTTGAACTTGTTTTCGTGGTTTTGTCTGGAGGCTGAGATATCCACCAAGAATCCAGAGCAAAGGAACATACACCCATGTGAGGGCAAACACATCGTGTAAAATTTCAGAACACCTGGGGCAGAAAGAAGCAGATTTCAAGATATCAATTAGCTCTCAACAGCAACATTGCTAGAAAATAATATAATGATACTTCCAAATTATTTTGGATAGTATCTTAGCATAGGATCCAGCATAGGATCTTATTCTTGGCCAAAAGGTGTGAGTGTAGAATAAATCCATTTTCACATGGTGCAAATTCTCAATCTATTGATCTTCCAGGCAAGCTTTCTCATGGAATTCCCACTCAAATGAGAGAATAAACAAAGAGAAAGATAAGGGGTCCCAAAACCAGAAGATTCCTCCCCAGCAGGTAATTGCAAGGGTCCCCAGGGAAAGGTTCCCCAGTGTGCCAGCTGTACAGCATGTCTGGAGAACAATCCACTGAGACTAGAACAGACGTCACCAGCAGAAATTTCCTTAAGAAGTGGAATTAATTGAACACATTGAAATGACAATTACACAACGGGGGAAGTTTGAGGGTAAATTAGTGGTAGATATGAAAAAAGTAAGCAAACATACAACCAATTTTCAATCCAAGAAAACAAAAAATGGAAAGGAAAATGAGTAATGTTTTATATACTCTCTGGGTCAGCTTTGATTAGTATTTGTATATTCCTCAGAATGTAAACATTAAAAAAATCAACAAGCTAAAATTAAAATGTAACTACACTTCGAGCTTGGGGCAGGAAGGATTCATGTGTGTTAGGAAGTTAAGGTTGCAACATTTAGCAAATAAAAATACACGTACAGGACACCCAGCTAAATTTCAATTTCAGATAAATAGCTAATAATTTTTTGTGTAAGTATGTCCCCAAAATTGCATGGATAGGGGAAGAAAAGATGCAAAACAGCTGTATCTTCATCTTCTACAGTGGAGAATCAAAACCAAAAAATTAGTAAGTAGCATTATAAGCCAAATAAGTAAGTACTAAAATATCTGAAAGCGGTTGCCTCTGGAGAACAGGAAATTATGAAAAGGAAATTAGAGCAGTACCGTTTTTTACACCAACTATTTCTTTTCACAATTTTACTCTTTCTTTACACAAAGAATTTGATTAAAAGGTAAACTGAATTGTTTAAATAGATCTGAAGCAAATAAGACAAATGTTATAATTTGAAAAAACAGGGTACATACGAGCTTGTTATATTATTCTGAATCATTTTTCTTCTTGAAAACAATCAGAACTATCTAAGGAAATTTCAACAAATACTTAAAGACTATTGCTTTGCAGGGTTTCTATATTATTGCACTATTTGGGATCATGGTGGTGAATATTATGGAGGAGTCTGGAATCATATCTTTTTATTAATTCATTCATTTGACAAATATTCATTGTGTACCTATTTTGTTGGGGAAGCAGATTGATTATGTTACAGGAAATCAATTTGTTAATCACAAATACAGAAAGGCCAACTCAACAACTATTATCAAAATTTTAGTCAATTCAGGTCAATCGACTACAGAGTAAATGACTCCTCCCTGTCTGTATCAGACACCTCAGGCTTGTCAGTTCTTGAGCACAGGACTGGCATTGGAAACTCCTTCCGGGTAGGAACCCAAAGTTCATGGATCGTTGAGGAATCCTTCCTAGTCTAAAATAGTATCTAGAAGAATATCTGAGGAAGAGCTCAGGAAATACTTGTAGAAGGAGTAACTAAAAATGAATCAGTGAATAAATAAGTGGCTATGATTAAACTATATTTTACAATAAGAAGAGGCTTTATTGAAGGAGAACTAACTTATATTTTACAAACTCTGACAGTAAGAAAAGTTCTTCTTGAAGGGGGAAAGAATAGAGTAACTAGACCAAGTAAAAGGCTCTTGGATTAATCTCTATTTATGTAATTACCATTTAAATGATGCAGAGGTGACCACAGTGAAAAGGAAGGACACATAGAAAGCCCAGAAGATAGTCTGAAGAAACCAGGTTAATGATGGAATAGGGGAGAGGAAACCCAAAGAATCCAAGATGTAATTCAGAGATCACTTAGACTGGGAGCCTGGAAAACAGGGGGTCGCAGGAAGAGAAACAAAAATGCAGGAAAGAGCCAGCTTTGGAGGAATTTAAAAATTCAGTTTTATGCATATTAATTTATCTACCATACCTATGGCCCAGTGACAGTCTTGCCTGAGGCATCTCACATTTTTAAAAATGTAAATGTGAAAAGCAGACAGGCAGTTCCTGCTTTATGTCACCTCAAATATCATCGATTTGATTTCTTGAAAGTCTCTTTTACACAACTGCATTTGACTTTCTGCCTCCTTCATCGGCTCATTTATCAGATGCAGCCCTCACTTTCAGGGGTTGTGGGAGATCAGTTTAGCCCAGCCCCATCTTGGGGAAATCAGGGTTCTCGTCTATGCAGGAGTGCCATCTAGTGGTCAGAGAGTGTCACCTCAGGCTAGGCTTCACAAGTAATAAAGGGGAAGGAGGGGACTGAGGGGGGAAATCATTCTGCTTTCAGTTCCAGCTCCCAGGCACGCTGTGGCCAAAACCCATACCTCTTATCGTCTAAATAGATTGAGAGCATATCCAGTCACGGTACTATGAAGTACAGTGTCTTTTTAATGTATTCTTATCAAATGATACGGATGTGGTCCAATGGAGAGAAAAATAAAATCAGTATAGCTCCCTTTTTTGTCTCAATTTTCATACACTTTACCATATATGATGAAAAAATGGTATTTATAGTCATATATATAATTTGGTTATCTTCATATCATTAAGAAAAAGATTTACAAATACCTAGTATGTAAACGGTTCATAGATAAATGGGTCCCTTTCCTTAACTCTCTTAAAGTGGCTCTCTTCACTTGCTCTTCTATAATACCATTGATACACTCTAAAGAAACATTAAGCTGTTTAATGCCTGCAGCCCAAAGTCATCTCTTTTCCTGAGAGCATCCAGAACACTTTGTCACACCTTTACAGAAGTTTGTAGCCATGTCTTATCTCCCTGGCGAGGCTGTAAGCTTAATTTCTGACGTATGCATAAAGAGCACCAAACAGCCGATTCCCAAACAGTGTTTCTAACATCTGGGAGTCAAAGCATCCCTTTCAGAATCCTCTGCCAACAGTGGGCTTTCTGGCAAGAAAATATGTGGTCTGCATGTACATGCAAAACCTTGCTCCTACACTAGCATGCTGGTCCAGTTAAGACATCCTGATCTAAAAGGAACTTTTGGAACACAGCCTGTTTATCAGTTGGAGCATCCTGTATGCACATGCAGAGATACAGAGTCAAGCTTGTAAATACTGACTTCTTCTACACTGTCAAATATTTACCCAGAAAAAAAAAATCTGTTTCTGCCTATAGAGATTAGTAAAATTGATTTAAAATTCCTCAAACCTGGGGAGATAAACTTGGGTTCCTGCCAGGAACCTAAGGAGGGGCTTGCCTCCACACTCAGCCCCACCCTTTGGTGCCTTCTAATATCCTAGCTTTTTGACCAAAGTGTGAAAAGAAAATTTTTCCCTGTGTAGTTGGCAATATTAGAATTTTTCCACAGTTAACACTTTCTCTCTCCTTTCTTTTTTCCCTTTCTCTCTCCTCTCTTTCCCTCCCTCATACTCCCGCTCTCTCTCTAAGTGGGGAAAAATGCCCAAAACACAAAAACAGATGTCTTACTCTAAATCTGACGGTGGGTTGGTTTGGATGGCAAACCTGATATCTTTCTTTTCCACTTTTACCTTCCCTAAAACCACCTTTCTCATCTAAGAGCACTGAGCAGCAATGGAGCCCTCCTTCCTTTGGAGAAAAGAAATAGACCAGAAAACTCAGTGATATCTTGACCATATGCACAAGAGATTGCTATGGATTGAGAGGCCCTCCCCGGAGCGGTGAGAAAGCGTCAATAACCGCAGATGCCTCGCTACCCACTCTGCATGATGCTTCCTTCCTTGCTCATGGAAATAAAAGTGTCTTCTCTCCACAGGAAAGTTTGATCTTTCACAGTGATTTTTCAATAAGGCTTTTAAAATATATATCTATTTTCACAGCACAGTCCAAATACAAGCATTTCATCAGAAGTTAGGCAAATAAAGTTTTGAGAGTTTACAGCAAGAAGAAATTAGCGACAAAACTTACTTAGCAGTTCTGCATGTGGAGGAGAGAGCAGATACTGAGAAAACATGAAATTCAGAGCCGAGTTCTGAAATAACTAAAGCACATGGTAGGAGAGATGATTCAACCCTGGGCAAGTATACTGCAGAGGGATCTCAATTTCCACATCTGTTGAGCAGGTTGGACCGGATCAGTGTCAGCGCTGAAGCTGTGTGATAGATGGTCATCTCAAAAACAGATAAAGCAAAGATCGGAAGGTTGTAATGGTAGGGGCTGCTGGGTGGCTCTGTTGGTTAAGCGTCTGACTCTCAGTTTCAGCTCAGGTCATGATCTCACAATTCGCGAGTTTGAGCTCTGCCTGCATCAGGCTCTGTGCTGACAATGTGGAGCCTGCTTGGTATTCTCTCTCTCCCTCTCTCTCTCTCTGCCCCTCCCCTGCTCGCGCTCCCTGTCTCTCTCTCTCAAAAAATAAATTTAAAATTAAAATAAAAAAAAGAAGGTTGTAAAGGTAGCCAAGAGGAGAGCCAGTGGCCTACTGATGAAGGCTGGATGGATCAGTCATACAGGTTAACCAGAAAGTAAACTGAGGCAGTCCCCAAATCACCTCAAGCAGGGATGATAGTCAAGATCATCTCTGGCCAGCATGACAATGACACCAATGTCTTGGAACAATGCCTAGCCCATCCTAGCAGTTCAACTCAGAAAAGATGATCAGCATGAGGCCTCAAAGAAAACAAAGTATCAAAATATACATTCTTCCTACCTTAAAAAACAAACAAACAAACAAAAAAACACTGCAGGACGGCAAACTGAGTCCTTGAAGACAAGGATTCTCAAGTCAGGACTGACACCTTGGGTTGGAAAATGCCTTGTTGTGGGGCTGCCCAGTGCTTTAGAGGATATGGAGCAGCATCCCTGGCCTCTAACTACTAGATGCCAATTGCACTCCCCCACCTCAGCTGTGACAACCAAAAATGTCTCCCAACATTTCCAAATGTCCTTGGAGACAAACTGCCCCTGTTGAGAACCACTGTTTTAAGAATACTTTTCTTAACCACCTGATCAACTGAAACAACACCCTAATTTTTCATGACATCTTTCCCTGTTATGCCTCCTGAACTCAACTGCATGGGCATCTCCCAGTTCTCTTAACCCTGACCTTAATTTGTCTTCACTCTGACCTCAATTTGCTCTCTGCCTGATACTTTGGCCTTGGCATTTCAAACCATCCTTTGCCTAGCTTCACCTTTATGTAGGATTTAATGCACTGTGGGCAAGCTCTAGATCAACGCCTTCTGCTCTGTGCCTCAGGCTCCTCCTTTCCTTCCCCCAAAGCTCCACAGCTGAGATCCAGTCCTTTCTTTTCCTGCACAGCACTGTCTCCTGAGACCCCAGAAGCCCACTGTTCGGGACCCCTTCCCAAGACTGGGAATTCAACAAAGCCAGTTATAGGGATAGAGCTGTTCTAATTCCTGAAAATCCCAGAGGCTGACAAAATTGTTCTTGCCTGTGCAAGGTCTTAGAGCAAGATACCCAGGGAGAGTGCCTCCTTCCCCTCCCAAACTCCCAAACACCCACCCACCTTGTCCTCTACTCAGCGGGGCTCTATCCAGCTTTAAATCTGTAGTTTTCCTACTTGCGGGTTCACTTTGCCAATCACACCCTCAGAAACCTCTCTGTACCATGGGGACAAGGATTCTGCCTTCAAAGGAGCTCCAAATACCTTATACCCTGTTTTTTTTTTTTAAGGAATTCCTACTCATGGTGCAATGTTATTTATTCAAAGAGCCTTTCTTATGAGGCACTTTTCCTGATGCTCCAAGTAAACACATTCTACATTACCAAAATGAAGCCACACTGTGATTTGTTTAACCAGATTCTTGAAGACATACTTCCCTAATCTCCCATCTTAGCCCCCACTCCACTGAAAATGTTCTCTCCCACCTTCTCCCAAATGTGCCATTGATTGTGTACGACTCAGAGAGTTACTTAACTTCTTTCTGCTTCAGTTTCCATATCAATTGAAAAGGCATTAATAATTTTTGCTTCTCTTCAGGTAGATCTTTAGATGTGAATAAGGCAGCATATCAAAACTGCAATGAATTCTACCAAAATACCTAATAAAATCTCCCTTTCTCTGGATGGCTAACAAAGAGGGCTTTCAATTCAATAATGCATTATATTTTATTCCATACAAAAAATACACAGGATGGGGCGCCAGGGTGGCGCAGTTGGTTAGCATCCAGCTCTTGATCTTGGCCCAGGTCATGACCTCATGGTTCATGAGTTAGAGCCCCACATCAGGCTCTGTACAGATGGTGCCTGCTTGGGATTCTGTCTCTTTTTCTTTCTGTCCCTTCCCCATTTGTGCTCTCTCCCTCCCTCCTTCTCTGTCTGTCTGTCTGTCTCTCTCAAAATAAATAATCTTAAAAAAAATTTTAAATACACAGGATGTACACTGGTAGTGAAACTTAAATAGAGTGACAATCTTCTTGGCAACCAGAGGTGTCAATAATGAAAAAGACTGGCATATGCATTAGGAGTCCTCCATAAGTGAAGCTATTCCAGGAAAGAGTAAATGACACCTGTCAGGTATGGGATAGCCAGGATAGAAAGTGTGGGGTAAAATGTGGAAGAAAATGAACTCTGAAGTTCTTTGTGGGTCTATGATTCTAATATGACTTCTCTTTAGCCACTACTGATGTTCATCATAATCAAAGGTGGGCAATTCATTTATGGTGGAAGGTTGTTCTCCTAAATGGGTTGTTTTCATAATTATGTTATGATGTCTGCTTTAATCAGTGGAAGTTAGAATTATTCTTGGAATTGATTTTTTTAAATGTTTTATTTATTTCTAGTAGACAGAGAGACAGACAGCGTGAGCAGGGGAGGGTCAGAGAGAGAGGGAGTCACAGACTGAAACAGGCTCCAGGCTCTGAGCTGGCAGTCAGCAAAGACCCCGACGCGGGGCTTGAACCCACGAACTGTGAGATCATGACCTAAGCGAAAGTAGGATGCTTAACCAACTAAGCCACCCAGGCACCCCTTGATTTTTTTTATTTATTTATTTTTTTTTGCCCTACTCTTAGAAAGTTAAGGAAAAGGCAGGTGTCAGTACTTAAATAAAGGGAGTAAATTTTCTCTATGTCCAATTCCTTCCCAAGAACAAGTGCTAAAGACTTTTTGTTCCATGACCATTGCTGTCTTTCTGGGGGCCAAGGAAGTTACTCTCTGTGTCAGGATTCTTCTGAGGCTTCAGGGACCTTAATAAAGAGGTAACTCCGAGAGCATCTCACATAGAGCTCCATGAATCTCAGGGCACTGGAGACCAGCAATTGTGTTTCAGAATTTTTAATTTTCAATATCCTTTTCTTTTTCCAAACAAAACCTCTAGTAAATCAAAAGACTCGGCTATCAAAAATATTGTTACTCCTATAAATATTCTCTTTCTGTCTCTGAGATGAATCTATTTTTCTTCAAGGTAATGGGAATACCTACAACAGAGTACAGAAAGGGTCATGTGCAAGAAAGCACACAGGTTAACCTTGCAAGAGATCTTGCTATACATAATTATATTATATAAGACAATTATCCTAATAGCAAAGGATTGTCATTCATGGAATAGTTTGGCACTTTGGGGGTGGTACAGACATATCTTTAAATAACTTTGTGAAAAGATTCAGCAAGGAAAAAAAGCATCCACCCTATTAGAAAGAGTGACTTCACTTAACAATATAGGTCATGTTGAAAACCACCAGAAAGACTGCGAGTGGCTGTCTTCCAAGAGTTAGAAACTATTGGTGCATTTTTAAAAGCATGAACTACATTTTGAACATAAAAATGCTACTTCCATAATTAATAAGATGTTTATTCAGTTATACGCAGTCTTTCGCCAGACCTTTAAGTACTAGATTTTTTGTTCATCTTATTATCAGTCTACAGAGAAACTAGTGGTAGGCTGATAAAATGCTCTGTGGAATTTAGTATTCTTTTATCTGTCCTTCCTTGGCCTTCAGTTTACTCATTTTTTTTTTTTTTTGGTCTCTCAATAGTTTAATTACATGTGAAAAGACTCCCAATAACATACTTGTGTTATATAGCATATTAGAATTAAATGAAGAGAAAAACTTTTAATTATGTGGTTTTATTGTTATTCATTTGTACATTCATTTGACAATACTGACTCAAGCTGCTGTGTGTTCTCTTAAGATCCAAATATTTTATATCCTAGAGCCCCATCCAAGAAGCTACATAATTAAAAGAAAGGAAAAACTTATTTGTCTAATACTATATAGAGATAGCAGCATTTCAACAGGTTCTATTTTCATCCATTATGAAACCATCTTAAAAAAAGCTGCACTTTTCTTTGTGAATGAACCATTTCAGTACTCAATCTGACATATGTATTAACAAAAATCAAAATTAAATAAAAATCACTGGTCAGATAAACCATTATATATGAAACTAACCATTATTAATGAAAACAAAAACCCAACCTAACTGCTGGTTTAAGAAATTATTCTCACTTGAGTAAATCTCTCTCTCTCTCTCTCTTTCTCACACACACACACACACACACACACACACACACAAACACACACACACACACCAAATTCCTGGAAGAGTTTAGCTAAAAATATAATACATTTCAAACAGCCATTTTTCTCGTCATAAACTGCAAACCTTATTCTGAGTAAGATTGTAAGAGGAACTAAGTTTTAAAGGTGGAACATCAGAAAGTTCCTTTGATACTGGAAATAGTTCATCCCTATTCTGAAATAGTTTTGCCCTTATGACTCTGCTCCCAAGGTAGGCTTTTCTGGTATAAGTAAATTTAGCTTTATTTCTGGAACAAGTAGTCTTTCTTCATAAGTGTCACACTGAGCTGGGCTGATTTAGCTTTCTGTCTTCTTTATACCAGCCTTAGCAAGTTTCAAAATATATGGCCATTCAAAGCAAGTTGTATTGCAAGCTTTTCTCATTTGTTCTCACTTATCAAAAAGTTAGAGGAACTATGTGACACCACAGTTCTTCAGGCAATACTAAGTCAAGGTCAGAATTCACTGGTTAACATGAATGTTTCTTACAAAAAAACATGTGCAAATCCCCAAACAAGGAATAAGGCCAGAACTTGTAGACTGAGAAATTTTCATTGATATGAAAAAGGATGAATCCCAAAGCTCTCTGAGGAAGGAATTAAGAGGATAAGAACCATATAGACCCAAGGTTTCCATATCACTGCATTCCTCCAAAATTTTAAATAAGCTACTTTTGCAAAGAGATTTCAATTTATGTTAGCAATATTTACCCATAAAGAAAATGGGGTAATATCCAGGTCATTACAAAGCAAATGCTTTTATTTCATGAGTATTTTAAGTTTTCCTTCTTGACATGATTGTTATAGATGGATATGTCTAGGCTTTATGTCTGCCTTTGGATATCTGTGTGATGCCAGCAAGTTTTTTAACAAAGGCGCTGGCTGATGTTGCTTATTACATTCTGTGGTGGAGATTTATTCTCTGACCTTATACTTTGGAAAGGACAGCTTGAAATACTCAAGAAATTGTGGGACTTAGTAGATTATACTATGAGTTATTTCTCTTTCCCAGAGGAAGTATTACCAACCAAAAGCAGAGGCCAAAAAAAGATCCCTCCCAATTGCCAGTATCCTTGCAGAAAAGCCATCTGAGCAGGGTACTGGTTTAGAATTCAATTTGAGGCTAAGATGGTGGTCATGATAAAGAGATGGTGTGACAGTGTTTTAGCAAGTTTCCATTCATGTTTGAAACTCTGTGATACACCAGACAAAGCTGAATCTAAAAAGGCATCAGCACATGAAATTAACAACTGGTACCAAATACCACCTTGTCTGATTTTTAATTATACAAGCAAAGAAAATTACCTAAAAGATGTTTTCCCGAATTACATTCAAACTGAATTTTTAAGAACTATTTCATGTTTGAAATGTTTTGACATTCTGATTACATATTTATTTATATACAGCATGAGTTGGATTAAAGAACAAAACCCACACTTAGCACTAGCTAATTAACTAAGGCTCATAGGAATTGTATTTATATTTAATTATTTACAATGTTCTTCTTTGTAATGACTTTTTAACATCAACATAAAAATTGTGCCATTTAACTTTTCTGGTGCTGTTTCTTCTTTAACTTTTTTATCCAACAGCCAGTTATTCAGCATCTGCTATTAGCCATGCACTGGCTACTACTCCTGGTACTGCAGTCACAGGGCTTTGCAAAGTAAGTGTCTTCAAACTCTCTGGCAAACATAATCAGTGCCTGAAGTTAAAATGGATAAAGTAGAAATTCAACCCTAAATCAATGTGACTTTGTGTCATTCACCTCCTCTGCCTTCACTTCTCGCAAGTCTCTACGTTTTCATGCTCTGAGAAGGATGATCACAAGGAAAAAACAGCAACCACTCTTTTGTGATATGGGTCCCTCAGCACTCCTCACATTGCTCCAGAAGTCCTCATCCACTGAGACCAAAGTGCAGCTTTAACTGGTCCCTTAAACACTGAAAATACCCAAATCTGTCTCTGTCCCAGCTCCTCTCCTGGGCTGTGGACCTACACATCCACTGCCTCCTGCGGCTCTATAGAAAGCTCACCCTGCACAGTGACATAAAACTGGACTGCCCATCTGCCCAACACACCTAATTCCTCTCCATAAGAGCTCGACTCTGGCGAGTGACAATACCAGTCACACAGTATGCCTAGAATGTGTCACACTCCCTCCTTCCCTCTTTTCCTCCCTCCCTTTCTCTCTCACACACATGCACACACACACACACACAGACACACACACACACACACACACACACACACACAAACACACAATTAGTCCGTTACCATGCCATCACTTCTGATGAAGGGAATTTAATTTTAAACAGAATAAGCTGTTATTCTGGAGTCTTCATTTCAGTGGTGGGGATCTGGAGTCAAAGCTGTTGGGCTTATTGTCTTTCTTTAATTCTATGATGCAAGCAAATGTAAAATCCATGTCTAATGTCCACTCAGAAACACCTAACGGCAGGGAGGATGTGACTACTTAGAACTAAGAACACAGTGCATTTCTTCTCTTTTGTTTTCCACTAGGATGTCCTGCAATAGCTTTGTGTCTTCTTCACCCTCCATACACATCAAACATAGAGAGGAGTAGAGCTCCCTTTTGTTTCAGAATGTTTGGTTTCCCATTTTTGCTAATAGAATGTAGGACCAGTATGACTGGTCTAGTGATGGCAAACATGGGTGAGGACCCAAATAATACTGTTAGAGTCAAGATATTGAGTAAAGCCTGGCTATATCTAGGGAAATCTGTAATATTATATGCTGAGAGCTAACAAAATGAGTCATCCAAAATTGAATCTGGAACATAGATCTCCCTTCTTGGCTTTATAATAAAGACTACTTACCAAAGATACAGGTTATTCTAATGATGAAAAGAGTATGTGAAACAAAGTGAGTAAAAGAAGCCACATACAAAGCAATAAAACCTGGAATGTAGTTAAGCCTTGATCAAAATATAGTCCATCTGAGCGAGGCTAGAGATAAAACCTTTCTCTCATGACACAGCTGATACCATAGTGGAATGAAAATATGAACCAGACGAGGCTCTGTCTTATCTTCCTCCCACCTCTGCCCCTGAGGATTCCAGAGGACCAGAGGAAGAGCCTAACACCATCAGCAAATTTTATTTCTCGAATCTGCATCAAACCTTCCCTGCTCGCCCATGCCCCCTCTTACTACCTTATGCCATGGTCTAAATTACAGTAGCTGATTGTCCTCTATACTTCTGCTATAGTCTTATAACTGGTCTCTTTGCCTCTGATCCCTCCTTTCAAATCAATTCTCTATATTTTGCATTTGTCATCACAAATTATAAACATACATATATATCTGCTTACTTTCCTATTATCTCTATTTCTATATATATTTCTATCTCTATATATAAGACCATGAGGTCTTATATATAACTCAGTACTGTTACAAAGCTTGAGATAATGTGTACTGAATGAATAAATGAATGTTAGGGTCAACAATGGCCTTTCTTAGATTCAAACTTGGTCCTTGGGTCAGGTTATCAGGCAAAGTTCTATAGCTCAGTTTCATTATCTATAAAACATGATCATAATACTATTAACCTGAAAAGTTATTAAGAATACTCACAAAACAAAATGAATACATGTAAACCAGTTAAAATGGGCTGCTATGTTGGAAGAACCAATAAATTATAGCTGTTATTATTTATTATAATTATAATTATGGCATTGCTGTTACCACTATTATCATTATTTAACTCCCTTTACAACATATCCCTCTTGCTTAAAGTTCAAAATTCTTGACAAAGTATATCAAATCCAACAGGATTGGTGCTATGAACTGAGTTCTATCCCCCAAGAGTCAAATGTTGAAGCACTCCCTCCCGATGTGATTATATTTGGAGACAGGCTGTTTAGAAGGTAGTTAAGGTTAAACGAGGTTATAAAGACAAGGTCCTAGTCTGACAGGATTAGGGCATTATAAAAAGAATAACAGACACACACCACACACCTGTCCCCACCAGCCCCTCTCTCTACAGGCACACACAGAGGAAAGGCCACACAAGGACATATCCAACAGCCTGAGTTAATACAATCAGGGTCATGAATGATTCAGTACACCCTAACCCCCTGCTTTATGGTACAACCAACTTTCTCTCACATCCATGCCTCTGTGAGAACATCCCTTCCCTTCATACTAGCTATCTAATTCATTGTCATTCTTCAGGAATACCTTATTCAGGCATTCCCTATTCCAGAAAGACTAATGAGCTACCATTGCCCTCCTAAGAGCCCATCCTCTGTGTCGCAAAAGTGCACTGTGTAACAGTTCATCAGCGTACTGGTGACCATCAGCACTGCTAGACATACTGCAGATGCTCGTCAAATATATATTTAATAAATATGTCACTCAGGTGTCATCTAGGATATTCTAGATCTTCTGTTGATAGACTGACATCACAGCAGTGCAAAAAAAGTTTCAAATAGAATATCAGATGCACCTATTATTGTGGCCATTGTTTTTTCATCTGGTCATTTTCTTTCAAGCTGCTCACCTACTGCTTCCTTTTCATGTGTCTCCCTCTTTTTTACTTGCCCATCCCTACCACCAATAGCTGCACCATCACCACCACAAAATTTCTGTTCTTGCTAACTCAAAGCATCAGCTATCTCTTCTTTTTTTTTTTTTATGGCTTATAACCCATGCCTTTAAGATTTCACATTCCACTCAAATGTAATTTCTCCCAAAACAGTTCCTTCACTACTATGAATTCTTATGCATTCTGCCTAAAAAAATATTGTTTAGGCCTCACTGTAAATGAGACAGTGAGGAGACTGGCAGCTAAATGCAACCTAGCAGTATCAGATAAAGTGACTCTGTCTCCAGTGAAGGCAAAGCCCAGGGGACTAACTCCTACTAGGTGTCAAGAAAATGGGACAGGAACTTTCAAGGCTCTGGCAACTGCTGTAATAGTATGAGAGAAAGAGAAAGAAAAAATGTGTAACCAACTGGAGAAGAAAGACAGCATGCAGAGCAAGAGGGGTCCAATGGGCTCCCACTATTGCTAACACAGCTTCAAGGATGAAACCAGACAAACCATCTTCCTCTTTCCCAACCCACTCCTCCACTTGAGGCAATACAGGACATAAATTGGAAAACATTATGTTATCAACACAACTGTCACATTTTATTTTACAGATATAGCTGAAGTATGTCTCTAAGTCAAGTGATATAGAGAGAAAAAGTAACAAATAATTTTGGGGAACCAGAAAGATGTATTTAAAATGTTTACATTATGGGGCACCTGGGTGGCTCAGTCAGACGTCTGACTTCGGCTCAAGTCATGATATCATAGTTTGTAGGTTCAAGCCCCACATCAGTCTCTGTGCTGACAGCTCAGAGCTTGGAGTCTAATTCGGATTCTGTGTCTCCCTCTCTCTCTGCCCCACCCCTCCGCTCATGCTCTATCTTTCTTGCTCTCAGAACTAATTAAACATTTAAAAAATAAATAGATAAAATAAAATAATGTGTTTACATTTCAAACTCTATTTATCCACACAATCAGATGAAGAACAACCTTGATGTCCATCTTTTCCTTCCAGATCTGTCTTTTGTAAGATCATTTTAAACACCCTTTGGCTTCTTCACTCTCTTCATGATCTCAATCACAATATAAGAATAATAAAGATTTAGTGTCATTATAAGAATCATGAAATGTTTTCTAGCATTTTAATACTAAATGCAACAGTAACTCAAAGCAGCATCTATTGCTTGAACTGGAACCAAGATTTCAAATATGGATATACACATCATTGTGCAACGCATCTTATTTTTCCGAACCTTGATTCTCATAATAAAGGGAGTGTACTGTTTTCTTTACTTCAATTTTAAAATAAACAGCCCCCCACCTTGGGCAATCTTTTTAAATATGTGAGTCAATACATTCTTAAAGAAGGAATTAACAGCTATGACTCAGGGCCATGGAAGAAGTTTCCCATAATAAATTACAATGATTAGTGCTATTAGACAAAGTGCTTCAGCTCCTGTAGCAAATTCTTCCCAGCTCCTTTCATTAATCAGACTGCTTACCTGGTTTTATCATTAATGCCAGGCCTTTCAACTTGGTGCCTGAACCAATTAATACATAACTTAAATCAGAAGCATGATTAAAATTCTATCAGAGTACCCTGTAGTGACTGGAGTACATCATCCTGCATTAATTCCATAAGTTTGTTTGCAAAAGTAATTAATTATTTCTGACAATAATAAGTTTTCTAAAGCAAAAGCTACCTTTTTCTTATTCAGTATTCCTTTCTGCATGCAACTGATAGTATTATCTGCAAAGTTTAATGACAGGTATCCGTGGGATGAAAAATATCATACTAAATCCACATCCACACTGCTTGGAAGATTTTTCTTGAGGTTTTCAATCTATCATACCAACCTCTCAATAGTAGTGGTAACAGAGGACACAACTTGCAAAGATTACAAAACTTATGAAATAATAAGTTAAACCAGGTGGAACTGTTAGTACCTCCCTATTTACTGATTTCAAGAATGGAGAGGTGAATGGCAATGACAAAGACCCCTCCTCATCATTTTTCCCCATGACCTGCAGGTAGTGTGTGGAAGATTATGCATATAGACTCCAGTGACAAGCTACTTGCCAGGAATGAAAGTGAAAACAAAGGACTTTGTTTAAAATGAATCAGGCACTGTCAACTGCTGATAATAGAATCTTTTATCATTCTTATTCTGGTTCTCATTGTAACCAAATTGCCACTAATAGCTACCTAGAACCTTACAGCCATCATTATATGGTTGCCCCAGAGTGGGTATTAGACTTCACAGTGTATGTGCCAATTTTGCCTTAGAATAAAATTTTCACTTGATTCTTCCTTCTCAGAGAAAATTATTTTAAGCATTATTTGTTGTTACTCAAAAGCCATATACACCGCAACCTCCAATACACATATACATGCACCACACTCACTCACACACACATACGTACATACAAACACATACACAAAGTGCTTCTTTGTGAAGAACCCTGATTCTTTTCATTTTCTGGTGATCATGCACCCTAAGAGACCCTAGACCCATTCCCAGACTTGAGGGTAATGGGGTAATATCACACGGGGTGCCTGAGTGGCTCAGTTGGTTAAGTGTCTGACTCTTGGCTTCAGCTCAGGTCATGATCTCATTATTCGAGAGATCAAGTACTACATCAGGCTCTGTGCTGATAGCGAGAAGCCTGCTTGGGATTCTGTCTCTCTCCCTCTCTCTGCCCCTCCCCAACTAATGCCCAGGTACACACACACTTTCTCTCAAAATAAATAAATAAACATTTAATATACATATATATGTATATTTATTTAATATTTATATGTATATTTAACATATATATATATATATATATATGGCAGTCATGATAATTCCTTTCTCCCTGCTACTGACTGACTTTGACGTGGTCTGTTTTAAGTTCATTAAAATTCTAGCAAAAGCGGTATGAAGAGACTGGGAGACCCCTGGCGATATTTTTCTCTTTAGAAACATGATGTATCAAAGAAAACAATTCTTCTTTCTGCCTTTAGAGTTTGTAGTAACACTAGGAGCTGCTGCAGCCATCTTGAAACAATGAGGGTCATCTGAGGGCCAAGTGCCAATGTACTGAGAATGACAGGGCAGAAAGATGGAAAAATATGGATTCTTGATGACATTACTGAGCTATTCAGTTGTCCAACATTAGAACCACTTTACCTCAAGGCTTTCACTTATGGGAGATAGTAAATATATATATTCTTTATGCCATTTTGTTATAACAAATGTTATCTGCAGTCAAATGCATTTCATCTGATAAATAGCCATGGTTCTTTGCTCAGTATCTTCCAAAAACACTGTATTTCTAGACAAACAGACCCATACAAATGTAAAAATAAGTAAATAAATCAAAGTACAAACTGAATTGAACAATTAAGATAATCTCATACTCTTTCACTAAACTTAATAATTCTAATTGTCCATGTAATTTTATATCAAGACATCAGAATCCTCTCCTGTGCTTACATTGTAACTATCAGAATTAATTTACAGTACACAGCTTAACTTGGAAATTAAGACCTAATGCTCTAGAATTGTGTACACAGTGATTTGGTCTTTGATCTGTCCCTCCCTAAGTAAATCAGGCAAACAACATAATCTCCCTAAGCATCAGGTCCTTCATCAGTAGGGTGGAAATAATGAAAGTACTTATTTCTCTGCATAAATGTTGGCATGATAAGCTAATTCTTGTACTGCCTCAGCACTTGGCATGTAATAATCATTCAACAAATGTTGGCTACAAAAAAACTAATAAGTATGCAAACACCAATATTAGAAAGAAATAAGAGGTTAGGTCTTTCACATATTAAAAATATCAACCTGCAAAGCACAGTGAGATAATTTTAGACTGCTAATGCTATTCAACGGTAAGAAAAGTCAAAGAAATTCTAGGAGGACTTGTGATGGAAATCAAAATCTTAGTGCTCCTCTCAAAAGAAAATGATCAGACTTAGTTAAATGAGGATTATTCAGATAACAGTATGCTAGCTTTATTTCCAGGTAATAGTCTCCAACATAAAAACAATTATATTGTATCTAAAATCTATTATATAACATAATTTAGTACAGGGTAAAAAAGGCATACTCTGCAGCTTTATTTAAATATATGAATCAAAAAGGTTAAGTATTAGAAATACTCAAAGGTTCAAAGGATCTTTCTTTTAACTCTGAGGATAACCCTAGGTTGCCTATTAGAAACAAAGGCAAAAACTGTCTTCAGATTCTGTGTCTTCTCTCTTTCTAAAGGCAAAGATTACGGTAACATAAAAACAAAGGAAGGAGAAATAGAAATACATTTCTAATTTTTTTTTTTTTACAAATAGTTTATTGTCAAGTTGGTTTCCATATAACACCCAGTGCTCATCCCCAGAAGTGCCCTCCTCCATGCCCATCTCCCCCCTCCCCCACACATCCATCAGTCCTCAGTTTGTTCTCAGTATTCAAGAGTCTCTCATGGTTTGCCTCTCTCCCTTTCCCCCACTATTTCCCCCTTTCTTCTCCCCCATGGTCCTCAGTTAAGTTCCTCCTAATCCTCCTATACGTGCAAACATATGATATTTGTCCTTCTCTGCCTGACTTATTTCGCCCTCAAGGTCCATCCATATTGCTACACATGGCCAGATTAATGCAATATACTTCCCAAAATCTATTAAACTGTCGAGTCAGGGGTAAAATAGTCTTCTCAATTATTAAAAACCCTGCACAGGGGCGCCTTGGTGGCTTAGTCGGTTAAGCGTCCGACTTTCGCTTAGGTCGTGTTCTCGCGGTTCTGGGTTCAATCCCCGCGTCGGGCTCTGTGCTGACTGCCAACTCAGAGCCTGAGCCAATTTCAGAGTCTGTATCTCCCTCTCTATCTGACCCTCCCCTGCTCATGCTGTCTCTCTCTCTCTCCCAGAAAGAAATAAAAAATATTTAAAAAAAAAAAACAAAACCCTGCACAATGATGACAGCTTGTTGACAAAGTGTGTGTGTGTGTGTATCAGCTAACATCTAAGCAGATAAAAGCAATTAACAAGTTTTAAGTTGTAATTTAATCTAGACATATTGTTAAGACTATTTGTTTATTGGGGTGCCTGGGTGGCTCAGTCAGTTAAGCATCTGACTTCAGCTCAGGTCATGATCACATGGTTTGTGAGTTCTGGCCCCACAGGGGGCTCTGTGCCTACATCTCAGAGCCTGGAGCCTGCTTTGGATTCTATGTCTCCCTCTCTCTCGGCCCCTCCTCTGTTTCTGTTCTCTCTCACTCTCGTAAAAATAAACATAAAAAATTTAAAGTAAAAGACTATTTTTTAATAGCTTTCCCAACAATACCTTGAATCATCCAACAAATATTATTGAACACTTCTCAGATGTCGGGCCATGGACTAGTAGGCATCAATGGATGAATGAAACATGATCCTACCTCAAGTACCTCACAGTCCACTTAGGAAGACATCTGATATGTGCTATAACACAGACATAGCCACAATTCTATAGATGATATTTATGACAATGAAATTTGAAGACTTAAGATTATTTCATGGATGCCTGGGTGGTTCAGTCAGTTAATCATCCAACCTCAGCTCAGGTCATGATCTCACGGTTCATGGGTTCAAGCCCCACATTGGACTCTCTGCTGTCATCACAGAGCCTCCCTTCAGATCCTCTGTTCCCCCCTCTCTCTCCTCTCCCCCGCTTATGCTCTTTCTTTCTCTCAAAAATAAATTAACATTTTTAAAATTTTAAGATTATTTCAATTTCACCAATAATGACATCTACAATCAAGGCCAAAATAATTGCTCTAACTAATGATTATATCAACAAACAGAAATGGACACTAATGGATAAACTAAGCAATTAGTTACTGAGGCATCAACTACCCCTAGAAGTCTGTGTATATGCCTCTTTCATCAAACCTCTGAGGTAGTTCCATACATCTATTTTCTTTTTCCCAATGCCTGATTTGGAGCCTTACTTGTAAGAGGCACTCAATATCCCTTGAATGAATTCAGCATAACATTCTAAAAAGCTCTTCTATTTCCATACCTAGGCAATATACAATGGCCTTGCCTTCTTGGTTCCCCATTAATTAACAGCTTTGTTATGCAAACTCATCAACTTTTAATTTCCTTATTTTCAAAACAAGATGACTCCACCAACCTCCTGGAGTGGTTGTGAAAACAAAACAAGAGGGCATATATGAATTTTCCTGGCAAGTAGTAGGCATTCAACAAACATCATTGCCTTTTTCTTTCCTTCACTCTACTCCCCTCATCTGTTCTATATAAGCAAACATGACAAAATTTTCTTCAGTTAATATATACAAAAGACAATCAACAATAACTAAGTACTTTTGAGCCAGCTTTGGTTACTTTTAATATTTTTACTTCAAACATATTAAATGTACATAGAATTATCTTACACTGTATATTTACTGTATTAAATTATGGTTTACAAATTACTTTACAAATAATGGAAAACTATTTTGTTGAAGGAAATTATTGTACATGCAAATAGGACTAAAATTCTGTTGAGGGAATAAATATATTTTATAGGGCTTAAGCTGATTGTCCCACGTCTGTGAATCTAAGAATGAATATAATGAGAGAAAAAAATCTGAGTTTGAAACCATTATATACCAGCCATAGAAAACAGATTCAGACTCTGAGGTCTAAGAGAAATGAATGTGCACCCCCGACTGACAAGTTACACCTTTTGGGGTCTATTTTGGTTGTCAGTGTTTGGACTCAGTATTGGCATTCAATACCTGCTCAGTGAAGCTATCTCCAAACTAACAGGGGGAGGCAGGCATAATTATATCTATGACTTCAGAGAGGGGCAATAAAACACACACACACACACACGCACGCACGCACACACACACTGAATGAGTGCTCTTGGCCAATACTGGGCTTAGAGGTCTACAAACACTTTCTTACATAATTCTCACACAAATTGATAAAGTAAGCACTATTACCTCACTTATGAGGTTATGAGGCTAACTTTCTCCAGGCAACAAACCTGATGGCAAAGGTGATGTTTCTAGTGAACCCTCATTTTTTCCCCTTGTTTACCTTTGAGGCTTTTCTAGAACACAATCATTGTATTTCCTGTCGGCAAACTGCTTATTACCCATGGGCCCAGAGTAATGGAGCTTCCAGCTGAATGTAAATTGGTTACATCACTACACACAATGCTTAAGTCCACTGACACTTTCGGTGGCAAGATTTTGTAGAAAGAGGAAACAGTGCACTGATTTGCATTATGGCAAGTCCTTATTTTCAGAAACTGCATTGAGTAGCTGCTCTAGAATTTGGACTTTTCCCTATCTTTTTCCCTATCTTGTGTTCTATAACATAACTGCTTACTTGTATCTCTCCACAGTTAGCCTATGAACTCTTTAAGGACAGGGATTTGGGTTCACCGTGTTTCACTAATGTTACTACCATTCAGGTGGGATTCATGTGTGGGGTGAAACTTACTTACCATCCCCATGCCTGAGCATTTCCCAAGAGCATCTTCTGGGCACCTTTAGGGCTTTGTTCAAAAAGTAGATGGTGAGTGGGGACAATGGGATTAACAGATACTAGCATCCTGGAGAGTCTATTTGTAATGCCCTCAGGGATCCTTGGCAGGTTACCCCAAGAAAAAGGGGGTTCTTGGTAGGTTACCCCAAGGAAAAGGTTAAAAATTAGAAATGCTCTCTCTGGACGCTACTGAAAGTCACAACACAGCAGCGCTCAAGGAAATACTTAACTAGGTATCTTTCAGGTCCTACTTGAGAGTCAGGAGAAAAAGCAGCATATCAGCTAGGGAGGGACTTTTTTTTTTTTTTTTTTTTTTTAACTGAAGCTGATAACATTTTCTCAACCCACCAACCAATTGCCTGGTCCTTACAGATTAGTCCTCCAGGAACGTGAGCATGTGAGTGTATAAGTGTGCATGTGTGGCCAGCAGGCTGACAGCAGGTGACAGTGACCACACTTTCTCAACAGTTGTATTTCCCTAGCACCGTGATGAATATGCTGATCCACCAAACAACACTGTGTGTTGTTCCCCACAAAGTTCCTGGGACCACTCGGTTCATTTCAGTTCTACAAGTATCATTTGCTTGCCTTTCTTTGGCCAGGAATGCTGCTAGAAACTGGAAAATTCAAGATAACAATGTGTGCTTTCTGCCCTTTAGAATGTTCCCACTTAGAAAATGAACAGCTCATTTTATTATGATGCGATAACTGATGTGAAACAAGCCTGTACAGAGCCTGGGAGAAAGCCTCTATTAAGTGTAAGCAGGGATTGGAAGAACAGGTGAGAATGAGTCACACACACACAAAAGGAACAGAGAATTCTAGAAAGAGGGAACAGCATAGGCAAAGCACAGTCGTTAAAGAGCATAAAATGTGCAAAAGGACAAGACTTTTATATCGACAGGATGCTAGATAGGGGATACTGAGGCATGGGCCTGTAGAGACAGGCAAGGTCAGAATTGCATTTTCAGTAGACCATTCTGGCAGCCAGAAGACTATTAGGAGGCTAGTATAGCAATCATAGAGACAGATGGTATGCAGAAACTGAGGTTGGACAAAGAACAGAATCAAGAAATACTTAGGAGGACCTCAGAGGATCTAACAACTGATGGGTGGAGGAGTGAACAAGATGGCAGTAATCAAACATGCCACGGTCGTGTCACTGATTGAACACACCACTGTGGAGGGGGTGGAAGTTTGGGGAGTAGAGTAGGCTTGGCCAAGAGCAGGGGAGTCCCTGAACATATTAATTCATAGGTGAAAGCAAAAACACCAGTCAGCAGATTTCTATAGAAGGCCATAGCTCAGGGACGGGAAAAATAGTTTTGAGAATAACCAGCACATACACCAGAGGTTGCAAACTGCCAGACATAGGCCAAGTCTGGCCTGGAGTCTATTTTTATATTGCCATTATGTAAATATTATATATTTTATATAAAAATCCAAATTTATGACACCTACTAAAATTGGGAGTCTGGCCACATTAAGCCACATTCCTTTGTGGCACCAATTACAGACGTGAGCAGTCCCTTTCTCCATAAGCTGGGTCCTGTCTATTGTCTGCCCTCTGCTAAATTCAGGATCAGCTGTATCACTATTTTAGAGCAGAATTAGGAGAAAAGGAAAATTATTGCACTGCTATTACTGTAAAATGTTGGAATTAATATATTTACACTATTTCCTTGGTTCCTAAGGCTTGGACATTTACAATTCCTCTTTTAGACTTTTTCTTAAGAATATAGATGTTTAGAAATGCATTCTGTTTTTTTAAATGAACTAATACTATCATCCTATCTGCTGCCTCTGAATGTCAATTACTAAGTGCTGTTCTCACAGAGTTAGTGAATCCTTAGGGATGGACAAGCATAAGAGATTTCTTGAAAGTATGCACAGGTAGAATTTAATAAAACCTATCACAAATATATATATTCATATATATATATATTTACCGCCTACTTCAAACTATTTGGGAGTTAATATTAAGATGCAGATCAGATATTTTGGTCAAATAATACAAATTAAAATATTAAGACTTCATCCTACAGAATATAATAGATGAAGAAAAACACAGCATAAGCTAATGATTGATAACAAATGCAAAATATTTAGATTTTGGAATATCTGATGTATCCAATGTTCCCTGTTGTCTTCACCTTGGAAAAATGAAAGCATGAATATAACTTGATGAGATTCAATTTTATATTTAACTAGGAGAATAATCCTATAACTTGAGCTCAACTGCGTACTACTGGAACTTCATTACTATTTGACTTAGGACCAAAAAAATCTGGATACATTACAATCTATGTTGTTTAAAAACCCTTTTTCATTCAAATAGACCAATACACATTTTCACTTTTCATCGCTTTTGTCTTTTCTTCCAGAGCAGATAAGTATAAATGATATGTGAAGGGATCAAAAGACAATCCACAGGATTGGAAGGGAAGAGGCGTGGGGCCAAGAGGTGGCTAGACCTTCTGCTATTCCATGCCCTGGCTGCCTAAATTCCAGTTTCCAAATCTGGTAGTAGAGAAATGGTTCAAATAGCTTTCAAGGAACAAGCAGGCTAGCTCCTAGTATAGTTAAATTTTAATCAAGCTTTTTTCTTCAATGGAGTCATCCTGGCATGTTTTGACCTTACTTTGTCTCTTCGTATTAATACAGTGTAGCAATTTAAAACACTTTTCCATGATGTTTAAGTTACATATTTAATTTTTTTTTCCCAAAAGAAAGATAACCAAATGATGATCTTGTTCCTTGCCATGCTTGGTATGGAAGTTATTGAAAGAAAAGAGAGTCTAATTTAGAAATGAAATGAATATATATACATATGTAATCCACATAAGAAGTTTCATTTCCTGAATATCCCCCAAGAAATCTCTAGAACATTGCCAGGTGATCATATCACACATTCCTAATCATGTCAGATGTGCTGGACAAAGTTTCTTGTACATTATAAAGTGAGTTGTCTAATTAATGGAAAATATTACTCAGCCCTGCACCTAACAGTTAGAAGGCAGATCATAAAGAGAGGTCCGAAACAATAAAAGAATTCAGCCAGAAAATTCATTCAACTAACTTGAAAATGCTCGTGCTTTTATTCCTCCTTTAAAGTAGGGCTCATAGGTAACAACTGCTCTTTCCTGCTCTCTGGTCCTCAAAAGTACTAATTACTCTGGACTGGTTCAGTTCAGCTTTCTAAGAAAATATTTCCCCACCCCCACAGCTGTTGATATCAAAAGCTCTTGAGACAAATGAATCACCAATGGATAGGCAAGGTCCTGTTTCATAAAATTAAGGGGACTCTTCTATAGTCAGTGGACTTCTTTGATCTTTCCTACAAATTTTTTTTACTGTCCTGTCCAAAGTCACTTTCTGCCCTCCCTTGAATAGCCTCTGTGCTCCTCTGCCTTCCAACATCTCTCTATACAGTCTATACAGTACATCCCTCTTTCATAATTTATTGCATATAGAGGGAGATCACTTCAAGTGATGATTAACATTTTTGTAAATAAACAAAGATACCAACAAAAATAGACACTGAGACCAATGGAATAGAATAGAGAACCCAGAAATGGACCCACAAATGTATGGCCAATTAATCTTTGACAAAGCAGAAAATAATATCTAATGGAAAAAAGACAGTCTCTTTACCAAATGCTACTGGGAAACTGGACAGCAACATGCAGAAGAATGAAACGAACATTTTCTTACACGTACACAAAAATAAACTCAAAATGGATGAAAGACCTAAATGTGAGACAAGAAACCATCAGAGGAGAAAACCCTAGAGGAGAAAACAGGCAACAACCTTTTTGACCTCAGCCACAGCTATGTGTTACTCAACATATACGTTGCTGAAGGCAAGGGAAATAAAAGAAAAAATGAACTATTGAGACCTCATCAAGATAAAAGCTTCTGCACTGCAAAGGAAATAATCAACAAAACTAAAAGGCAACTGATGGAATAGAAGAAGATATTTACAAATGACACATTAAATAAAGGGTTAGTATCCATAATCAATCTATAAAGAACTTACCAAACTCAACACCAAAAAAACAAATAATCCAGTGAAGAAATGGGCAGAAGACATGAATAGACATTTTTCCAAAGAAGACATCCAGATGGCCAATAGACACATAAAAAGATGCTCAACATCACTCATCATCAGGGAAATACAAATCAAAACCACACAGAGATACCACCCCACACCTGTCAGAGTAGCTAAAATTAACTCAGGAAACAACAGATGTTGGCAAGGATGTGGAGAAATGGGAACCGTCTTGCACTGTTGGTGGGAATGCAAACTGGTGCAGCCACTCTGGAAAACAGCATGGAGGTTCTTCAAAAAATTAAAAATAAAATTATCCTACAACCCAGCAATAGTACTACTAGAAATTTATCGAAAAGATACAGGAATACTGATTCATAGGGGCACATGTACCCCCAATGTTTATAGCAGTGCTTTCAACAATAGCCAAATTATGGAAATAGTCCAGATGTCCATAAACAGATGAATGGATAAAGAAGATGTGGTTTACATATACAACGGGGTACTACTTGGCAATGAGAAAGAATGACATCTTGCCATTTGCAACAACTGGCAAGTTGTTCCTTCATTTGTGGAAGGTACTGGAGGGTATCATGCTAAGTGAAATAAGTCAGTCAGAGAAAGTCAGATATCGTATGTTTTCACTCATATATGGAATTTGAAAAACATAACAGAAGACTATGGGGGAGAGGAAGGAGAAAAAATAGTTTCAAAGGGAGGCAACCCATAAGAGACTCTTAAACATAGAGAACAAACTGAGGGTTGATTGAGGGAGCAGAGGCGAGGGGAAAATGGGTGATGGGCATTGAGGAGGGCAATGGTTAGGCTGAACATTGGGTGTTGTATGTAAGCGATGAAACATGGGAATCTACTCCCAAAGCCAGGAGCACACTGTATACACTGTATGTTAGCTAACTTGACAATAAATTATATTTAAATAAATAAATAAATAAAATTATGAAGTCATTACAAATAAGTAAATAAACAGAGATGCCAAAACATTTGACAACCTAGGGACTTCCTTCACTATCAGTTTAAACTAAAAATGTAAATTCAAATTCTCTCAAATAGAAAAAATGAAATCTGGCCATGTGTAGCAACATGGATGGACCTTGAGGGTGTTATGCTGAGCGAAATAAGTCAGGCAGAGAAGGACAAATACCATATGTTTGCATGTATAGGAGGATTAGGAGGAACTTAACTGAGGACCATGGGGGAGAAGAAGGGGGGAAATGGTGGGAGAGAAGGAGAGAGGCAAACCATGAAAGACTCTTGAATGATGAAAACAAACTGAGGACTGATGGGTATGGGGGGGAAAGGGGGAGATGGGCATGGAAGGGGGCACTTGTAGAAAAAACAAAAACAAACCAAAAAACCCCACAAATTCTCTCAAATAATGCTAACATCAAAGACAGCTTAAATGTCCCTGCTGAGTTCTCAGAACATTGACTTTAACATATATTATTAACTGCAGTTAGATTAACCCATAACTTTCTTTTAAAAAGAGAAATCATTAATCTCAAATCTCTATTAGCTCCATCAGCTTCATTCCTGCTTCAGTTTCTTGTGTAGAAACGAAACAAACAAACAAGAGAACACTTCTAATGGCATTTAACAGAGAGGGTATAAGCATGGCACCACAGATGGCCTAAGGACAATGGAAAGAAACAGCTATGCCTTTGTGACTCAATCAGCCTTGTCCTTGGAATGAAGAGTTCTATTGCAATAAAAAAAAAAAAAAGTGGATGTGGTGATTCATCTGGAATTCTTCTCAACAAAGCAGCTTCCTATTCACACACTACTCTCTACTTATCTGTGTGAATGAATAATAAAATATAAATCAAATTATATTCATTCTAAAAAAAAAAAAACTAAAAGGCACCAAATACATTTTAGGACACTTTGGAGCACTTACTCTGTGGTTCCTTTCCTTCTAAAATATATTGGCAGCTGCAATGCTAGCAATCTTGTCACTCAAGTCCATAATTATAAGGAAGAAAATAACTTAAAACATAAATTGTCACTGCATTAGCCATCACATTTACATGCCAGTTCAATCCTGCAATTTTCATAAAAGCCAAACTCATTTTTAAAAGCCAAAATGTAAAATAATTAAATTGTTGTTAACTCTTTTATATGAACAGCTTTATTTTATTGCAAATTTGAAAGAAAAAAAAAAACAGTCTGCACCATTCAGTCTTGAACGACAGCCTATTAACAAGGCAGGCAAGGAACAGGTGAGTGTTTAGTTTAAAGATTTCTGTAAGTGAAATGAGCATCTTGCCAACCATATTGGCAACCTGAAGGAATAGCATCTGAGAAAACAATCCAAAGCTGCCTGAGTATGATACAACTGCCCTGGTTTATTTTGGTAAGAAAAACTCCTGCTTCATTTTTCCTTGACTCAAAAATTAGTTCCTTCCTTTCATTTTTTTTTTTTATTATAAACTAGGACAAGCTGTTTTAACTGCAATAATAACTATTGTAACTCACAACAAATCCAAAGTAAGCCTACTTTGTTCACCTTAAATTCCATGAATTTCTTAACTTCCCTTCTGGCTGTTTTTGAAACAAGAAAAGAAGAAATATAATAAAACTCATTCTCTTCTAAATTCTAAAATTCACTCCCTGATGTGAGACCAAAGCCTGGCTTGCAGAATTCTGTAGTGGCCCAGATAGCACATGGGGATAATGTGTGGACAGGCACACCCCTCTCTTCCTCACACTTAACTGGCTCTTCCTGAAGGAGTTACATGGAAAGGACAATACTATGTTCTCCTGAAATCCCTTCATCAGCATTTCCTTCCACAACTGAAACCATAGTCAATATATGTAAGAGGACCACATAAGCAAGTTGACACTTAACACTGATGCCAAAAAGAACAATCAAAGGAATATAATACCAAGAGAATAAGAAGACAAGCCACAGACTGAGAGAAATCATTTGCATATGATACACCCGATAAAGGACTGTGACTCAAAACATACAAAGAATTCTTATAAACGAAACAATAAGAAAACAACTCTATTTAAAAATGGGCCAAAGCACCTTAATAGACATTTCATCAAAGATACACAGATGGCAAATAATCATGTGAAATAATCTCCATATCAAATGCCACAAGAGAAATGCAAATTTTAAAAGTAATAATAAGGGGTGCTTGGGTGACTCAGTTGGGTAAGCATCTGACTCTGAATTTTGGTTCAGGTCTTGATCCTAGAGTTAATGGGTTCAAGGTCTGTTTGGAATTCTTTCTCTCTCCCTCTTTCTCTGCACATCCCCTGCTTGTGCTATTAATTAATTAATTAATTTTTTTAAAAGATACCACTATACACCTATTAAAATGGCCAAAATCTGGAAAACTAGCACCACCAAATGCTGATGAGGCTGTGTAGCAACAGGAACTCCTATTCATTGCTGGTAGGAATGCAAATGGTACAGTCACTTTGGAAGAGAGTTTGGCAGTATCTTATAAAACTAAACATAATCTTGCCACGTGATCCAGCAATCACACTGCATGGTATTTATCCAAATGGTTAACAACTTATATTCACACAAAAACCCACACAGAGATGTTTACCATAGCTGTCTTCATAATTGCCAAAATTTGGAAAGAACTCAAAATATCCTTCAGCAGGTTAGTGGCTATGCTATGGTACATCCAAACAATAAAAGATAATTCCTTGCTAAAATGAAATAAGTCATTGTGCCATGAAAAGACATAGAGGAAACTTAAATGCATCTTACTAAGCAAAAGAAGCCAATCTAAAAACGCCATATAGTGAGTGTATCATTTAGGCTATCTGATTGTGGAGAAGGAGAAACTATGACTTTCAAAACATCACTAGTTTCCAGGGCTTTCAAAGGGTGAGGAAGGGATGAATAAGAGGAACACAGATGATTTTTAGGGCAGTGAAAATACTATATATGATAGTATAAAAATGCATACATGTCATTATACATTTGTCCAAATCCATAGAATGTATAACACCGGAGTGAATCCTATTGTGAAACTATGAATGAGGATTATGATATATCAATGTAGTGTGTCACTTGTAACAAATGTACTACCCTGATGGGAGATGTTGACAGTGGGGAGATTATGCATATGTGGAGGCAGGGAGTATATGAGAAATTTTTAAACCTTCCTCTTAATTTTGCTATGCATCTAAAACTGCTCCAAAAATAAATAAATAAAACAAAGTCTTTTTAAACATCACACAAAAGTAAAGAAAATCTGTTACTCTATTTTTGAGGCTATTATTGCTGTGAATAATTATAGCATAGGAAATATCTATCTAGCACTCTGTCTTGATCATTTTTCTCCCTGCATTAAATTATTTAAATGAATACTGTCTCTGGCATAATTTTTTAAACTTTGACTTAAAGCGCAATGCATTTGACAGCTCTTAACCTTCATATGCCATCACTGCACAATCGAGACCTTAGGTGGCCAAGATACCTCCTGTTTACTTATTTTCTTTACTGTGATCATACTGCTGCTCTGTAGGAAAATGTCACCTTCCATTGTATTAGCACAGCAATAACCTTTCCGTGCATTCCATATGAAGGTAAGTCATGATAAATAATGTCAACCTTAATTTTCTGGTATTTTACACTAAATCACAGAGAAACCAAGTGTAAAAAGGCTTTGCCTAACCTTCTTCCATTCTCATTAATAGGCATAGAAATTTTGAGAGCTCAAGCAAATTGTACAAACCATCTAGAGTCTACCCTTTCATTTGAAAAAAACAAAATAGGGGCGCCTGGGTGTCTCAGTTGGTTAAATGTCCGACTTTGGCTCAGGTCATGATCTCATGGTTCATGAGTTCACGCTCTCAGCTGACAGCTGGGAGCCGGGAGCCTGCTTCTGATTCTGTGTCACCCTCTCTCTCTGCCCCTACCCCATTCATGCTCTGTTTGTCTCTCTCAAAAAATAAATAAACATTAAAACAATTTTTAAAGAAAAAAATAAAATAAAAACAGGGGCACAAAGAGAATAAATGATTTGTCATACGGCGTTAATATCATTAGTGGCAGAAGCAAGCATAGATGCTAGCTCCAAGGGGCTAAAATGCCTTTTACTTCTCACCACCCTTCTTTACTTGGCTTATGATTTAATGGGCTAAATATGATCTTATGGTTGAAGAAAGCCCAGAGCATAACTAATAACTTTAGATTCTTGGTACCTTCTGTGTTGAAAGAGACACTGTAAAAAAAAGTCCATGTGAGAGGAAGGGAAGGTATAGTTCAGCCTGAAGACTGATACTAAATAGACCTGTATTCCAATGCAAGAAGGCTCTAGTCATCTGCCATCTCCTCACTCCAGGACATTTTGCTTACTCCAAGGAACCTTGGTGGCAAATGTCAGAAAATCCATCCAAGGTGGTTGAACAAATGAAAGAGGAATTTATTAGCTTTTGTAACTGAAAAATCCAATGTTATCTTCAGGCATGGATGAATCCAGGGAGTAAAACAATGTCATCTGGCACTTCCCTTTATTCCTTTATTCTCTTTATTCCACCATAGTATGGCTAAAAACTCTGATCATTGTATATGTAACAAAGATAAGAAGATTCTGAAAGGGGGAAAGGAGAAGTCAGATTGGCTAGGGACCTTATGACCCAAGGAACGACACAATGGTGAGTTCCCCGTGTTTTTTGCTTTTGTTTTTATTTTAGTTTGTTGTGTTTTGCTTTGTATATCCCAAACGTGGAACTGGAGAAACTAGAAACTCATAAATACTGATAGTGCAGACAAAAAATAATCTATGTGGCCCCTCCCCCCACCAAAAACAAAACAAAACAAAACAAAAACCTGCCCTCAGCCAAAGGATCAGGAGATGGAAGACTAGCAAGACAATGAAGACAACAGCCCTATTCCAGCCAAAGAACATGGGAAAAAGAGCAACCCACCTACACCTCTGTCAGTAAGACTAAGGGGCCTTGCCTTCAACCCTTGCCAAGCTATATTGACAGGTCAAACACCCCCACCAGAGTGATGTCAGAGAAAACTGAGCAGGGTGCTAGGATTTTCATTCCCATTGGGCAGTAACAAGGTCCCTCCTCCATGGTGTCACAGGAGGCCACATAGGGAGCTTGGACTTACATTCCCACCAGATGATAAGGAAGTGACTTTCTAGGAGTATTAAGGCCCCACCTCATGGTGTCAATGGAAACAAAGTGTAGAAAGGTAATGAGGCACCTCTCCTCCTCTCCGCTAGGGTGATGTAGGTGTTAGCCTATGCAGAACCTGAACTCCCATACCCACAAAACAGTAATGAGGAATGTCTAATTCCTAAACCCTCCCCAACCCCCAGGATTCCAAGGAAGATCAAGTGGGGAAGCTACACTTCCAGTTTACCTGGAGGTAAAGAGCCAGTGACCCCATCCCCTGCTGGCATGATTTCAGAGGAGGCCTTCTAAAATAGGAGATTTAAATAAGATACAGAGTCTCACAACATAATATTCAAAATGTCCAGAGTACAATAAAAAATCACCCATCATACCAAGAACCAGGAAAACCACAATTTGAATAAGAAAAAGCAATCAACAATGCCAATACTTAAAGAGCACAGATATTGGAACTGTTTCACAAGGATTTTAAAGTAACCATCATCATAAGAATGTTTCAGTGAGCAATTATAAACATACTTGAAACAAAAAATACAGGCTTTCGGTAAGGAAAAGAAAATTTTCAACAAAGAAATATATATATAATCTAAACAGAAATTTTAGAACTGAAAAATACAGTAACTAAAACTTCAAACTCAATCGGTGGGCTCAAAAATAGAAAGGAGATGACAGAGAAAAGAACCAGTAAACTTGAAAATGGAACAAGAGAAAGAAGAGACTGCAACAAAATAATAATAATAATAATAATAATAATAAGCAGAGCCTCAGGAAATTGTGGTGCTAAAACAAACAAACAAACAAACAAATCTAGCATTCATGTCATTGGAGCTCCAGAAGGAGAGGACAAAGAGATCCCTCCGCTCACATTCTTTAGACCTGTCATCATAGGGTGCTGTGCCTGCTGCTCTTTCGGTCTTTCTCTTTTCTAGACTCTAGGCTCTAAAAGGGAACAGATTATGATTTCCATCCCCGCATTCTCCTGCCCTCAATGTAGTACCATGCACATGGTGAGCAATCAATAAACATCAAGTGAATGCATGGATTCCATTCTGTATTTTACTATGTATTATGTACAACATTAATTAATCTCTAAATAAAGATTCTGATTTTGGAAATTTTTATTTTATTTTTGCATAAAAAGTCAGTGTCAAATTCTTTTGAAAAGTCACCCTCAACTAAATAAAGGGAGGGAAAACAATTTTGTCCCTGAGGAAATCCTTCATTTGAGTCAAATTCAATATTGAGAGTGATACTTTGAAATGAATATTTCAGTTGCAGGACACTGAGGGTCTTCTGAACTTTTAATATACAATGATGTCATTAAAACAGAATACAAGGTTATAAAATCATTTTTATGAAGAAATGGGCCTTTTGTTCAATTTCTCATTTAGAGCACACTAATAAAAGTCAATTCATATTCTGAATTTTCAGAGTCACATTGGAAAATCTATGAAGTAATTTCATGTTTTATGCATTCAGGAAACTATAGTTCAAAGATATATCATTTATTACCTTTTTTTGCACTTGCTTTATTAACCACCTAGAATGAAGAATACTAAAAATTCTAAAATAGAATGAGGTTCAATGTGAGATGTTTTAAGTAAAAATATGAAGCAAGTTCTACCAAGTTGATCCAATTATATTTTGGAAGAGATCCATGTTAAAATATGAATGTCCCCAAAAGGAGATCCGAGAGAGCTCAGGAAACTTAGTAAATTTACTGTGATCTAACCTCAGCTTTATCAGATCTGTAGAAATGACAAGATTCATCCAGATGACTAATGCTTCTCAAACTTACAAGTAAAATATACCACCTTCTTACAAGTATTCAAGGAGGCATTTCTTTCCATTGACCAGAATGCCAACCCATAACATCCTGTTCCTGGTATCAGCAAAACTGGAGAGAAAACAGTTGGCAAAATTTCGTGTACATGCATAGAACCACAATACTGTGTTTCTACTAAATATCTTTCCCTTTGTTTCCCTGATACAAGCAAATCCCCATGGATTAGATCAATAGATCCTGGATCTTTATTCTTCTGATTAGAAGAAATCAGAGGAAGGAAGGAAAACAAAACAAAGATATTTATTCCCTTGCTCCCTTTCCTGAGGTTTCCTCTATCTGGCTATGACCCTTGACCAGAAGATCACAGCATTTCTCAAACCAACTTGATCCATATAACTCTCCTTTTGGGTTCTGATAACCTCTACTTCCTCTCCATGCTTCAGGCCAATGGGTGGTGAAAATCTCACTGTAACTCTGGGCACTTGTACAATCTCTTGTAATTCCCTGACATTCTACCTACACCTTTATAATAATTTCTTAGAAAATACACCCTCCTTGAATCATCCAGATTTGAGCGTGCTATCTCATTTCTGTTGGAACTCTGTCTGATACACATAACAAAAGATAGCTAATCTCAAAAGCCATTAGAAATCACCACAGTCCCACAACAGAATACCATTCTTATATGTGTACCCACCTTATAACTCTGTCCCTCTGTCTCTGTTCTGTTGAGGATACTGCTGAATAGACACTGGTTCTTAGGATTTCCCTCTTCTATGAGTTTTGCTGACCTTCCTCTTCTAACCTGGATTGTTCACATTATCTTCCTCCAGAAAAGGTGCAGTAGAGATGATTCACCATTATGATGCTGAATTGTCATCATTTTCCCCCAGGCTGCCTCTCTGATATTTCCCACACTTTATTATATGGAATATGAGGTACTTCTAAACTCTTCAGTCAAATAACTTTCTTGGTTTATTATCATAAGCAACTAATTATTTTCAAATTTTGTGTGGACATTACCAGTTTAACATTAAATTATTAATCTTATTTTCCTTATTTTAAAATTTCAAGAGTGTTATTACCCCATAGACTACAAATGAGAACTTAAAACCTAAAAAATTCATATTCTAACTAAAAGCCAATGAAATAAATCTTCTCCTAATGAGAAAAAAGATTAAAGCCAAAAAGAATCTGACAATTAAGATAGCAAGATTAGAAATGGCTTTCCTTTACAATTATGGCTTTTCACAAAAGTGAAAGGTCTAAGGTCTTCTACCTAATTGGAAGGAGAATTCCACCTATGCCTGAATTTTCAATAGTTGTCACTCAGTGAATTATAATGTCTGTTCACAAAAGCTTAGACCCAGTACATAGAGCTTCTTCAGGCATGCACACAGAAGAACTAGGGATATAATTTAGAATTCATATTGTTGAGTTTTTCTGACAAAGACATAATTCCTTGTTAAGAATGTAAAACATATTTCTAATTAAAAACCATGTAATTTAGATCAAGGGCCAACTGAAATATTGACTTCTAACTATATATCAAGAAACCACCTCTTTAATAAATTCTGCTTGTTTAAGTTTTGCTTTTCTTTATACCATAAGAAGAACTATTTCTTTATGTTCACCTCTGAGACTTTCTGGGTCATAACTGTTTGAAATGTTTTCTTTCAGAGCTTCAGAAGAACCAGTCTCTTAGTATCTGCCAGTAAACTGTGACCTCAAGATCCTCCTCATTTTCCTTCAATTTTGACTTTCTTCCAAGAATGCTGAGCCTTTTTCTGGTCTGTCCCTTGTACCTAGTTCGTTCTGAAGTTCCTTTAAAATATAAAAATGTAACCTCCAAACATTTTTAATTAGCCATCTGGCAATTAAGTGACCTAAATAGCAGAACTGGTCTTTTACATTTAGCCTGACTTAATTATATATCATAATTCTGCAAAAATGTAATGCAAAAACAAAAATAGAAAAGCTTCTTTCCATATGTCATTCTCCAATAGTAAAAATATTTACCACTTCAACAAAGTGGAACGGGTATTTCTTTTCCTTTTTTCCTTTTTTTAAGCCACAGGAAGATATTAGTGACATTTAGGGGAAAAATGATCCCTACTGAAGAAGGCAGTTATGTTACCATACAGTTTACAACATTAAGATTTATTTTTGCCTGAGGCAAAGTTAAGATTAAAGAGATGGTGTCACTAACACCATACAGGCTCATAAAACACTAAGCCATTACTATGACCTTAATATAGAACTTAGGATTCAAGATATCAGTATTGCTTTCTAATAGTTTCATACTCATTTATAATTCAGTTGTAGTTTGTCACAGTTCTATTTCTCACTTTCATCTAAACTACACTGAACTTTGGTTGCATAAAATAATTTTTTATTTCTTTACTAACTGTGTACTTTAAAAATCACAGGATCCAAAGGTGAAAGACAATAAAGTGTTTAAAATAACAAGAATCATCCACCTCATATTGTTTTGTGAACTTGTTCAGTATCTTTGCAGTGATGAAAGGGATTGCTACATGTACTAATATCAGACAATGTGATAACAAGAGGACATCAGAAAAAACTACTTGGTAATTGTTAAAAATTGTATTTTCCTAAAAGCTTTATAATTTCGCATATCCAAGTATTTATCCAGAAATCACAGCTTTGCCATATATTTATTGTATAACCTAAGGATAATTTCTTAACCATTCTAGGTTTCTGCTTCTCATCTATAAAATGGATCTAATGACACTCCACAAGGTCTTTGTGATACCTAAATAAATGAAATAATGTATGTAAGATGCTTACCACATAATTTAGCTCATTTCTGCTCCTTTCATTTCATTCTAAATCCAGATATCTAGACACTGAGCCAATATTAAGTAATAAAAGTTACAACATGATAATGGGATAAAGAACAGAGTCACATCTACTCTGAACCAGCATGATACTACAAAAAAATTACAGCTTTATCCTTCATACTTGAAGACATTTTGCATATTCTTAGGCAATAACTTATATATACACAATTGCTTTCATATTAACTGTTTTATTAATGTGAAAAATTTCAACTTTACTATCTCTTGGACTCAAGAGCTCATCTATAAAAAGTTGAACTAGATAATCTCCAAGATGTATTTCAAAGCAAAGTTATATTCAGTTTTTGAACAAGCTATAAGGGAGATAGCCATGTGCTCCTTGATATAAACCATTTAGAGAATTTCTGAACTAGTTAAGGTGAAGGCTAGACTGCTACAACAAAGAGATCACAAAATAAAATAGCTTAAATAAGACTTAAGTCCTTTCCCTCTCAAGTCACTATCCAGCCACTCAAGGCTTCAAGGCAGCTTTGCTCCCCATGATCATTTGGGAGCTCTTGTTATGTATTCTTCTACCATCCTCTAGATTGGTTTTTCCAAGGGGAATTTCTTCCTCATATACCCTGGGGAATGTAAATGTATTTTGAAATGCTACATGCTGAGAAAAGTAAGTTGGGAAGTCAGGAAAATAGGAAAAAGTATCATAATTTTCCCAAGAGAATTAAAAGTTTTCAACACATAGAATTGTTGACTCACAGGACCCCAAGGAAAAGTGGTTGCTACAGTCAATTGTGGGTAATGGTTGCCCTGTAATAAGTGTGTGATCCTGGCACTGCCTGGTACTAACGGTGAGTCATCCCCACAAATAAAATAAATATTGATTAATTCATATGCATAGTATACTTTATACAAATCTTAAGAACGGTATTATAACAAGTGTTGGAAGTAAAATAAGTCCTCAAATTGTCAATTTCAACACATGATTTAATGTGGAATTGTTACCCTTGCTGGGGGCATTAAATGTTACATTATTTGAATCCACTCAAATAATGTTCATTGGCATTTTCCAGTGTTTGAATATTCCCTTATAGGCCAACTTCTTCAAAAATATATAACAGAAGAAATCCAAAAAGAAGATATGAATTTTGTGTAGCAATCCAACATTAAATCAGAAACCGATCTAAAATCTGAATTAGAAAAACAATTTGGAAAACAAAACCAAAACCAAGCAAGCAAACCAAATCCTTTCATCATTGAAAAACAATATATAGGTTTATGTGAAGAAACATGTACTGTAACAACAAATGCAAAGATGCTTTTGGACCTACTTTTAACAATCTGAGCAATGTTGACACAAAATGAAAGAAAATGTTTGTAACTGCATTATTTGTTACAAAACAAAGAGCAAGACTATCAGATAGGTTAATTAATGCTTTGTGTTTTAAAATGTCACTTTTTCATTGATCTCAATTTCCTGGTCCTCCTAGCCAAAGAAATGGTGAAAACCATATTTTAAGCATGGAGACAACAAAAATCTTTTTTCAAATTGGGCATGAATTAATTTTTTAAGCTTTTGTCTTTGGGAAGCCACCTCTGTGTTAACACACTATGTTTCTCCCTTGCTGATCTAGGCTGACACTGACTTCTTCTCTGTGTATGGTAGAAATTACCGTGAATGCCAGGTCTCTGCCACAGCATTACTAAGGGTCAGAGAGCTCACTAAGACGCCATCTGCTTTATGGTTTTACCCAGGGATAGCCTGGAATGACCACATTAACATGTTATCTGACTCTGTTCTATGTATTCTATATTCTCAACAACTAGAATTTTTTTGAGAAAGAGAGAGCACATGAGCTGGAGGGACGGGTGGGTGGGGGGGTGAGAGAGAGAGTGTGTCTTAACCAGGCTCCACACTAAGGCTCAATCACACAGGGCTTGATCATACAACCCTGGGATTATGACCTGATCTGAAATCAAGAGTTGGATGTTCAAATGGCTGAACCACACAGGTGCCCCAAAAATGTTTTCTTCTTAATTAGAGTCAAAACAAAATTTAAAAAATGTCTGTATGGGACAGAAATATGATGATAGTGATACTTCCTAGGAAAGTTATTTATAAATATCCTCATTAGTTATCTTTTTTTATTAGTTCCTGCATTAACTCCATCTTTAGAACATTTTTAGCAATAGCATTTTACCAACAGCCCCACCTGCCCCACCTGACATAAAAGGACATTAAGTCAGTATCTACACAAAATATTACTTAAATGTTTGTTCAACATTTTGTTTTGGTTTTGCATCTCTGCACAGCTATGAGAGCAGCCTGAGGTGAGGCACCTGGCTGGCTCAGTCAGTGGAGCATGCAACTCTTGATCTCAAAGCTGTGAATTCAAGCCCCACATTGGGCATAGAGCTTACTTTAAAACAAAACAAAACAAAACAAAACAAAAAGAAAGGAAGGAAGGAAGGAGGAAAGGGAGGGAGGAAAGGGGAAGGGAAGGAGGGAAAAAGAGAGAAAGAAAGAAAGAAGGAAGGAAAGAAAGAAAGAAGAAAGAGAAAGAAAGAAAGAAAGAAAGAAAGAAAGAAAGAAAGAAAGAAAGAAAGAGAAAGAAGAAAGAGAAAGAAAGAAGAAAGAGAAAGAAAGAAAGAAAGAAAGAGGGAGGAAAGGAAGGAAGGAAGGAAGGAAAGACAAGAAAAGAAAGAAAGAAAAGAAATAAAGCCTAAAATAATGAAAGTGAATGCCTGCAAGTGTACAGTACTTCCTATATCTTTGTAGCCACTAATTCCCTTTACAAAACTCTGCTTCAGTGAGTTGATCACTCTTGTCAATAAGGGCCATTCAGGAGTAAAATTAACACCTCAGGAAACAACAAATGTGGACAAGGATATGGAGAAAGGGGAAGCCTATTTTAATGTTGGAGGGAATGCAAACTGGTGCAACCACTCTGGAAAACAATATGGAGATTCCTTAAAAAATTAAAAATATAGGGACACCTGGGTGGATCAGTCAGTTGAGCATCCGACTTCAGCTCAGGGGATGATCTCGCAGTTCGTGGGTTCGAGCTTCGCGTCGGGCTCTGTGCTGACAGCCAGCTCAGAGCCTAGAGCCTTTTTCAGATTCTATGTCTCCTTCTCTCTCTGACCTTCCCCTGCTCACAATGCCTGTCTGTCTGTCTTTCTGTCTAGCTCTCTCTCAGAATTAAATAAAAAAACATTAAAACATTTTTTTAATTAGGGGCGCCTGGGTGGCTTAGTCAGTTAAGCGTCAGACTTTCGCTTAGGTCATGATCTCGCGGTTCGTGGGTTCGGCCCCGCGTCGGGCTCTGTGCTGACTGCCAGCTCAGAGCCTGGAGCCTGTTTCAGCCTGTGACTCCCTCTCTCTCTGACCCTCCCCTGCTCACGCTGTCTCTCTCTCTTTCTCCTAGAAATAAATAAAAAAAATTTTTTTTTAATTTTTTTAATTAAAAATATAACTACCTTACAGCCCAGTAATCGAACTATGGGGAATTTATCCAAAGTATACCAAAATGCTGATTCAAAGGGGCACATGCACCCCAATGTTTATAGCAGCACTATCAACAATAGCCAAATTATGGAAAGAGACCAAATGGCCATCAATTGATGAATGGATAAAGAAGATGTAGTTTATATATACAATGGAATACTAATCAGTGATGTCAAAGAATGAAATCTTGCCATTTGTAACAACGTGGGTGGAATGGGAGGGTATTATACTAAGTGAAATAAGTCAAAGAAAGGCAGATATTATAATATTTCACTCATGAGAAATTTGAGAAACTTAACAGATGAACACAGAGGAAGGGAAGGAAAAAGAGTTTCAAACAGAGATGCAAGCAAACCATGAGACTCTTAAATACACAGAACAAACTGAGGGTTGCTGGATGGGAAGGTAGTGGGGGGATGGGTTAAATGGGTGACAGGCATTAAGGAGGTTACTTTTCGGGATAAGCACTGGGTGTCATATGTAAGAGATGAATCTCTGGGTTCTACTTCTGAAGCCAAGACTACGCTGTATGTTAACTAACTTGAGAATGAAGAAAATAAATAAATACATAAACAAACAAATAAATAAAAAGAAAAATAAGGGTCATTCAGTAGTTGCTTAATTTGGAAGCAAGTGCTAATGCCTCAATGGGAAGCAGTCCAGGAATTAGAAACACTACAGAACTAGTCCCTTACCATATCTTCAAAACCCAGTGAAAATATTGTACATATTTTCTAATGTTGATGATTTTCTTGCACTTTCTACCCTTTGGCAACTGCTGCAGAGACTGTGCCCTGAGATTGACCGCCTAGCCTTCAGCTGTAGGTTGAATCTAGGCCTCTGTGATTGGGATGAAGAATTGAGGCATGTTGACTCCATTTAACGGTTTTCAAATAATGCTTATAGCTAGACATTTTACTTATGATTACTTATGATTTGTCATTTCAAAAAAAAAGATAATACTACGCATTTCATTTATCCCACCTAATTTAAAAGCATCAGTAAAACAGTGTAGAAACTGAAGAAATCAGGACATGAAGTGAAGAAACCTCCGTTTCATCCTGAGAACTGTCTCCAGGTGACATTTGGCCAGTCGTTTAACCTCTCCAGACTGCTCTTTTTTCATCCATTACACGAAGGGCTTTCAGTAGATGATGACTCAGCTGCCATTATGAGATTCCAGACAGAAAGAACCTTTAGGAAACAAATCAAGTGGAACAACAGCTATGATGGAAGGCAATCTATCCTACTACTCAGAGTGTGAATCTGAAGTTGGAGAGGTTTTGGGGCCCTGCTGGATAAACTTAAGAGAATCACTTGTCTTTATCACACAGATTGTTGGGAGGATTCTATAGATAGTTTATATCAGGCAGTTAGAATGATGCATGGCACACATAACTAAATCAATGAAAATAGTTGTTAATATTTTACATTTATAGCTTACAGTTTGGAATCTGAATAGTGCATCAAATTCTTATATTCTAATGTTACAATAATTTAAGAGGTGTTTACATGACCCAGAGTTTATCCCAATATGAAGGGAGAGGAGAGGAGAGGCCCAAAGACTAAGGCCTAGATATTGCCTTGAATAGCTGCAATGAGGATTGCATATGATGTATTCAAAGCCCTCATATAGAGCTACTTATTAAATGGTAATTCTTAGTCCACTAATGAAGACAGGAAAATGTTAAATAATCAAAAGTCTATTGTCTTCGTTCACTGTAAATAATTATATTTATAATGCATACACTATACTGCTCTACGATTTTATTTCTTGGTTTGGATTTTATACCCACTCACTGGGCTAAAAAGAAATGCAATATAAAAAGGGAATAATACAAAACTATAAGTGGGCAAAACAGTACACTGCCAAAAAGCAGTTATATTTGATTCCTTTTCTCAAATCATCCTCCAGAGAAACCTAATTCAAATAGTTTTGGATTTATGCATGAATTGAAAACTTGCAAAGGGAAGTCGATGTGAAAAAAATATCTTAAAGAGAAGTTAAAGATTTATTAAAATTGGGAAAAGGGTAAAAAAAAAACAGTTATATTTTTCATTACAAATATCAAAAGATAGCCACTTTCTGTTTCCTGGATTTAATACTTGTGGTTTTCCCAACACAGCTATTTCACATTTGTTATAGAAGAAATTTTTTCAGTTTCTTACAGTATACCAGGATTGAAATAATAACCTAACTTTGCAATACAGGTTAATGTCACCCTTACATATAAAAAAAAATACTTTCAATGATGGTAATTGCAATTTCCTCCCTCACGTTTAAATTACCTACAAAGTAATCCTCTGCTGTAATGACTTTACATATCTACAGTTCTCCTTTGACTTTGTACTGCCTTCAAAATAAAAATTAAATCCCTTGCCTAGACTGTCAACATTCTCTATCCTAATGCTTCTAGAAATCACTCTTCCATTGTTTCCCTCATGCCAAGTTTCACTAAGAGTCCACCCTTTTTTCCTGCTTCCCTTCTTCTCCTTACACTCTCCCCTTCTCTATATATATCTGAATGTGGGTATCTAGTCATCTCAAACATTTCTTCCTTCCAAATCTTTGTTCTTCTCATCTTTCATCTAATGCAAATATATCCAAGCTCTAAGCTTGCCTTTCATAAACATATTTCATCAAAAAGAATCTTTTCTAAAAGCTTTCTTGAGTGCACTCCCAGAGTTCACCATGAATTTTCTATTTTAAATAGGGCATGAGTGTATGGCTTTTAAGTTATCCCTGTGCTCTCTCTGTACTCGGGTGATGCCTACCCCACTCTAGCATGCAGTAAAAATATGTAATTACCCCTAGTAGCTGTCAGTTGATAAATACTTATTGAACTAGGCCCTATCTAGGGCACTAGCAATCCAACAGTAAATTAAAGTCTCTGTGCTCTTGGAGTTTATATTCTAATGGAGAGAAAGAGACAAACACATAAGCAAAAACACCGAAAGTATTAACTAAAAGGATAATTTTAGATTGTGGTAGGTACAGTACATTCTTCAAAACACTCACAAAAATGGTTTTGATCATCTCCGTTTCACTAAGGCCCTTAAAATATTTTGTAAGAAAAACATCCGTAAATGTGATCATAGATATTTCATTTACACATAGTACATTCGGACATCTTATAAAAGACCTTAACCAGCTACAACAACATAATTATAGAATTTTGGTAACCAGAAAAATCCTTTGAAAAATATTGTTTCATTGCCTCCTAGTAATATTCCTTTGTTTGTTTGTTTGTTTTTATTTTTCTTTCCTCTGCATTCAACCAAAGATCCACTTTATCTCTTGCCTAAAACTGGACAGGTAATGGTGAGACTTCAGCCACTCTTACTAGCCTTGAGTGACAGCCAAGGCAAGTGTAGCTTCACACACAGTCAGAGATGATATTGTAGGAGCACCCACTGAGACAAACAGCAGAACTTCCACGACTACTGTGGTTCCTTGGCTTCCACTTCTAGCAACAGGAAACTGAAGCCTGAAAGAAGGGTGCCATCTGTACATTTGCATTTAGTTTCTTGGAGTGTTGTACTTCAGTACAAAAACATGAGAACTAGTGCAGGAATACCAACAATATTACAAATAAAGGAAGAATTTTAATTTAAATATAAACTTAAGACAGATCTTATGTAAGGAATTTTATATGGATAGGTTTTTTTTTACCACATATAAAATTAAAAGGTCAGCATTCAAAAGTAATGGAATTTTGTATTTTCTCCATACATGAAGTAAAGGATATGGTAGTTAAAATTTACCAATTATGTACTAATTGAATAAGATTTTGCCTTCTATTAACATGCAAACAGTTAAACTAAATTATTTTAATGTTTGTTTATTTTTGAGAAAGAGAGAGAGAGAGAGAGATAGAGCATGAGCAGGGGAGGGGCAGAGAAAGAGAGAAACACAGAATCCGAAGCAGGCTCCAGCCTCTGAGCTGTCAGCACAGAGCCCAACAAAGGGTTTGAACCCACAAACTGTGAGATCATGACCTGAGCCAAAGTCAGACACTTAATCAACTGAGCCACCTACGCATTCCAGATGAACTACATTCAACAAAAATAACCACAGACCTCAAATTTGAATAACATTGATGAAAAGGCAATAAATACTTTCAATAAAATATTTATAGTTTTTAGCTCCTCTCCCACCTATCTTTATTAATTTCCTATGATTTCAGTAAGAAATTCATTTCTAGAAGACCAACATTCTACAGGGTCCTCTAGCAAAATTCAATTTTAATTATGATTCATAATTATTAATAACATAATTCATCCTTCTTACGAGTGAAGGTAATCATCTAATCTGGGCCCAACCATGTGTGCCTCAGGGATCTATAATTTATTTCCTCTCAGCAAGATAACTAACTTATAAGGGTGCCCTTATTTTCCTTAAAACTACAGGAAATTATCATAGTTTTTTTTTTTCTCAATAGTAAATCTATGTCCCATGTGAAGGTTTTATTAAGCATGTTTTGATGTGAGAATCTAGCCACCCTCTTTCTGGCTTTTATATTAGTTATATCATTATGCCCTACAGCAACCATGTCAAGTAGTCATTATTATACCAAATTTTAAGATAAGAAACCTGAAAACAGAGGTTAGGTGACATACCCAATGTCACAAAATGTTTTAATAGGGTTGGGACCCTAATTTCTTGCCTCAGCCTCAGGTCCTTACACTTGTCTCTGAGAAAATCTTCGGTGGTATCATGGGCTGAGCTAGAGAGCAAAGCCATGGAAATGATACAAAGCAGAGACATAATACTAGGGCACAAGAAAAAGTAATTCCCTGGTGCTCACAATTAATAGCCAGAGTCACAAATAATAGCTAAAATCCACATGCAAGCCTGTGGTCACAAGCCAACGAATTGATCAGAGGCCAGAAGCTTCACCACCCATGACTCTTGCTGAAATCAGCAGGCTCCCTAGTCAGTAGCAGAAGCACTGGGCATGGTCTGTTTATGCAGGAGCAGGAGGTAGAGGGAGAGCACTAGACCAAAGGGCTTTACATCTACCTCCTGTGGGAAGGCCATGGGAAGCTTAATGGAAGCCATGTCTCCCCAACAGAAGATTTACACTCAACTGCCCCCACAAAGTACAATTCCTCAAGTTTATTTCCTTTATTCAAGTAATATTGAATATGACTTAAAATTCCCAATACTTTTTCTGATGTACTTTTAGACATCACTGTAAGAAATGTATAGTTTCATCAACTAGTTCAATTAAAAAAAAAGTATTACAAGAATGATGCCAAACATGGTGTTATTTTTGTTAAAATTTTTAATATTTGAAAATAGCATGTTATTTCCCAGAAACTTGATAGCAGTAAGATTTATCAAAAGTTCTAGCCAGAGTCCTTAAAATAATTATCAATAAATGGAAATAACATTGAAATGTTTTGAATCAATCTCCCTCTTTTTCATTTCATTCTCCCCCTTTTTTCTGGTTATTTGTATGTTTATTTTTTATTATGGAAAGTTTATGCAAAACATATACCAAAGAACAGTATAATAAACTTCTGTGTAAGAACCACTCTGTTGCACTAATTAACTCCTGGTTTTATCTATAACATATTCAGTGCTTCAAACTCCAGAATATTGAAGTAAATCCCAGGTATGTCATTTTATCTGTAAATAATGCAATTATATTTCTAAAATGTTTTACCCAATACCATTATCACTTTTAAAAAATCACAGTAATTATTAAATATCCTAAAACACTTGAGGACTCTTAAAATTTCACCAACTGACTCATCTTTCTAAATGTGTTTTAATTAAGATCCTAGTAAATTCTGGGTGCACCTGGGTGGCTCAGTAGGTTGAGCATCTGACTTCAGCTCAGGTCATGATCTCACAGTTTGTGAGTTTGAGCCCTGCCTCATGCTCTGTACTGATAGCTCAGAGCCTGGAGCCTGCTTCAGATTCTGTGTGTATGTGTCTCTCTCTCTGCCTCTTTCCTGCTCATGCTCTGTGTCTCTCTCTCAAAAAAAAAAAAAATTAAAAAAATTTTTAATAAAAAATATTACAGTAAACTCTAGACAAGGTGACTCGTAGTCAACAGGTTTCTTATGTCACTTAATCAATGTTCCTACTCTTTTTTTTTCCTTTTCCTTCCTCAGATTTATTTCTTAAACAAACCACAGAGCTCTCTATAGTTTGTATCTTGCTGCTTGCTTTCCTATGATGCTGCTTCATATGTTCCTCTGTCCCCTGTATTTCTTGCAAAAAGGTAGATGAATAGGACTTTCTTATTGTTTCATGTACTCTGTGGTTATTGCAAAGAAATTCCATCTCTCTGTGCATAAGCTTTCCCACTTGCTCATATGAATGACTCACCCTTCTCAAAGAACTTGCTCATTCATTGATGGAGCAACATTGAGTACCTGCTGTACACAACCCATTGTGGAGTTGGAAAGATGACTGTGGCACTGAAGGGAAGTGCTCATAAGCTAGAATTGTGCTTACAAAGAACATTAACAGTTGATGAAACTTCCTTTTCCTTCCTTCCTTTTGGCCTCAAGTGAAATCAGAAGCAAAGGAGAAGAAATAAAAACTGACATCACGGGAATACAGAGGATTATAAAAGAATGTAATGAAAAATTATAAACCAACAAATTGGACAGCCTAGAAAAAGTTGATAAATTCCCAAAAACATATAACTTCCCAAAACTAAATCAGGAAGAAATAAAAAATTGAATGAACTGATTACTAGCAATGAAATTGACTTAGTAATCAAAGAATTCCCACAAAAAGATGTGCTTGGGTGGCTCAGTTGGTTGTGTCTGACCTCAACTCAGGTCATGATCTCACAGTTCATAAGTTCAAGCCCCATGTCAGGCTCTCTGTGCTGAGCTCAGAGCCTGGAGCCTGCTTCAGATTCTGGGTCTCCCTTTCTCTGCCTCCCACCTCTGTTCATTCTCTCTCTCTCTCTCTAAGAATAAATAAACATTAAAAAAGAATTTTTTTTTAAAATCCCACAAACAAAAGTTCTGGACCAGACATCTTCAGAGGTGAATTCTATCAAACATTTAAAGAAGAGTTAATGCCATTCTTCTCAAACTATTCCAAAAAAAAAATTGAAGGAAAGGTTCCAAATTCATTCTATAAGGCCAGCATTACCCTCATACCAAAACCAGACAAAGACACTACAAAAAAAAAAAAAAAAAAAGAACTATAGGCCAGTATCTTTGATGAACATAGATGTAAAAATTCTCAGCAAAATATTAGCAAACCAAATCCAACAATACACTGAAAAAAATCACTCACCACAATTAAGTGGGATTTATTCTAGGAATACAAGGTGGTTCAATATTTACAAATCAATCAACATGATACAGCAGATTGACAAGAGAAAGGAAAAAAGAGCATATGATCATCTCAACAGATGCAGAGAAACAATTTGACAAAGTACAACATCCATTAGTAAAAGGGAAAAGATTTATACAATCTGAAGAGAAACCAGAGTATAGTATAACATCCATTCATGGTAAAAACTCTCAACAAAGTAGGCTTAGAAGGAACATACCTCAACATTATAAAGGCTGTGTATGAAAATCCTATGGCTAACACTATATTCAATGGTTAAAAACTGAGAGCTTTTCCTACAAGATCAGGAATAAGACAAGAATGCCCAATCTCCCCACTTTTATTCAACATAGTAGCAGAAGTCTTGTCATAGCAATCAGACAACAGAAAGAAATAAAGCCCTCCAAATTAGTAGGGAATAAGTTAAACTTTCACTTTTTACAGATGAAATGATACTATATATAAAAAACCCTAGGCTCCACCAAAAAACTACTACAACTGATAAATGAATTCAGTAAGGTCACAGTATACAAAATCAATATATAGCAATCATTGCATTTCTATATACTAACAACGAAGCAGCAGAAAGAGAAATTAAGAAAAGAATCCCATTTACAATTGCACCAAAAACAATAAAGTACCTAGGAATAAACTTAACAAAGGAGGTGAAAGATCTATATTCCAAAAACTTAAAAACGTTAATGAAAAACACTGAAGATGAGACAAACAAATGGAAAGGTATTCCATGCTCATGAATTAGAAGAACGAATATTGTTAAAATGTCCATACTACCTAAAGCAATCTACAGATTTAGTGCAATCCCTATCAAAATACTTTATTTTCACAGAACAAATAATCCTAAAATCTGTATGGAACCACAAAATACTGCCAAACAATCAAAGCAATTTTGAGAAGGAACAAGCTGGATGTATCACAATCCCAGATTTCAAGATATACTACAAAGTTGTAGTAATCAAAACAGTATAGTACTGACAGAAAAATGACACATAGACCAATAGAACAAATTAGAGAGCCCAGCAAAATAAACCCACATTTACATGGTCAATTAATCTCCAATACAATGGAGAAAAGACAGTCTCTTCAATAAATGATGCTAGGAACAGCTACACACCAAAAAAAAATGAAACAGAATACCTTTATTCTACTATTTACAAAACAAACTCAAGATGGAACACAACATGGAATAAAAACCTAGAGGTAAGATCTGAAACTATAAAACTCCTAGAAGAAAACAATGGCAGTAATTTCTTTGAAGTTGGCCATAGAAACATTCTTCTAGATATGTCTCCTCAGCAAAATTAAACTATTGGGACCACACAAAAATAAAAAGGTTTTGCACAGCTTAGGAAAGTATCAACAAACCAAAAGGTCAAACTACTAAATGGGAGAATATAATCACAAATGATATATCCAATAAGAGGTTAATATCCCACATACATAAAAATTCAATACCCTTCCAAAGGGTAATAATCTTAATAAAAATGAACAGAAGACCTGAATAGACATTCTTTCAAAGTAGACATATAGATGACCAATAGACACATGAAAAGATGTTCAACATCATTAAGGAAATGATCATTAAGGAAATGAAATTAAAGCCACAGTGAAATATCACTTAACACCTGCCAGAATGGCTAAAATCAAGACAATAAATAATAAACGTTGGCAAGAATATGGAGAAAAAGGAACACTGATGAGTTGTTGGTTTATTTAACTTTTTTTTTCTTTAAACCTGTAGGCATTAAATCTGAGACTGGAACTATATTTAACTTTTTTTTCTTTAAACATGTAGGCATTAAATCTGAGACTGGAACCACCATGGTTGAAAGAGGTGACAGCAAGGAGAAGAGGCTAGGACGTGCCCTGTGTGGCCCCCTTCCTGCATGCTCCAGCCTCCCCTAATCTACAGAACCCCAGAAGGCCTCAAAACAGCACCCAAAATGACTAGCTTATACAAGTGATAGATATCTTGATTATCTAAAAATTTTCCTCCTGTGTCAGCTTGGAACAAAAAAAGTATTTCCCCACAGAAACAGTAAGTAATCCTAGAAACAAACAAACAAAAAGTATCTCTGGAAAATTTTGTTGTGAGCAAAATTAGTTGAGAAGTGTTTCAACAAGAAAGTATTGAGGCTACTAGTACAATTTCCAATCTCCTCCTGGGAGCTCAGTCGTGAATGGCCCTCACTTCTACCAAAGACACAACTAAACATGTGGTATTGTTTTTGCAGAAGGAAAGAAAAGAGATAAGAGGTTCATTTTATCCTAACCCTCTATCTTATTTTTCCTCCTATATTTACCGCAGCTCACACACAACCTGAATTATAATGACCAAAAAAAAAAAAAAAAAAAAAGGCACAGATGCAAAAATGCTTTTATTACTGTTGTTAACAGTAGTATAGTGGTATTAATATTTTTATATTAGCCTCCAAAAGCATTTTCTTGACCTTATCAGTGTTTTGAATATTACTGAATATATCTCAAAAGAGGCTTCAAATGTTTTTTTTTTCTTAAATAGTTTATTGTCAGGTTGGTTTCCATATAACACCCAGTGCTCATCCCAACAAGTGCCCTCCTCCATGTCCACCACCCCCTTCCCCTCTCCCCCTCCTCATCAGCCCTCAGTTTGTTCTCAGCATTCAAGAGTCTCTCATGGTTTGAGGCTTCAGATGTTTAAAAAACATTTGAGTTTTTGGCCTTCTATATAGCAAAATATCAATTTCTTTTTTTTAATTTTTTTCTAATAGTTTATTGTCAAATTAGTTTCCACATAACACTCAGTGCTCATCCCCAAAGTACCCTCCTCCATGCCCATCCCCCCTCCCCCCCACATCCATCAGTCCTCAGTTTTTGTCATCGTTCAAGAGTCTTTCATGGTTTGCTTCTCTCCCTTTCCCCCACCATTTCCCCCCTTCTTCTCTCCCTTGTTACTCCGTCAAGTTCTTCCTAATCCTCCTATACATGCAAACATATGGTATTTGTCCTTCTCTGCCTGACTTATTTCACTCAGCATAACACCCTCAAGGTCCATCCATGTTGCTACACATGGCCAGATTTCATTGTTTCTCATTGCCATGTAGTATTCCATGGTATAGATAAACCACATCTTCTTGATCCATTCATCTGTTGATGGACACTTAGGCTCTTTCCATGTTTTAGATATTGTGGAGAGTGCTGCTATGAACATTGGGGTACATGTGCGCCTATGCCTCAGCATTTCTGTATCCCTTGGGTAAATTCCTAGCAGTGCTATTGCTGGATCATAGGGGAGTTCTATTGTTAGTTGCCTGAGGAACCTCCACACTGTTTTCCAGAGGGGCTGTACCAGTTTACATTCCCACCAACAGTGCAGGAGGGTGCCCGTTTCTCCACATCCTCGCCAGCATCTAGAGTTCTCTGATTTGCTCATTTTAGCCACTCTGACTGGTGTGAGGTGGTATCTCAGTGTGGTTTTGATTTGTATTTCCCTGATGAGGAGGGATGCTGAGCATCGTTTCATGTGTCTGTTGGCCATCTGGATGTCCTCTTTGGAGAAGTGTCTGTTCATATCTTCTGCCCATTTCTTCACTGGGTTGTTTGTTTTTCAGGTGTGAAGTTTGGTGAGTTCCTTATAAATTCTGGATATTAACCCTTTATCTGATATGTCATTTGCAACTATCTTTTCCCATTCCCTTGGTTGCCTATTAGTTTTCTGCGTTGTTTCCTTGGCTGTGCAGAAGCTTTTAATCTTGATGGGTCCCAATTGTTTATTTTTGCTCTTGATTCCCTTGCTTTTGGGGATGTGTCAAGTAAGAAGTTGCTGAGGTGGAGGACAAGGAGGTTGTTTCCTGCTTTCTCCTCTAGGGTGTTGATAGTTTCCTGTCTCACGTTCAGGTCCTTTATCCATTTTGAGTTTATTTTTATGCATGGTGTGAGAAAATGATCTAGTTTCATTCTTCTGCATGTTGTTGTCCAGTTCTCCCAACACCATCTGTTAAAAAGGCTTTTTTCCATTGCATATTCTTTCCTGCTTTGTCAAAGATTAGTTGGCTGTATACTTTTGGGTCCACTTCTGAGATCTCAATTCTGTTCCATTGGTCTATGTGTCTGTTTTTGTGCCAATACCATACTGTCTTGATGATGACAGCTTTGTAGTACAGGCTAAAGTCTGGGATGGTGATACCTCCCGTTTTGGTTTTAGCAAAATGTCAATTTCAAATCTTTATTCCTATTGAGGATACAAGTCTAACCAAAGTGAAGGTTTTGCAGAGAAACAAAGAGAATAATAATGTTAACAACAATAGCAAAAGTGTTTTCACATTATAACCTTTTATAGTCATCTTGAAATCAGATGAGAGTAGATCAATTATATTCTGTTATCCATAATTTCTAGTCAAAGGAAGAGCTGTAGTTAAACTGATCATCTACCAGCCTATGTCAAATAATCCCTGTTATCAGTCAGGACCCCAATAGGAAACAGAATTACAGATCCTCCTCAACTATACAATGCGGATTTTAATACCTGCTTCTAAGGACTCCTGTAAAGATTTAATGAGCTAATATAGGATACATGTCTTACTGATATGAGGCACTAAAACAAATGCTAAAAGTTATTAAAAATATTTTTATGTGCCTATTTAATAACTACACATTGGGCTTTCTCAGGCTTACACCCCCAGAAACCCATGTTAAATTGAAATTTTCCAAGTCACGGCTTGCTAGCTTACTTTACACAAGCTCAGAACACTTTCATTTAGCCTACATTTGGGCAAAATCATCTAACACAAAGCCTATTTTATAATAAAGTGTTGAATGTCTAATGTAATTTGTTGGATACCGTACTGAAAGTGAAAAACTGAAATGCTGAGTGAGTACAGAATGTCTGTAAGTTACATGCTAACCCTCATGGCCGTGATCACGTGGGTGACAGCGACCTGCAGCCTGCTGTTGCTGCCCAGCACCACAAGGGTATCTACTGCATATCATTAGCCTGGAAAAAGACACAAATTCAAAATTCGAAGTAAGGTTTCTACTGAATGCATATTGAACTTCCACCATCATAAAATAAAAAATCATAAGTCAAAGTCAAATGATCCTAAGTCAGAGACCGGCATGAGAAAAAATTCCAAGAAGGATTACTTACAAAAATTCTAATTGTGAAATTAGTAGAGTGGGTAGGATTTGAGGGAACTACCAGGGATAATGCAGAAACTGAGAATTTGCAGCAGGAGAAGCTGTAACCACACCCAGGCCTTCAGGGATAATGGAAACATGAGATTATAAATGCCCAGGAGAAAGAATTTGAAAGACTCGTGTGTGTGATAGAAATAGAATGAGACTCATGCATTAAATTTCATTTATTCTGGTGGTGACATTTAAAAAAATTATACAAGTAAAATTAATAATATACTTTATTTAGTCCAATATGTCTCTTCAATATTTAATCAACAGAAAAATTATTAATGAGGTATTTTACATTCTTTTTTTCATAAGTCTTTGAAATCCAGTGTGTATTTTACAATTATAGCATATCTCAGTTTCAACCTGCCATGTATCAAGTGGTCGGTAGACACATGTGGTTAATGGCTACTATTCTGGACAGCACAAGTGCAGAGCACAGGCTGCCTTGATCTCATGCTGCAGTAAGGGTAGAAGGAGGAGTGACGTTGGACAGACCTAACCAGAAGCCAGTGGCCCACTAATATAGTCCATATGGGTTGAGAAGTCTCCCTGGAATAACTTTCATTATCATTAGCCATTACATTGAATAACAGGTATTCTCAAGATCTGAAATACAGAGGTATGGATGGAGAGGTTTATTGATTAACTATATTAAGTATTGTATTAAGTGTACCTACCCTGTTTGATAAGTGTTCTTGGAAGTGCTAAGAATGAGAGAGAGCGTGGCAACATTCCGTGAAAAGAATCACTGTGTATGATCTGGGCAAGAATATACTGATACCAGAAGGCACTCAACATATTAAGTATCCTCCATGAATGGGCCAGGCACTATAACTTGTTAATGACATCCTTGAACATCATACTAAAAGAAAGAGACTTTTAGCCTATTAAAATGTTGTCTAAAAAGAGACACAAAAGAAAAGAAAAAAACCCAAAAAGTATGTTCCCTAAGCAGAGTTCTTATTTTGTTTTATTAGATCAGTCCCGTGATTATGTGAAGTACATTTATTAGCCTCTTAAATTAAAAAAAAAAGTTATCACTTTAGCATCAAAGGCAGTACAAAAGTATATGGAAGGGGTGCACTTGGATTCAAAATATCTAAATCTTCTTTATTGATAATAGACTAGGTACAGTCAGAAAGACAACATCGTATTATTTCACTCATGTGGAATTTAAGAAACAAAACAAACGAGCAAAGGGAGGTGGGAGAGAGAATGAGAGAGACAAAAGAAACAGATTCTTAACTATAGAGAAAAATACTGATGGTTACCAGAGTCAGGGTGGGTGGGGGGAGGGGTGAGATAGGTGATGGGGATTATTGGAGTGCACTTGCTGGGATAAGCACTGGGTGATGTATCAAAGTGCTGTATGACTATATAGTACACCTGATACTAATAACTTAAATAAAAACTTAAAAAAATAATAGACTATGTTAAGTTGGCTGTCACAGTCTCTCTGAGTCTCAGTCTCCTCATCTATAAATTGAAAGTACAGCAACATTTTATATAAACTATGTATCCAATACTTTCATCTGTTCAACAATTTAATAAGCATCTACTATGTGCCAGACACTGTGCTAAGTACTAGGTATACCCAGATGAGCAAGACAGAATCCTTTTCCTAACTTTAGCAGGAAATACAGACATATTAACCCCCAAGTCTCCTCATAAACTTGGTTCACTTGCTGAACATTCTTACTTATTATTTTTTAGTCTGTGGATAGATTAACCTTGAATTTTTTCCCTTTAATCTTTTTTTTTTCAGTTCTTACACCTCAAATTGCTTTTTCCTGTCTTGCTTCATGGCCTAAGAGCTCCAATACAAGCTGAATAGAAGTAATGATAGCAGAATTGATCCTAACTTAAATAGAAATCATTCTAAAATCTCACCATTAAATATGCTTATTGTATGTATTTGAGATATATGCTTTAAGGTTAAGGCCATTCCTTTTGATTCCTAGTTTGTTAAATTTTTTTTCATGAATGAATTTTAGATTTTGCTAAATGCTGTTTCTGCAGCTATAGTCAAGAACTGACGGGTGTGAGATTTTATCTTTCTTGCAGGTTAAGTTAGCCTGTCACAATTCTATGGTTCCTGGCAGAAGACATGAGACTCCAAGACCAGAGTCCACAGACTTTTACCCATGGCACAACAAGCAGCACAAATATCAGCATATTTGTGTCAGGTCCTCTTGACCCAAAGCCCCATGGGAAAAAACAGATGGACCATGAGGAACCTGCACAGGCATTAGGCTGCGTTATAAGAAATTGAAACCTGAGTTTAGGGAACTCAAGTCTTAAAATGTGTGCCCTCTGCTCCAGAGGGAGACATCTTTATTACACTGGACAGTAAGCATCCCTGGCTTTTGCTTCATGGGGAAGCACTGTCTCTATTTTACAAAGCTCTTCACTTTACACACATACTTAGAAGACAGTCCTGAACAAAAAATAATCAATGTCTCGACTTGCAAGATGTGCAGAAACATGAGAATTGTGATCCAACAATTTTCCAATATAGTGCATAGTAACATCAGTACATTTTCTAGAGTTGAAAATCCTTGCATTCCTTGGATAAATTCTGCTTCATCACGGTGCAATTGTTATACATACCTGTAGTGTGATTTTCTCATTTCTTTTTAATTTTTGTGTTTTGCATCTACAGTTAAAAAGTAATTGTTACTACAAGTTACATTTCTTTTATTGTTCTTGACCAGTTTGGGTATCAAAGATATACTAGCCTTACAAAAATGAGTAAGGTAAGTTTTTTTCTTTATCTAGTCACTGAGTGAGTACATATAAAAAAAAATATATATCTTCTGTTATTTGAAGATAAGGTAAAATTAGCCTAGAGAACCATCTACACTTTGACTCTTTAGAGGAAAGAAAACTGGATTATTAATTCCATTTATTTAGTAGTAGTTATCCATTTAATTCTTGCCTTGATTTTAGTAAAATATCTTTTCTTAGAAATTATGCATTTCCCTACATAAAGTTGTTCATAGTATTCATTTATGATTTTCAACATCTTCACTCATTTGTACCTATATCCTTTTAAGTATATCCATATAAAATCTATATATCTCTTATGTATTCTCTAAAAAAAATTCAAAACAATTTTTTTACATTTTCCAAAATGCCCTTTTTCCTTTTTCTTGATCAGTCTTGCCACGAGTTTGCTATAGAATTAATTCTCTCAAATTACTAGTTTTGGATTATGTTAATCTTCTCCTTACTGCATTTTTTTTTACTTCAGTAATACTTCTCTCATCTTTATTATCTCTTTCTATAGTTTTGTGTTCATTTACTCTTACTTTCATCCTTTTGGTTTCTAAGATGAACCATGAACCATTTATCTTCAGACTTTCTTCTTTATAGTAAGGTTCCCTCCAAATTTTGCTTTAACTGTATCTCACAAGTTTTGATACACAGTGATTTTATTTTTGTAAAAGTTCTGAATTGTGTATTCTTCCTTAACCTATATTATTTAGAAATAAAACTTAATATTACCAAATACATGGCACTTTTTCAACTAGCTTTTTTACTGACTTACGGTCAGAGAGCCAAAATGTGTGTGTGTGTGTGTGTGTGTGTGTGTGTGTATTCTCCATATTCTCCACTACTGGAAATGATGTAGATATAGAGGTACATATGGTTAAAGCTATGCAGAGAGTTAAAGATACACAAAGAGATTATTATTTTTCAATGTTTCTATAACCTTATGTGTTTTTATATTCTTGATCAGCTTAATTATTTATATATTTATATATGTGTATATATATATAATATATAGAATAGTTTAAATTCTATTTCAGTTAAAGACCTCAGGTTGTTTTTTTTTTCTTCTTTGTTGTATTTGCACATTAGATCTTTTGGCATTCTTGCAATTTCAACTTTTCAACATCATTTTGGTTCTGCTATTTCACTTGGATGCAGGGTAAGGATCCTTGAGTTTTATAACCAACCTGATAATCTGACTTGTAACAGATGAGTTTAATCAATGTACATTCATTGTGATTATGGCATCACTGGTGAATTTGGACTTATTTCCATTTTCTGATTTATTTTTCGCTTTTTGTTTTCTTTTTATAATATTATTTCTTGATCCTTTCTTAACTGACTCGCTTCCTGTTTGGGCTGTTTATTTTTATACTTGGATTTTTCCACCTATTCATTTAAAAATCAGATTGCATTGTTATTATTTTGGTGATTCATAAAATCTTGAATTATGTAGTATGTTTACATATAATTAAAACAATGAGTACAGCACCCTGAGAACCCTTGAAAGCTGCACATCTTATTTTTACACAGAGCTCCACTTTTACCCTTTTAAACAAATAAAGCATTTTTTTGGTAATCAATAGTTAATTAAATTTGCCAACATATTTCATTAAATGCTGTGTTCATTCTTGTTTCTTATGCTCCACATCTTCCCTCTGTGGTCACTTTTTTTTTTTCTTACCAAAGAAAAATTCTTTTAGTGGATGTGAATGAGAAATTCTCTTACACTTTATGTCTCAGATTCTCTTCATTTTGCCCCTACTCATGGATGATTTTTTCATGTATACAATTTGACATTTACTTATATTTTTTCTCAGCACTTCTAAAATACCACTCCATTCTCTGTGGCATCAACTGTCACACTAAAAGGTTGCTGTTTGTCTAGTTGTTGTTTATTTGCAGATAATTTTTATACCTTCTCTGTTAACTTTTAAGATTTTCTTTTATTCCCAATGACTCATTTCATATAATAAGTCATAAAGTGAATTTATTATGACTTTATACTCAGTATGTGAGGGATAATCTTAAATTCTAGAAATTTTATTAGAAATTATTTTTCACATACCGAGTATTTAATATTTCATTCTCACTTTCTTTGTAACTCATACTAAATACATACTGGAGCTTCTCAATGTCATATTTCTTAGCTGCTTTTCCACACATTTTTGTCTATGCTGCATGATAAATGAGCACTTCAGTTCTCCAAGTTCACTTTTCTCTTTGTGACTGTGTCATTTCAAGGGTCTGTCCAATATACTGTATTTTTATTTCTTTGAATGCATTTTCATTTCCAAGATATGTGATTCAATCTACAAGTACATTATTTTATTCCTCTCATTTTGTCTCACACTTTTCTGTTCTTTTAACAACCATTTCAGGGGTGCCTGGGTGGCTCAGTTGGTTAAGCGTCCGACTTCAGCTCAGGTCATGATCACACGGTTTGTGGATTCAAGCCCTACATTAGGTTCTATGCTGATGGCTCAGCTGGAGCCAGTTTCAGATTCTGTGTCTCCCTCTCTCTCTACTCCTCCCCACTCGTGCTCTGTCTCTTTCTGTCTCAAAAATAAATAACAAACAAAACAAAACAAAACAAAAAACCCAACCATTTCAAAGTCTTTCTCAGGCTTCTCTACAATTAATCAGTGGTTTATGTTGTGATCATTTGTGTTCTGTTCATTTGGTTGTCTTTCTTAGCATAACATTTTTTTCATGAGTTGAAATTTTGGTTCATAAGCTAATTTCTAGTAGAGATTTTTAAAATTTTATTTCCTTTTCTTCTTTCCATTCTTATTCCTGCATGTCTAATGGACTGAACTGCAATAGCCTCCATCCAGCCTATACAGAACTAGCTCTTCTGATAGTAGAGACTGCCATGTATGACATTAATACTACTTCCTTCGGAACATCTTTTGTGAAGTCCACATCTAGCTTAGGTGTCACTTCAATGCTCTTCCTCTTGGATACTATAATATAATTGCTATTTCTCTTGATTTCTGCCCCCAGCAAGACTGCATGCTTTATAAGGGCAAGGACCTCACCATCTGTTCACTGTTATATAACCAGCACAGCAGACAATGCTTGAAACAAAGTAACACTCATTAAATAGTTGCTGAAAGAAAGAAACAAATGTTTGCACCACTGAGTAATGTGTCTGATGGTACTGCCTCTGCACCATTTTCTCAGGACCCATGTGGTTAATTTTGGAGCTCTATGGGTCATGACTTTTCTAGGTGGCAGATGCTTACTTCTAAATAGTGATTTAGTAAGCACTTGGCTTCTAATTCAATCATTTCTTCTTTCTGAGTTTTCACACTGGATGGATCTGATGGGCCAGCAGCTATGAAACCTGGTAGGTGAAAAGGATAATATCTGTACCCTACATTTTGTTCCATTGGTATAATTACTACGAAGGTTACAGATTAATTAAACCTGCTCCTGGTTATCATAATACACACTTCGAAACCCAAAGCTCCTGGTTTCATTCTACACAGTCTTGTCATTTCTTTCTGAATAGAAACCAACTAAAATTAGCTCCAAATCATTACTGGGCTGTCAAAATGGGAGTGTCTTCAGCATATTCACTTTCTGTCAATACTACCTGAACATCCTAGAATCATTTAAACCTCACAAGCAGCTATCATTTCCTTGTTAACTCTATAGCTTACTGAAGGTCACAAGGAGATAGTCTGTAAAAACACAAAACAATGTCTCTTGATTTTTACAAAGTATTCTAAATGATTCTATAAGTACTCTAAGGTATTATATATTTATTTATACATACTGTTTTGTTTTCAAGACCTCTGATAATTACTATAATGACAAACATACGTGTTTCCTTCTTACCCATAAGAAAATTGTTTTTGTTTTCCTTTGTTCTCTTTCAGATTCAGTAGTAATCTTTATCCCAATATTTATGATAATATTTCTTTTCTAAAGAAAGCTTAATTTTTATTAAACATGCACATTTAATGAAGACAAGTCATCATTTTTTTAATCCTTTAGAACAGACACAGAAACACTATCTGCTAATAGGCCTTAAAATCTATATTCACCCTATTTCTGTTTTTTTTTTATACAGTGGGGAAAATATTTTTTTAATGTTTTTTTTTTAATTTATTTCTGAGAGAGAGAGAGAGAGAGAGAGAGAGAGTGAGCAGGGGAGGGTCAGAGAGAGAGGGAGACACAGAATCTGAAGCAGGCTCCAGGCTCTGAGCTAGCTGTCAGTACAGAGTCCGACACGGGGCTCAAACCCACAAACTATGAGATCATGACCTGAGCTGAAGTCGGAAGCTTAACCAACTGAGCACCCAGACACCCCAAATATATTTTTAAAAATTTAGTTTTAGATTTTTTTAATCTCTGAGGTATTTGAATATTTTCCTAAATTTATCATATTTCTGATAAATTTTCAAATTCATCATAATTATACACAGAAAGATCACAGCCATGGTTTCTTTCAACTATTATAGCATATTTATAGTACATCCTTCATGGCCTATAGAAACCAGCTTAGTATATAATTTATGTTTTCAAACCTCAATTTACTTGAAGCTTTCAGAAGTCATTCATTCCATATTCCAACCTCTCAGATATTTTCCTAGTTGCACATCTTTTTATACTAAAAGCCATTTAGTCTTTAGTGGGCTACAGATTGGATTTCTTTTTTAGTTTTATTTTAACTCCAATATGGTTACCATACAGTGTTGTATTAGTTTCAGATGTACAAGGTAGTGATTCAACACTTCCATACATCACCTGGGGCTCCTCCCAACAAGTGCACTCCTTCATCACCACTACCTATTTCACTCATGCTTCCAAACAACCCCCCTCTGGTCACCATCACTTCTCTAAAGTGAAAAGTCTGTTTCTTGGTTTGCCTTTCTCTCTCTGTCCCCCTTTGTTCATTTGTTTTGTTTCTTAAATTCCACATAAGAGTGAAATCATATGGTATTTGTCTTTCTCTAGGTGACTTATTTCACTTAGTATTATACTCTCCAGCTCCACTCATGTCATTACAAATGGCAAGATTTCATTCTTTTTATGGCTGAGTACTATTCCATTCCATTCATCAATCCATCGACACCTGGGCTAGTTCCATATTTTGGCTATTGTAAATAATGCTGCTATAAACATAGGGCTGCATGTACCCCTTTGAATTAGTGTTTTTGTGTTCTTTGGGTAAATACCTAGTAGTGCAATTACTAGATCATAAAGTAGCTCTATTTTTAACTTTTTGAGGAAACTCCATATGATTTTCCACAGTGGCTGCACCAGTTTACATTCCCAACAACAGTTCATGAGTGTATCTTTTTCCCCACAGCCTCATCAACACTTGTTGTTTCCTGTGTTGTTGATTTTAGCCATTCTAACAGAGGTGAAGTGATAGCTCATTGTATTTTATTTTTTAAGTTTTAATTTAAATTCCAGTTAATTAATATACAGTGTAACATTCATTTCAAGAGTATAATTTAGTGATTCAACGCTTCCATATAATATCTGGTGCTCATCACAAGTGCCCTCCTTAATCCCCTCATTGTAGTTTTGATTTGTATTTTTCTGATTGTTAGTGATGAGATGCATCTCTTCATGTGTCATTTGGCCAGGTTACAAGATTAGATTGATGGAAGAAAATTATGATCAAGAAAAGATGATTGATACACCTATTAACTTCTTCCAGAAGCTGCTCCTTTCAGAAGGTGCACATAGAGAGTCACTGAAGTTCACATAATCAGTATAATCACATTAGAAATCACAATGACAACGTGAATAAAGTTTACTGCAACCATGGATTATGAAACACTCAAAATTCTCAAAAGTTATAAATTTAAATCTGAAGACTATCAAAAACAAAGTATATTTAAGTAAAGTATATTGTTGATTAAAGTATATTTGATGCTTAAGTGTTGAAAGATAAAAGGGAAAGTCAGAAGCAAAGAAAACAAACAAAGAAACCATAAATTCATATACTATAATATTACACAACCACCTAGGGAACAACAGATTAGGCTACAAACTATGTGAAGAATTTGAATGTCAGTTCTTAGACTCCTGTGTGTGTTTCTATGATGATAAACACATCATTGTAACTTAAAATAATTTCTTTCTACACAAACTGTTAAATGCCTAAAATCCACAGAGTGAAAAAAGACATACACTTTGCCTCAGAGAATTCACAGACTAATAGAAAATGAAGACGAATTCTGATGATAGATACATTTTTCTGAATAAATCCCCAGTTCTTCACATTACTGAATGATGCATACACTTCTGTACTTTATAGTTACAAATAAGTGATCTCTTTATACTAATCAATAAAAACCTCCATCCCAATCAGGCATTAATATAAAGCCTGTCATTCCCATTTGCTGATGCACACAAGAAAAGGACACTTAATTGTTGAGTGTCACAAACTGGATATTCAGTTTGAAAAATAAGTACTAAAAAATGCTTATAAAATATTTGGTTAGAATAAATAATCAGGTGATGAAGCTTCATTTATTCTTTATTAACATAAGAAATATTAACTGGCTTCATAATGAACAAACTACAGAGAATCTTCTGTGTCTGCTATTTTCTTATCCCAAGCAGGTCTCCTATATTATGTCTCCCCTGTTTCAAAAATTTAAATAATGAATCATCACCCACTCCAAAAAGGTTCATCAAAGACAGTAACAGTAGGGGTGCCTGGGTGGCTCAGTCAGTTGGGTGGGTTTTTCCTCTTCCGTAACCTGTTTTGTGTTCTCTTGCTGTCAGACAGCACCTCACAGGACCATGGTCTACTGGGATAAGCCAACCTTCCCTCCCAATGTAACTGAGCCCTTGGTGGCTACTTCAGGTTGCAGTTCCTTTTTTTTTTTTTTCTTGGCAAATAGCAGGAAGAACTATCTCTCTTTGGTATGATTAAATAAACTGACCAATATAGTCCTTATCTCTATGTAGTTCTCTAATGGCACAGAGAGCCCCTGAACACCCAGGTAGACATGTCAAAGTTCAAGTTTAGTGGGGTTGTTATAAAGTTCTAATTGAGGTTTACAGTGTGAATCTATCCTCTCCTCTAGATTCATAGAGCTAACTAGGTATAAAGTAATTGTCCATTTGTCCAATTTGTAAACCAGTCCTGACAATGCTGCCTCTTCACACAATCTCTCTCTCAAGAACCCATCCCCTTGTCCTACCTTCACTTGTCACAGCATTGGTTCAGCTCTTCATCACTTCTCACTGGGGCCATGCACTTAGCACACAGTTCTGTGTGGGACAATTTGCCCATATTTCTATAAGGGGATATTTTATAAGCCCCCTGTGGGAAAGCATCACATCTGACATGACTTTTTCTGTCACATTATAAACTTCCAGGCATATACTCGATAGTCTGAACAAATGTTTATAGAAAGAGCACATCTCTCGGCATTTCTTCCTCTCCTAGGTCTCGTCCCCCCAATCTAGCTTTTACAACGCTACCCAAATTATCTTCCCAAAATATAAATCTGATCAAGGTATGCCCCTGGCTAAAATCCCTTTACTATGCCTAAAAGCCTTCAGGATAACATGCCAACCACCTGCCTGTGCTGCCCCAAGGGAAATCTCATTAAACTCCATCCCTACCAAAGCAGTGCCCTACACACCATACTCTCTCATGCACACCTTCAAGACTTTATCCAAGCAGTTCCCTCTGTCTAGGATGCCCTTGCCACCTTGACTCCCCAAACTAATATCTACATTGTTCAGAGCTCAAAGCAAGTGTCAATCTCTCCAGAATTCATGCCCTAACTTTTCTGTCTGGATCAGATGCTTCTCCGGGCTTCCAGAAAACTCCAAGCATAGTTTTAGCACAGCATTTATCACATTGAATGATAACTATCTGTTGACTCATACATCTCACCCACTTTGAAAACTCCTTAAAGGCTTGGGTATATCTCATTCACGTTTGAATTTCTGCTGCCTGGCACAGTGTTTGAAAATATATTAGTTGTTAAATAAATCGACAAATGAATATAGGAATGAATGAATCATGCTTTGCATGATTTGTCATTTCCACACCCACTGTGCCATTTGATTCTCTCTTTAGTCCCATGAAATTAAATATACAGATACCTGAGTCCCTATTATGTTGATAAGAAGACAAAAGGGTATCTACCGCAAGATCATGCCACCAGTAAATCAAGGATTGAAGTTTCTTTTTTATCTAAGATTTTATTTTTCTTTCAGTACTCTGTACACCCAGTGTGGGGCTCAAACTCACAACCTGGAGATCAAGAGTGTCATGTTCTACCAACTGTGCTAGCCAGGTGCTCCCCAAGGATCTAAGTTTCAAATCCAAGTCTCTCTGGCTTCAAATGCAGTGTCTATAATGTCAGTATTTGAGGATGCCTTAGCAGTTCCTCAGCACAGAAATTTAGCCACCTCATGGGCCAAATTGCCCAAAACTTATTCTGTACTCTATGAAGTACATGGTTATTCACCTCAACCTACCTGAATTATCTGAATTTCTTCTTCATTCATCTGCAGTCAGCACTATGCTGGTTCTGTCTGTAAGTGGCTAACTCAGATAATCAGAGCACTATGCCAAGGATAGCAGAAATCTAAAGTCAGGACATATCTATGAAACTAGGTTGGATTCATTCATCCAACACTCTACACATCTTCTTAACTCACACCAACTTCCTAGCAAACAAAGTCTCCTAGGCAGACAGAGACTAGTTGAGATAATGTGGATTGATCCTGGCAGATAAAGAAATCTGTTCACTGAACCTTACATTTTAAAGTAAATAAGAAAATGAAACAATTCCAGAAGCCAATTACTCTGCATATCCAGGAAGACAGTTACAGAGGCAAAAAGAGAGAGAATTTCCTCCAGCTTTTGAAAGTATTTTCTTAAATTCTAACATCTGTTCATTACTGCTGTAAAGAAAATTAGTAGTATCTTTATCCTTTTAAATCCTCAGTATTACCTACTGACACCATTTTTTTTCCTCTTTGCTTAAGTCTTTTGTAAACTGGTAGGAGTCTACACACTGCATTTACTAACTGATTCAAAGGAAATTCTAGAACATTTTCAAAATAAAAGCTACAGTTACAGTAACTCCTATTTATAGAGTCTATTCTGTACCAAGAACTGTGGTAGAGGCTAAATATTTGTTGACTTACTTATGAACTCAAAAAACACATAAAGAAGTATTATTTATCCCTTTTTAAATATGTGATAACTAATTTGCTGAGAGGTTATAGGGTTTTCTCAATATCCTAAGTCTACTAACTAAAAGAATTTGACTTTGAACAAATATATCAGTATGGTACACAGTAAGTACTCAATATTTTTATGTAAATAAGCCAGCTGTGGTTAAACCTGTTTTTACCCTAAGACGTTGAAGCTATTCATAAAATGATGCTTACTGACACTGCATTAGATTTGACTGTCTAAAATACTTAGTTAAGGAATGTACTGCAAGGGTTTTGGTGTTTTTTTTTTTTTTTTTTGGAATGTACTTTGGGGTTTAATCACATTACTTTCACCTCAGTGGCCAGTGTACCCTGAATGTTTAATTATGCTACTGGTTTTATACTTAATCAATCTTTTTCATTAAAATCCAGTGAAGCAGACAACTGAGATAATTACTGCAGAATCATCTTAATTAAAAATTTTAGCTTCTAATTAAGAGTCATTGTTTATCTCATCAGGAAACAGGACTCATGACAGGGTTGCCCTATTCGTTAAATTTTTTAGCCATTTTTGAAGTTGGACATAGCATATGATACTCCTACCTACATGAGCATCTATGTTCACACGTGCACATATGCTCAAATATATTTAGGAGTGTTTTAACTGTATCAGGGGAAAATAATAAAAAGCATGAACTCCAATAGAAATTCTGTCAGTGAAACCCTTGATCCAGTATTTATGTCTCAGCTAATTACAAAATGTTCAAAAGTGAATTATTTATACTTCCATTGCTAGTTTGAATACATAATTATATTCACAACTGAACAAAAGCTGCCTTAAAACTTCTTCTTACAAGTTATGAATTTAAACAAGGATTGTGACCATCCATTCAAGTCTCAGCAGCATAAAGAAATAATTATTATTTCCCTAGACTCCCATTTCTGGAAAATTTCTTTGCACCATGAGAATCATACAGATAGGACTTCAGAAGTAAGTCACAGTCTCCTTGGGGCATAGGAAGCTCCATCCATCCAGATGGTAAATATAGCCATGATACCTTGTCCCTGGAGAAATGCAGCTTCATTTCTTCCTGCAGCTGCACAGAGCCTACAAGTGCACGTGTACTGTGATGTAAGTCATAACCATACACTGGCAAATGTTTTAAGTAACTATCTTTTGCTTTGACAGTATGAGACCATTCTTAAAATTTCACAATGATAATTCATGAATCCAGTGCTCTATTAAGGGTAAAATTAGTCACTGGAATAGGCTTAAGGATAATTTAAATGTGATACATAAAAACCACACTAAAAATTCCTATGTGGAACTATTTGTAAGCCAAATGGATTTCATCAGCTATGACAACGACAAGCATGGCCTCTCACAAAATCAAAGTTGACAACAGGCAGGCAAATATTTTGAGCTTACATGGAAAAATTACTTGATTTTTCATGCCAGCAGTTAGCTGACATAAAAGGTATGGAGAAGGGGAGTGGGGAGTTAGAGGCAAGAAATAAAGTTCAATTCATCTACAATAAAAGTTATAAAACTGTCCCCTGAGGAGGAAAGATGGAGGAATTTGGAGAATGACAACCTACCCACCCTGCAACAATCAAGTGCTTTCTTTCTCTCTCAACAACTTATATTGCTCCCCACCCTCTTCCTCCAAGAGCAGTGAACACTACAGCTTTCTAATGAAGTAAGCAAATACTTGCTCTGCAACTACTCTTGGACAAGGGACATAGGATGATCTTTGAGTGCTTAGCATCCTCCTAAATGACTTCAAAAATCCTTTCAAATTGGAAAGGGGATTAGGGTAGAAATATAAAAACTGAAACTTTCCTTGAAGAAATCTTGGAAGTAATTAATGCTCTCAGTAAATGGGGGAGGGGGGGAGATGGAGGTAGAAGAGAATTATAGTCTAGGGTGGGATCTTTTTCCCCAAAGTTACTAAACACACCTGATTATATTATACCAGACTCCCTTGCTATGAAGCTTTATTTCTCGGACATAAAACAAACAAAAAGCATAAGCTTAAATATGCACATAACGCAGACTTCCAAATAAATACCAGCATTCAGATTTTTATACACATTCAAAGGTGCATTTTCTTCTGGGAGCAATTTGTACATAGTTCTAGATGCTTTCTCTTCCAGAAAATAAGAAACACTACTTAGCATCCATTTTGCCAGTGTAAGCAATGGGCATGTTAAATCCTGTCTGCTGCACCATGGCTCACTGTTATTACAGCCAACACATCACCTGGACTTGTACTGTATATTGATGCTGAAAGAATCCGTTCAGAGAAATTATTGACTGGCAGCAGATAGCTGATAAGGAGAGAGCATCATTATTTTGCAAAATGGTCATTGCAGGGTGCTGTAAATTAAAAATATAACCAAGGAATGTTTCACAAATGTAGCACGTTTTATAGCAAAGGGGTGGATGAATAATGTGCCTCTGGAGACCACGCACTTTTCTTTCCCTGCACTGTCTGTGACATACAGGACAGTGTTATGTTGCTGGAAGTGTCCAGCTACCAGGGTTAATTGGCTTATAAATTCTTCTGGCAGCAGAATACTGATGGCTTGATAACGGATTATTAAAATAAAGGAGCAAAAGGGCATAAGAAGAAAGATTTTCAGAAAGGTGTTGAGGTTTCTAATTCCCAACTCAGCTGTTATGGAAAATAAGAATAACTAACATTAGAGTTACAATTTCTTGAGTATTTACTATGTTCCAAACACTGGATTTACATACCATACAGTTAATTTTATGTGTCAACTTGACTGGATCACAGTGTCTGCAGGTATTTAGCTAAGCTTTATTTCTGAATGTGTCTTTAAGAGTGCTTCCAGAAGAAAATAAACATTTGAATCAGTGGACTCAGTAAAGCAGATGCACCTCCCCAATACGGGTGGGCATCATCTAACCCACTGAAGACCTCAATAGATCAAGAAGGTGCAACACCCAAAAAGCAAATTTAAAAATGGGCAGAAGAGATGAACAGACATTTCTCCAAAGAAGACATACAGATGGTCAACAGATACATGAAAAGATGATCAACATCACTCATCATCAGGGAAATGCAAATTAAAACTATAATGAGATATCATCTCCCACCCGTCAGAATGCCTAAAATCAACAACAAGAGAAACAACAGATGTTGGTGAAGATGTAGACAAAAAGGAACTCTCATGCCCTGTTGGTGGGAATGAAAACTGGTATAGCCACTGTTGAAAGTATTGTGGGGTTTCCCTAAAAAGTTAAAAATAAAACTACCCTATGATCTAGTAATCACACCACTGGGTATTTACTCAAAGAATACAAAAACACTAATTCGAAGGGATACAGGCAGCCCTATGCTTATAGCAACATTATTTACAATAGCAGGATATGGATATGAAAGCAGCCCAAGTGTTCATGTATTGATGAATGGATAAAGAGCATGTGATACATTGGGACCCTTGGTTGGCTCAGTCAGTTAAGCATCTGACTCTTGATTTCAGCTTAGGTCATGATCTCACAGGTCATGAGTTTGAGACCTGAGTTGGGATTTTGTCTCGGCTCAGGATGCTCTCTCTCTCTCCCTCTCTCTCTGCCTTTCTCTCTGTCTCTCTGATCTCTGTCTCTCTGTCTCTGTCTCTTTCTCTCTCAAAATAAATAAAGTTAAAAAACAAAGATGTGGTATATACATACAATAGAATATAATACCATAAAAAAGAATGAAATCTTGCCATTTGTAATGATGTGGATGGGGCTAAAGAGCATAACACTAAGCAAAATAAGTCAGTCTGAGAAAGACAAACATCATATGATTTCACTCACAAATAAGCAAGGGAAAATGGAGGAGAGACAGACAGACAGACAGAAACCAAGAAACAGACTCTTAACTACAAAGAAGAAAATGATGGCTATGGGGCGGGGGGGGTGGGTGATGGATGATATAGGTGACAGGGATTAAGAGTACACTTATGATGGGGGCACCTGGGTGGCTTAGTCAGTTAAGCGTCCGACTTTCGCTTAGGTCATGATCTCACGGTTCGTGGGTTCGAGCCCCGCGTCGGGCTCTGTGCTGACTGCCAGCTCAGAGCCTGGAGCTTGTTTCAGTCTGTGACTCCCTCTCTCTCTGACCCTCCCCTGCTCACGCTGTCTCTCTCTCTCCTAGAAATAAATAAAAAACATTAAAAAAAAAAAAAAAGAGTACACTTATGATGACCATTGAGTAATGTACAGAATTATTGAAGCACTACATTATACACCTAGAACTAATATAAAGGGGTTTTAACTATACTGGAATTAAAATTAAAAACGTCTTGAAGAAATAGATGAAGAAGGTGGAAAAGGAAAGAATTTGGCCCTTCCTGCCTGGTTGTTTGAGCTGGAACATGGATCTTCTCCTGCCTTCGATGTTCCTGGCTCTCAATCCTTCAGACTTGGGCTGAGTTATAGTGAATTATGGCTGAATTATACCACTGGTTTTCCTGGGTCCCCAGCTTGCAGGTGGCAGATCATTGGACTTTGTAAACTGTATGAGCCAATTCCTTATGAGAAATTTCTTCCTATGTATACTATTGGTTCTGTATTTCTAGAAAACTCTGACTAACAGACATACATCCCCTTATTTAATTTATGAAGAATACTCCTGTGAATAAGATATTATTATTCCCATTTTATAGATAAGCTCCATATTCTTAATTACTCTGCTCCACTGAGTCTGATCTTCAGAATATCTTGGAATATAAAAATTCCAGTTTTCTTAGAAGGCAAGGATTGTAATTATCAATATAGGTGCTTAAAGAAACTAAAAAACAGGGGCACTTAATTCATTTTTTAAAATAACCCAATAGCAAACAAACAAACAAACAAACAAAAAACTATAGGACAAATTTCACTAACTTACACTGAAATGCAAAGTAAAATAATTATTGTGAATTTCACATTATACTTTTAGCAGTATTGATGTTGGCAAGCATGAGCTGATCAGATATCTTTCAAAGCCTTTCACAAATAATATAAAAACACCACAAAGCACATCTAATGGAAACACAAAGTAAGTTGCTATTATTTTGTTTGTAATATTATACTTATCTATCTGCACCTTCAGTTGTGAAACACAACAATTTATCTCAAAAGGAGTGGAGACCTTCAGCTAACATAAGTTTCATGTTCACAAAATGGTAAAATTTCCCTAGAAAACTCAGCAATTTGTAACAATTTTGTAACTTTTAATTTACCAGAAAGAGAAAAGATGGATAGTTAGATGGATGGATAAATAGATGAGAAATAAAACAACTAAAGAAATTTTCATTTACAAGCAAACATTAGAATTTTAGACCCTTAAAAGTTACCTATTCCTAATTCCCCAAACACAATTTAGCCTCTACAGGGCAAAGTAGACAATATTTAGCTTAATAATTTCCTATTGCTCCTGTAACAAATTACAACATAACAACAACACAAATGTATTATCTTACAGCTCTGAAGATGAGAAGTCCAAAATGGGTTTTATGAGCCAAATTCAAAGTTTTTGCTGACCTGCATTCTTTCTGGAGGCTCTGGGAGAGAGTCTACTTCCTTGCCTTTTTCAGCTTACAGAGGCTGCCTGCTTTCCTTGCCTGTGGTCCTGTCCTCCATTTTCAGAGAACATCACTTCAACTTTTGCTTGCAACATCACATCTCTGTTTCCAATTCTGTGTCTCTTGCCTTCTTCTTATAAGAACCCATATGATCATGTTGGGTAATCTGGGCTACTCTTCCCATCTGAAGATCCTTACCGCCATCAACATGGCAGTTTTGCCACAGAAGTTAACATACTCACAAAGTCTGCGGATTGGGACGTGGACATCTCTGGGAGGCCATGATTCGGTCTACCACAAACTTTCTGTTAGACAACTATGACAGCTCTCTGGGGAAAGGAGGGAAGCCACGACCTCATTTATCTAAGGAAGTAACTTATTACTAATCATAAATGTAGAGAAAGGAAGCTAGACCTAAGGGATCTCCCCTAGAGATATTTACTCATTTGGTGAGCTCATCCAGTTTAAGTCTTAAATACCATGTACATGCCAAGGATTAAAAAATTACCTCTCCTGATCAGATTCTATAACCAACTACCTACTCAACATACCCACTTGGATGTCTAGTAGGCACTCTGACTCAGTATATCTAAAACTGAGCTCCCCACTCCCTCTTTCCCAAGCCCGCTTCTCTTGCAGTCTTCCCTACCTCCATTAAGAGCAAACTTCTCCTTCTAGTCATTCAGGACAAAAACTTTAAAATTATCCTTGCCTCCTTTATTACTTTCACAGCCTACATCCAATCCATCAGCAAATCCTGTCAGCATTCCATTCAAAATGTATCCCCAGTCCCATATCTTCTCATGTCTCCACCCAGATCCAAGCCACGGCCATCCCTCTCCTGTGTTCTTTCAATAATCTACTAACTGGTCACTTTCCCTTTCCTCTTCCCCCTATGGCTTATTCTCAACATAGCAGCCAGCATGGCCTTGATAAAACCTGAGTGTGGTCGATGTTATGGGGTACCACTGAGATGCCCCCTTCAGAACTGAACTACTTCCTATGAGCAGCCCGAAGCATTGGCTGCCAATGGCTTACAGCTGAATCTTCTCTTAGACTTGTCCTCATCCAACAGGAGCTGCCTCATTGACGTTTTGACCTTCCCTTAAGGTGTAAACAATGACTCATCAATGTGGAGATGCAAAAGCTCCACCCCTTTTCCTCAATGTGAAACACATCTAAATGGCCATGCCAATCGCAGGACCCTCTGTGGATCAGCTGAGTTCTCTGCTGCAATTATTTCCCATTTCAGCTCTTCCCTCTGCCAGTCCTGCTCCCCAACTCCCTCAGAGGTGTTGCTTCTGAGAACATTTGCAAAATAAATCTCCTAAACACAACTATGCATCTCAGAGTCTGTTTCCAGGAGAACTAGACTTAAGACATTAAATCAGATCACATCACTTCTCTGGTCAAAAACCTCCAACTACTCTCCATTTCATATAAAAGCTAATGTCCTAAGAATGGCCTAAAGGTCTTAGGTAAAATGGCCCCTGTTGCTTCATCCCCTACTACTCTTGTCCATGCTACAGTAACCAACCACACTCCTTCCACTGGCTGTTCCCTTTTCTGGAAAGTTCTTCCTCCACAAATCCACACTGTTTGCTCACATCCATCTTTACTGAAATGATACTTTCCTAGAGAGGCCTTTCCTGACCATCCTATGACAATAGAATTGCCCTGCACTCCCACACTCCACACCCTGCTTTGTTTTCCTCCACAGCACTCACCCTAACATATGCGGTAAGACACTATTTACTATATGTATTATCTAGCTCATCTCACTATGAAGCATTTTGTCTTTGATTTGCTGCTATATCCTCTATGCTTCAAACAGTGCCTAGTACATAAGAGGTCCTCAAAATACTTGTTGAATGAATGAATGAATGAGGGCCAATTGTGTACCAGACACCTCTCTGGGTTTATTTGCATATATTATCTCATTTCATACCTACAACGACCCTGAGAGAAAAGTAATAGGATATCCATTTTCCAACTGAGAAAACAGTCTCAGATAATCACACTGGAATATCACATACAGAAGTGATAAAGCCCAGATGTGAACCCCTGTTGGTCTAAACACAAAGCCATATCCTTTCCACTATACTAGGCATTCAAGTACACACTTCAAGCACATAAGAATGACTACCTGATTGACTCAGAGAACCTGTCCCACTGCAGCTACATTACTCTCTTCCCAAACAAATGCAATCTCCACTGAGAAGACAATTTTAAGAAAAAGGTAAAGAAATTGAATGAGACTGAAAGCATGATTGTCCATTTTACAAAATGTCCATGTGTTTACTGTTACTGTAGATGGTGTATACAATATTTAAAATTCCTAGCTTTCAACAAGAAACAATGAAATCTGGCCATGTGTAGCAACATGGATGGACCTTGAGGGTGTTATGTTTAGCGAAATAAGTCAGGCAGAGAAGGACAAATATCACATGTTTGCACGTATAGGAGGATTAGGAGGAACTTAACTGAGGACCATGGGGGAGAAGAAGGGAGGAAATGGTGGGGGAGAGGGAGGGAGGCAAACTATGAGAGACTCTTGAATGCTGAGAAACAAAGTGAGGACTGATGGATGTGGGAGGGAGGGAGGAGATGGGCATGGAGGAGGGCACTTGTGGGGATGAGCACTGGGTGTTATATGGAAACCAATTTGACAATAAACTATTTGTAAAAAAAAAAAAATTCCTAGCTTTGTAGTAATTGCTGTTGGATGTGCCCACAAAAGACTAATTAACATGCAGATAACTTCTTACACACACCAGACCCTTCCTCAAAGCTAATTACATGGTTAGTGGCACTTGGACCAGTAGGGGGCGGGCAAGAGGCACATGTGTTGATAGAAAACAAAAGCATGGGTTTTGTATCTGAGTTAATGGGAAAGAATAACTCTCTTTCTCCCACTTAGCAAAAGAAAGCTTTCTAAAGGAAGTGGATTACAAGAGATTTCTGAACTCCAGAGAGAAGGAAGTTTAGCAAGTTGACACTATGGTCTTATTCAGTGCTCAACACCCATTAACTTCAGAGAAAGCTTCTAGGCTGGATCAGTTGGGCACGATGCAATGCAAATGGGAAATGAGCCTGACCCCACCACAAAAACCTTTAGCTCCATATACATGTGGGTCTGATGGAATCCACTGACATAAAAGGAAGGTGAGAAAGCTCTAAATTGGCTTTTACCATCTAAGGATGTTCACACACAAAGCATGCATTGTACTCACTAATGAAAGACATGTGCTAGAGTGGTTACACATTGCAACTGAATGAAAACTAATGACATGAAACAGCCGCAGTGCTTCTAGACTGACCCCTGTAAAACCTCAGGCCTGACTTGTAACAGGCAGCGCTAAACCAATTTATCACTGAATTATGCATCATTTAATAAAGACTGGTGTGACTCAACCTGCCACAAATGCTAAAAGTTTGAGGAAATGGCATCCAAAGTCCCCTTGTCCTTTTCCCAAGCTCATCTTTAACCCTTCAGTGACGGATGGACTGACTGAAGTAAAAGTTGAAACTTTATAAACTATACTAAATAACCTTAGGGTAGTCTGACCTTGTGGTTCCTGGGGTCACTTACTTGAAAAGTACTACCCTGGCAGAATTAACTCCTGTTTCTGTAGTTCAATGGAGTGTGAATTAACTGCCCATAGTTTAGGCTCTGCCCATAGTTTTACATTTTAAAAAAGAATCGTGTTAACTCCATCATTGTCACAGAAACAAACAAACAAACAAGCAAATCAATGCATCACAGGAAGATGTTTCAATAGGAGTGAATAATGCAGGGATGAGACTAGGGACACCCACATTAATTTTAGACCACTGGAGAGAAATGATTTTAGCAAAACTGCAGTGGAAGTCAAGGAAATCATAGTAATTTCTACCATCAGTCCCATACAGAAGGTTTTTAGTAATACTCAAAGAATATAGTTAGATATGCTCTAGAAATTTCCCCAAATCTTTCCTTATTTTATTTTTCTTTTCAGGTATACAATCATTTTTTATAAGAAAAAATTTGTACCACTTTAGGAATGTTTAGGTGCCTTGAAGTCTTAGAAAGCTTCTTTTTTTCTTGACAATGCACCAAAGATCATGTTTCTCTTTAAGCAAAGAAAAAAAGTGAATGAAGCCAAAATGCATTTATTATTAAGTTCAGCAGCCATAGGTTATGTTGAAAACTGTAGTACTTGCAATGCTCCTTCATCTGGGAAGACACTCTATTAAAAATCTTCCCATTGTGCTTTTGCATTTCATCCCTTCTTTTTCTTCCACCAAGGTAATGAAAGCATCAAGAGTCTCTGCAATATTGGATAAAGAAAATCGAAAGGAGCATTCACAGTCCAGAAAACTGTTACCAATCATTAAGAGTTTGTTATTAACTTTTGTTTTTCTTGAAGTACTTTATTATTTTAGATGTTTCAGACCAGAAAAAATATCTGGGATGAGAGACAGAAACTATTCTAAGCACTTTACATGTATTAACTCCATATGTACTCAGAACAATAATAAAGATCCTATTATTATCGCCATCTCACAGCTGAAGAAACCAAGGCACAGAGAGGTAATTTACCCAAGGTCAATAGCTATAAGTGGTGGAGACCAGATTCAAATCAAGGCAACCATACTCCAGAGCCCATGCACTTATTCACATCATACTATCTTCAGAAAGGCAGTGAGAACAGCCTGAAGCTTTCATTTTAATATCAACAACAACAAAATTATTCAGTCTCTGTGTATTCTTATTAAGGTCCCTACAGGTGAGATTATATATCTCAGTGAATTTCTCTCAAGTAAAATAAAGTGGATCCTAAATGCATTTCAAAATTTTATACAAAATATGAAGTATTCTTTTACTAGGGTAAAGGTGGTTAATTTCAGTTAAAATAACAAAGCATTATAATGAGAAGAGCCAGGATGAGCTGTTCAATCTTTTAGCTTCATTATTTTCTGGGTTTAGTAATTTCATGTTTCAAAATCACCACATCAGAGATTCTCAAAGCAGGTGGCACCAAAGCAGGTTTTGACTATCTCCATTCCAATCGTATTTGGGAGATAAGCAACATACAAATTAGAAGTCTAGCAAACAGAAAATAGAAAACAAGGCATGTTCTTCTGCAAAAACTGAGTAAATCCTAAATTAATCATTTCAAAATCAAATGTCTACCTTTTAAAATTTTTTTTAAAGTTTATTTATTTTTGAGACAGAGAGAGACAGAGGATGAGTGGGGGAGGGCCAGAGAGAGAGGGAGACACAGAATCTGAAGCAGGCTCCAGCCTCTGAGTGGTCAGCACAGAGCCCCATGCGGGGCTTGAACCCATGGGGGGGTTCATGACCTGAGATCATGACCTGCGAGATCATGACCTGAGCTGAAGTCGGACACTTAATCGACTGAGCCACCCAGTCGCCCCGAATGTCTACCTTTAAAAAACAGCAAAATGGAAACAAAATTTGGCAGGAATATGGATCCTCTCTTTCCAATCTGCTCTATGATTCAGCCTCAGCTTTCCCCTCCCATTTTTGGATGTTTGACCTCCTAGCAGCTTTGATTTGCATTGGCCATGATTTGAAAGGGCCTTACACATCTTTTAAGCATTTTGATTGTTTACATGGAAAATTTGAAATCAGTATCTCCAGGAACTCTTGAGAAATCTGAAGAGGAAAAAGCTTAAAATCAATTTCTAAAAACCAAATTCCAGAGTAAAATAATAAAGTCACATCCAATAAACAAGTAGAGAGATGATCATCCTCTACAGTAAATATTATTTTCTTTGAACACTTTGCCCTCTGTTATTGCAAACAATAAAACAAATGCACATGCATGTGTGTGTCTGTGTGTGTGTGCATACACCCACATTCTTTTCTTTTCAAAGGATTTGCTCTTGGCAGAAAAGAGTAAGGATCCTACTGAAGACCTTGGGTCATGAAGGAAGTAGGTGAGGGGCCACTCTCTTGGCTTCTGTTTGGTGTCTGAAGATGATCTAGAAGTAATACCGAAGGGTCTTTCTCTCTTCAAGGTTCTGGAGGCCTGTACCAGTCTGTTCTTTATTTTACCTTCTTCTGATCCAGTATGATGCTCTGTACTTCACAGGAGATTGATTACTGTTGACTGGTTTATATTGTCTGGCAGAGTTAGGGGGAAATTTGAAAGTTAATGAACAATTTAATACTCCAGAGGATATCTGAATCATCTGGAGAATTTCAGTAGTATAGGCATGACAGCTCTGATATACGTAATTTTAAAAAACACTGGGGGTACCGGAAAGCCATTTCTTATCACCCAAATCACTTTAGAATGAATCTTGACAATGATCAGCAATGATACATTATGGGTGGCATGCCAACAGAGCCCAAATGTGAGATGTCAACCATGAGCTAATGTTTCTCTGATAGGTATGATTTAAAGATAGACCATTATGGTCTTCAACTATGCACAAAGATCCATTTTATAAAATACTATTATTATTTAATTATGAATGTGGCAGTAGGCTCCAGGCTTTTATGTATGCCCTGAAGCTATCACTAAAATATTTCAGATAATATAAAAGCATGTACCTGTGTAAATGCTAATAATAACAATACCATGGCAGAGCAGAGCAGAAAGTTAAAAAAATAGACAGAGCAGAACTGTATGTGGGGGCTCTGGTAATTGGAAGAGTCAATGGCCATATGATTCAAGAAAATAGTCTCCCTCGAGAAGGAGACTGATTGTCCTGCATTTATACAGCAGCTAACCAACACTAAGCACACTTTCCTTTGCATATTATTGGTGCCAGCCCGATGAGGCAGAAAATTGCATCGTGTCATTTAATTTCCCAATCTTTGTTTTCATTGTATTAATCTTTTGGCTTTGCTTCACTTTATAATTTGAAGGCTCAGCAAGAAGCAAACCAAATGGAAATTCAGCTTACTTTCATGTCTAGCTGAATGTGTTTGGTGCAGTTTCCAAAAGTTTAATTCTACGTAATACTGTCCATGAATAATAATAGGCTTCTTCTGTATGCAGACCTATTAGTGTTTATTAAGAGTTGCCTTAAAGTTTCTGGGAAATGTGCCCAAAAGTCAGTCACCAAAACATGATTAACAAATTGGTTACAGAAGGAGAACAGATAATTTTTAAAAACAGAAGTATATCATCCTGTCAAGAAATAAGAACTAAAACCCTCAAAAATGGATTTAACCTAAGTGAACTTATCTTTTTCTTTCTTCCTTCTTTCCTTTTTTTATCTTCCTTCCTTTTTCCATTTCTGGCATTCCAATAAAGAAAATAAAAGGAAATAAATACAAAACAATGTAGATAATTCAGATGCCAGTGAGGTGCACAAGAAATCAGTATCTTAGAATATAAATAAAAGCCACTCATAGTTTTTAATGGGTGACAGTGGTATGTAGAACTTTGAATTGCCTGGACTTTGGAGTGAGACCAACCTGGCTTCATCTCCTGCCATCTCTACTTGCCAGCTATGTGTGCTTTGATGAGTTGTTTAACTTCCCCAAGCCTCATTCCCGTGTCTATAAAATAGGGACTCTATAAGGAGTATCTGACAGGGTTGTTATGAAAAGTGAATATAAAATGTGTATAAACACCTAGCGCTGTACCTGGCACCTAAGACACCCTTGATGGGGCCTATGTGACATTGCTGCAGAGGCTGCTCACTGTTGCTACCACTGTCATCAATGTGTACTCAATAAAAGTGAATGAAAGGGTGTAAAAATCAGCCAGGTCAGGTTGCTTACCTCTACCACAATAACTCCAATGTCACAAATATTGCATTTGAGAATGCTGGGCTTTTAAGATGGAGTTTCCTTTTCCTCCTGACTTGTGTTATTTGTGATGACACTCGAATATACCTTCTATATCACTTTCATTGTTATGAATGTTATTATTCAACCTATCCACTTCACCAAAGATGCTGAACTATTGATTCCTTTATGTTTGTGGGTCAATCAAAAACATGGTTTATAATGAGGCATAAATAACAAAGAAATACCAGAGAACCAAGGAGGAATGCATGAAATCACATCTGGAGTAGACACTGGGGTCACTAAGCTTCTCAGATCTCATAATCATTAAGTCCCTCTTTAAGGCAATATTCTAAGAAGTCCAATGGATCTTACAAACATGAGTAAGAAGAAAAGAAATAAAGAGGGAAATCTACTACACTTCCTCAAATAAAAGGAAGGTTCATCTGAAAATCCCTTTCTAATTAAAATTGTCTAGTTCTTTACTGGTCACCAATTCCTTTGATAGATCTCGACTCATGTGGCACACCAGCCAAAGCAGGTGTCATTGAGTCCATTTTATTTTTATTAAAAAAATGTTTTTTAGTGTTTTATTTATTTCTGAGAGAGAGAGAGAGGCAGCGTGAGCAGTGGAGGGTCAGAGAGAGAGGGAGACACAGAATCTGAAACAGGTTCCAGGCTCTGAGCTAGCTGTCAGCACAGAGCCCAACGTGGGGCTCGAACCCATGAACCATGAGATCATGACCTGAGCCGAAGTTGGACGCTTAACCGACTGAGCCACCCAGGTGCCCCATTTTAAAGATGGGAAAAACTGAGGATGGGGAAGGTTATGTGACATGTCCAAAGTTATATAACTACTAAATGGCAGATTTGAGGCTTGAATCAAGGTCATCTGACTCCAAATACAGTGTTCACACATCACACTGGTGCTTAACCCTTCACAACTTAAAACCTTTGCAATCTCTATTCAGAGAAAAATACAGTGATTAAAGAAACAGCCTGAATATCCATAGAAATGGACCAGTAAAGGTTACTTTCTTAAGAAGAACATTGACTGTGACGTAATTGTTTTTAAAGAATTTGATAAGAAATAGAGGTAGAATTTTTTGGTATTTATTTTTGTTACCTTCCCTTTGAGAAGAGATAGAGGTAGAATTTTTTGGTATTTATTTTTGTTACCTTCCCTTTAAGTAAAAAAAAAGTGCCACATCGTATCTTTTTCTTTTTAGCTCAAAAGATGGGAAACACTGTTTTCTCATTTTCCTCAGATTCCTATCATGCTATTTGTGCCAACCAACCCATTACAAACTGTAGAAATGACATCCTTCCCTGAGCTGAACTCCCCAGGCATCCACAAGTAGCAACTGAAAGACCCTTGGCTTCCTGTGACTTAAACTTTACTTTTTCAAGAGTCCCTGTAAATAATGCCAAATTACAAGAACTTGCACTCCTAGTCAGCTCAAAATACCTGCTAAGTTTGTTACTATACATTCTTCTCAAAGTGAGTCATCACTGTTATAAAATGAATTGGTCTTATATAAATGTCAATTCTGGGTTATATTTGTCAAGAAACCCAACCTGTTTCTAATACCTTGTTTGAAATCAGAGGATGGATGAGCTTCTGTCATACAGTATGACATGGTATAAATTTATCTAGCCTATTTTTGCCCAATGGTGAAGGTGCCTTAGGAACTTAATTACCAGCACTTTGTGCTACCTGACAAGCAACTTCTTAGCTCCATGAATGCTATCCCAAATAGTTAATCATGAAGCTATCACAGATAAGGTAGAAGTATGCATGCATCATCAGGACAAGTAAGTTATATATGTAAAAAAAAAAAAAAAAAAAAGACCATTATGAGTTCTGTAGTTAATGTTTAAGATTGTTCTTTAATGCTATTACCAACTGCCTTTTCAATTTTTCCCCAAGATTTTTTTACCTGTTAAGGTATCTTTTATTAGCTCACTTCATTTCCTATTAGCCTTGGAATTTAACAAGGCTTCATGGCAAAGCAGGTCTGGAAGAAATCTTATTAACTTTCCCTTAAGATAATAAGTCCCATATGGAATAAAGAAAGAAATCCAACTCCCAAAAGACAGCAGTCATTAGAGTCAATGGAGGGTTAATGTGATTTTTAATAGGAGACCCATTACAATTCTCAGGACCCATAAAGTTGGTACCACACTGGGCATCTATTTAAATATAATCAGAGTGGTTCCATTATTACCCTCCCTTAAGGAAAAAGTAACATCTTTCTCCCTACAGTCTCAGATTTTTCTCAGGGAATTATATAAGGTCTGTCATCTCTTTTCTTATAAATAAACATGACACTCATGTTTGTCTTTCCTGAAAATCTTTCACTAATTAAAAAAAAAAAACCTTTGTTCCATTGCACATCAGAAAATGAATTTGAATTGAGAATTAAAATAAGTGGCTCTAGTGTGAAAATTAGTAACATAAAATTTATATTTTATATAATTTTACATAAGGTATGCATGCATGTAATGTATAAAAATATGTTTTCTACCATAAGGATTGCTGAATATTCCATACTTCATCTAGAGCCTCCTCTGGAAAGCATCAAACCTAGAAAGAAAAGATTGATGATACAATGCAAATAACTAATTCAGAAAACTAAGAATAATTTCTATCATTGAACTTGCTTGAAAAAATAAAGACTGCCATTTGGAAAAGCCTCTGGAGAGTAAAAGTACAGTCAAAGAGAAGTTATATTAGAGATGATAGGGCAAATGTTACTTTTGGGTTTGTTTTTAATTTTTTTAATGTTTATTTACTTTTTGAGAGAGAGAGAGACAGAGTGCGAGTGGAGGACGGGCAGAGAGAGAAGGAAACACAGAATCTGAAGCAGGCTCCAGGCTCTGAGCTGTCAGCACAGAGCCTGACACAGGGCTTGTACCCACAGACTGTGAGATCATGACCTGAGCTGAAGTCAGATGCTCAACTGACCGAGCCACCCAGGCACTCCAACAAATGTTAGTTCTGGATTCAGAAAACCTGGGATTGGATACCCTAACTGGATGAGTGACTTTGACCAAATCATTTCACTTCTATAAGCTTTTATTTCCTTGTCTGTAAAATGAATCGGTAGACATGATCAGGGACAACAAATAGATATCTGAAGTCCCATAAATAGTAAACTAGTAGGGGCAGACTGGAGGACAGAGTGAACCCACGCTCAGCAGGAAAGACTATTGTTCAGTCAGTAATGTCTGCCAAGGAAGAGGAAAGAGGGGGCATGTGAGCACGAATTTATCATCACCAGATTAAAGGATTCCTAAAATTCTCTTTCAAATTCTCACTTTACTTGATTCTATTAAACTATCACCTAGAAGAAATTTATTTTCTGGTCCAGTATTTTTACTTGCTACAAATGAATGTTCATCTCAGCTCATAGCAGAAAGATGTGAGCCACTAACTTTGGAAATATTGAACAGTATGATGCCCAAATTGACAAAAGAGAGACTCAAAATAAAGAAAATGTGGAAGAAAAGTTGGGCACAGTGGGTCTGAAGATTCCCTATGTGTCTGAGAAGTTTCTAAATGGAAAAAACACTGTTACTCCATCTTGCCCTCCCTCACAGACAAACAAGCAAACACCAAATTAACTCCATAAAAGAAGAAAATTGTTTAAGTTGGTAAAGATTTCCCTGGAAATGATCCATTTCCCCCAATCCAATGACATAGCAATATTCATTGCTTATAATGAAGTATAAAGACTGGATAATGCAGATTAAAGTATTGCCAACGTCAAGGTTTACCAATAAGCTGATTTGCAAGACAACAATATTTCATATCATGTGCTGTAATGTTATATATCAATGTTTAATAAGCATTTCATAAGTTTTGGCAAGCAAATGAGAAATGGATTACCACAGAGAAGTGATGAAATATTTATAATGTACAATAGCTACTATTACATTGTAGCTGTTCAAGAAATCTTAATAGTAAATTGAATGGAAATATAATGCTGTAATGGATGTGGAAGTGTTCAATCGGCCATTTATAATGAAATATGAAAGTGTTTAAAGAGAGTAAATACATTTGTAATGGTTTTTGATTAGCTATAACTATATATGATTCAACCATCCATTATGAATAGTGTACAGATATTATGATGGTGTATAATATTAGAATAAAGTGGCAGCCTTGGAGAAATTTTTTAGGAATCTTTAGTAACTGTCAAAAATTAAATCTTTTTCCAAAGTATCATTACTTTGGAAAAAATTCTTACACTTACCATACTTTCCTAAGAATTTTAAGTTGCATTTCTTTAATAGGTGGTCCATATTTGTGGCTAGTGGGACTGTTTTTCATTTTTTATAAATCATATATTTGACCTCTGTTTTTGTTCATATAAGACTTTCTATTTATAGTGATGGGCCAAAAACAACAAAGAATTATATCATGCGTGCTCATTCACACACACACACACACACACACACACACAAACACACTCTACCAGGAAAGAAAATATTCTCTAAAATTAAGACAATTGTATAGAATCATCAAAAAATTTCAGTCTCTGTACTGTTTAGTACAATTACTATATCTCAAATGACCCTTCGTTCCTTCAACAAACACTTCACACCTCTGTTTAACACCCGTAAATAGTTTTCTGTTTCCACAGGAAACAGACAACAGTCCCTACTAGGCCTACAGACTGTGTCAAAGCTCTTGTACAACCTGTAGCCTCATAACTCCATTCTGGTTCTCTAAGCTCCAGCTGCACCTGCCTTCTTTTGAGACCTCAAAATAAGTCCATCTAGTTCTTGTGTCAGATGCTTCACATATATTCCCTCTGCCTGAAACACCTCTCCTGCCACCCAGCCCCATTCTTGCTTCAGAGCTCAGTTCCTTCATTACTTCCCACATGCTGGGTCAGGCTCTCCTACAAGGCTCTTTCAGCACTCTCTACTTCTCTACTTAACCCCTTGTCACAATCATAATTAAATAATTAATGGCATCTGTAAGTTGTTTCACATCTAATTCTTCTACTAGAATGTAAACTCCATGAGCGAAGGGACTGTGAAATGTCTTATGTCTCAATTGTCTCCAGCCTGGGGAATGTATCTTGCATATAACAATCTTCAATGAATATTAATTTATTCAAAGGGTAAATTAATGGGTATATAAACAAAAAGCCCACTCACAGACATTGTGCCAGTTACTAAGAAGAGAGAAACAAGGTAGAACCCAAAATTACTTCTGGGGCACCTTGGTGGCTCAGTTGATTAAGCATCTGACTCTTGGTTTAAGCTCAGGTCATGATCTCTTGGTTCATGAGATGGATTCCCCTATTAGGCTCTGTGCTGACAGCATGGAGCCTGCTTGGGATTCTCTCTCCCCTCCCCCCCTTAAAAATAAATAAATAAACCTTAAAAAAAAAGAACCCAAAATTACTTCATTAAATCTGAGTTTGGTCTCCTAGAAGCCAACTGCTGTAATCAGATCAGAATATTATTTGTAAGTTCAATTTTTTTTTTTTTTTTTTAGGCTTGTAAAGTGTTCCTGCCAGCATACTGCAGGTCAGAACCTATGATATTTTTACCTAACCCATTCAATTGCTTATTAAGACAGATCCTGGTTCAGGATCTGGCCTATTTTATCTATCTTTGATTCTATTAATAGCTAAAATTTCACTCTCTAAAGGTAAATCTTAATTGTACAAAAAAAACATTCTTGTATACTTCACCTCTCCTTTATTCTGGGCAAAGCAACAAACAAGAAAACAGCATAATAAGAATAATGGGATTGTGCTAGTCAGAGATTTCCAGAGAAACAAAACCAAAAAATCTATTTATGTAGCTATCTGTCTATCAAGAAAGAGAAAAAGAAGAGATTTAAAGGAATTGGCTCATTTATCTTAAAAGGCCACTTGGCCTCTCAATTGTAGGGGCTGACAAGTCCAAAATTCAAAGGGCATAGTGGCAAGCAGGAAAATCCAGCAGGATTTCTACATTATGATCTTGAGACAAACTTCCCTTCCCTCCAAAAACCCTCATTTTTTACTCTAAAAGTTTCCCATTGATTGGATGCATCACACTCATATTATGGAAGGCACTCTCTTTCACTTAAAATCAACTGATTGTAAAAGTAAATCACATCTACAAAATACCTTCATAGTAACATCTAGACTATTGTTTGATGAATTGGGTAGCACACCCTAGCCAAGTTGACACATCAAATTAATCATCACAAGGACTCAGACAGATTGGATTCTTAACAAACATTCATTCCTTCCTATCCCCAATGAGAGGAATATACTTTCCTGCTCAATGAATTGACAACATTTGCTTTGGCAAATAGGATACATGCTCATTCTGAGACAACTTTTTCTGTGTGATTTGATGGCCTGACTGTTCCCTAGTGTCCTGAGAATGGGTTTGTTACACAAAGGGACTTTCTTTTATTTTAGACCCCAGAATTAAGTAGAGCAGACCAAAATCTAGGCACCAACCTGGATCAGAGATGAAGTATAAGCAAAGCCACTATCACTGAGGCACCACCACTGACATGTAACATGAGGAAAAATAAAACCTTATTTATTACATAAACTACGGAGATTTGAGGACTGTTTGTTTTACAGAAATATCACCAGCAAAAGCTAAACTAATACAAACACTTTTGTGAAGCCTGCCACATTTGATAGTACAGCTGATCCTTGAACAATGCAGGGATTAGGGGTAACTGACCCCTGTACAGTCAAAACTCCATGTATAATTTTTGATTCACTAATAGCCTATTGTTGAACAGAAGCCTTACTGATAACATAAACAATCAATACATATTTTGTATGCTTTATGTAACATATATACGCTATATAAATGTGTGTGTAATATATACTGTATTCTTAAAATAAAATAAGCCAAAGAAAAGAAAATGTTAAGAAAATCATAAGAGAAAACACATTTGCAGTACTGTATTTATTGAAAAAATTCTGTGTATATAGTAGATCCATGCAATTCAAACCTGTGTTGTTCAAGGGTCAATTGTGTAAGGCATTGTATTCAATCCACTTATGCTTTCCAATAAACCATTTATGTTACCAATGATAAATATCCATTAGCTTTATGAAGCTCATTATTACCTGGATAGATGCACAGTATGGCCTCTATGGTAGAGATTTTATGTTTTACACAACATAATGTAAGCAGAGCTATTTAAAATTTCCTTAGGATTCACTATGTTTCAGACAATCCTCTGAGTCTAGCATCTACAAAGGTGTGTATGACAGTTTCTCCCTCTAGAAGTCAATAGACTAGGGGCACCTGGGTGGCCTCCGACTTCGGCTCAGTCATGATCTCGTGGTTCGTGGGTTCAAGCCCTGCGTCGGGCTCTGTGCTGACAGCCAGCTCAGAGCCTGGAGCCTGTTTCAGATTCTGTTCTCCCTCCCTCTATCTCTGACCCTCCCCTACTCATGCTGTCTCTCTCTCTCTTTCAGAAATAAATAAAACATTTTTTTTAAAAAGAAGCCAATATACTAGTGAGGAAAACTGTACATGACAATGTGTAGAATTACAGGAGTGTCACATTAAAGTATACCTTATGAATTATGGCTATGCCTCTCTGCTGCAGCCTTCTGACCAAAGCCTTCCTCCCATGCCTTAAGACTTGACTTGTTACTACTTTCTTCTATTGGCTTCTGAGAAAGATCCATTGCCTTAAAACCAACATCCATATACTCATCTTTTCATCTAGACATATATCTTTTCTCTTTGTTAAGAGAACACAACTGAATGACAGACACAGTCATGACTCAGAATCCCATCTTTCCTCCTAGTCTATGAGTTCCTTTTGAAATTCAAATAGAAAGAGCTCTTCCCAACATTCAAAGTGTCTGTCGCCTGTCCCAGCCAACTCTACAACCTTACCTCCTACACACCCAACATGAGTATTCTACTCCAGTCAATTTCCTCACTGCTGCCCCAATGTGCCCACCATGCTGAGTACAAAGAAACTTTTGTCTGTCAGCTTCACACTCAGACTTCTCAACTTAGCTTTGTGGTGTTGGCACTGGGCTCTACAAATCACGTCTCTGTTTTGCCAGGCAGGGGCATTCAGGGAAAGGACTGGGAAAAGAAAAGGCTCTTGCTATTTCCTATTTCCTCCCTGCTTTGGTCAGACTGAGGAAGAGTCCTTTGCCCTAGAAGGTTGCAGTGGCAGTTCTAGTTTGCTGCATTTTTTAATTCCCAGACTTCCAGAGCCAATAGATACCAGCACAGTCCCTCTTCTGTGGCCTGAGTCTTACCTTCTTGAGATCACTCCTCCAAACTTATAAATTCTAATAATCCCAAATTCTTCTCTTTGTTCTACCAACCCTACAGATGACTGCTTCCTGCAGTCAGTGCTTCTTGTCACACCTCTTCATCTTCTTTCACCTTTTCAGCTTTCCAACACCTGGTCAGTAATTCTTTACAAGAAATTCTCCCTGATAAATAAGTGGTATGGTTTATGCTACCTGATTGGATCCCTACTGATACACCCTAATATAGCATACTTCCTCTTAATTCTTGATTTTTGTTTTGGTTTTGCTTTTATTCCATGTTTTCTCCTCACATCAAACAAGTGGCTGCACCTCTTTTATCCTCCAGTACTTGACTCTAGTCATGGGTCCTTGTGGAAGGCTTCTGCCCCAACCATTCTCTCCCTCTGAACTCCAACAGTATGGTGCTTACAGGAAGATACACTCTCCGTGGAATGCAACATTGAGGACTGGAAAGGAACATTTCCAGGTCTCAGAAAGCTGGTTCAGGGCACTTGGGTGGCTCAGTCAATTAAGCCTCTGACTTCAGCTCAGGTCACGATCTCAGGGCTCATGAGTTCAAGCCCCATGTCAGGCTCCGTGCTGACAACTCACTGCCTGAAGCCTGCTTCAGGTTCTGTCTCTCTCTCTTTCTCTCTCTGCCCCTCCCACATTCACACTTTGTCTCTTTCTCTCAAAAAAAAATGAATAAACATTTAAAAAAATTTTTAAAGAAAGCCTGGCTCAAGAACCAGCTCTGCTACTCACTAGTCCTATGAATTTGGGTCTTTCTGGGATTCAGATTTTTCTCCTATAAAAGGGGGGAAATTGGATTAACTATTCTCTCAACCTCCTTATAACTGTACTCTTTCAGAACTCTTTGTTGCATTTCTTTTTGGTGAATACTGTCTTTCCAAGAAGATTATATCTGCATTAGGCCAAAAGCTTTGTTTGAACTAGCTGTAGTATGCCTCCCATCCCACCCCATCCTTAGGATGCCTGGCACAGCTCTATGGATTAAGAACACAGAGAGGGATCTCTAAACCTCTTCCAACTAAAATCTCAGAATTGCATGGAAAATCTGTGTAAACCAGAAGTTGCAAATTAGTGGTATGGAAACCAAATTCTGCCCATAAACATTATTTGTTTGGTCCACGGTGAACTTTTGTTAACTAGCTGCCATGGTTTTAAAAGTAGATTTCATATACAAATTTAAAATGCATTCTTTAGATTTCACAAACGAGAAAATTTATGATGAGGAGGTAAGGGAAATTGTCCAATGTCAAGAACTCCATCAAGATGAAAATGGTCACTGAACTATGAATGTCTCTTTTGATTTTGGAGTTCCTGAACTTTCTTGCTTCTGTAAAATGATACCATGAAGTGGCGATGGAGGAAAGAGTGCTATAACAAAGGAAAGTTTAAATCTTGAACTATATTTGTCTTTGTCATTTGCCAAATTCTCTCATTTATCATCGATGTACAGCAGGTTTTAATACTCTACATAAGACTGCCTTTAAACATTTTCAATGCAATTTTATTTTCAAGTAATTATAAGTGATCGACATTTCATTTCATTTGTATTGGCATTCATAATTCACAGAATTCACTATGATTGATTTTGAAGAAAACTGATACCAAGGTACTTATTCTCTGTAATGTAAAATTAATAGCAGATGCATGACTGAGGAAAATTTTTTCCTGCTGTTTTCATAGCTTTCAAAACTCCTGGACTCTACTCTGTGTATCTCCCAGATGCTATGTTGTCCCTCTTCCCTATTGAACTCACTGCAGCATTTAAAAGTGGTAGCTACTCTCTGCTAAAACTCTTTTGTTGCTTTCTGCTTCAAAGTAACAATAGCAGCAACCATTTCCCCAGTCCGAGCCCTAACTATGTGCCACATAGCAGATTAAGTGCTTGATAAATGCTATCTTGATTAAATACAAGAGAAACTTTGAAAGTAATACTATCCCCATTTTGCAGGAAAAAACAGATGAAGTTCAGAGACAATATATAGATTGCCATCAATGACACTGTTAGCATGAGGTGGCACCAGTGTTCTTGACATGGTACCACTTCTCTGTGTTCTTCCTTCTTCTGTCTCCTCTACTTCTTAGCCTCTTTCACAGGCCCCTCTTCTTCTGCTGGACCCTAATATGTTGGTATTTCCCAGGCTTCCATCTTCACCTATGTCACTGGCAAATTTAATACACCAGCTGTATATGGCCATCCTGCTTCAAGGAAGTATATACTTGTAGTTAGAAGGGGATTCGGTGCCCACTGATACTCACTCTATCTCTTTCCAGCTATATGATCTTAGACAAGGTACTTAATCTTTCCAGGCTTTATTTTCTTATTTAGAAATAGGATAATAGAGATATCCCAAAGATTAAATGAGATAATACACTTAAAGCAACTAGCATTTAATACATATTCAATAAATATTATTAATATTAATATTATTATCATTTTATTACTATTATCATTATTCTTATTATTTTAGACTTCCTGGTTCATGTCACCATAAGTATCCCAATAGCCCTTCAAACTCAACCTGTCTAAAAAAGGTTTCATATGCTCTTGCAAGCCTGCTCCTCCTCCACATTCTCTTTTATGGTGAATGGTACACTGATTCATTCAAATCAGAAATCTAAGTAACATCCTGCTCCTAATACAGGCACTCTCCTAGGGATTGAAGAAAAATTCTCCCAATCATTAGCTAACCTCTGGAATTTATCATCCATACTTGCATAAGAGGGGTCTCTTTCAAAATTTCAAATCTGTTCACATCTGCCCACCTCCTTTAAACTCTCTCAGTAGATCATCATGATCTTTAAAAGGAAATTCAAGTGCTTCAGCAGAGCATACAGCCCTTCAACATCCAGTCTCTGCTGATTTTCCAGTCTAACCTTCTACCCCTCCATTCCCCAAAGGCACAAAATTACTACTGATGCCCTGAAGAGAAACTAGTAATTTGTGTCTTAGAATGCTGGCAAATGCAGTTTCCAAGAGTCAATAGAGGCCTCCTGGCTAACCTTTCCTGCCCTTCTAAATGCTGCTCATGCTCTCTTCTTTCCACATCTCTGACAGCTCCCAAAGTTTGTTAGGCCCCTCCTGGGTAGTGATCACAGCCTGCCCTTACCTGTTCCTTAGCTGGTTCACAGAGCACCCTTGTTGCTGGTCATGCTGCTCAATCTTACTTACTAGACTCTGGGATTCCTGAGTCATTCAGCAGCTCCATAACCTAGATCCAAACAGTATCCAAGAGAAGCCTGCCAAGGAAAACTCTGCTAGGAACTCCAGCTAAGTTCTAACATAAAAAGCAGGCCTGTTGATGGTACAATTACAAATCTGTATGTGCAAATATAAAACTTTAGTTCTGAGAACAACTTTCAAAGTCTACTCAAATCCTTTTAACTTATATACAAGAATCAGAGAACTTAGGTAAGTGACTTATTCAAGTTCATATAGCTGTTCATACAATCTAGGCTCACCCTAGAACACCTGTTTAGAAAAAGTAAGTGATCTGAACCTATGTCTCAAAGTAGAACACAATCACCCTCCAAGCTCACATAACTAATGTCTTCACTTATAATCTGTCATGTCACAGAAGAGGTCTTGGACAGTGTGGAGAAATACTTAGAAAATAAGACTTTACAGCTAATGGAAAAATCCTACGATGGTGGAAAATGGAGATTGTGAAGTAGACAGAAGTATCAAAGCTGAAAACAGGTAGGCTAAAATCCCTAGAGAGATTAAAATTTAAAGCACTGCTATAGGAGTTGGTGCATTTTCTGAAAGTGGATTACAAATCTGCCTGCAAACTACTTGGCAGCCAACACAGAGAGGCAGGTCGAATCTATTCTTGAATCATAGTCTAAGATAAAAACAAGCCAGTGGCTCAGGAGAAATCTGAAAGGAATATCTCCCATGGGTCTTTGTGAAGGAAAAAATGTGAAATAGAGTAAATGATGTCTTTAAAATAATTCTGAGTTTCACAATATTATTTGTATAATATTATTCGATAAAGGCCCAAAGCCTTAAGAAAGTGCAGTTCAGGAAAATTGAAAGGAAAATTGGGTGAAGGGCTAAATAAGATAGAATGTATCTATTTCTCCACACAAAACAGGCTGTGCACTCCATAAGGGCAAACAGCCCCTGTCTTGTCCATCACTGTGCTCCTAAATGCACCATCTCCCATAGTAGAGAGTCTCAATAGTTCAAAATGCTCAACCAAAAAACCAAATAAATTAATCTCCACCTCAGTCAATCAAATGAGGAAAGTAAAATGTGAGAAGTACAGCTTTTCAAGGAAGGACCACATTATTGACTACGATCCCAGCAGACATCAGTTCCAGGCCTTACATTGGTATGCAAAGAATTTGAACAACAGTTTCAGAAGAAACATTTCAAGTTTGCACTTAATATTAAATTGGAAGAGACAGCAAATAATGAGAAACAAAGGAGGCAGATAAAAGGGTTTTAGATATTTCAAGTACCTACCCAGCTAATAAATGCAAATGAAGTTCAGTGCAGATAAGCACAGAATTATGAGTCTGGAAGCAAAGAAGAAAAAGGAGGACTATCTGCTTAATGGAAATGAGCTGCACGGTGCTGACCAGGAATGAGATCTGGGGAATTATTGCAGAAGAAATCCCTCAAGCTTTCAACTCACTTCGCTACAATGGAAAAGAAACATGATGATGAGCTGTATTAAACCACAATACACAACTATCAAGTCACGCTCCATATTGGGTGAAAATGAAACCACAGCAAGGAAAGAATAGGATTTTTTCTTTAATTTAAACTCTCATTCCATTCAGGGCAAACCATCCTCAATGATTTTTTTTTACATCTCAACCTTAAATAATTGTCTTCTCTCAATTTATTTGGAATTTGGTTTCTTATGATTTGCTTGTATTCTCTGCCATTTTCTATATCATTCCACAATTATTCAAGGATCGGCAGAACATAGCCATCATACCTGATAACAGGAGCCATCAATCTAAAAACTAGAAGACACTTGGGTTACAAAGGTTGAGTATTTCTTCTGACAAAGACTTACATTTTCTTTATTGGTCAAAAAAAGAAACATAGGTTCATAGCTTTTAAAGCAAGAAGACATTCTAAGTACCAAGTAGCTAATACTAATACCATGTTACAGCTGAGTTTCTCAGACTCAGAAGTGCAGTGATGTCACCTGACCACATTGCAGTTTACTCTAGAACTATTTGAGTCAAATTCAATACACAGTTGAAGGAGATAGGCATGGTAGAAGGAATACTTAAAGTCTCCCCTGGCCAAAAAGAGATCTCCCTTTTCTGGCTTTGGTTCCTGAAATCCTATATTCATTCACTCAACAAATTAGTTCTTGAGTCCTTGCTAAGGATTAGGTACTCTTCTAAGTATTGATGATATAATAGTAAACAAAAGGAATAATACCTTTACCTTCATTGAGCTTAAGTTCTAGTAAGGGGAGAAAAACAATAAACAAATATACAAAAGAATGAGGCAGACCCTCTCAAGTAATGGGAAGTACCAGAAAAATAATGGAGAAAAACCAGAGGAGGGTGCAGGATGACTTAAGGAAAATGATCAAGAAAGACTATTCTGATAAGGTGACATTTAAAGACTTAAAGAATGAGGAGTCCATAGGGAAATACAATTATGACCTGGACAAGTTAAAACATTAAAAGAATAATCATTTACTAAAATCTCATTCTAAATTAATTTCTCAGATTTTTAATCTAATCACTTTGTAGACTTTGGAAAAGAAAAGAACAGAGAATAGATTATATTTCATATGAAGGAAGGATACAATGGTTAGGAACACAGGATTCAGATTAATGAGCAGACCCTCAATCTTGATCAAGAATAAAACAAGAGAAATGCTTCCTGGGAAGCACTGTAAACTGAAGGGATAGAAGGATTTGAAACACAATTATCAGAGTATGGTCCACTAGATTTAGTCCCATTTTCCCCAATAATAACCTTACTATAAACATGGCATTTTCTTCATCTAATCAGTGACTTCCACATAGATAACTTATATAAACTAACAGTGGTTCAGTTCTCTTTTGAAATAGGAAAAGCTGTAAGATGCTGTGGGGGGAGCCTCTAAAAGATCCTCAATGGCCTCTGCCTGCTGGTATTCATGCCCTGTGTAGTCTTTCCTCCTGCGTGGGGGTTCGACCTTGACATTCACTTCTATAAACAAAATTCAGGAAAAGTGATGAGATGTCCCTTCTGAGATTAAGTTGCAGAGACCATGGCTTCTCCCTTATGCACTTATTCACTGAGACAAGTCAGATTCCGTGCTGTGGGCTGCCATGGATAGGCCCATACGGCAAGAAACTGAGGAAGGACTAAATCCTGCCAACAACCACATAAGTGAGTTTGGAAACTCCCAGATAAGCCTTCACATGAGACTGCATCCCCAGCCAGCACTTTAATTGCAGCCTTGTGAGAGAAACTGAGGCAGAGGCTTCTACCTAAGCCATGTCTGGATTCCTGACCCATAAAAATTTTGAAATAATAGATGTTTGTTGTTTTAGGTTGCTAAGTTTTTAGAGTCGTGTATTACAAAGCAATAGATAACTAACATATACACCAAGAAAGCACTTTCAGTTTGTGTCCTTCCTCTCTTTGACATCTTGTACTTTCACCCAACACTGCTTATGTAGTAAAATTCTGTCTCCCCAGCCTTCTTGAGCAAAACAGAAGCTGAACGTTGGGACTAGAATGAGGCTAACTACAAAGGTAGCAAGTTAAAGGACAACAATAACAGATAGCCATTAAATTCCTTTTCATTCTGAATATAATCTCATAACATCACATGGGATATTAACAAACTCTTGCAAAGTGTTTGTTGTCTATAAATTTAATTGTTTGCTCAATCAGTCAGAAATTGATGATTTTCTTTCCTGTGGTTAGTCTGGGGCATCCTTAAGCTCAAGTAACCAAGGAATACCTCACCCTCTCCATCAGAAGAAGAGAAGCACATTTCCAACCCCCTGTCAATTGTACATATTACAGCCATTCTCTACTTTAGCCACTCTTTCCTGGTAGCCCCCTGAGGTTCCCAGTTTGACTTCGGCCATGCACAGAAGAAAATGTGGCAAACTTCCCACTAACACCAACAAAGAAAATTAAATCAATTAAGATCATTAAGAGTTTGTAAATCAAATTGAATTACTTTGGGATTAAATACCATCATTTCTCTAATGTATTTACCATACCATACCATAATTTCTCATTTATTTAGCTGAACCAAAGAGAAGCTCTTATTATGTCTAAATTAATAATACACTCCTTGCTTATCTTTGAAAAGTTAAGGAATTTCTCCAGAACAGTGTACAAGGTTGCTCCAATCATCCCAAAATAAATATAATACTAATCAAAACAGACAGCCCCTATAGATCACTGCCACTGGCTATTAGCTCTAAGGTACTACACAGTAGGTCTTCTTGAGCACAGTAACTATGGTGATATTAGACTTTTCAAATTCAAGGAGGCAATTCTGGACTATAGAGAACTTCCAAAAATAAAGACAAAAATTCATTTTAAAAACCTTGGAAAGTATCACTCCCTTGCCTCGTGGCCTCACCATGAGGGGAACCAGTCCAACAGAGACAATCCAAAGGAGGAAAGCCTAGGAGAATTCCCCTACTTCCACCTCTTTGTTTTAATCTTTCCACAGCATTGGCCTACATAAAAATCAATACATACATCAACTTTTCATCATCAAAAGTCTTTCAAATAAGCTATTCCGGAAATAGCCATAGATTCAAGGCCAAACTCTCTGCTGTGGCACCACTGAGTGCCAAGTAGGAACACCTAAAATAGAATTTGGCCCTAACAACACTCATCCTCTCCAATATCATTTAAAATTTGCTTTATGGGGCAGGGGGAGGACGCCTGGGTGGCTCAGTCGGTTAAGTATCCGACTTCAGCTCAGGTCATGATCTCACGGTTCGTGGGTTCGAGCCCCACGTCGGGCTCTGTGCAGACAGCCAGCTCAGAGCGTGGATCCTGTTTCGGATTCTGTATCTCCCTCTCTCTCTGACCCTCCCTGCTCACGTTGTCTCTCTCTCTCTCTCAGAAATAAATAAAACATTAAAAATTTTTAAATAAAATTTTGCTTTATGAGAAGCAATAGAAAAACATGCTTTTCTTGTAAACCATTCTTGATGTAGCTCATCTACAAAGAAATCTAATTTCAATTTTAAGGTTTCCAGGGGTGCCTGGGTGGCTCAGTAGGTTAAGTGTCCGACTTCAGCTCAGGTCATGATCTCACAGTTCGTGGGTTCGAGCCCCACATCGAGCTCTGTGCTGACAGCCAGCTCAGAGCCTGGAGCTTGTTTCAGATTCTGTTATCTCCCTCTCTCTCTGAAACCTCTCCCGCTCACGCTTTCTCTCAAAAATAAATAAAACATTAAAAACATTTCAATTTTAAGGTTTCCATTGCCAGATCCAATAAAAGTGCAAGTCTATACTTTTTTAATGTATATTTTCCCCAGTCTTATTGAGAAATAATTGACATATTATCAGTGTATAAGTTTAAGGCATGTAGCATGTTAGCTTGATTTACATACATTGTGAAATGAATACCACAACAGGTTCAGCTACCATCCCTCTTCTCATTTAGAAACAATAAAAATAAAAGAAGAAGATAAAAGGAACAAATTCTCCTTGTGATGAGAACTCATAAGATTTACTCTTAAGAACTTTCCTATATATCACACAGCAGCAGTGCTAACTATAGTCATCCTGTTGTACATTGCATCCCTAGTACTTATTTATCTTATAAGTGGAAGTTTATACCTTTTGGCTATCTTCCTCCAGTTCCTCCTCCCCCCGTCTCCTGCCAGCCTCTGTTTCTGATAACCACAAGTCTGACCTCTTTTCTATGAGTTTGGTTGTGTTTGTTTGTTTGTTTGTTTTAGATTCCACATATAAGTGGGCTCATACAGTACTTGATTTTCTCTGACTTATTTCAGCTAGCATAATTGTGTGTGTGTGTGTGTGTGTGTGTGTGTGTGTGTGTGTGTGTACCACAGCTTCTTCGTCCAGTCATCCACCTATGGACACTTAGGTTGTTTCCATGTCTTTGTCCATTGTAGATAATGCTGCTATGAACACGGGGGTGCAGATATCTTTTCAAATTAGTGTTTTTGTTTCCTTTGGATATACTCCCAGAAGTAAAATTTCTAGATCACTGGTAGTCTTATTTTTACTTTTTTGAGGATGCTCCTTATTACATTCCATAGTGGCTGTGCCCAATTTACAACCCCACCAACAGTGCACAAGGGGTTCCCTTTTCTTTACATCCACAGCAACATTTGTTATCTTTCATCTTTTTAAATGATAACCATTCTAAAAGGCATGGAGTGATATCTCATTATGGTTTTAATTTCCATTTCCCTAATGACTAGAGATGTTGAATATCTTTCTGTATATGTATTGGACTTTTATATATCTTTTTTGGATAAATGTCTATTCAGGTCCTTTGCCTATTTTTTAATTGGAATATTTGGAGGTTTTCCTACTGAGTTGTATGAGTTCTCTATATATTTTGGATATTAACCCTTATCAGATATATGATTTGCATATATTTTTCCCATTCTGTAGACTGTGTTTACTAATGGCTTATTTTGCTGTGCAAAAGCTTTTTAATTTATTATAGCTCCATTTGTTTATTTATTATTTTGTTTGTGCTTCAGGCATCACATCCTAAAAAATCATTACCAAGACCCATGTCACGGAGTCTTATTCCTATGTTTTCTTCTAGTTCATGGTTTGAACTCTTACATTTAAGTCTTTAATCCATTTTGGGTTAATTTTTGTGAGTGGAGTAAGACATGGGTCTAATTTTACTCTTTTACATGCAAATACCCAATTTATCCAATTATACCAGCACTATTTATAGAAAAGATTATCTTTTCTCTATTGAGTATTCTTGGCACCCTTGTCAAATATTAGCTGACTGTATATACTTGGGTTTATTTCTGGGTTCTCAACTCTGCTCTACTGGTCTATTGGTCTATTTTTATGCCAGTACCATACTGTTTTGATCATCATAGCTTTATGGTATAGCTTAAATCAGGACATGTGATGCCTCCTGTTTTGTTCTTTCTCAGGATTTCTTTGGCTATTCATGGTCTTTTGTAGTTCTATGTAAATTTTAGGATTTTTTTTTCTATTTCTGTAAAAAATGACATTGAAACCTCAATAAAGGCTGAATTGAATTTATAAATGGTCTTTGGTAATACTGGCATTTTATCAATGTTATTTATTCTATGCCATGAACACAGGATATCTTCCCATTTGTTTCTTCTTTGATTTTTTTTTATCAGTGTCTTAAAGTTTTCAGAGTAAAGACCTTAACCTCCTTAGTTAAATTCATTCCTAAGTATTGTATCATTTTTGATGCCTTTGTAAGGGATTGATTTATCATTTTCAGAAACTTCACTGTTACTGTATTAAAATGCCACTGATTTTTGTATGCTAATTTTGTATCTTGCAACTTTACTGTATCCACTGATTAAATCTAAGAGTTTTTTGGTTGAGTTTTTAGGATTTTCTATAAATAAAATCATGGGATTTGCAAATAGGGCCAATTTTACTTCTATATTTTCAATTATGAACCTTTTAGTTCTTTTTCCTGACTGCTTTAGCTGAGACATCTAGCACTATGTTGAAAAGGAGTGATGAGAGTGACCATCCATGTCTTATCCCAGATCTTAGAAAAAAGCTTCAAACTCTCACCATTCAATATGATGTTAGCCATGGACTTGCCATATACAGCCTTTATTATGTTGAGATATGTTTCTTCTATGCCTATTAAGAATTTTTATCATGAATGGATGCTGAATTATGTCAATTTTTTTTCTGAATATATTGAGATAATCACATGATTCTTTTCTTTCATTCTATTAATATGATATATCACATTAGTTGATCTACATATGTTAAACTATCCTTGCTTCCCAGGCATAAATCCCACTTGATCATACTATATGATTCTTTAAAGGTGCTGTGGCATTAGTCTATATTTTATTTTGATGCAAATGTTGGCATCTATATACATCAGGGATATATAATTTTTTTTCTAGTAGTGTCCTTTTTCTGGTTTTGGTATCAGGATAATGTTGCCCTCATAAAAAGAGTTTGGGAGTGCTTCAATGTTTTGGAATAGTGGTGTTAATTTTTCTTTGAATTTTTGGTAAAATTCACCAATGAAGCCACCTGGTTCTGAGCTTTTTCTTCATCAGGAGATTTTTTTTTATTATTACTTATTTAATCTCCTTAGTGGTAACAGGTTTATTTGGATTTTTTATTTTCTTCCTGAATTAGTCTTGTTAAGTTGTTTATTTCTAAGAATTTCCCCATTTCTTCTAGATTGTAACATCAGGTTCTTCTATCAGTTTTAATGTTTCATTTTCCATTTATAATTTTATTGATTTGATCTTCTGTTTTTTCCTTGTTTAGCTAACGTTTTGTTGATTTTGTTTATCAACTCAAAAACCCAACTCAGTTTCCTTAATCTTTTCTATTGCTTTTCTGTTCTCTATTTCATTTATTTCTGCTCTAATTTTTATTATTTCCTTTCTTCTGCTGACTTTGGACTCAGTTTATTCTTCATTTTCTACTTCTTTAAGATATGGAGTTAGGTTGTTTATTTGAAATCTGTCTTGCTTCTTAATGTAGGCATTTGCTGCTATAAACTTCCCTCTTAGAACCGCTTTTGCTGCACCGAAGTATTTCCTTTTTTGTTTCTCTTAAGAAACTTTTAACTTTCGGGGGCGCCTGGGTGGCTTAGTTGGTTAAGCGTCCGACTTTCGCTTAGGTCATGATCTCACGGTTCGTGGGTTCGAGCCCCGCATCGGGCTCTGTGCTGACAGCCAGCTCAGAGCCTGGATCCTGTTTTGGGTTCTGTGTGTGTCTCTCTCTCTCTGACCCTCCCCTGCTCACACTGTCTCTCTCTCTCTCAGAAATAAATAAAACATTAAAAAAAATTTTAAGTGCTCGTGTTAGCATATTCCTTACTATTTGAAGTTTATTTTTTTTAAAGGTTGCCCTCTCTCTCGTCCGATCAGCTTTATTCCACCAGGACCTTGTTTATTCTTGGTCTTTTTGGCTGCTGCACTTTTTTAGCATTGGGATTTTNGTTTCAGTCTGTGACTCCCTCTCTCTCTCTGACCCTCCCCTGCTCATGCTGTCTCTCTCTCTCTCCTAGAAATAAATAAAACATTAAAAAAAAAATTAAAAAAAAAAGAAACTTTTAACTTCCCCTTTAATTTCTTCTTTGATCCGTTGGTTATTTTCATGTGTTCATGAATTTTCCAGTTTTCTTCTTGTTACCGATTTCTAGTTCCATGACATTGGGCTCAGAAAAGACACTTAATATGAATCCAATCTTCTTGAATTTGCTAAGACTTGTAACCCAACATGTACTCTTTCCTAGAAAATGTTCCATTCGCATGTGAGAAAAATAGTATATTCTGTTGTTGTTGGATAGAATGTTCTATATATGTCTGTAAGGTCTATTTGATCTATAGCATTGTTCAAATCCACCATTTCTTTATTGATTCTCTGTCTGGATGATCTACCAATTATTGAGAGTGGCGTATTAAAGCTCCTAGCTATTACTATATTACTTTTTATTTCTCCCTTCAGATCTGCTACTTTTTGCTCTATGTATTTAGGTGCTTTCATGTTGGGTGCACAAATTGTTACAACTTCTTAATGTATTGATCCCTTTATCATTATATAATGACCTTCTTTGTCTCTTTGCCATTTTTAGTTTAAACTCTATTTTGTTGTCTTCTCAAATCAAAGTTGCTGATTGTCCTATAACACAACAAGGTTGGAGTGGAATGAAAACTGGAATGAAAGGTCTCCAAGAGGCATATTTTAGACAAATTTATAATCATGGACTTCTTAAAAGTAAAATAAGTGAACTTACAACAGAAATTAATAAACTTCAAAAAGAAACAGAAATGCACAATCAAGAGAATTCAGTATATTTGTCATATGAAAAGAGAGCTGAGACTTTAACTGTTGAAATCAAAGAGTTTCAAGGACAACTAGCAGACTACAATATATTGGTAGAAAAACAATACCAATACTGAAATGGAAGAAGTAATGAATGATTACAACACGCTTAAAGCTCAAAATGATTGAGAAACACAATGTATGGATATCATATTTACAGAAAGCAAGAGAAGGAAAAACATACTAGAAGTGTAGAAGAAGTTGAACTGGAAAAGCAAGCAGCATATGGCATTATCAAAAAGCCTGTCTCCTGAAAAACAAGTCAAGTACATAGAAATGAAAACCACAAATGAGAAATTGTTACAGGAATTAGATATACTTCAGCAACAACTAGATTCACTGAACATGAAAAAAGAGAGCTTGGAAGCTAAAATAGCACAGTCTCAGGTTAAACAGGAGGCTGTATTGCTGCACAAAGCACTTTATGAGTTGGAGTCCCATCGAGAACAAATGGCTGCTAAAGACAAAAGCATGGGATCTCCAATGGAAGAGAGAGAGAGATTACTTAAGCAGGTTAAAGAAGATAATCAGGAAACAGCCAGCATGAAGTGACAGTTAACAGATATAAAAGAAAAAATGAAGCAATGTAATGAAGAAATTAGACAACTGGATATGGATTTAGAAGACCAAGGTGAAATGAATCAGAAGAACAAGGAATTGAAAAAGCAAGAGGAAAATATGGACACCTTTATTGAGACTTTTGAAGAACTAAGAATAACTGGAGCAGAAGGCAAAGATAGAAGCCAACATTGTTATACTTTTGGAGCACTATAGTAGAAATATAAATTGTATGACATAGATATCCTGTATCACCAATCAAGAGCTGAAGATGATGCAGGATGATCTCAATTTTAAATCTACTAAAATTAAGAAATCACAAAGTACAGCTAGAAATTTGACTTCAGAGAGCCAATGTCTACAACTGGATCTACATAAAATTGAACTTCTGGAAAGTAAGATGACTGAGGAAAAGCATTCTCTGAGAAGCAAAATTAAGCAAATGATAGCTGATCTGGAAACATATAATGAATTGCCAGTTTTAAAATCATCAGGTGAAGAAAAGAAAAAGAAATTGCATCAGGAGAGAAGAGTATTAACAACCCGTAGAAATGTCTTTAAGAAAAGAACAGAGAATGGGCACCTGGGTGGCTCAGTCGGTTAACCCTCCGACTTCGGCTCAGGTCATGATCTCACAGTTCATGAGTTTGAGCCCCACATCGGGCTCTGTGCTGTCAGAGTCTGCTTCAGATTCTGTGTCTTTCTCTCTCTCTCTCTCTGCCCCTCCCCTTCTCATGCTGTCTCTATCAAAAATAAATAAAACCTAAAAAACAAAAAAGAAAATAAAACAGAAGCTAAATATAGAGTATGAGATGCTAAAAACACAACTGCAAGGAAATGAGACACATTCTCAGCTTACAAATTGGGAGAGGAAGTGGCAATACCATGAGCAAAATAATTTTGTGATGAAAGAATTCATAGCAGCCAAGAGTCAAGAGAGTGATTACCAGTCAATTATGAAGAATATGACCAAGCAGATTGCAGAGTACAATAAAAGCGTCATGGACACCTTACATATCATGAGTGAAAATTGAGTCTCAACCAGTGCAAGTCTCTGTAGTAGTGTCCTCTACTGCTAAACTCTGGACAAGCTGACTGAAAAGAAATAGCTTACCCTGAAGAGTTTTACCTAAAAATTTTGAGTGCTATAATTTTTGTGACCTCCTTGAAGAGAGACATTTTAAATAAAAAAAGAGTTCAGTACAATAAACTATTTGTAAAAAAAAAACAAAAAAAAAACCAAAAAAACAAGAGTTCAGTAAAAAGTCTGCATATTAAGTAAATAAGTAAGTAAATAAATAAATAAATAAAACTGATAGCAACTTAACTTCAATAGCATTCATAAACCCTACATTTTAATTTCTCCTCCTTTCACACTTTAGGTTATTGCTGTTAAAACTTATATGCTTTTTACAGTAACTAATAACATATTACTGTATAGTTATTTTTAATACATTTTTAACTCTAAAATTAGCATTGTAAATGAATTATGCACCACTATTACCATACTGCAGAATCTAATTATGACTATATATTTACCATTACCAATGAGACTTACACTACTTTTTTATATTTTTATGATGTTAACTAGCATTCTTTTAACTTCAACTCAAGGAACTCCCTTTGGCACCTCTTGTAAGGTAGGTCTGGTGGTAACAAACTCACCCAACTTTTGTTTGTGTGAGACACAAATGACAAGCTCATTACTAACATCATACTCAATGGTAAGAGTTTGTGTCCTGCTCAAACAAAAACTGTCCTTCATTTCTGAAGGACAACTTTAATGGTATAGAATTCTTGACTGACAGTTTTTTTCTTTCAATATTTTGAATATATCATCTCATTTACTTCTGGCCTGAAAGGTTTCTTTTGAGAAATCTGTCGATAATCTTATGGGGGCTCCCTTCTATGTAACTTCTTTTCTCTTGCTGCTCTTAAATTCTTTGCCTTTGCCTTTTGACAATTTAATTATAATATGTCTCCGTGTAGCCCTATTTGGATTCACCTTATTTAGGATCTTTTGGACCTCATGGATCTGGATGTCCATTTCTCTCCGCAGATTTAGAACATTTTCAGTCACTTTGCTTTAAACATATTTTGGTCCCTTTCTCTTTCTCTTCTCCTTTTGGATTTCCCATAATGTGAATACCATTTCTTTTCATTGTGTTCCATAATTCCCATAATTCCATTCACTCTTTTTCATTCATTTTTCTTCTTTGCTCCTCTGACTGGGTAATTTCAAATGTTCTATCCTCCCAGTCACTGATTCTTTCTTCTACATGGTCTAGTCTACTTTTTAAACTCCACTGAACTCTTCAGTTACTGTGTTTTTCAAGAATAAGATTTCTTAGGTTTTTATGGTTACCATTTCCTTGTCAAATTTATCATTTTGTTCATGACTTGTTTTCCTAATTTCATTTAATTGCCTGTCTGTGTTTTCTTGTAGTTCACTAAACTTCCTTATGAAGATTATTCTGAATTCTTTATCTGATATAGATCTCCATTTCTTTAGAGTCAGTTATTGGAGCTTTATTAGTTCCCTTGGTAGTATCTTTACCTGATTTTTTATGATTCTTGATTCCTTATCTTGAGTGATTTAGCAATAAGGCTCTTCTTCCAAACTTTACAGGTTTGCTTTAGCAGTGGCAACTCTTCACCAATACATTTGGGTTTCTAGGTTACGTCTTTGGGCAGGTAGAGCCTACTACCATGATCTATTTTGGGTCAAGCCAACTGTTCAAGCTCTGAGGACAAGGATGGGGATGTGATAATGGCTGGTAAAAGTTAGACAGGGCTGCTGGCTTGATTCCCTACCCAAGTGAGGCTGTAGAATGGACTCCATAGTTGCCTGGATTCTCTGGTAGCCTCAAGAGATAGTTGGGTATTAGTTAATTCAGTAATAGATGGTACTATGAATTAGCTTCCCTGTCCTGGTAGGACAGCAGGATGGGACTCAGGGCCAATGCAGTTTATTGTTTGTGTACTTGAAACAGGCCAGTGTACACTGAATTTCCTGCTCCAGTGAAGTCATCAGTTTCGTTCTTCAGAGAAAGCCATGCTATGCTATGTACATGGCTATGTACAAGTTCCACTGTACATAGGACCATTGGATGGGCTACAGAGCTTCCCATGTGTTCTGGTTATGTTCTTTGGTCAGACCATCTAAAGGCTATATTCAGCCCATTGCTGAATACATATTAAGTTAGCTACCTGGCACAGTGGGAGAAGCAGCCCTAATGATGGTAAAGCTCTTTGTTGATTTAACTTATACCAACCTGCACCCCAAGTTCCCTGACAAAATAGGGCTGCTGGCTTTCTCTGAAAACTATTTTTTTTTTAATGTTTTATTTACTTCTAGGAGAGAGAGAGAGAGAGGCAGCGTAAGCAGGAGAGGGTCAGAGAGAGAAGGAGTCACAGACTCCGAAACAGGCTCCAGGCTCTGAGCTGACAGTCAGCACAGAGCCCGACGCGGGGCTCGAACCCACGAACCATGAGATCATGACCTAAGTGAAAGTCGGACGCTTAACCGACTAAGCCACCCAGGCGCCCCTCTCTGAAAACTATTGACTCACTCACCCACTTCTCAGCTCAAGTGCTGCTGGACCACACATCTTCCAGCAGCTGTCTCCAGCCCTTTTGGTCTGAGAGGGCTAGAACACACTCCACAGCAGGTGGGGCTATGATTTAACTCAATGCCTGGTTGTGAGTAAACAGGGCTCTAGGGACCTCAAAATTCATTTAAGCTTCCACATCACACAGATCTGCACCCTGCTGAGTTCCCTAGTCAGAGAGCAAAACCACAGGTGAGATTACCACTTGGATACCACAGGTATGAACTCGACCTGCCAAGATCCATGTGCTGATTTTTGCAAGCTCCTCCTCACTTTCCCATCACAGTCAGATTCCCATTGGTTGAGCATCACAGATTTCCCTTTAGTCTTTGTGGTGTGAGACCAGAGTAGGGGCTCCCACAAAACAACCTTGGGGGAGCTAGTGGTCCCCACTGTGTTCTCTTTTTCCACTGAATGACGGAGGCTCAGCAGAGACCTGTTGGTGTGATGCTGCACTGGCCTGGGAAAGGGGCAATGCAGTCAGTTCTCCTACCCTTCTACTGCAGTCTCTCTTGATCTGTGTCATACAGGGGATGCTTTAGCTTCACCTATGTATTTTAGGATGCTCTCAGTGGTGTCTTGCTTTTGATCATTGTTAGTTGTTTTTTTCTTGTGAAGAGAGCTAAGTCAGGAAGAGTCTGGTCACCATTGTGGTAAAATCACCCCCCACCATCACCCAGGCATTTGCTTTTTAATCTATGTCCCTTACACTTACACTAGTGCTCAGGTATTAATGAAAACAAATGTTTGAAAAGTCAGTGATCCTTAATATCCTGCACCAAGTACAAGGAGCACAAAAGGGCAAAGTGGGACAAAGACAATGTTTTTTTAATGTGTTAATTTCCCAAGCTATCAAATAAAATGAAAAAAATAGAAAGGTTGATGTAACATCTTTTCATGAAGAAAACAAAATTGGGGTGGCTCAGGCTGATTAAGCATCCAATTTCAGCTCAGGTTATGATCTCATGGTTCATGGGTTCAAGCCCCACATCAGGCTCCGTGCTGACAGCTCAGAGCTTGGGGCCTGCATCAGATTCTGTGTCTTCCCCCCTCCTATATTCTCTCTCTCTCTCTCTCTCTCCTCTCTGTCTCAAAAATAAACATTAAACAAATTTTTAAAAAGAAAACAAAATTAATTACACTGCTTCCCTACACATTTTTTTTTCTTATCTTTTTATTCATCAGACTATGTGTTGTGCTTTTTTTTGCACTCTTTTAAAAATAATGGGGCTCCTGAGTGGCTCAGTTGGTTAAGCCTCTGGCTTCAGCTCAGGTCATGATCTAACAGTCTGTGAGTTCGAGCCCTGCATCAGGCTCTGAGCTGTCAACACAGAAGCAGGCTCCAGGCTTCGGATTCTGTGTCTCCCTCTCCCTTTTCCCTCCCTCACTCACACTGTTTCTCTCTCTCTCTCTTCCTCAAAAATAAGAAATAAACATTAAAAATTTTTTAATAAAAATTGTTCTAGACTTCATAAAAATTGGCAGTATTTTCCATAATATGCAAAATTCATCATGTTTACAGAGGAAACCTGTGAAAGACTCAATGACTTTAAAGACTACAGGATGAAACAAAGAGATGGTTGTAGAAGTTTCCTTATATCCACATTCCTTACCTTTAGAAAAAGCAAAACTGCATTCATTTGAAAAAAAGTATTCATATAAATGATACTATATTCATTATATAGAATAATAAATATATATTGGTTAAAGTGATTAATTCTGTAAATCAAAATTAAAATACTGGATGTTTTAATGTTTTCATCTTATAAAATTATTTAACATCCTTTATTAACTTTCTAGAGAAGTTCCCAAAAATATATCTACATTGGACTTCCCAATCCCTTAAAGGTATAATTTTATTAACCTTTTTTATTAAAATTATTCTGCAGTCTAAAAATAAAATGATTTAAAAATCCATCCTTCACAGGAGGAAAAACTTGTGAAATCCAAATAAAGTCCGTCGTTTAATAGTATTACACCAATGTGAGTTTCTTACTTTAATAAATGTACCATGCTTATGTAAGATGTTAGCATTAGGGGGAGCAGGGTGAAGGATATACAGAAACTCTCTACTATCTTTGTAAGTCTTCTGTAAATTTTAAATTATTTAATAATAATTTTTAAATCATATTTTGAAATTCAGTATGATTCACATTTGGAGAAGAAAAACTTCTAACATTCTATTTGGAACCTACTCATAAACGTGCAATTAGCAGACAACATGTGTTCTTAATTGACTTCTGACATGAAGCCTATTTTATAGGTCTAAAGACCACACTAAGGCAACAGGGTTATGAGCAACATGAGCACAATATATCTGTATTCTCACTCAGACCCTAGCCTTTCAAAGTCTCTGTAAATCAACATCTATTTGCAGTCACAGAAAAGTAAAGGAAGCAGTTCTTTCTAGGCTAAAATTCTCCCAGATGAGTAAAGCATTTTAATAAGCAGATATTATAAAAAGAAAAGCATATTCATGAACAAAGCAGAATACTGAGTTTACCTGTCTATGTTCATTATTTTCATGGAAATATTACATATAGAACTAATATCAACCTTGAATTATGAGAATATTGAAGACTTTGCGACTGGTAGAAGCATTATATAATCCCTTAATAAGCAGTGAAATCCCATTTACACCAAAGTTTAATGGTGTCTACATAACTGCCCAATGAAAAATCCCACTGTCAGCTCAAACGCGACATGGAAATGATTTTTCCCAGCAAAAAGCCTAAGTACCCATAACCTTCCTCTCCACAGACCTAACCACAGACCTAAACAAGAAAATTACTCAGATTGAAATGGATAAAACGTATAGCTGAGAAAACAGAAAAGTTATATTCAAATAATAGTGGACATAAATATTTTACAGTATATCAGAGAAAACAACTCATGGAATCTATAGATGATGGAGGCAAAAGAGATAAAATCTACTCAAATTTTCAAGTAATAAAAAGCATTCTGTTACCAGGAGTGTTTGGATTCCAGCATGAATGAATGGGAGAAGGCAGAACAGCATGGAGAAGAGGGTATAGAAAAGCCTGAAAAACTAACAAGCAGGAGAAATGGGAACCAGATCAGAGCAGAAACAGGTTCCACAGTGACCAGAGATACAAAATTACAGGTCATCAATTCCTAGACAAGAAGGGCCAGAAATAAATAGCTGAGTCCCTTGATATATATACCTTTGGATATTTTTGTTTAATATAATTGTACTTAAACCAATAGTATAATAATACATAAAATAATATATATAATAAGCAATATAATAATAAGGTACAACTCACATTCCACAACAAGGGTTCTTTCATTCTCAATACCTTTATTGTTTTAAACCTGAGTGAAAGAAACTCTCCAGGTCTTCATAGTCCTGCCTGTTCACCAGACTAAGTGACCACCCTGATAATGGTGTTCACTCTGTGCCTAGAGGGGCCCAGGAGGGCAGGAGGTTATAGGCTGACCCACCACTCACCCTCCAATGCAGAATGCTACTCTACCAAGCCTTGTTTCTGGGTGCTCCAAACTAAACATCACTCATTTGACTATGTTTTACTTTTAAAATGAAGTAGCAATTGCCAGTGGGCTCAAAGGAGCATAATGAAATATTTGTTTTCAAACAGAACATATGAGATTTATCCATGCTAAGAACTGCTTGTTTCTTATTATGCTTAATCACATTGAATATATGTTACAGATGTTACTTTGTATATTTCATAATTCAAAAGAAAAAAGACTGCTGAAAGTTCTAAAATGATATTTGCATACATACTTACATACGTATGTGTACATAAACATTTATACAGATACAAAACATATATATTAGCCTTTTTATCTGCTCTTGCAAAACCATCTTTCAGGAAATATTTTATTTTCACTCTGTAGTCCTCCAGAGGCAGCAAAAAGTACTGCATATTATCTTAGTTTCAGATACTCAAATATAAAAGTCACAAAGCTCTCTGCAGTATCATGCACTGAATCAGTGGAAGACAGAATAAGGAACAACTTTCAAAACATTACAGTAATTCCACAGTTCATAAAAGTTGTATACCTTATTAAGATTTTACTGTAAATAATTTAATATTAGTAAAGATGATTATTTTTAAGTCTATTAAATTAGAAATGTACTATATTTATAATCCATTACACAGGTCTCCAGAAGTTCTGAGTATACACTGAAATAAAATAAATGTTATCATTTTCTTCTTACTTTCATGACTTGAGGTTAATTGTAAGCTTCTAAAAACAATCTCCACTTCACTTGAACTAGCTTCAAATGAGAGATCAGCAGTGAAATAAGCAAATGTTTTTAGCTAGAGGTCTGGTTTCAATTAACAAGTATACAAACACTTATTCTTTAATTCCTTGAAGCGTTTTTTTTTTTTAATCAAATGATTTAGTAAAGGCATTTGGCCTGCTTTCCTAAAAAGGATTATAGATGCAAAGAAAATCAAAGTATAATGAAAATGGGGGATATTTTAATAAAATGTAAAATCATTAGACTACTCCAGACTAAAACTCATACTTGCCCAAAATATCTCCACATCTTCACATTCCCTGGGGAGGGTAGCCCCTAGAGTAAGGGGCAAGCAGATGAATAAAATAGGTCCAAACAGTGGACTCAGGAACCTTCTAAGCACTCTTCATTGTTCTTCAGCTAATACCTGTTAAATGCACCCATGCTTGTCACTGGGCCACAGGGAAACACAGATGAGCCAAACAACATAGCACCTTTCTCCTGGAGCTGACACCTCGTAGAAAGGTAGACAGCAAATCAAGTATTTGATTTACCCTTCTAATAATGGCTAGGAAGAAGAATTTGAGAAGGAAGTTTTCCAAGCTAGATAGGAGACAAATATATTTAGGGAGATGGGGCAAGTAAGGAGAGGAACATCCATCTCCTTAAATAAAAACAACAATGACTATGAAACCAAAAACAGCTTCAATATGGAGAGATCGTTCTATGTTACAAAGTATTTCACATGCATCCCCATTTAATTTTCACAGCCCTGTGGGGGAGAAGTGAGGGTAGGTTTAATTGTCTCAATTACTCAGACCAGGAAATTGAAGCTCAGAGAGTAAGTGCATTCACTTAAAGCGCCACTACCTAGGCAATTAACCCTTCTGTGGGTAGTCTTCATTGGGGTGAGCCCGGTGGGGATCATACACCCTAACCACACAAGAGGAGTCTGCTGCACTGCCTGGACAACAAAGGCCATTCCTCAGGATCAAGACTTTCCTCCTTAAGTAGCCTTCAATAAGTGTGTGAGTAGGGAGGCCTGGGTGGCTCAGTCACTTAAGTGTCTGACTCTTGGTTTCAGCTCAGGTCATGATCACATAGTTTGTGAGACTGAGCCCCACATCAGGCTCTCCGCACATTTTTTGTCTCTCTCTATCTCTTTCCCTGTCTCTCTCAAAATAAATAAAAAACATTAAAAAAAAAATAAGTGTGATAGTAGGCATGTCTTTCTTCTGGGGCCCAAAGAGGAAATAGTCCATCCCACAGCTTGAGAGGCCCCAGAAAAACAGAAAAATCTCTTACAAATGCACTTTCTCAAAAGTGACCAAGTAAAATTGTTTCAAAATATGATACTATTTCAAATTACATTAAAAAGTTTAGAGGGGAAAAAGGACAGTGAGTACATTATCTCCTTTTAGTTTTTTTCAAGGAGAAATAACAAAATTAATCAGTCCAAAACAGTTTCCTGTATCTATTGTCACATAGTAAAGGAAGACCTTTTCTTTTTCCCACCAGCTCTTCCAAAATTGCAGCACTAGATGGGATGGGTAGGTAACTTTATAACCTTTGGGGTTTTCTTTTCTTCTTATAAAACTGTCATGCTGCACACATCTCAGCAATGCGTCTGTCTTCTCTTTATCGAAAGCAGCTCTATAAAACCGAAATACAATGTAAAAGATGACCTCAAGCGAGGCTCTGTGGTTTGGCTGTAAATGAGGCGGTGGTGCTTGGCATGCAGTCCCACCCCCAGCCCCTGGTTCTGGCTCCCTGAGAGCTTTGCAGGACTGCAATGCAGTAAAGGGTGTCCATAAATGAAAGGAGATGGGAGAGGGGGAGGGTGAGAGGGAGGCTGCAATTTCCTTGTGTGCATTGAGCCTGAGCATTTTCTATTTCAACTAAATATGAAGAATCATGGCCTTGTTTTAAGGATTTCAGCAAAAGAAGACAGTTTAAAACCAAATGCCTGCTCTCTGCTATGGCAGTTCTACTGGCAGGTTGTAATTTGTCGGAGAGAGATAATGGAAACGCAGCTATGTTTGTATAATCCATGGGCTGTTTATCAGCTAGGTAAAGCCCAAAGATACAGTAGCAGCAAATCTTTCTGTCTGGAAAAAAAAAAAATCTTTCAATTCTATTGAGGAAGAAAAAGAAATTTCCACCATTTTAATAAACAATGCAGCTCCATTTCATTTCTTTGTAGGTAATTCTGAAGCAAAGAGAAGAGGTTAATGGAGGAAAAGAATCTGTGGGACAACAGGTATGCTTCATATCACATAGGGAACATGAATGTGCATTTGTCAGAAAGAGAGATGTCTATTCATTACCTGATATATCTTTGGTCCATAATTTTGAAACAAGTAATATAAATGACAGTTCTAAACATATCACTCCTTTGATATTAGGATTGCAACAACCAGAACCTTCCTTTGGGGGCAAACGGTGTTGTAATTAATGGAGCTAATAATTTGTTACATTTGCTTTGTTTTTGTTATTTCTGGCTTTCCTAAAAGAATCGAGTCATCAGCAAAACCTCACCCTTATCTGTAAGTATTAAACAAGCATTTACTAGTTTTGTAGTGAGAAATAACATACACAGATATAAATATGATTGGCTCCTTAAGAACTATGTAAAGTAAACCCTGAAAATTGCTTCTTTATTCAGATATCGGTATTTACTTCTGAGTTTCCATTTTCTAGGCTGCATATTTTACTATGAGATACAATCTTGCTTCATCTTTTCAATGTCAGCATGTCAGTCTTCGACTGAATCAACAATGATGAATATAGAGCTTATTTAGTAATAAACAGCAGGTACATGCACAGACTATAAAAACACCGTGTAAATACATCTCAGAATACAGTAGCACTAAATTTCCATTTCAGCATATCTTGCAACCAAGCTTCATAACACTAAAGAGACTAGAGTGAAATGACATTTCAGACCAGGGCTTCCCTGCATGGTTTCTATCCTGATCAGTGTCTGCACTGTTTAAATGCAAAGAGTACAACACATAAATCATAAGCTTTTTCTTCCGCTTAAACATCCCTTACTGGAATTTCATTCTCTGTAACCTCAGGTGAGCTTCAAAAATGAATCCAGCATTCAGCATCCAGCCACACAAATTGCAAACCGTTTTTGCTTTTTATCTTCAGATTCTTTAGGGGAATACTTGCTCCCTGGACTCACACAGTCCAATTTTACCAAGTCCCTGAAAGGATTGGGGTGCTTCTCCAATTCACAGAGTCCTTGTCAGGATTCAATGCAGCAATCTCCATAAAGAACATCACACAGCACCTCACACATAGCAAGCACTCATTAAATAATGAGTCTTATTTGGTATTATCATAAGTAGTGATTTTCTAGCTATTTTCTCTACATCAGAATATCTCACTCAAAATGTTATAACACACCGAGAGAAGGATTGTTACAAATGAAACTGCATGATTTTTAGGGGACCTGTATTCAAATTTTGGCTTTGCCATTTAACAAGGTCACGACCTTGAGTAAGTTACTTTAACTCACTTACCTTCAGTTTACTCATCTGTGCAATGTAGATAGTTATACTTACTTCACAGGTTTGGTGTCTGGATGAAATAACAAAGCTTCTCACCCTAAAAGGCAGTATGGCAGACAGTTACAGAGCATGGAAACTGGGTACACATGTCTGTGCTGCCAATTGCTGTGTAACCTTGAGTTCTTTATCTGTGCCTCAGTTTCTTCATCTGTAAATTCAGCATAATAATAGTGAATATCCCTAAGATGGCATTGTGAGGATAGAATGGGTTATAAATGACTTCCAGAAGAGTGTCATGAAGGTAGCAAATATTAGTTATGGTGATAACTGTCCTTTTTTTCATTTAGTAATAAGATATTTATTGAGTAACTACTATGCATCTGTCACTGTGCTAGTCACTGACAATACTAAAACAGTATAATCCCTCCACTAATGAAATTTAGAATCTGATGGGAAGATAAACATTAATCCAATAACCACATAGCTAAACGTGCACTTGCCAATAGAGATACATGCTTTAAAAAAGAAAAAGGAAAGATTTTATGAAAACATAATTAAATAGGGATGTTCACTTGGGGGAAGAAGAATTGGAACTGAGAGCTGAAACATAACAAAATAAGTAGGTAAAGAGAACTGGGCAGATTGACCCAGGGGAAAGGAACCATGCATGCAAAGTCCTTGTGGTAAGCAAGCATGTTGTACCAGAGCAAGTGACCGGAGACTGGAGAAAAAGAGAGCATAAGAGGAGCCCAGGCTGGCAAGGTATGCAAGTGCCACACCATTCAGCACTTGGAGGCCAGCGTGAGCACTGGAGATTTCATCCTAGGAGAATAGGAAACTTTGTAAGAATTTAAGCATTGGAAGGCAAGGGATGTTGGTGGCAACACAATCAGATTTGCACCTTAAGATCTTCTTGACTGATATGGCCTGGATACAGAGTAGTTTAGTGTATGCCTGGGAGACCAGTTAGGGTCTCCTAACTGGGGAAGGCTGCAGGTGCTTTCTGCTACCACTGCTGCCTCTTTGCTACCCGGCAAAGGAAATCATCCCCGATCCAAGATCCACTCTTAGGTCTACGTCAATGATCAATTCAAACAGCATCCATCACTCTTCTTTGTTACTTATACCCTCTTTTTGCCAAAAACATTGCATAACACAACTTGTACACTCTTTTTAAATAGTTTATTGTCAAGTTGGTTTCCATATAACACCCAGTGCTCATCCCAACAAGTGCCCTCCTCCATGCCCATCTCCCCCCTTCCCCTTTCCCCCATCCCCATCAGCCCTCAGTTTGTCCTCAGCATTCAAGAGTCTCTCATGGTTTGCCTCCCTCCCTCTCCCCAACTGTTTTCCCCTTCTTTTCCCCCATGGTCCTCCATTAGCTTCCTCCTAATCCTCCTATATGTGCAAACATATGGTATCTGTCCTTCTCTGCCTGACTTATTTCGCTCAGCATAACACCCTCAAGGTCCAACCATGTTGCTACACATGGCCAGATTTCATTCTTTCTCATTGCCATGTAGTATTCCATGGTATAGATAAACCACATCTTCTTGATCCATTCATCAGTAGATGGACACTTAGGCTCTTTCCATGTTTTAGCTATTGTAGAGAGTGCTGCTATGAACATTGGGGTACATGTGCCCCTATGCATCAGCATTTCTGTATCCCTTGGGTAAATTCCTAGCGGTGCTACTGCTGGGTGATAGAGGAGTTCTATTGTTAATTTTTTGAGGAACCTCCACACTGTTTTCCAGAAGGGTTTATACACATTATCTTGTTAGATCCCATTCTTGGTCAGAGGCAAGAAATCAAGGGTCAGGTTCAGCCCCTGGCATTACTGACACGTCCCTGTGGAATACCGTTACTAACCCTGGCTCTCTGTAATGAAATTGGTTTTCTTTCAAACTGCCATTGATTGTGGCAATCATCTATTACTTCATACTGACTTCTATAAACAGATTCTCACTCAACAAGAATCCAGTATTTATTGAACATGTACTATGTGGCATGCCCATCTCAGCTGCAGGACACCAGAAGATAAGTGGCCTGTCCCCAGTGTCAAGTATCAGAAGTCTCGTGGGGAAGACAGATATAAACTGATTAATTGCAACACAATATGGAACTGCAAACATGAGGGGCATGAACAAACTGTAGAAATCCAGAGCTGGATATAATTAATTTCTGTCTGGAGTGGTACATAAAATCTCCACAGAATTTGTTGCAAAACACAATAAAAATTAGATAGCCTTTCGATTAACAACTTCCTTCTGGCATTTTGTTCTTACCCTTTAACCTCATTGCAATTGCCTTGTAGTTCTTGCACTATATTATTAATGGAAATGTTTCCCCTCATTATCCAGCAACTTTGTTACATAGACAATTATGTTCTGGAAGATGCTTGAGAACTTCTTTAGGTGATAAAAGAATTAACCTTTTAGACTAAGGCACCACTTACTGCTGGGCACAACTCTCAAGGATTCTGATTACTTAGAAAATACACAGCATCTGTTTTGCATGTGTACATAGTATAACCTAGCAAATAACTATTCCTAAGAATAAAATCTTATCACAGCTAAGAGATGAAAAAATAATAATCTTCAAATCATGCTTCTAAAACAGTCCAGTCTTAATTTTTTGAGCTTACAAAGAATAGAAATGTCACAAAAAAATCTCTGGGGCCCAGGGCTAACTCTACAGGCACAGAAGCAGCAGCCATCTGCATACAGTGACTTCAGGGCTGTAGAAAAACTACCTGCCCAAAAAATATCTTCCTCAATGACGAGGCTACTTGGACATTAGCGGGGATGTGAACACAATGCCCTCTTACATTCTCTGAGAAGGACACAAGAATTAGGGGGAATGTGGTATAAACAGACAGGTGACTCCTACTCCAGGCTCTCTGGAAAATGTCCTTCTTCCATCCCATTAATCTCCATAAAACAAAGAACAGAGTCCAATGGCTTTACCCAGGCACTCAGGGCTCTCTACGATCTAATGCCAACCTCCATTTGCCAACTTGTATCCCACCTTCCCAACAAGTCCTTTAATCCTTAATCATTATCCTCAGTTCATCCTTTCCTCTTTCCCTCCAAGCAGAGATTGGGGCAGGTGGAGTTGACGGTAACTGCAGAAGTAGTTCCATTCCTTGAGGGATGTCTTAGCACCATTCTGTGAGTTCCAAAGTCCTAAATTATATTATTGATAATCAAATTAGCAACTAAACCAAAGACTCATCTCAGAAATAAACATCTAGAAATAGACACCCGACCAAGGTAACGAACTAAAAGCACAGGTAGCCTTCCTGAGGAATCTAGATTCTGTATCCTTAAAGGCGTTACAGAACAGATCAGGCTTTAATCTGAAAATGACATGTTAACCAAAGCTCTAGTTAATGAAATCTTTGTCACCAAATGAAAGATAAGAGCATAATTACAAAAATAATAGCTGACATTTATTGAGAACTCGCAGTATACTAGAACATTCTAAATGCTTTGCATATATTGATTCATCTAATCCTCATAGGTGTCCCCTGAGCTAGATAATGTTTATTACGCTCACACTACAGGTGAGAAAACTGAGGTTGGAGGTTGAGTCACCTGATCAAATTCACACAGTGCTTAAGTGGAGAATCAGAATTTTACTCAGGCTATCTAATTCTGGAATCTATGCTCTTAACTCAGTAGCCAGGTAAAAAGAAAGAAAAAAAAATCAGTCAGTAGACCTATATACAAAGTGGTTCTTCATGTTTCAGGTTTTCTGGGATAAAATACTGATTAAAAGTAAAAAAAAAAAAAAAAAAAAAAAAGGATATGATTGTTATTTCCTATAATTGCTGAATTCTTTGCTTTATCCAACTAAAATCCAAAAGAATAAAAAGCCTTTATATGCAGGAAAGATGAGCAATGTCCTGTCGCAAATTACAGTTAAGTTTAAGGAACTAGATTGAAAATTTTCTCCAAAAGTCTAGATGAAAGAAACCCTGACCTACCAGGTTTACTATGACTTTATCCCATTTGGCAGATGTCTTAATCTAAAGAGAGTTCATTATTTTTTTAAAGACTTTTCACTGAAAGGAAAGATTTAATTTTAACTTTATATTTACCTTAATACTTCTAACCAGGAGTCATAATAATTGCTGTATAAAGTGATTATCTTGCTTGACTTGTTTCTAAGTTACACAATGAAATAATATGCATCTATTAAAATTAGTTTTAGTAGTAGTTTTTAGCAAGGGATAAAAGTCTTATACTATAGTGACAAATGAAAATGACAAAATTTTATACTAGTAATATATATTCATAAGAAATAGGCTAACAGACAATGTTGATGTTAATAAAATGGTTGTCTTTGGGTGGTAGCATATCCTGATTTTTTTCTTTATGCACTTTTATATTTCTGCTTTTCTAGAGTAAACATCTTTACATTTGTAATGAAAAAAAGTAAAACTTTAAAGTAAATATGAACAAGAAAGTCATTAGCAATCCAAGTTCTGTTTCTCCGCTCAGCTCTTCTAAGGAACATTTTACCATCTAGTTAAGAAAATTCCCTTTGAACCACACACCAGATGTAAGTTTACCTTTATGAGACCTCTCAGCATTTTATAGACAACCACTAATCCAGAATAATAAGGAAAATCAGGCATTCTTTCTCTAGAGGGGAACAAAAACATTTTTTCTCTAATTTAGAAGAAATAAAATGGGCTTTATACTACATCTGAATCCTGGTTCAAATACTTCAGCAAATTAGTTAAGCTTTCTGAGCCTGAGTTTTCCCACGTGTAAAAAAAGTTGCTATTAGAATTAAATTCAATAGCATAAGTCAAGTGTTTAGCTCAGATGACTGCAGCCCCATACCACATCCGATGGCAACTGCAATGCTAATTCCTCTTTCTCTCTCGGCCCTTAAACCTGGCACTGCATCCATAATTGGGAGGAAACACAAGTAAAGTTCACGTACGAACTGTATTTTAGATTCACTTAAAATACCAGTGGCTCCACACTGAGGGATACAGAAAATTCTATAGTATTTTCCTGTCAACATGCTTATTGTTCTGGTCAATACAGAATAATTCTGGGTCTTAATGATCATTTAAATCTCTGAGCAAAAATAAAAATGATGTTACTTGATTTTAAATACATTTTTCACAGCATAACTTGTGTTAAATTTAATTGTCTTGATTATTTTCTTTCTGTCTGTCTCATTTTCCCTCTTAATGTCTTTCTTTCTTATTTTGGACATATGGACCACATAATGGTTACCTTATTAAACACTGAACATGTTAAGTATAATCTGGGAGCTGGGTAATATACCAGGTACAATTGGACTGATAATGCTAAAATATATTATAATCTCCATATGTTGAGAAATACATCAAAGAAAAATTTTCTTCTGTTTAGAAGGGTCAGAACTCTCATGTGATGTATATGGTGGGCATTTTCTCCATGTAAACATTACAATCTCTGTCTCATCTCCTGACCTTCAAAGTTTCCTTAAAAGCATTCTAGTCCTTTCTAATATAGTTATTTTAATCAGGTTTTACAGATCATACAGTCCTTCTCACCTAATATCAGTGACAGAACAAATATAAAATAGGATTAGATAAGCATAATTGAGATTTTATCAGAAGTATGTCATTTCTATTAGCATTCATCATTCTTAGATTTGTGGTGCTGGCAACTGCTCTCGCTGCCCTGCTAATTCCCACTTATTTTTTCAGTACTTATATGAAATAAGCCCCATTCTGGGAAGCCTTTTCTGATTCTTACTCCTACCCCTTCCCCCAACTCACCACCTCAGATGAGACTGGGGGCTCTAATTACATTCTCTCCTTATATGCTAGATTTTTACTTTATATCATCATCACAACAGTAATGAAGTCATTACTAATAAAATGCTCTGCTTAATGTCTATCTGAATAAACTGTGACTTCCATGGGAAAAGGTGTACCTATCTTGTTCATCTTTGTACCCCAGGTCCTTCAGCCATATCTGACCTAGAAAAGATGCTCAATAAATAATTGCTGAAAAAAAATGAATGAAGCCAAAATTTGCTGCCAGTAAAAATATCCAGGGTTATGCTTTCAGCTCTGCGTAAAACAGCCTAAATCTCAAGAGTCAATTTAGAATTATACTGTATTCCTTGTGTAGTTTAGTAAGATATGTCAAGGAACCATTTTTCAGCTTCTAACACATATCTACACCAAAATAAGCAAACGCTGGCTGCCATTCACACAGCCATTTGTGTTACCAAAGAATATTTACAACTGCAGGTTTGACGGCAAAAGATGCTTTCTAAATTCAGAAACAAAGGCTACTGCTTTACTAAGTACCTATTTTCTTGAAGATTTACTATGACAGTCTATGAAATATCTACTTTCAGATATAACAACGGCTATTTCTGACAGTTATCGGAAAGATGATATCCAATGAAGAGAGAATACATATGAGGCATGAACAAAATTAAAATCAGAAGAATTTAAGTTAGTTTGCTTGGAAAGAATATAAAACAGAAATTTCTCTAGTGAACCAAGGTCAGATTCTCATAGTTGCCCTAAACCCTGTAATAATAAAGAAGCCCAGAGAGCCAATAAGATCAGTTTTATGAAGTACAGTGAGTTTTTTGAGCTGATGGAATGTTTGCTGTAGAGTAGCCTCTAGGTGTGTACATTACTTTAATAACACGGTAATTCAGGTTACTCTAGTTGCCTTCTGAAGAATGATAAACAGCTTCATTCTGGGACAGGAACTAGGCATGGTGTCAAGTGGGCAGCTTAAACTCCCACCGTGTGCTAAAAAAGAAATAATGAGAACACAAGAGTGAAAAGCAAAGTTTCAAACCCTCATTATAGCAAGCAGCAAACAATTAACAAAAAGCAACACCAAAGGTCTTGAGACAAAATAGGCTTTTTCCTAACTTTGTTCAACAAATCATTCATATGCCAGACACTGAGCATGATTTTAGTGATTAAAACAGGTACAATGTGTGCCTTCACTGTATTTACATGATGTCTTTGGAAATACAAAATTCAACCACTGCTTTCTAAAGAATATTGGCAAATGTCTTTTACTTGTTTATCATTAGTGAAATGCTATAAATGGCATGTCATGTGTACCCAGTCACTTAGAAACCTTTCCAAGAACTGAACTAGACTTTGTGCTCACAAAGGACTACAAGTGACAAATGAGTGACCCAAATCATAAAGACTAAGAGAGGCCAGAAAGGGAGGTTCTCAGGTCCCAGATGGTATTAGAGCTGGGCTTTGAAAAAAATGAAGTCCTGGAGAACAGGGAAGAAGACCATGAGGAACTGAGGAAAGGCACAAAGAAGACATGCATGCAGGAGTGTTGATGGCATCCAAGGAGAAGTCAGTAGGCAGCTGACTGAAGCATAAAATACCAGTAATGAAGCATCGAGATGGAGCTGGAAAGGTGGGAAGACTCCAAAAATTTCTTATACCTTATACCATAAAGTCCTGAGCACTGAAGAAATTCTTTCATTAGAAAGACTAACCTGGTAATAGTTTCTAAAATCTGATTTGAAAAATGGTGCCAGCTGGCTTAATTAGAATCACCTGGAGCACTTTGTGAATGATACATAGCCCAAGACCTTCATTCCTTCATTCCTAGTAACTTGGAATATATCTAAGAGAATGAATATATCTTTCTTTTTATTTTATATATAACATATAATATATGTATATATTACATACATGTATATTTTTAACTAGTACTTTGATTTCTTACATGAGTCTGAGACACAGCCAGGCATGTAAAGCACTGATATAGAAGATAAAATGACTGAACTGGCTTAGGAAAAGTGACAAGGACCAGGCCTAGGGAGAGTGTGGACTAGCCTGACTTGAAAGACAGAATGTTCAGTCTAAGTCAAAACTCTAAGGTCTAATTGACATCTGGAAATATTTGTATGAACTTTTGACCTCCAAAGGTACATTACTCTCACATCACTGTGCTCAATGTTCAGAATAAAAGCTTTATTATGCAAAGACTCTAAATGAATCAAAAACCTACATCTGCACATCTTGACTCCATCTGTTTTCTCCTACCCCCATCCCATGAGGAGGAGAAGGCAAGCTCTGCAAATTAGAGAAGTTATTCCCTACTCTATCCCAGCCCCAACAATGACATGAATCGATGCTTAAGTAAATGAAGAAAAAACAGTCTTTTCAATCACTAGAAAAAAAGCAGATGCCATTCATTCACAGATCTTTGGAACTATATCTAAAATACCCATCCCATACACTTGTGGGCCCGATTCTGATTTCTCTATTCTATTCCATTGGTCTATGTGTCTGTTTTTGTGCCAATACCATACTGTCTTGATGATAACAGCTTTGTAGTAGAGGCTAAAGTCTGGGATGGTGATACCTCCCATTTGGATTTTCTTCTTCAACAATACTTGGGCTATTTGGGGTCTTTTGTGGTTTCATACAAATTTTAGGATAGTTTGTTCTAGCTTTGAGAAGAATGCTGGTGCAATTTTGATTAGGATTGCATTTAATGTGTAGATTGCTTTGGGTAGTAATGACATTTTAACAATATTTATTCTTCTGATCCATGAGCCTGGAATGTTTTCCCATTTCTTTGTGTCTTCTTCAATTTCCTTCATAAGTTTTCTATAGTTTTCATCATACAGATCTCCTATAGGTTTATTCCTACGTATTTTATGGTGTTTTGTGCAATTGTGAATGGGATCAGTTTCTTGATTTCTCTTTCTGTTGTTTCATTGTTGGTGTATAAAAATGCAACTGATTTCTGTACGTTGATTTTGTATCCTGCAACTTTGCTGAATTCGTGTATCAGTTCTAGTAGGCTTTTGGTGGAGTCTGTTGGGTTTTCTATGTAGAGTATCATGTCTGCGAAAAGTGAAAGTTTGACTTCTTTGCCAATTCTGATGCCTTTTATTTCCTTTTGTTGTCTGATGACTGATGCTAGGACTTCCAGCACTATGTTAAACAACAGTGGTGAGAGTGGACATCCCTGTCTTGCTCCTGATCTCAGGGAGAAAGCTCTCAGGTTTTCCCCGTTGAAGATGATGTTAGCTGAGGGTTTCTCAGAGATGGCTTTTATGATGTTTAAGTAAGTTCCTTCTATCCCGACTGTCTCGAGGGTCTGTATTAAGAAGGGATGCTGTATTTTGTCAAAAGATTTTTTTCTGCATCCATCGACAGGATCATATGGTTTTTATCTTTTCTTTTGTTAATGTGATGTATCACATTGATTGATTTGTGAATATTGAACCAGCCCTATAACCCAGGAATGAATCCCACTTGATTATGGTGGATAATTCTTTTTATGTGGATTGAATTCTATTTGTAAGTATCTTGTTGAGGATTTTTGCATCCGTATTCATCAAGGATACTGGCCTGTAGTTCTCTTTGACAAAGTGGGAAACAGTATCCAATTGAAAAAAGACAGCCTCTTTAACAGATGGTGCTGGGAGAACTGGAGAGCAACATGCAGAAGAATGAAACTAGATCACTTTCTCACACCATACACAAAAATAAACTCAAAATGGATAAAGAACCCGAATGTGAGACAAGAAACCATCAAAAGCCAAGAGGAGAAAGCAGGAAACGACCTCCTTGACCTCAACCACAGCAATTTCTTACTTGATACATCCCCAAAGGGAAGGAAATCAAGAGCAAAAATGAACTATTGGGACCTCATCAAGATAATAAGCTTCTGCATGGCAAAGGAAACAACCCATAAAACTAATAGGCAACTGACGGAATGGGAAAAGATAGTTGCAAATGACATATCAGATAGAGGGCTAGTATCCAAAATCTCTAAGGAACTCACCAAACTCCACACCCAAAAAACAAATAATCCATCAAAGAAATGAGCAGAAGACATGAACAGACACTTCAAAAAGGACATCCGGATGGCCAACAGACACATGAAATGATGCTCAGCGCCCCTCCTCATCAGGGAAATACAAATCAAAAGCACACTGAGATACCACCTCACGCCAGTCAGAGTGGCTAAAATGAGCAAATCAGAGAACTCTAGATGCTGGCGAGGATGTAGAGAAACGGACACCCTCCTACACTATTGGTGGGAATGTAAACTGGTGTAGCCCCTCTGGGAAACAGTGTGGAGGTTCCTCAAAAAATTAACAATCGAACTCCCCTATGACCCAGCAATAGCACTGCTAGGAATTTACCCAAGGGATACAGAAATGCTGAGGCATAGGAGCACATGTACCCCAATGTTCATAGCAGCACTCTCCACAATAGCTAAAACATGGAAAGAGCCTAAGTGTCCATCAACAGACGAATGGATCAAGAAGATGTGGTTTATCTATACCATGGAATACTACATGGCAATGAGAAAGAATGAAATCTGGCCAAGTGTAGCAACATGGATGGACCTTGAGGGTGTTATGCTGAGTGAAATAAGCCAGGCAGAGAAAGACAGATACCATGTGTTTTCACTTACAGGTGGATTAGGAAGAACTTAATGGAGGACCACGGGGGAGGAGAAGGGTGAAAACAGTTGGGGAGAGGGAGGGAGGTAAACCATGAAAGCCTCCTGAATGCTGAGAACAAACTGAGGGCTGATAGAGGTGGGGGAGAGGGGAAGGGGGATGATGGGCATTGAGGAGGGCACTTGTTGGGATGAGCACTGGGTGCTATATGGAAATCAACTTGACAATAAACTATGAAAGAAAATAAATAGATGATAGATAGACAGACAGATAGATAGATAAGTAAATAAAAATAAAATACACATCCCGCACGTGAAAAACAGAAAAATTCAGTTATGTCCACCATGGATATTGAGTGCTTTTGTATGCTTTGGAGGGTCCCAACATAGGGAAGAGACCTGGGAGAAACTTTTAAAAAACAATGAGATAAGGTACAGAGGCAGAGTAGCAAAATCCTCACAGTGGGCTAATTTCAGCCTGATTATAAAGCGCCTGCCATCTGCGAACATCATGCCTTTCTGAATATGTTGTTGTTGTTGTTGTTGTTGTTATTGTTTTACCGCCTAAAGTCTGCAGGAGAAGTTCTGGTTCATGAAGGAATTCCTTCTCTTCCCATCTGAATTCTAGAAATTTGAGAGTTCCAGAAATTCAGAGTTTAGTATTTAGGAGTTAGTAGATCTTCCATATTTTTTTTTCTAAAAATGAACAAGGCTGTAATGGTTTATATAATCAATTATTATTCCTTTAATCCAGATTTTTAAAAATTTTAATTTTGCATACTTAGTTAAAATTACCATGCTCTTATATAACCTAGTTTCTTCATTAATGATCTTTGATAGCATCGGGCTGATCTTAAAAAGGGAAACTGAGGCTCAGAGACTTGATGCCAGGCCTGAGGTCTCAATGGTTTATCAGCATCAGAGCCACCACTACAAAAAGGTCTTTGCATTCAAGAGTAAATTGGAGGGGCGCCTGGGTGGCTCAGTCCATTAAGTGTCATATTCTAGGTTTCAGCTTGGATCATGATCTCATGGTTTGGCGGAGTCAAGCCCCCACTTGGAGCCCCGCGTCAGGCTGCACGCGCTGATTGCACAGAGCCTACTTGGGACTCTCTGTCTCCCTCTCTCTCTGCCCTTCCCCCCACTCATGCTGTCTCTATCTCAAAATAAATAATAAAAACTTTAAAAAAATAAATTCTGCAATACAATGCTGCTTGTCTTAAAGAAAAGCCTCAGATTTCATGTATTTTAAGTCTATTGCTTTTTATTACATAGGCATTTTTCCTTCAGTAATCAAGAAGCAACTCAATGAGAAGCCAGTTTTAAATTTTTGTGGGTGAGATTCCTGATTTCAAATAACTGTTTTACCAAATAAAAGAAATTAAATTGTCCTTGAGACAGATTAGGATGGGAAAGCATAAGATATATAAAGTATGCTTGGTTTCTCCAACAAAGGTTTTCAATAGAGAACATTGTTGGGGGTGGGGGTGGGTATCTGCCCCTGAAGGTAGGACTATTCCTATTACTGGCATTCTTTAACATCACTGAAGCATGATAAAAATAAAGCATACCTACCTTGTTTTATTACTGTTCTCAAATTCTCTACTGACTGCCCTTGGTAGACACCTTGCAGAGGGCCAAGCAGGAGTTGTGCTTAGAGATAAGCCAATGACACAAACCACTACCACAAATATCTCTACCAGCAGTAGAAATAATATTAGAGAAACACTGGAAAACATTTTAAGATCTTAGTAAAGATTATAACAACGGGCAGCAAAAAGCAGTTCAAAGTGTATGTAGGTGATATGTTGGATGAAAGAGCTCTGGAATATAGCACAAGAAAGCTCCACAGACTGAATGAAAGACTGTTTCTAGATTGTTCAACCTCCTCAGACCAAAGGAATTGGCCCCAGTTCCTCTATTCGCATCAAACCTGGTTTGCTCTCACCATCCATTCACTGATGTATTAATCATTAAATGATAAGCAAATGTAAAAAAAAAGAAAAATAGACAGATAATGTAAATACTTTGCAATAATTTCAATGAAGCTGAAAGAATAGCTCAAAACGTGACATGGAGAAAGGGTCCTCATGCACCTCACCCAGCCTCTTCTATTCCTGATTTTGTGCTGTTCAGGATAACTATCCAGGTCATCCATTCCTTCTAAAGTCTATCCTGTGTGATAGAGAAAACACTTGAGATTCCTGGGTGGGTGTCCTATGACCTGGCCTACTTTTTCACTCACAGTTCAGATTCTAACCCTCATCAGAGGTATATGATGACCTTCACAAATAGGGAAACTGACTTTAAGTAATAGATGCCTCCATCCTACAGTGAAGGATTCTGCTGCCCAGGGTTTCATGGCCAAAACATGAAGGTCCATGCTAAGAACCATGTCTGCCTCTCAGAGTGTCACAGTGCACTTTAGTCATACCATATGTTCTAAATAGTCACATGCAGAAGAAACATGTTTTACTTTGTTTAATCAGGTATTTCTGCAAAATTAGTAGAGCATAGAACTCTTCTTCTGCAGAGTACCTATAGTATGAATATATGTGTGGACTGGCATTCTGCATTTAGAGCCAAGTGAAACCCCTCCACTTGAACCTATATCTAGATGTTCAAAAGTCCTATACTTAACATTTGATTTTACAAATAAAGGAATGACTTGAGTTACAGAATTCCAAAACATAAAGGCAAGGCTAAATGGTAGCTAATCTTAAACACAGAAACCCTCTGTTGCATGCATTACTAGTGTTCATGTATGTGTAAAAGTTAATGATAGTAGAACAATGTTGAATATCTCACTGCTCACATATACTGCACAGGCACCTGGATATACAAAGCCCATGAGCACTCAATTGTTTGCCTCAACTTCTCCCACACCCCAAGAAATCTCTCTCTAGTTATGAGGTATCAAAAGGTTAAAAATTTGAGTTTTACTTTCTTTAAAATTTTCAACTTAAGTCAATGACCATTTTCTATTGTTTTTGGATGTATGGTATCTCCACTTCACAAAAACAGCTACACATTTCTTCAAATGTATGCCATCATTTAATAGGAAGTTTTTTAAAGTATTAAAAACGCATGAGTATCAATTTAACTAATGTGCTATTTAACACATTTCTAACCACCTGTTATTTTGACAGTACATTTAGCAGATGTTATCTCTGAGGCCAATTAGGTTTTTTCATCTGAGAAAGACGTGGGAGGTGACAAATTATTGTTGCCATGTAAGAGGATAACTTCACATTCATTACTATCAACTCACAGCCTATTTTTTCTGGCACCTCTATTTTTTTTTTTTTTTGTCACATTCTTTCCTTTACCTTTAAAACAACCTCCAGTAGTGGACTTTCTCTCTTTGGGAGCTGTTAGTTACAAGATGCCCTGAATCAGGTGTCATTAGCTGATACAACATTCATCTTCTTTCAGAATTAGAAAAATCACCAAATAATGATTAGAGACAGAGTGCTTTTAAAATATTCTAATCATATATCTCAATTCAATATTGATTTAAATGATTAATTTTTCTATGATGATACAGCATCATGACCAATCAAATATAGTGTTTACAAGGTACATTAATCATAGTTTACAATTTTTAGGGGTATGATGGATACTGAATGTTTTTTTGAATCAATAAATGCAAAAAAAATTTTGCATTAGAAATATGGAAGCAGATACATGACCTGCTCAATTTTCATATGTCTTCAAAATTCCAGTAGCCTCTTAATTATAAATTATACTTACACTTATTTAAGGGTTTATATTTAAGAGTTTATTTGATCAGCTTGTTTTTATCAATGGAAAACAAGTGCAAAACATGGAGCTATTTCTGCACTTTATACAATGTCAGACTGCAAATAACAACTAGTAGTGTGATCTGTTCAGAGAAAAAATATCTTAAGTAGAACTGTATGAAACAATCTGTGTGTGTTTCGTTTCCTTGGAGAACAGTCAAGATGTTAAAGATTATACCTAAAGTAGACCTGAAAGAAATAGATCAAGATTTTGCTAAGCATAACTGAGATCTTGTGACAAAGGTTTTCTCTCTAAACTCTGAATTATAATATTTCTTTCTATTGCTTTTTACTTTTAATACAAATTCACACATTCACACTTTTGTATTATGGATAACTGATTGATTTTTTTATTTATTTCTATGTGATTTTGTTTATTGCTGATTTCATCTTGTTCACTTTTGCTCCAGTTTTTGTCCTTTTTGTTGAAATCCAGTAATATATATTCCGTTTCAGACAGCATTCCAGACTCTCAGCTTACCCCTGTTTCTAATGCTAGGCAATTGCCTACATTGTTTCAGTGGCTGCACCTTCCATGGCGCAAATATTTCTCAAAGGTCCTTTCATCTTGACATGTGCCAGAACAGGGCTTCTAAATACATGGAACTGGGCAGGGGATCTCAAAGTAAGCATAGGATCACATCATGTGTTTTCTGGCATTCCCTGGACCGCACCACTACAGAAGAGCATAATGATGTGAGAACAAAAATCATGACAAAGGTGATGTGTGACTGATTTCACATCCCTGACACATGTAGCTCTGGAGTTGAGGCTGATCTGCCCAGTAGGCAAGGTGGGACACAGTGTTCACTGCTTGTCACCAACACCAACAATCCCAGGATCAACCCCTAGACAATGTGCTTGATCTTAGGAAACAGACTGAATTGGTCTAGAAATTTATCTGAATTCAAAACGTTGTTTCTCTAAGTTTTGCATTTAGTTGTTCCTTCTGAGAGTTTTAACAAAGAGATGTTTTCACTGTACTCAGAAAACACCCCAGTACATGAAGAAAAGAGATCTGAAAGGTCTCTGATGCCACCCAATGATACCTCAAATATGGGGTTCATTTATGAAAGCACCCTTTGGGGATACAAGCTTAGTATTAGAGAGGGCAGTTTGAAAACACTATTTTACGACACCAGCTTTTCCGTGTGTTTCATTTGACACTTATCAAGGACCTATTACATAACAGGCATTCGCTCTACACTGAACACTGAAGAAAAAGATAAGACTATCCCTGCTCTTAAGGAGCCAAGAATCTAGTGGGGTTAGAAGACAAGAAAATAAATACTTTGGACTAGAAGCAATAGTGCTGTGACTCAAAAACCAATAAAGAACTATAAATGTTTAAGGCCTGAGCAACTAGTCTGCCTGAGGATGTCAGAGCCAATCCTAGGCAGGATGTGAATGTGAACTGTATTAAAGAATTGGTTAAAGTTTTCCAGGAGAAGAAAAAATAAGTTCTAAGAAAAAAGAAGACCACGAGCAAAAAAGCACAGTCATGCAGGAACCTGGTATGTCCCAGAAATGATAAAAAGTTCCTGAGACAACAGTGTGGGTGTTTGAGGATTAAAGCCCTAGCAGGAGATAAAAGTAAAGCAGACAGATGTAAAGTCCCTCACAGTAAATGTACGTAGTCCACCCATTATTGGATCTTTTGATGAGGAGCTCCTCTACTCCTCCTAGCTGAGGAGGCTGACAACACCTTGTTTTTTGGCTTTAGCTGTGGACAGGTGAGTGAAGCCTGACCCATGGGAATGCTCCATACACTCGACCAAGTGATAAGTTCAAGAATAGATGCATAACCCAAACTAGGCCAATTGGAATCCCTGTCAGGCCTACCAGCAGATCTGGTTTGATGTGTATAACCTGTTCAGCCACAAAAATCTCTTCAGTCAACTCAAAAGCATCCTACACTTGGTTTAATGTTATGCTGTTGCCATTTTTAAATTCTCAATAATTTTATCTTTGAGCTTGTGCTTTATAAGTCCTACAGGACAACGAGGCATGCACATGGACATAGAAACTACACACCCTATTTGCAGAATAACATTTATCATGCTCCATAAACATAGGCTTCCAGTGGACCCACAATGTTTAGTGGCTCTGTGAGACTCAAAGGACAAAGTAAGTATGTTACATTTAAAACGGAATAAATGGGGATGCTGACAGACCCAAGAGCCCACACTTCCCATTTGAACCAGAATTTGCTTCCAGTGCAGAAAAAAGGCAATGGCACTTTCCATAACAAGACCAAATAACTTCATCATATCCTTTCTCACTGTGTCACTTCCCTATATTAAACAAATTCACTAACAATGATGACACAGAAGGAAAGGAAAGATAGGGAAATGCATAGTTCCTTTTCCGTTGAGTTATTCTTCACTCATTGATAAGTTGAAGGGGAAGAGTAGAAAGTGAGTATATCAAGAAGTAAAATAAAAGCAGTCAAGTCAAGTTTATTTTATACAATTCCATTAGTCTGGTAAGAACAAAATATGTATGAATAACATGTATGAATTATAAATTGTATAATTTCAGTGCTTCCAGGTCTGAATTAAATGCTCTTATATTTGCATTGAAAACTGGCATTGTACGATATAAAGATAAATGGTTCATTCCTAATATTTTAGTTTTTCGTTACTTGGTAAAATATAAGAAAGTTTTAAAAACACAATAACAAGCTTAAAGACAAGAAAGAATTTAAAAAAAAACTTTATATTTTAGTACCTTGAATGACACTTTTTCTTTGGCATTTGAACAAGATACCCCACTTAGTACATAGCAAGCTCTGGCTATCAAGAAAGATGTTTATTTTCCCCTAGGATCTCAAGTTAGAAGCCCAGTATGAGGTGAAGTCTCATGACCATCGTCCCTGGTTAGGTGTATGAAGTCACTGTTTTTAAATTTTTTTTTTTGGCAATGTTTCTTTATTGTGGAGAGAGAGAGAGAGAGAGAGAGAGAAATGAGCATGAGTGGAGGAGGGGCAGAGAGAGAGGGAGACACAGAATCTGAAGCAGGCTCCAGGCTCCAAGCTGTCAGCACAGAGCCCAATGTGGGGCTCGAACTCACAAACTATGAGATCATGACCTGAGCTAAAGTCAGATGCTTAAGTGACTGAGCCACCCAGGAGCCCCTGAAGTCACTTGTAATAAGAGAAACTGAAGCCAAAATGCAAAGAGTAACATAAATGAGAACGACAAAAGAGAGAACCCATACTGTTCTCTGAACCCATACTGGTTTCAACTTCTGGATGTGGCCAGATCATAGTTGAGGGCAAATTTGTCCTTCTTTGTTATGTAAGTCAACAAATTATTTTTCTTTTTGGGGGAGTGGGTGCTTAAATCCTTTGAACCGGATTTCCATCACTTGCAACCAGAATATTAACTAATTTAGCCTCATATGCTAAGCATATATAGAGTTCTTAAATGCATATTCCTAGAAGCTGAACAGAGGCTTTAGAGAGATAAGAAGACAGATGATTTGGTTCTTTTTAAAACTGGTTTTATAATTCCAAACAATGAAATATTTATAAAATATATAAATAATATTTGTGAAAGGTAGAAAAATATCAACAAAAATTAATATCCATGTACTTACTACCCAATTTAAAAATATCTACCAGTGCTTTTGATGGCCCATAAGACCTTCCCCAATTACTCCTCTGACAATTTCCACCCACTCACCCAAAGGTAACCACTGTGAACTTTGTAATTAGCCTTCTCTTGCTTTTCCGTATAATTTGAGTGTTTTTTTTCTAGTGAACTGTGGAAAAAGTAATTGGAGGAGGCTAATCTGAAGACTAGCAGACCAGGTAGAAGACAGCATAAGTCTGAGCTCACATGATCATCATTTGTGTTTGCTTTGGGTAGCCACCAGATCATGTTTCACGAAATAAAATTTACGAACAGATAAATATATAAAATTACGTTGCTTTTTTTTTTTTTTTTTTGAGAGAGAGAGCAAATGACTGAGAGCAGTGGAGAAGGGTAGAGGGTGAGGGTGAGATAATCTTAAGAAGGCTTGACACTCAGCACAGACCCCAACATGGAGCTTGACTTGGGGTTCGATCCCATGTTCTTGGGATCATGACCTGAGCAGAAATCAAAAGTTGGATGCTCAACCAACTGAGCCACCCAGCTGCCCCTAAAATTACATATTTTGGAAGTAGAAATAGCATCTCGCCTTTCTTTAAAACCATGGGCAACTGTTTAATCAAAGCAAGTAAACACCTTTTTATATGATCACCCAGTTATTCAAGCACAGAAATGATTTGGGGCAGGGACACAGAATGTAGTGGATTTGCTATCTCCCTCACCAGTGACATCCAGAAAAGGAAGTAGAAAAGAAACACAAGAGAAAGAAAGGAAAGGACAAACAATTCTGTTTCGTGCTATGTTGTCTTCTCCCAACACATAAAAAATACTACCTGACACATAGTATGGTGTTTCTCATGACTTTATATAGGACTGTCCTTCTCCTTCCATAAAATTCATTTTAAATGAATCATAAGAATTAAAGAAGGAACAGTCCAGAGAAGTGATCCCTAATTGTAATATTTTGTGCAGTACGGCACTGAGTTGTAGGTCCACAGGAACAGAGTTTCCCAGGGTAAGTTGAGTCTTCCTTTCACATCCTCACATTCTTGCTGGTTCACAAAATGAGAATTTCTGCTCTAGCTGTAGACACTGTAGCTACCTGGATACTACTCACTGGCTTCTAGTAGGAAGGACATTTTCCTTCTGTGTTTTGTGATGAGAACCTGATGTTCAGTAGTCTACTTTTCACCATTGGATTGATCAACGGGTTCAAGGCTGTGATATATGAGTGGCCTCTCACTCGGGTTCTCTGAGCCCAATAGGTCTGAGTTGGGCCATAGTACTTCACGGAGATAGCAGGGGAAATACCTCTCTACAGGCCCAATCCATTCTTCATGTAAGTCCTAAACTTGTTGGGGAGGGAGTAGGAAGCCCATTTTGGCCCCACATTCTCCAGTTTTATCCATAATAAAATTCCTATGTCTATTTCTGTGTTTTATTCTCATTGCCTATTTCCTGTGTCTATTTCTCAGTTGGTTCAGAGCTCAGAGGGGAGACGGAATTGACTGGCGCCTTGAAGCCCCAACATACATCTCTCAAATTACATAATTTAATTAACTATTTCTGAGACTGTCTAATAAATCATAGAAAATTTTCCCTCCTCATAAAGAAAATTAAATGGTACAAATGAATATGTAACATGATTCTGAAGAGAAGGAAAAAGACAGACATGTAAACCCTAACTATGAAAATCAATCTTAGCCCTACTCATAAAGCCTTCAATGAAACAATATGATTTTTTTTTACCTTTCTGTTATTCTATAAGCCGTAGCCTCCTCAAATACAGATTCAGGATTTGTAATGCTCTCCAGACTCCATCCAACTATCTCCAAATACTTAAATCAGCAAAACAAATTTACCCATGAGCAGCCTAGGAGCTGCCAGCATCAATTAAAAATAAGTGGTGTATAACAAATTGATGAAGGATAATTTTGATGCAACACCATTTCAGTTTATACAATGCCTTCCATCTCTAAAAATAAGCAGACCTGAATAACAAAAATTTTAAAAATCCCTAAGAAACAAACATTTGTTCCATTCAATAAGAACAAATTGCTTTTATGTTATCTGAAAGGGTTTAGTCAAACAGAAATATTGGCACTGAACCACAACATTTGAATATTTTGGCAGAAGTGCTTTTAAACCATTCCTCTACATAATTTAATAAAAATGGCACTACCATTGGAAAAATAATGGAACAGAAAACTTTGCAACACACAACCAAGTCACCATAAAATGTGAACATTATAAGAGCAGTTAAGCTTTATTATGTTACTCATGGTTTATATGGGACTTATTCTTTAATGCCCTAGAAAACATATTTTTTAAAAGATGAGTTTTAAAATAACATGACTTCAAATGCTACAAAATACAAGTTTCTATTTTAAAACTATTGTCTCCAAATAAATAAGGAAAAGCTGTTTCTAAATAAGCCCAGAAATCTTTATGTAGTCAGTAGTTTTCAGGGCCAGTTTCTCACCTTCCACTCCGAGTTTGGACATCTTTTCATTAGTTCCTATTATGATTGCTCCAAATCTTTCCCGAATTGCCCAGGTTCTAGTGCTGTGTTTTCCACCAGACTCCTAGTGATGAACCTGTGATACTGAGACAGCTTTCATCTTCTCTCCCCTCTTACCCCAAATGTCTTTCGGCAAACATCCTTCTTTCTCTCCCTACTTTTGTGGTTCTTCCCATTCCAGACTCACCTGAAACAGCTCTTCCTTTATTCCACTTTGCCCTCTACCTGTTACAGTTCCCTGCCCACCCACAACAGCGTCAACACAGACTTCTCCCTGCCCTCTTCCAGTGATGCTCAGTGCTCCTCTTTTCCCTTTCTCTGACAAATCATGTGACAGGTTTGGATCAAATTCAAATCCCAAATTCACTCGCCTACAGCAGCCAGCAAGGTCATGCAAATGAAAGAAATAGGCTGATATAAAGGATGACCATCAGGGATGGGGGCTCAAGAAAACACATACATTTCTACAATGTGTGACAGCCAATTGTTGCCAAGAGGAAGCAAAGGCCACTGTTGTCAGATCTCCCAGTTTTTTCAAGAGAAGGAAAAAAATTTTTTTTATGTTTTATATGAAACCTCCCAATTTTTAAATATTAAAAATAGGTGGTTTTTTTTAGTCTTTGAACACTATGGAGCACAACAATGCGGTCAGCTAAAGCACATCGTGGAACACGTGTGTAACTAGTCTGTTGTCTCTGCCTGTACTTGCTACCTCCATGTCTCCAGTGTCCTTACCTGTTTTTTGCAGTTTGGCTTCCAACCACATCACTATACTGAAACTGGATGCAACACTCTTTGGCTTCTTCTCAGTCCCTACCATTCCTAAATTGCCACAGCATTAGACATCAGTGATTGGCACTGATGGCCAACTCATGCTCCTAGAAGTTCCCTCTCTAGATGTCTATGACATAGGGTTTTCTTGGCTCTCTTCTTCCCTCTCTGACTTTCTCAGGTCCAATGTCTCCTTTTCACCTCCCACATCTTTCTGTACTACCTTGTAGTGCAGTATAAGGAAGTTCATATGGAGAGAGTGCCTACACAACAGATTCCACAGGGCAGTTTTTGAGAGGACGGTATTACTTAAGGTAAGCAGCAATCATGCTTCTCACACAGAGGAGATATTTGGCAGTGCTTCTGACCCTTGGAGGCACATTAAAATCGCCTGGAGTGGAGGGCCTTAATTGGTCTGGGTTGTAGCCTTGCCTCAGGATGCTTTCAAAGCTCCCCCAGATGATTCTAATATGCAGCAAAGTAGAGCATCTCTGGTATACTTGGTGACTAAGTAAGTGGGTGACTATTCAAAATTGATGAATCTCACCTTGTGCAAACTGCTGCTTTTGGGGTCTGTCAGACAGTATGGCTCCATATACTCATTCAAAAAGGATTTCTGAGTACTAACATGTGCCCTGCACCATGGCCCTAAAGGAAGACAATAGAACTGGATGAGCCGGCACTAGTGGCTAAAAGCATCCTCCCTCTGAGTAGATCCTGCATAATCTGAATAAACTTTTCTTTGAAAGTAACCTGTTTGTTTCAATGAAATATAATTTATAGAACCTTCTCTTCTACCAAAGTTTTTCCCTGGCTTATAAATAGGAACTTTCCCAATCTATTTTCTCTCTCTACAATTCTGAATAGCCTTATCAACTTTAGTGCTGCATTTCCAACTACTTGGTGGACATTGCTGTTTTTCTTCTCCCTACTACCCAAATCTTCTCCTCCTCCCAAAATGTATTATGATGTTTCCATTCCCACTGGAGAGTGAAATCTTGACACAACCCCTGACTCCTCCTTCTAGCTCCTGCTTTCTATCGAATACTGTTTCTTCTCTCATTGTGTTACTGCCATCTCTCTGTGTCTCCCCATTCCCACTACACCTTCCATCTTAAGACACTGCTACTTCATGCTTGACCTGTGGAAAAGGTCCTTAGTACTCTCACTGTTCCCAGCCTATTCCTCAACTGGTCCACTGGGCTCCATGACTGTGTTTCCCCCTTCTTACAAACCTTTGTTGCATCTTGGAGGAATAGACAGCCTGGGTCTGCTGAGCTATTGTACCCACTCCCTTGAGTAGACTCAGAGATGTGCTGACCCATTCTGGAACAGTTTCTTATATCTGGTGAACAGGCAAACCCAAGCTAGCCTCTACTGCATAGTAAGAAAGGTGGCTATAAAATCCCCCCAAGACTGCAAAGGTGAGCCTCTCGCTCCTGGTCAAATCCTCACCCTCAGAAACAGATTAAGCAGCAGCAGTAACTTCTATAGGAACTTTGAGAGAATGTTGCCTCCACTTGGGAACATGCCAAACGGTCTCTTGTTTTGTGTAGTTACTTCCAAATGAGTATATGTCTGGATCCTTCACCACTGAAGAACTTTCACCCTCTTGCTGCATCTATTGCTATCTTTCTGCACTCCATATCATCCTCCCAAAGGGACAGCCCCACAGATCTCCAACACAAAATAATTAAGATCCATTTTCCTTAGAACTGGCATCCTAGGCCCTTCCCAATCTCACTTCACCCATCCTTCTGGCCTTGTCTCCCACTACACCTTTCTTTTTACCCTGTGCTCTGGTCCCAATAGGCTGCTTGCAACATTCATTAAGGCCAATAAGAGTCTGAATCACTAAGATGTCCCATCCTAAAAAGGGTATGGTCTTTCATAGTTTCCATTTACTAAACTATAAAAACACATCATTTCTGAAGCTAAAACTACAGCATAATGAGAAATGTTGGAGATTATCATGAAAATTATTCTCGATGATTTTAATAAAAATTCTACCCATTTCCTCACTTTAACATTATGACTATAATTTTGATAACACTTAACAAAGTGTTTTGCATATATTATCTCTCTAGGACACACAATAATCCTGTGAACACCTACAGATGAGAAAGTGGACACAAAAATATTATTTTGATTTTTCCAAGGTCACATGGTATATAGGTGGCACGGCTGGTTCCCAATCCCATTTGCCATAATTTTAAAATCCTATGAATATTGTACTATCCAGTCTTGCTTTATTTACTAATATAACCCTCCATACTGTTCACCAAAACTTATAATGAAAATTAATAATATAAATTACTTATCTTTGAGAATTTCAATGCTAATCTTTCTTGATATTATTCTGACTCTTTTAGATCTGTCATAAGGAGAATATGTCTCTCTGTAGATCAGTGTCATTAGAAACTTCATATACTCAACCAAGACTCTACAGATGGAGGAATTAAAACTTGTAAAAGGCACTAGAATTGAACAAAAAAGATAGCAATGAAGATAAGAAGACAAATAGCATTTCAGTGATTACGTTGTTCAGCATAGAAAGCTGTCCATCATTAAATATTAGCCTCTTTAAGTTGTTGTGCAAAAATCTAATTGCACCATTTACCTCCTATTATGCTGTAGAGAAAACAAAAGAGCCAAGCATCATTCCTTTCTTACTGTCATTTGCCATGGATTCTAACACTAGAAGGAAGGAATAGAGATTATGTAGAACTGTAAGAATCTACTCTGTTCTCAAACTGGTGAAGATAAATGTGTGTCCCCAGGAAAACCCTTGGCATACAAATGGGATAGGGGCTGGAAGCAGCTGAAGTGAGTGAAGGAGGCATGAGATGAACTCTCAAGGCCTGTCTCATGGCACACTGTTTGGAGGGCTCAAGTGACTCAAGTTAAAAGTAGTCAAATATGAATATTTTTCACAGAAACAAATTATACTCACTTGTAAGAAGATACTTCTCAAATCTTTGACTTAGCTATCCCACTTCTATGAATGGAAATAAGAAGAAGAAATACACAGCAGCACCTGGGTGGCTCAGTCAGTTGAGCATATGACTTCGGCTCAGGTCAATATCTTGCAGTTCATGAGTTCAAGTCCCAAGTCAGGCTCTGTGCTGACAGCTCAGAGCCTGGACTCTGCTTCAAATTCTGGGTGTGTGTGTCTCTCTCTCTGCCCCTTCTCTGCTCACTCTCTGTCTTTCCTTCATAAATAAACAGTAAAAAATATTTTTAAGAAGAAATACACACACACACACAACCACACACATATGTGATAACAGTAGTTGAGTACGACGAAGGTGGCAGAGGGAAGACAAGGAAAGGTTAAAAGAGATTTAATTTTTACTGTGTCCTTTGGTACCATTGCATTTTTGTCAAATAAACACCTATTAAATTGATATGAAATTAACTAAACTGACAGGATTATTCTTAATTCATGCCTCAAATACACACAGTCTATAACCCAGAAATGTCTCTTTAAACCCATTTACAAATAACCACCAAGAAATCTGTATAAGGGTATTTGGTACAGTAGTATTTATTATACAAAAGATCAGATTGAATCTAACTTCTTGTCAGCAGAAGAATGGTTTGATGAAATCCAGCACATCCATTCAATGGAAAACTCTGCAGCCATGAAAAAAAAATAATATAACCACATACAAAATACTCTGCAAAATGCAGAAAACCTACATCACCTACCCATATTAATCAGCCTTGTTCTTTATTTGTAAATCTGAACAATCTGGCATTAACAGTATATAAGGAACAGCAAGAATCTAAAAGAGAAGGACCAGTAGGAGCAAAGAAAACAACGGACCTGACATGGAAGAAAGTCACTTAATATCCCCAGAGATATTTGAGATAATATTACAAACTCCACCCCCTAAAAATAATGTAAATCAAATTGTTCTTAGAAACCAAAACTATGATTCATAAGTATAAAAAATAGCATATGTTATATACAATCAAAACAAAACGAGGGGCACCTGGGTGGCTCAGGTGGTTAAGCCTCAGACTTCAGCTCAGGTCACCATCTCACAGTTCACAAGTTTGAGCCCCGCATCAGGCTCTGTGCTGACAGCTCAGAGCCTAGAGCCTGCGTGAGATTCTGTGTCTCCCTCTCTTTCTGCCCCTCCTCTACTCATGCTCTGCCCTTCTCTCTCTTCAAAATATATAAACATCAAAACATTTTTAAAAAGAGAGAAATATGAAAAGAAAACCTGATACACAGAGGATAAACCTTTAAGAACACACATTTACCTAAAAACACTTCCAGAAGGTAAGAACAAAAAGGAAATAAATATATGATAATCAAATAAATGGTTGCAGAAAATCCCCCAGAGCTGAGGAAAGACATGACTTCATTATTTGGAGTCCCAGTGAGAGCTAAGCAGAAGAAATAAACAAACTCTTATGAAATTAAGAACTCTGGGGGTGCCCGGGTGGCTCAGTTGGTTAAGTGTCCGACCTCGGCTCAGGTCATGATCTCCCATTTTGAGGGTTCAAGCCCCACATCAGGCTCTGTGCTAATAGCTAGCTCAGAGCCTGAAGTCTGTTTCAGATTCTGTGTCTCCCTCTCTCTCTGACCCTCCCCTGCTCACACTGTCTCTCTCAGAAATAAATAAAAACTCCAAAGATAAAGGGAAAATCCCAAAACAACTTCCTGAGGATGAAACAAACCAACAAAAATTGTTTCTTATTTAGGAATGAGACACAGAATGGCATGGAATTTATTATCAATTACACTAAATGCTAGAAGACAGCTAACTGATGGCCTCAAATTCAGTGAAAATAATTTTGAATCTGAAATTCAGTACCCAGGAATCTAATCAAATGTAAAGTTACCATAGATATATTTTTTAAAAAATGAAGCAATTAAGCAATCTCTATCAAAAAAACACAAGTATTCTTCACAGAGCTAGAACAATCCTAAAATTTATATGGAACCAGAAAAGACCCCGAATAGCCAAAGCAATCCTGAAAAAAAAAAAAAAAAACAAAGCTGGAGGCATCAAAATTCCAGACTTAAAGCTGTATTACAAAGCTGTAATCATCAGGACAGTGTGGTACGGGCACAAAAACAAACACATAGATCAATGGAACAGAATAGAGAACCCAGGAATGGACCCACAAACACACGGCCAACTAATCTTTGACAAAGCAGGAAGGAATATCCAATGGAATAAAGACAGTCTCTTTAGCAAAAAAGAGTACAGAGAAAACTGGACAGGGACATGCAGAAGAATGAACCTAGACCACTTTCTTACACCATATACAAAAATTAACTCAAAATGGATGAAGGACCTAAATTAAATGTAAGACAGGAAGCCATCAAAATCCTAGAGGAGAAAACAGGCAACAACTTCTTTGACCTCAGGTGCAGCAACTTCTTACTTAACATGTCTCCAGAGGCAAGGGAAACAAAAGCAAAAATGAACTATTGGAACCTCATCCATATAAAAATCTTCTACACAGTGAAGGAAACAATCAGCAAAACTAAAAGGCAACCAATGGAATGGGAGAAGATATTTACAAATGACCTATCAGACAAAGGGTTAGTATCCAAAATCTATAAAGAACTTGTCAAACTCAACACTTAAAATAAACATAATCCAGTGAAGAAATGGGCAAAAGACATAAACAGATGCTTTTCCAAAGAAGACATTCAGATAGCGAACAGACACATGAAAAATTGCTCAACATCACTCATCATCAGGGAAATACAAATTAAAACCACAATGAGATACCACCTCATACTTGCCAGAATGGCTAACTTAACAACTCAGGCAACAACGGATGTTGGTGAGAAAGTGGAGAAAGAGGAACCTTTCTGCAGTGCTGGTGGGAATGCAAACTGATGCAGCCACTCTGGAAAACAGTATGCAGGTTCCTCAAAAAATTAAAAATATAACTACCCTACAACCCTGTAACTGCACTACTAGGTATTTAACCCAAGGACACAGGAGTACTGATTCGAAGGGGCACATGCACCCTAATGTTTATAGCAGTGCTATCGACAATATCAAAAGTATGGAAAGTGCCCAAATATCCATCAACTGATGAATGGGTAAAGAAGATGCGGTACACACACACACACACACACACACACACACACACAATGGAACACTACTCAGGTATCAAAAAAATGAAACCTTGTCATTTGCAACTATGTGGATGGAACTTGAGTGTATTAATGCTAAGTAAAATAAGTCAGTCAGAGAAAGACAAATATCATATGACTTCACTAATATGTGGAATTTAAGAAACAAAATATATGAAAAAAAAAAGAAAAAAAATATATGACCATAGGGGAAGGGAAGCAAAAATAATATAAAAACAGAGAGGGAGACAAACCTTAAGAGAAGTTAAATACAGAGAACAAACTGAGAGTTGCTGGTGGGGTGTTGGGTGGGGGGGATGGGCTAAATGGGCATCGGACATTAAGGAGAGCACTTGTTTGGATGAGCACTGGGTGATATATACAAATGATGAATCACTAAATTCTATTACTGAAATCATTATTACACTATACATTAACTAACTTGAATTTAAATTAAAAAATAATTAAAATTTAAATTTCAAAAATTAATCCTAAGAGACAAAGCTAAATTAGTTTTAATTGAGCCTTTTATATGACCACTTAAGCACTTACTTCTTCTAAACTGTTTTTTCCAACTAAACTATGCAACCTGTTGTCTTCTAATTTCTTTAATTCCCTCTTCTTTTCTCGGGAGAGAAATCTGTATCATTGAATATGCTATACCTGGGTGAACCCAATCTAATGACTTAGACTTTGGTGTAGGAAGGTAAATATCAGTGAGATTCTGTAGGGAAAGATAATATCAAAGATACATTTAGTTTTATGAAATCAATGCATTTATGTATTTTTTCCTAATGAATGTTTTACATGTTAAAATTTTCACAAATACCGAGTTTTCGGACATTATACAATAATATATAATTTGCAAAATTATGTTTAATTTCTTTACATTTTTTTGTTATTGTAATATTCACAGTGTACCTATTCCTAAAGAAATTGTATGTGTCTTTATATGAAATAAAATCTTTTGGTATCCTTAAAAAAAAAAACTGAAGCAATTAAAAAAATAACGGAGGCAGTTTATTTTCCCTTTAGTCTAATATGGTTCCTTTTTACCTACTATGGTGGAGTAGCATTATTATTAAGCAGCAAAACAATCTTAAGATATGACGTTTCTTATATAGAAAAGAAAACCAATTAGAAGTACCAAGAGAAACAAAGAAATAAAGAAAAGAATGTGGTACAAATAGTGTCATGGTTTTGAATAATTCATAGTGTTAAGAAAAATTAAAAGTCCGTTTGATCTTTTGCTTAGAATATTTTTTTATGAACAACACAAGTTTTATGACATTAAGATGATATCTTCTCCACAGGTCCAATCATACTATTTGGCTACACAAAGAAAATATTTTTTATTTTATACTATTATAACAACTATTGATTTTCAATTTTCAGAATCAACCTACTGACCAACATGGAAGACATAAATATAATTACCAAACAGAACATAAATATAACTTGACAACACAAAATAATAACATATCTGAATATAGCTGGAGTTAGTTATATGGGTAGAGGGTTGGAAAGGATAAGAGTGCTAATTTCCTCATGATAATAGTGGGGATCCAGAATATTGTCTAACGTTTGATAGACCAATAAACAGGGCTATGTAAATAATTCAAAGTTATAAAAGTAATGAATAGAAAAACCAAAATATAATTAACTCAAAAGGGGTTAATGGGTGGAGACAGAAAATGGCATGGAGTCAACTGACAGTGTCTAAAGTTGATAAATAGTCTTATGAGTATTTGAGATATATTTCACATAAAAATTAACTTTCAAGCATTTCTCAATGGCTTCCTCTGGAAATTGAGGTCAGGCTGTAGGGCAACAAAGTCTTTTCATTTTGGTTTTATTTACAATTATGCTGTTTGAATTTTTACCTCAATTTTCCAAGCTTTTTTATAAGATTTTTTAATGTACTTATATAAATCAGCTCATAAATTATAATCAAGACATTTACATAAGTTTTATTATTAATGATAACAGTATTAATCATTAATAGTTAAATTTTATTAAAGGCTTTTGCATGCTAAGGGTTTTTTGGTTTTTTTTTAATGTTTATTTGAGAGACAGACAGACAGACAGACAGAGACAAAGCATGAGCAGGGAAGGGGCAGAGAAAGAGAGGGAAACACAGAATCCAAAGCAGGCTCCTGGTTCTGAGCTGTCAGCACAGAGCCTGACACAGGGCTCGAACCCACAGACCACAGGATCATGACCTGCACCAAAGTCAGATGCTTAACTGACTTAGCCACCCAGGTGCCCCACATGCTGAAGGTTTAATGAGCACTCTCATTGAACTATCATAATTATGATACAGATACTATTATCTCCTACATTTCATGCATAAGGAATCTAAGACTTAGAGGTTAACTAATTTCTCAAGGTACAACAGCAAAGACTCAAGGGGAAGCAGGACTCAAACCAGGTCTGCTGACTCCAAAGATAATGCTTCTTTTTTTTTAATGTTTGTTTATTTTTGAGAGAGAGAGAGAGAGAGAGAGATCATGAGCAGGGGAGGGACAGAGAAAGAGATACACACAGAATCTGAAGCAGGTTCCAGGCTCTGAGCTGTTAGCACAGAGACTGACACGGGGCTCAAACTCACGAACTGTAAGATCATGACCTGAGCCAAAGTCGGACACTCAATTGACTGAGCCACCCAGGCGCCCCCCAAAGATAATGCTTCTAACCACTAAACTCTACTGCCTGTACTTACCCTGTGATTTTTGAACTTGCAGGCCCTGTTATTTCTACCAGCTACCTCAGCTCTGACAGATCTTTATTTGAATTCAAGGGTGGCTCCTTTGAAGACAATTCCCAAGACCAACTTCTTATATATCAGCTGCACTCAGTACTAGAAGATGACTACAGACTCACAGAAGAGATAATTCAAAACCCAAGGATCTCATCAAATGTAAGTCTGAGGGGCGCCTGGCTGGCTCAGTTGGTAGAACATGTGACTCTTGATCTCTCAGTAAGTTCAAGCCCCTATTGGGGTATAGAGATTGCTTAAAAATAAAATCTTTTTTTAAAAAAAATACAAGGTTGGGGCGCCAGGGTGGCTTAGTCGGTTAAGCGTCCGACTTTCGCTTAGGTCATGATCTCGTGGTTCGTGGGTTCGAGCCCCGCATAGGGCTCTGTGTTGACTGTCAGCTCAGAGCCTGGAGTCTATTTCAGAGTCTGTGTCTCCCTCTCTCTCTGACCCTCCCCTGCTCACGCTGTCTCTCTCTCTCTCCTAGAAACAAATAAAAATATTTTAAATAAATAAATAAATAATAAAAAATACAAGGTTAAAAGAAAGGTATTTTCGGACATAAGTAAGACTGAGTTTATTTCTTTTGTACCTTTTCACACACACAAAAAAATCGCATGAAGATTTATGCCACATGGGGAATGAGTCTCTGCACAATTGGACCAATTGAGTTAAGAAAAAATAAAATTCAGTCCTTCCTCTTTCTAGAAGGTTTATAATTAGGAAAACAAAAAAGTAAGCACTCCTAACTTCATATGGAAGTTAGTTACTACTTTTGGCAAACAGGATGGTAATTCCATCATTTAATAAGTGTTTAGAATCACATAGCTCAATGCTGGGGGGTATGGGAGTGAACTACAGACATCATTTTGAGGAGCTAACCATAAACCAAGGAGTCCCTTGAGGGGTGCTTGTGGCCCCCTCATCTCAACCAACTCTCCATGTCTACCTACCTTCACCACCATTCTTTTTACTTCTCATGATGATTTTAGTTCTGGGAAAACAAATCTTCAGGCCCTCCACATAATCCTCCCTTTTAAAGAGACTACAGCCTCAGGTCCATCCTACATAAAAGTTCAGAAACTACTATTATAGCTTAGGATCTAGTGGAGATACACAAACAATTAACCAGAATTATATAATTCATTATACATACATGGGTGATGAAGTTAAGGATTCTAAGATTTTTAGTATTTATAATATTTTACTGTTATATTAAGTGACAGATCAAGAAGAAATGGGCCAAGCCATGCAACACAGTTTCAAGGTAAAGGATAAGTGTAATCAATCACAGGGGTGCCTGGATGGCTCCATCTGTTAAGCGTCTAACTCTTGATTGCAGCTCAGGTCATGATCTTATGAGATTGAGCCCTGGGTCAGGCTCTGTGCCGACAGTGTGGAGCCTGCCTGGGGTTCTCTCTCTCCCTCTCTCTAAGCTCCTTCCCCTATTAATTTCCTCACTCCTCCCCGCACCTCTCTCTCTCTTTCTCTCTCTCTCTCATAGATAAACTTTGGGGAAAAATTGTTAACGAATAATCACATTTCTCTTTTTCAACATACTTAATTAAGTTATGAATTGTATTTTTACATTCCAAAAGTACTTAAAATCTCCACATTTCTCAAATAAGTATATATACCAAAAATCTTTTTGGGAAGTACATGTTTCCATTTACCAATTTCAAACAAGCCCCAGGATAGCACCTATTATTAAGATAGTATGTAATGCATTATATTTTCTGAATCCTTTTCATAAACTCCATGGCCAGATATTTTGCAAGAGGCTCTTCAGCTTAAAGTAGAAATTCTCTTCTAGAAATAGCTAAAGAAAATTTGAGATGTTTAAGCACTCTTTTGTGGATCACATACTGATGTGCTTCAGCCCTCACAGCACAGCTAAACTTTTAGTCACTGACTGCCTTAGTTCCCATTTTATTCTTTCCCTCAATGCCTTTACACTGAGTTCAGTTACCACACTGGTTTACAGTAAATTCATTTGATGGTTCCTCCCAATCCTTTCATACTAAATAGTGAAGTTTGATTAGAGATGTGGAAAATTATGCTACCCATAGTAGAAGTGACCCAAATCCAGCCCTGTCTTCCCTCTTGCTAAAAGGATGTCTGTGTTGTTGGGGTGTTCCCTCTCCTCTGTATATGGTACTCAGGAAAGGAAAAGAGAACCACTCCACACCCCTGATTTCTTTTTCCTATTGCCAAGGATTACTTTGAACAAGAGCATGTAGTATAATTGTGAATACTATGTGTAGGAAATCTGGGAAAGGCTCTCCTTATTAACAATAAAAAAGGCTGGGGATAAACATCCCCTGCTGCTGGAGGTCACTATGTCTATGAGGATTCCCAGAGCTTTGGAAGCCATCTTACAACCATGTGGGGAACTAAGTCAACAGGTAGGTCCTCCTGAACAGAACAGAATGTGCAAAGAACTCAGGTTCCTGCTTTTGTCAAACAACTGAATCAATCAACCTGGAGCCGTCCCTCCCATATTCATACTTCCTGCTATGTGAGATAATAAATGTTCCTCACTGTTTAAGCCATTTTAGTCAGGTTTCCGTTACTTAGCAGATAAATGCATCCAGATTGGTACATAAGAATTTGTTCTCTCTTCCTCCACTGAGCCAACATTTTAAATATTCTTAACATAATTTAATTGGTATTAACATTTTTATGTAGGTAGATTTTGGCTTTCTTCAGTGATAAATTTAAATTTATCTTCATGTTTTATACTTTAACTTAGCAATCTACTTTAAGAAACTGAATCTCATCAAAGATATCTGGTTACCATACTCATGGAGTAATAATTATATTTTTAAGGTCATTCAAATAGCAGTATGAGACAACAGTGTTTTTTGGTAACCAAACATATCCATTTTGACCAAAGACTCTTTCCTCTATTAAAAAAATAATAATAAAAGAAAGAAAATAAAAAACTCAGTCATATGTGGAAGTTTTCTAATTCTTATCCCAAACTTTTTTTGGTTAGACTTTCATTACAGCAATTCCTTGAAGCCTGACTATTTGGCATTCACAGTTTAATTTCTTAGCTTTGAGTTAATATTATTCCCCTAATCTTACTAATCCCCTGAGGAAGATGAACATAATGGTGAACTTCATATAAGGAGTATTCTATTAAATTTTGAAAAGATTAAATTGTATACACGAAAATAAAGTATGAATATACTTTGAATTTACATAACTTCCTGCCCAAATTTCTAGACTTAAGCCATCTTTTCACCAATTCCATTTCCAAACGTCCCTCTATATGAGCTTTATCAAGACAAGTGTCAGAATTCATAAAATCAACCAAAGCAACTGAAAGGCCTATGTTAATTATAAATCATAACACAAGTCAAGGTTAATTACATTTAGATTTTAAATGTTTTGCTTGATGATGCTAAGCTTAGTCTAGAACATATTTTTTTAATGAAATTCTTATGTAAGAAAGATGTAACTTTATTACAGCTATGGGTGGGGGAAAAGCACTACCCAGTACTATTTAAACACTACATACTCACCTCAAAACTAACAAAAATAAGTAGTTTGAATGTAAATTATTCTCAAGGCTTTTTAGCTCTTAAGAGGAAATGTAAAGGTCATAATCTCTTAAGCACTTCTGAGCAATAACAATTTATAAAAATTCCAACTGGGATCAAACTAAGATGCCAACATTTATTTATGGAATTTGCAGCAATTATGTCAAATGTGACTAACATTTTTTCACTCCTGTGCGTTGTTCTAAGAAGAGTTTTCCAGAACAAAGCCTTAAGTTTAAATCAAAGTCAAATTAAAATCCACCCTCCCATATTTTTAGTGGCTCTCTGGCTTCTTAAAAGGAAAAATACTGGAGACAGAATTAGAACTTTTAGGTAACTATAAGAATGTGAGAGGGAGCAACTGGATGGCTCATTCAGTTGAGTATCCGACTCTTGATTTCAGTGCAGGTCATGATCTCATGGTTCATGGGATCAAACCAGCATCAGTCTCTGTGATGACATCATGGAGCCTGCTTGGGATTCTCTTTCCCTCTCTCTTTTTCTGTCTATCCCCCACTCATGCACTCGCTCTCTCTCTCTCTCGCTCTCTCTCTCAAAATAAATAAATAAACATTAAAAAAAAAAAAAAGAATGTGAAAGATAACAATCTTACCCAGTCTGGACAGTGGACATGGGATTTCTAAAGTACAAGCATACTGGGAAGTCTAATATGAAATTGAATGGAGATATTCTACAAGTAAAAATATAAACCCTTTTCCTTAAGGGAAATTCAAAGTAATTTTAAGAATTGTACTTTGGCTATGCAGCATATAAACTAATCCAAGGGATCTAGTGGAAGGTATACAGAATTCTCATTTTTGTAATTTTTTGAAAAATCTAAAGTTATTACAAATGAAAGTGTAAAAAATGCTTTAAAATGCTTAGAATTATTATTTTGGCATGAGAAATTAATTCAATTGTCTAAAATTTTATTTTCTGACCAGGGTCAAACTAGGTAAGAACATTATTGTGTTGGAAAAAGCTTCAATATATAGTCCATGGCCTCAAATCTTATCTCAGTTGACAGTGGTATTTAAAGGTATCAATCTCCATAGATAGAAATTTATTTTCATACAGTGGAGTTCTACATAGAAGAAAAACTGTAAACTCCATGGACATACACCTGAATGGGATAGTATTTGAAATGTGACTTACATACATTGCTTTTTTATTTGGTAGTTTATCAATTCCTGTCAAATTGCTTCATAACATTTCTACTTTTATGTTCCTTAAAAATAAATCACAAAATTACAGACCTAAAATGACCTATAATTATAGTCATACACTCAGAGCTCAAAACGATATTACAAATTATCCTAAATGGCCCAGGGATGTGAAGGGACTTACCAGAGGCAACACACTATAACCTAACATATCACATCACACAATATAACATACGAATTAACTTCAATATGGGAACATAGATTGGCTCATATAAAAGACATTCTTGTAACAATTAGGGAAATTTAAACATGGAATGGATACTAAAGAGTGTTATGCAATTATTGTTAATTTCCTTAAGTATAATAACTTATAATAAGCTGTTATATCATGATACATAGTAATTATATTAAAATTATATAAATAAGCACATTTTATATGTTCTGTAAATAAGTATATTTAATATAACATACTTACATTTAACATACCTATAAATACATATAACAATATATAGTTACATAATAATAAGTTACAAAAATAAGTATATTTTCTTCATTATTAGATGATGCATGATTTATTTATGACTTTGGAATTCATTATTAATTTTTAAATGGTACAGCATATGCATTTGTGTGTGTTAATATGTGTGTGCATGTGTTACCATATTGAGAGGGCAAGATAAAGAAACTATAAAAACATGTTAACAATTATTTTATTTACATGGAGAAGACAGGGGAATTCAAATTTCCTGTATGTTTGAAAATACAGAGTATCACTGTACTTCACCAAAAACCACAATAGCTCTGACAATAGTACTATGTCTCTCTCACAGTACTAGCACTGGTACTAATGACTTTGTAGAGTATCACTGATTCTTTTTAAGCAGACAGCTCTTAACGAAGTTGATTTTTCTCTTTTTCTTAAGTACCGTGATTAAAAGTCAAAATTTAAGAGACAGAAATGGATGTCAGAGATAGTCATGATCCGTTTGACAATCATCTATAAAGAATCTACCTGACTTGTGAAACAGCAACAACCAAGAACTGATTTTGGTCCTAAAGGAGCCCATGATCCAGCTGGAAACAGAGACATACAAACAAATAACCATAATGATAACCAAGGTACCTAATACAGACAGAGAAAAATAAATAGTAGATACAACTGTATTAATATCCAATGAGAAATGAAACTCACAATGATGACCCTAAGTCAGAAGTAAAAGGTCAAATTTCATTTCATATATGTTTAGAAAGTTAGAGAAATTAATATTATATTTTATAAATATTATTGTGAAAATATTTTAATACCTAAAGATTTAAAGTATACAGAAAAAATGTTTTTACTTACTAAAAACTTTATTTCTCTGGATAGTGTTGGGGAGGAAAATATTTTCCTTCTATCATTCTAGGTTCTTTGGCTGGTCTAATAATTAAATTAACATAAAACAGTTTAATGAGAGAAAAACAAATTTAATTACATTACATTAAGAATATTAGACCTATAGGCAGTCAGGCAACTGGGATTTATATGTTACCCTGAGCTAAGAAGAAGGGAGCAGAGGTTTGGGACTTCAAAGGGGAAGAAGACAATTCATAAAGAAAAAGCAAATGTCCGGTAATCAAATATTTGTCATGCTGTGTAGAGAAGTCTTTCTCATGTAAAACAAAGTTATCTTTGGTGACAACTCTCTTCCTGATGCACACTCCTTATCTATTTAAATTATTCTGAGCAATTAAGGCACAGATAAAAAGAAAAACATCTTGAGCCTTCTGTGTCTTAAAAATAATCTACCTAAAATAATCCAAATGCCAAAGAGACAAATTTTGGAGTGGCAATTTTGCTCTCCTACAGCAGGAAGTCTCAATATTCTTAAGATGTCAATTCTCCCTAACTTGATCTATTGATTCAGTGCAATCCCAATCAAAATTCTAAAAAATGATTTTGTATATCAACAAATATATAAACTAAAATTTATTTGAAAAGACAAAAGACCCAGAAAAACCAACACAATATTGAAGAAGAATAGTGTCTGAGAACTGATACTACCTAACTGAAAGACATACTATAAAGCTAAAATAATTATCAAAACAGTGTGGTATTGATGGAAGACTAGACAAATAAATCAACGGGACAGAATTGAGAGCCCCAAAATAGACCTATACAAATATAGTTGGCTAATCTTTGACAAAGGAACAAAGTCAATTCAATGGAGAAAGTTCAGTCTTTTTAACAAATGGTATTGTAACAACTAGACATCCACCTGTGAAAGAAAGACAGAGAGAGAGATAGGGAGGGAAGGAGGAAGGAAGAAAAGAAGGGAGAGAGAGGGAGGGAGAAAAAGTAAAATCTAGACACTGGCCTTACACCTTTTACAAAAATTAACTCAAAATTAAAATGGATCATAGACCTAAATGTAAAAAGCATAACTATAAAACTTCTACAACATAGAAGAAAAATCCAGGTGACCTTGGGTTTGGCAATGAATTTTTAAATAGAACAATTAAAGCACAAGCAACAAAGGAATAATAAGTGGGACATTATGAAAATCAAAAACTTCTGCTCTACAAAAGAGAATGTTAGAAGAATGAAAAAACAAGTCACAGACTGGGAGAAAATTTTGCAAAGCATCTAATCAAAGATTTTGTATCCAAAATATACAAAGAATTCTTAAAATTCAACAATAAGAAAACAAACAACCCAATTACAAAATGGGCAAAAGATCCAATCAGATACCTCACCAAAGAAGATATACAGATGGCAAATAAACATGTAAAAAGATGTTCAAATTCATATGTCAGAGAATGGCAAATTAAAACATCAAGGAGATACCACTATATTCCTATCAGAATGGCACACACACACACACACACACACAGGAAAACTACCAATATCAAATGCTGCCATGGATGTGGAATAAGAACTCTCATTCAGTGCTAGTAGTAACAAAAAGATTCAGCAACTTTGGAAGAGTTAGGCAGTTTCTTACAAAACTAAACAGTTTTATCATATAATTCAGCAATCATACTCATAGGTATTTACCCAAATGAGTTAAAAACTTAACTTCCACACAAAAATCTGCACAAAAATGTTTATAGCAACTTTATTTATAATTGCCCCAAACTAGAAGCAACCAATATGTCCTTCAAAAAAAAAAAAAAAATGAATGAATAACCTGCTGGGTGGCTCAGCAGGTTAAGCATCCAACTTCAGCTCAGGTCATGATCTTGCAGTTTGTGAGTTCCAGCCCCAAGACAGGCTTGGAACCTGCTTCGGATTCTGTGTCTCCCTCTGTCTCTGACCTTTCCCTGGTAGCTCGCTCTCTCTCTGTCTCTCTCTCTCTCAGAATAAATGAATACTACCAAAAAAAAATAAAAAAAAAAAGACCAAAAAGTGAATGGATAAACAAACTGTGGGACATCCATACAATGGAATATTAGTCAGTAATAAAAAAAAAAAAAAAGAGCTATCAAGCCACTAAAAGGCATAAAGAAATCCCAAATGCATATTGCTTAGTGAAAGGAACCAATCTTATAAAGCTACGTATGTTATGATTACAACTATATGACACTCTGGAGAAGCCAAAATTTAGTGACAATAATAACATCAGTGGTTGCCGAATAGTTCAGGACAGGGAAAAGAAGAGGGATGAAGAGGCAGAACATAAGGGATTTCTTAGGCCAGGAAAACTATTCTGTAGGATACTGTAATGAAACATATAGAACATTATGCATTTGTCATAACCCATAGAACTCTACAAAACAGAGAGTGAACCCTAATGTAAACTAATTTTTTTAGATAATAATATGTATCAACTATAGAGTTCAGTTAATGATACTGTACCAATACTGGTTCAATTATAACAAAGGTACCACAATAATACAAGATGTTAATTAAAGGGGAAACTGATTAGGGGACAGAGGGAGTATATGGAATGTACTGCTCAATTTTCTGTAAACTAAATTGCTTTAAAAAAGTAAAGTTTACTAATTTTTTTTTAATTTTTTATGTAATATCCAGTTTTCCCCTAATGCCAAATAACAAAGCTCCTTTGGAATAAGCATGTGTTGCTCACAGGTAAGTCTTTATCTACACTAAACTGGCTTTTTATGAATTGTCAATCACTTTTAGATATGCTAAAATAATGAGCACATAAATTATGGGTAGGCCCTGGGCCGAGTTTGGAAAAGTGTGGTCTTCAAACCACCTGCACCAAAATCATTTGGCTGCTTGTTAAAAATCATATCCCTACTAAATCAGAGCCTCAAGGGGTGGGCAATCTGCATTTTTAACAAGTCCCCTGGGGATTGTGATGCACAGTAAGTGTGGGAAGTACTGCACTAATAGTGTATAAGGATACTTAAAGAATACTTCTTTTATTTTATTGCTTATAAAAAGCAAACAATTAAAACATACCAGCTGCCCAGTAATTGAGAACAGGTTTGCCTTCATCTCCCTGGCACAAGATGACAATCAGTGACTTATTTTGCAATTTCAGGAATTCTAGCCATAAGGACTAAATTCTCCAGAAGCACTTTATCATATAACACCTTGTTTTTTAAAATACTGGTTTTTCAAGAAAGAAATAACTAGATGGTGAAGACTAGACTGATGCTTATGGTCCTTTGTAGGTTTTTTAATTGAAGCCTTATAAATCATAGTTTTAATAAACGATTAAAGAAAAAGCTGATGCTTTATCATTTATTATTTTCCAAACTGAATAAATATGTTTTAATAAAAATTTCAGATGACACCGCCAATTCCTTTTTTCCCCCAAGAAAATTAATTTCTATGAAATAATTCTGGTCTTGCCCTTTGCAGGAAGATATAATTTTACTCTGTCTATATCAAAGAAGGTCACAGAGTCAGAACACAGGGCAATGCTTCATAGCAAAGCCCCAGAACAATGATAGAGTGAGGCTGATCAATCCTGGCTGTCATCATTTCTTTCAGACTCTCCACCTTGCCCTTTTGTGATTTTAGCAATCCACCTTTAAGCTGTATTGTATTGTTATTACCCAGACTTACCCAGTGGTCAAACTTCAAGCAACCTTAGCCATTCATAACACAGCAGAAACATAAGTTTTTCAAGTCTTTGTCTTACCTTTCTGTATCCTTTCCCTGTTACTCTAACATAGCATTTACAGTCTTTCCTTAGTAGAAATGATCTGATGGGAGCCATTTACACTTATAATCTAAGGCAGTGCTACTCAAATTTGAGTGTGTGCCACAGTTATCTGGAAGGCTTGTTAAAATGCAGATTGCTGGGCCCCACCCCAGAGTTTCTGATTCCGTGGGTATGAGATAGGGTCTGAGAATTTGCATTTCTAATGAGTGATACTGATGCTACTAGTCCAGGGAACACACTTTCAGAACCACTAATATAAGGTAATTTGCCACTTTTCTTTGGTATTTGTTCCAGATACTATTGTAACCAGTGTTGTGATGTATGTAAACTGTTCCAAGACTCATCAGAGTGAGCACCCTAACAACCCCTCGATGGTATATTAGAAATGATGCAAATTAGGGGTTCCTGGCTGTCTCAGTTGGTAGAGAATGCCACTCTTGATCTCAGGGTTGTAAATTCGAGACCCAAGTTGGGTGTAGAGATTACTTAAAAATAAAAATCTTTTTTAAAGAAGAAATGATGCAAATCGACGACTCCTTTTTACAGTACAGTGGTCAGAGCACCATACATAATTATTTTTCATTTTTCCCAAAGAAGATCATGCAACAAAATCTCAAGTTAGCACATGAGAACTCTGGCCTTTTACTTGTTAACCAAGTCCTAACTAGCCAAATTGCGCATCTGCCTCCACCTTGGAAGCACTTTCACTCCATTTCCACTTGCCTGCCTGCAGTCTTGCCTAATCTGTTGGACATGGACACACTACATTAAGACCTGTCTTTTCCTACCATGAACCCACAACCCCCACTGCCACACTACAGAACCCAATCCGGGTTTCTGATCTTATCCTGGATCCTCTCCATCTTGGTTCCCTGAGGACCTGAGGAGTTCTGGCCCAACTCTTTCCGGGGCTCCTAGGACTCAGGTGTGTGACAAATCTCTGGCATCAGTCCTCTTGGCTGCCTCTCCCTGACATGATTTGGAGAAGGATATTTACTCTCTTTTAAAGAGGATTAGAAGCATGCCAAAGCTGAGGTGAGGGAAAAGCCACACTGAGAACTGGGGAAGTGAAAGTACCCTCTCAGTGGATGGAAGGAGAAAAGGGAGCTTTCACACGTAAGAGTGTGTTGTTGAAGGAATATCATGTCCTGCTTCTTTGTTTGATATTCTCTGATATTTTCCTTGCATGAAGTGCCAACCAGAATATTCTCTCACCTTCCAAGAAGACTGGCATACCCTGGCAAAAGATGTTGTACTAGGAAGATTAAGGCCAGAGAAAACCAAGCAAGAAAAGTGGGCAACTTTGCCAGCAGAGGGCGGCAGACCACATTACAAGAGGGACCCCATCCATGAGCCGCAATTCACAGGAAGTCCAGATCTGTAACCACTGCTAATTATGGGGAGGTTGCAGAGAACACATTGGACTATTACTGCTGCTTCCCTGTTGTTATGTCTCATGGCTGGAATACTAACAGGGGAATGACAGCATTGCATAGGAAAAGAGCACAGGACTTGTGGTGAAAGCTGGACTCCAGCATTTTCTAGCTATTTGACTTGGTCAACAACCCAGAGCCTCCATTTTCTTTTCAGTGAAATGGAGGGGAAAAAATAATAAAACCAAGAGCAATCTCATGTAGCTCATCAACTTCACAGGTTTGCCCTTGGGGTGATGAGTAAAAGGGAAAAAAAATTATGACAAACATTAGTTACTTCTCAGAGAAGATCTGGGCTGTGAACTCAAGACAAAAAGAAGTGTGTTAACCCCAAAAGGCTGTCTCAGCTCTTCACAGACTCCAATGCTCAATAATTCTTTAACCTTATTGCTATTGCACAAGGCTCTTTGGGGCATCACACTGCTGAGATAGAGGGGATTTCTGGAATAGAAGTCCGTTTAGGGAGATACTAAACCCCATTCAGTAAGTAATGGCAAAGACCAATCCACCCCAATCACAGGTACTGTAAATGACATCGGCAAAAGAGGAGCCAGGAGTCACAGTGCAGAGAATTGATGTGGGGGAGGATTAAGAGAAGACAAAATCTAGGGCTGTCTTTCCCAAACAATTACTGGGAAGTTGTGCGACCAATCCTCCCCAGGATAACTCTGCGAAAATATTACTTTGATTGTGTGATTGCATCTTTCACAGAGCACACAAGAGCACTGCCAGGCCTTACAAGGTAGAAGCTAAGAGCTCCGGAAGTTATAGTATGCCTTTTGTGGGGTTGGCTGGGCTTAGTTAATGTAGAAAGAAGCACAAAATTTAAATGACAAAGTTAAAATCACAAATTATGGACTAAACTACAAGACAGAGTTCCAGATGATTTCATTCTACTTTTATGTGACAGGCTATTAATTGCAATCACTGCACAGAATTTTTATTTTAGGACAGCCAAGGTTTCTCCTGCCTTCAAGTCCCAAGCAACATAGTCCCCTCTGCTAGAGAGATTACTCTAACCAACTTTCCTGTCATCTGCCTCACAGTCTTGTTCAAACTGACACTTGAGAGTTAATTTATACTTTCTACTTTACAAAAACAAACCCAGAAGAAGGTACCAAATTATCTTTCCCAATAGAATTAAAGTCTAAATTCTGATTTTCAGTCTCTGCTATATATTATACAAAAGGGAACCGTTGAGGAGGACACCCAGATGAATTAGGAAAAATTTTCTATCCTTTAAATTATTTTCTCAACATACGCAAGCTAGTTACTTTCAAATCTATCTCTACCTCTTCTTTAATATCCACCCTTGTGAAATTAGGCAGGGCCAAGCGAGTTGTTTTGGCCAATGAAATGAGAGAGTAAGCATTCTTATCACTTCCAGCAGAAAGTCAGAAAAGCCAATGCCTAATTGGTCTGTTCCCTCACCCAGCCACAGTGTCCTGCTATGTAGCCTGAGCTCCGAGTGAGAAAATCCTGAATAAGAGACTCCTCGAAGGCAAAAGAGACACATGGTACCTATGACTGATGGGCAATAAATACTTGCTGTTTTAAACCACTGAGATTTGGGGGTTGTTTATACCACAGCATATTCCAGCATATCCTTACTGATGCCACATCAGAAAATCAAGACACGGGCTTTGTAGAGGCAGAGGTCAGGGAAGGTATCACACTGGGCAAGGTTGCAGAGAGATGTAGTTCTCAAAAAGTGGTAGGAAACTGTGGAAAGAGCTAAGCTTACAACACTGAGACAGGCCAGCTTCAAAATCTGGCTCTGATACTAACTACCCTTGGTTACAGAGGCAAGTTTGTTCACATCTCTGAGCCTCAGTTTCCTCCACCACAAACATGAGGATAATAATACCTTCCTTAAATGAGAACCTACATGTTGTAAAACACCTTTCACCCAGCAAAATTTCAATGCAGTTTAAAAATAGCTGCTAGGGGCGCCTGGGTGGCTTAGTCGGTTAAGCATCGACTTTCGCTTAGGTCATGATCTCACGGTTCGTGGGTTCGAGCCCCGCGTCGGGCTCTGTGCTTACTGCCAGCTCAGAGCCTGGAGCCTGTTTCAGAGTCTGTGACTCCCTCTCTCTCTGACCCTCCCCTGCTCACGCTGTCTCTCTCTCTCTCTCTCCTAGAAATAAATAAAACATTTTAAAAAAATTTAAAAATAGCTGCTATTATTATCACTTGTTCTTAAAGAAGAGAATCTGAACATGAAAAGTGCAAGAGCAGAATAAACATTTCTACTTGTTCATCCTTAAAAATATGTTATGTTACGCACTGACACTTATATTTTCTAGTTAAACAAGCCCTGTACAGGAAATACAAATTTTACTAATAGCAGTTCTGGCATCTTATGAATGTAGAAAATAATGAATATATAGATGTAAAGTACACACCAAGTCAATGATAGAGAGGGATTTATTTATTTACTCAATTTATGAATTTGTGACCTTGAAACTCTTATGCAAAAAAAGCCATTAATCCCAATATGTAAAGTACATGAAACTAGCAACATGAGCAGTAATATAGATAAAGGACAACACAAGAAGAATTAGAATGGCTTTTAAAGCAACATTTGTCTGCTCCCTTCTCATTAAGCCTGTTTTAAAAGGTGAGGTATATTCCTGACCCTAAAAATTAAAATCCTTCACCCCAATCAATCTGCTTTGGTACATTGAGATATACTGCCTTCCTCCACAAGCTCTAAAAGATTTTATAAACCATGGGGTAGCCAGAGATGAATTTCTTAATAAAAATTCAATTTGTAGGGTTTAGATATCATTTACCTCTTGATTGGAGAGCAATGTGTAAACCTTACCCAACATGGGCTACATAACTTTTTCCTCTGGCAATGGGAGTAAAATTGATTGGATCTTTTTACAAAATAACACATGGGTTGATCCAAATTTTTTTTCTCTAACGTCTCACATATGGCCTTGTTATTTACTTTCTGTCAAAATAATCCTGGCATGCTAGCCACCAGGCAAAACATAGATTGTTATCTAAGAATTTTCATCTTTGTTTACTAAATGATTCTGTCTGTAACAGATTCTTTCTGCTCACTAAATCCACATAGGGCGGGGGAAAAAGGATAATTCAGGTTTACCCATTTGTTTCACCTTCAATGAAAAGCTGCTGACATCCGTTTTTGCTTCTCATTTGTACTAAGGACTCCTTTCCTTATTTTGCACTTCTAGAGCTATTAGTTCTCTTCAGTAATCATTCAAGACTTAATTATACCTTCAAAGCCAGAAAAGACACATCTACTAGCCACAATCACATGCCTGCCTCTCAGTCACACAGGCCAGTTGATGGCCCTGTCTCTTTGGATTTGGCCATGTTTCGTGCTTCACTGGCAAGACAAGACAGTACATATGGACACGGCAATACAGGTCTTTCAGAGCCTAAAGGAAAATCCATCCTATTACATTCTCCCTGAATTTATCAGTTCAGGTCATAAATACTTGGAAAGAACCCCTCCTTTTTATAAGGGGGTCATTGCTGGGAATGGGAAGCATGAACACATGTGGTCTTGCAATGGCATTCCCAGTAAGATGTGCCCCCTGAAAGACCTCTCTGACCAATGGTTGATCATTCAGCTAACCTTAAATTCAGGGAAAAGTAACAATAATAAAAGTAAAACACTCAAATATCACAGCATGCTGTAGGATAATTTCATACAGCACCCATAAGCCCAGTAACATGGAGAGGGTATTTCAAAGTTAAAATCTGCCTTGCATTCTCCCTTGGGTGAGGACAGAAGACACAGTAAAGGTCACACCTAATTGAAACTGCCCAGAAGCCTCTAAGTGCTTCAGACTGAAAGTTACCAAGCACGATGTGAAAACTGGCTAGGTAGTCTGCATTTCCTTTGCACTACATCCTGCGGATCTGGTTATAACCATGGCTGTTACTGAGCAGAACTGGGCTTTGGTTGATGGTGTGTGAAGTGGTATAAGGATGTACGCTCTTACGTGCATACATACACAGCTCATTGACTTTACTTTCAAACTCCTACACAGTGCTCATCAAAACATTACAGGAGCTGCTCCTGAGAGGACTATCCATCCAAAACAGCCAGTTGAAAGATAAGCCAAGGACACTGTAGCCAGGGGAAGGAATTCTGACATGACAGATGTTTGACTGTTGTTAAATTCAAAAAAGCAAAGAAAATGAAAAACAGAAGCATGAAGCTGAGGTTAGAAAGGCTTCTCTCTTGAAAACCTTGCCGAAGAGCAGCTGCTGAGAACAAACCGCCATATAGGCACCTCTAAGAAGACAGTCAACAAGAAGGCTTTACCCAAAATGCTAAAGATCGGAAAGCTGCAGACATCTTGGTTCCAGTCTAGAACATTACGGGTCAGAAAGAGCTGGCTTAGAAGCCTCTGGTAAGAAATAGTAACAGCTTATTTTGATAACATACAATCCAAATACACTTGTGCTTGTTCCTGCTTTAGGACCAACCTATTTTTAAAAACAAAATCCTGGGGTACCAGGGTGGCTCAGTTGGTTGAGAGTCTGACTCTTGATGTCGGCTCAGATTGTGATCAAGCCCCCATGTCAAACCTCATGTCACTGAGTGCAGAGCCTACTTGGGATTCTGTGTTTCCCTCTCTCTCTGACCCTCCCTGGCTTGTGCTTGTGCACACACACACATGCTCGCTCGCTCTCTCAAAATAAATAAATAAGTCTTTAAAAATTAAAATTAAGTATAAAAACAAAATCCTAACTCTGGATCACAACTGAAGATTTTTATTAAGGAAAGCTGGTTGGGAAGCAAAAGAGGTATACATTACAATACATAACACAAACACACTTTCTTGTTTTATTTATTTCTTTTTTCAATTTTTTTTTTTACAAACAGTTTATTGTCAAGTTGGTTTCTATATAACACTCAGTGCTCATCCCCACAAGTGCCCTCCTCCATGCCCATCTTCCCCCTCCCCCCCACACCCTTCAGTCCTCAGTTTGTTCTCAGCATTCAAGAGTCTCTCATGGTTTGCCTCTCTCCCTTTCCCCCACCACTTCCCCCCTTCTTCTCCCCCATGGTCCTCCATTAAGTTCCTCCTAATCCTCCTAAACGTGCAAAAATATGATATTTGTCCTTCTCTGCCTGACTTATTTCGCTCAGCATAATGCCCTCAAGGTCCATCCATGTTGCTACACATGGCCAGATTTCATTCTTTCTCATTGCCATGTAGTATTTCTTGGTATAGATAAACCACATCTTCTTCATCCATTCGTCCATTGATGGACACGTAGGCTCTTTCCATGTCTTGGCTATTGTTGAGAGTGCTGCTATGAACATTGGGGTACATGTGCCCCTCTGCATCAGCATTTCTGTATCCCTTGGGTAAATTCCTAGCAGTGCTATTGCTGGGTCATAGGGGAGTTCTATTGTTAGTTTCCTGAGGAACCTCCACACGGTTTTCCAGAGGGGCTGTACCAGTTTACATTCCCACCAACAGTGTAGGAGGGCACACACACACCTTCTAAAAATCTCTTTTCTCATCTCTGCTCCTGAAAGTCCTACTTCTTGGCACAGCTGCCCCATTCTCATTCTCTATTTCTTAAAATGTTCCAGACTCAGTAGACTCTACTTCTCACTAGCCTATCAGCATCTCTCCTTTATTCCTCAGATAGTTTTAGGCTCTTTCTTATGTTCGGTCTTCAGTGTTCCTCAGTGTCCTCAGTTTTTATTTCTGACCGTTTCCCCAACTAGATCCAATAGCTTCACAAGGAAGAATCTCAGCTCCCAACAAGACAGAAGAAGGAAAAAAAGGAAAAGAATTATCTAAATTGCTCTTTGAATATCATTTTTCATTGCACACGCACACACACACACACGCACGCACATACTCAAGTACACATACAGACACTCATGCAGCACAGTGATGGGCTATATGGAGAAGTTAAAGTCATTCAAATATTCACTAATGAACTAACTGTTTACCCCACTCTTCACAACAGCATCCATCCACTCCCATACTCTCTGAGCTCATCACTTTAGTTAGCATCTGTCTATATTAGTTTCATATTACTATAACCAAGTGCCTTAAAACAACACAAATTTGTCCTTCTACAGTTCTGGAAGTCAGAAGTCTGAAATGAGTCTTGAGGGGTTAATATCAAGGTGTTGGCAGGGCTTGAGCCTTCTGGAGGCTCCAAGGCAGAATCTGTTCCTTGCCTCTTCTAACTTCTAGAGGCAGCAGGCTTTTGTTGGCTGTGGCTGCATTACTCTGCTGTCTTGTTTCCAGTCTCAATCTACCACTCAGTCTGATCTTCTGCTTTCCTCTTATAATGACCTTTGAAATTACATCAGACCCACCTGAATAATCCAGAATAAGATCTTTATGATCCTGGGGCACCTGCGTGGCTCAGTCAGTTAAGCATCTGACTCTTGGTTTTGGCCCAGGTCATGATCTCACAGTTCATGAGTTTGAGCCCCACATCAGGTTCAGCACTAGCAGTGTGGAGGTTACTTGGTATTCTCTCTCTCCTCTCTCTCTCCACCCCTCCCCCACTATCATGCTCACCCTCTCTCTCTCTCAAAAATAAATAAACTTAACCAAAAAATCCTTATGATCTTAAGAGCCTTAACATAATCATATCCACAAAGTCCCTTTCACCACATAAGCTAACATTCACAAATTCAACAGATTAGAATGTGGACATGACTGGGAAGGCCATTATTCAGCCTATCACACTATTAGATGTCACAAACTTTATTTAAAAAAATCAGTACAAATTTAATGCAAGACAATCACAAAGAAAAACTGTCAGACTTGCCAAAGATGAATGAATTCATAGTCAACAAAAGTTATGGTTGAGAACTGCTAGAATTATGAGCAAAGCCATTGACAAATGATGATTCATCAAGATAGAACCTTTTACAATTGAAAAAAATAGGAAATCAGCAGGAAGAGTAACAGCTGGGTACAGCAAAGAAAAAATTATGTATATGCTACCTGATTAAGAGAGAATCTTGGAAAACTGATGAAGCTCCTCAAATTTCTTGCTTATGATGGAAAATGTGAAATGGTGTCATATATGATCATACAATTGTCTTAAGAGATTTTTTTTACCAAAAACAAATCAATCTTCACTCATTCTTTATTAACTCTAAGTTCATTATTATAATTACTGTTAATTTTATTCCAACAAGAAAACTTATTTTCATAAGTTTTTGTTTTAGTCAAGAAGTCAATTTAGGCCTTTTTCATTATTTACTAGAAAGTTTCGTTCCCTATCCTAAATGGATTCATTTTAAATGGCTATTGTCTTATAAAAATTACCCTTAGTAAAAAACAGGGGTTCGGGGGAACTCTCCAAAGAAGCCAAAAGGTACTCTAAAGTGGCAAGGAAGAGGCCCAAAGCCATAGCACAGCTGAACAGGGGAAGCTGTAGAGACCAAGGCGCTAAGGCACCTTAAAAAGAGCCCATTTCTTTATCTGGGCCAAAGATTTTTTCCCCTTATCACAGCCTGAAACTTCAGCTATGGGGGGAAAAAATCATCAGTCTGGTAAACTTCATATTACAAAGCGATCACAAAATCACAATGCCATATGAGAAAGTATTTCACATTTCTGAAGGGGAAAATATCTACCATTTATTGAATGCCTCCAAAATGCCAAGCAGGGTAGAGTACATTGTCACTAATCCTATACAAATTAAGTACCATCCACCATTTCCTGAGGTAGAAGCTGAGATTCTACAAAAGTTGAATAATTTTCCCAAGATCTCACAGATAGCAAGTAGCAAAGTCAGGAAGCAACTAGAATACTCCCCATCCTACAGCGTCTTTTACTACATCATGTTTCTTAGCATGGTTGCATGTCATGACAAGTGTGCCCTTGGTCTAAAGGACCTGCCTTTCCCTGACATAAAAGGACAGATGAGACTGGATGTGTAGGCCATGGAACAACAGAAAGATCAGGAGCATAAAAGGAGAACACTTGGTCTTAGGTCGTCTTCAAGATTTGTCATTTTTGTGACTTTGAGCAATAATGATGTTTAAAACCTCTAAAAAGAGCTCTGCTTCCTGTATAAAATGAGAATATTATTAACACTCATCCTCACACATTTGTTGACTTCAAGAAAACTCGCCTTACAATTCAGATGAGTAGCTAATAAAACTCAGTATTAAAATAAAGATGGCCATTTAATGCTACCCCAGTGAAGATACCAATAGGAATATTTGAAATGAAGCAAGTTAATTCTAAAGTTAAATATGAAAAAATAGGGGTGCCTGGGTGGCTCAGCGGTTGGGTTTCTGACTTCAGCTTAGGTCACAGTCTCATGGTTCGTGAGTTTGAGCCCTGCATCGGGTTCTGTGCCGATGTCTCAGAGCCTGGAGCCTGCTTCAAATACTGTGCCTCCCTTTCTCTCTGCTTCTCCCCCACTTGTGTTCTTTCTCTCTATCAAAAGTAAATAAACAAAAAAATGTTTTTAAATACGGAAAAATAATCTTGTAAGAGTAGTCAAGGATGATTGTGAACCTACTTTATAACTTTTACTTTTTATAAAAAAATAATGAATTTGACTCCATAACAATTTTTAATTTATGCTTGAAAAGAAATCACACAAACTGGAGAAAAACAGCCCCACTATTCTTTCTATTCTTCTTTCATTTGCTATTCAATCTTCCTGAAAATACTTTCTTCAGCTTGCAAATGTCAAACAGAAGCACCTATTTGCAACACATATAAAGATTCTAACATATCAGTCAGAAAATATCAACAACTCAAAGGAAAAAATGGGCAAAAACAGTAAGTCACAAAAAACGAAATACAGGGCGCCTGGGTGGCTCAGTCAGTTAAGCATCTGACTCTTGATTTCAGCTCAGGTCATGACCTCACACAGCTCATGGATTCAAGCCCTGCTGACAGTGCACACAGAGCCTCCTTGGGATTCTCTCTCTCTCTCTCTCCTCCTTGGGATTCTCTCTCTCTCTCTCTCTCTCTCTCTCTCTCATTCTCTGCCCCTCCCATGCTGGCTCTCTCTCTCTCTCTCTCTCTCAATAAATAAAACAAACTTAAAAAAAGAAAGAAAGATGGGGCGCCTGGGTGGCTCAGTTGGTTAAATGGCCAGCTTTAGTTCAGGGTCTGTGCGTTTGAGCTCCGTGTTGGGCTCTGTGCTGGCAGCTCAGAGCCTGGAGTCTGCTTCCAATTCTGTGTCTCCCTCTCTCTCTGCATCTCCCCTGCTTGCTCTCTGTCTCTCTTTTTCCCTCAAAAATCATAAACATTAAAAAATGCTTTTTAAAAAATGAAATAAAATGAAATACAGTGGCTTTCCTACATATTAAATAGTCAACTTTTCTCAAAATAAATGAAACTCCAATAACACTGTGATTCCACTTTTTAGCAATCAGATTAGATAAAAACAAAACTTTGATTGCATATTATATTGGAGAGATGAAACAAATACTCTTATAACAATATTGGTGGTAAATTAAGTAGAACATACCTTCTATTGGTTTACAACCTTGGGAGTATCCCAAGTGAAATCTAAAATTACCTTCCATACACAAAGGTCAAGGAGAGACCCAAGAAGGAAGCAGATCACTCACTCCAGACTGGTTGGTGGCAGGTCTGATAAGTAAGGGAACCTACATAAAGGCTTGACTTAAGTGCCAGTAAGACAAGTGGATCTCCATACACACCTCTCAGAACTGTAAAATTTTATACAGAGCACTTAAGTTCAGTCATTTATACCATCCAAATGGTCTCAAGAACACATTACTCTTTCAAGGCATCCTTGAAAACAGCTTCAACTACAGGCAGGGTGGGTAGAACATATATTCTAAGGACAAGGGAGGGGGTGATAAGCCTCCAATTGCCCAGGTCCAGCTCGAAGATCAACTGGTGGTCATGTCCTCATCTCCTCCAACAAAAACCTCTTTAAAGAGAAATTTGGGAACATCTACCAAAATGTAAATATACAAAATTTTTTAAAGTGTATTTATTTATTTATTTTGAGAGGAAGAGTGAGTGGTGGAGGGGCAGAGAGAGAGGGAGAGAGAGAAAATCCAAGCAGGCTCTACACTTTCAATGCAGCATCCAATGCAGGGCTTGAACTCACAAAATATGAGATCATGACATAAGCCGAAACCAAGAGTCTGACACTTAACCAACTGGGCCACCCAGGTGCCCCTAAATGTACAAATTTTTGACACATAAATTCTACTTATATAAGAATTAAATATCTATGAAAAGTTTGTATATCTTCTAACCCTACTATATCCTGTAAAAATACTCACATATATACAAACAAGTATGTAAAAGGGACTTAAATGTAACTTTTTTATTTTTACTAATAGAAAACAATCAGATAAAAACCAAACACCCTTCACTGAGGAATGGTTAAATAAGTGATTGAACACACACATTCTGCAGTCGATGATGGTGGAGAACTAGCTCCAAGTGATATACTATATGAAACGAATCAAGGCGCAGAACAGAACATACGGTATGCTACCATCTGTGAGTGTTTTAAGCGATATATGTATACAGTTACATCTGCACATTGTAGGGTCAAGGATAGATGAAGAATTTTGATCATGTTCATAAATTATGTATTCAAAAAATTACAGAAAAAAATGTTCAAGCAAGGCCTTGGGCAATTTTCTGTGATTTACTGCTGCCAGCACCACTGAGACTTGTTCATGTAGATAAGGAAAAACTAAATGTATATAATCTTTCACTGTTCACCAACCACTGAATTCAGCAAAGTCTGGATCTCAACAGGAAATACATGATGCAGTGCAAATACACAGTAAATACAGAAGCTGAAAGATCTGGGTTCAGTTTTCAGCTCCACATCGTCAAAGCTGTGTAATCTAGAAAAAGGTACTTACATTTCAAACCTCGGTTTTCTCAGCTATCAGTAGGAACAAATCTATAGACGTTTCCTGTGAGGTTCCAACTGGGTAATGATAAAACTGAAGATGCCATGTAAGCTTAATGTGACACAAACATGCTAGTTAATCTCTAATTCATATCTAAGAATTTAGTGTCATATAAACTGAAAGTAACATAAACAAGCTCATTAATAGGTAATTGATTTTTAAGAATTAAGAAATTCAGTGGCCATAGAACCATAGAAGTAGAAGACCACAATATGGAACATTTTAATGAAGGTCACATGATAATGAGGATTAAATTTAAAAACCCTCAGCTGCATCAGGCAAATATGATGTTCAATGTGCCTAAGTAGAGAGCACCATCACACATATGTCCAAGGAGTGGTGTGTGTGTGTGTGTGTGTGTGTGTGTGTGTGTGTGTGTGTTCTGTTTGGGGAAACACAGTATTTTTACCTTTCAGCTTGAACCACAATCAAGATGTCTGTCTTTCCCTTCAAGGAATCTCATGAATTCAATGCTCCCCTCTGCTCTGACAGATGCTGAACACAAAGCAACACAACAAGAAGGCAGCTGGCTACAGAGCACAGAGCTCAATGAAAGGCAGAAAATTATGACAAGCCATTTCCAGTGGAACCAGAAGCATTTGGTCAAGTATATGTGAAAGTAAAATTTCCATACAATTGTTAAAAACATGTAGTTTAAGGGGCACGTGGGAGGCTCAGTCAGTTGAGTGGCAACTTTGGCTCAGGTCATGATCTCACTGCTTGTGAGTTCAGGCACCGCGTTGGGCTCTGTGCTGATAGCTCAGAGCCTGGAGCCTGCTTCAGGTTCTGTGTCTCCCTCTCTCTCTCTGCTCCTCTCCTACTCGTTCTCTCTCTCTCTCTCTCTCTCCCTCTCTCTCTATTTCTCTCAAAAATAAACCTTAAAAAACATGTAATTTAAAATCTAAATTTGACTAACCTCAAGTGAAAACTGAAAAAAATCCTGCAGATATTACTAAGGACCCTAATATAAGGAAAGGATAATACGCATGAAATAAGAATAACAGAAGGACCAGCAGAGAACATGAAAGTCAAAAAAAAAAAAAGAGGTATCAGACAAATCTAGATATCAGGATTTTAATGCATACCTGCAAATTCTTTGGCACTTCTATCATCAGAAGTTATGTTTCTCAGTTCTCTGCCATTGAATCTGTGTTCACCTTAGTGACCAGTACACCAATAGTATATGGTGAAGGTGACTTTCCTAGTCATGGGACCTATGAAGTCATAAAGGGCCTTGTGTTCAGAAGGGCTCCTTACTGCAATCCTGAGATTCTTAGCAATAAAGGACTCACACTTTCATTTGCACTAGTCCCCCCTCCCCCCAATTATGTAGTGACTCCTGCTTCTGAGCCTGGGTCACAAAAGGCTATGTAGTTTGTACTTGGTTCTCTGGGACACTTATGCTAAAACCTTAAGCCACCACATGAGCACTCTAAATAAGCGTGAGGCCACCATGCTGTGAGGAAACTAAACTATCCTACCCAAGGAGACCACAAGTGCTGAGTCTACATGAAGAAAGAGGTCTTCAGCCAGCACCCAGTTGCCCTAGGTCCCTGATCTAGAAAGCACAAGACTGTAAACACACGAAACTCAGAGCCAGAACTGCCCAGTTGAGCCCTCCAAATTCCCAATCAGAAACTGGCAAACATAATATAGTAGCTGTCAGTGTTCTATGACTTTAAATTTTAGGCTGATTTTTTTTTTTTTTTTTTTTTTTTTTACAAAACAACAGTTAACCAGAGCACTAGAATATGCCACACTAGATTTTATTCCTTAAACCATATGTTCTTAAATCTTTTTTATGACTAAAGGAGAAAAGAGCAGGTAAGAAAGAAAAGAGACACTTTCTTTAGCTCCTTCTCTAACCATAGCCATTAAACAAGGAAGGGAGACAGTTTTGGAGAGCAACTAGGCTTGGAACCCAAGAAACAATGTACATCCAGACCAGTCAGGGCCTGGAGTGGAGCCTCATCCTGGAGCCCAGTGAGCCAGGGGTGCATCAACTCCAAGAGCCTTAATTGAATGAGATAAAAAGAGTGAAAAGAGACCATATCTTATTAACCTAAGTAAACTGCATTCACTTTGTGTGTCTCCTGGGATCGATCCTCACACCGCTGAGTCCTTCTGAAACTCCAACCTTTGATGTGGTTAGCAGGACTAAGGGATAATGGCAACCATTCATCAAGAACTCATCGTGAGCCAGACTCTCCACCTACACTAGCTCTCATTCCACAAACAACACCATGGAGAGGGTTTTATTGTCCCCATTCTAGAAGTTAGAGAAGGAAGGTTAAAGTAATGAAGTAACTTTATAAAGCTGATGTCTACTGAGTGCTGATTTCATGCAGGCTCCGCTGTGTGTTCTATATAGGCATTATCCCACCAAATGCTCCGAGATGCTCCCTCAAGTAGGGAATAACATTATCCTTGTTTTACAACAGATGATACATATTTCAGTGGTTAGATAACTTGCCCAGAATCAGAGTGGCCTTGAGAAACCAAGGTTTCACTCATTTGCAATCCTGCTCAGACCCTCTCTTCTACGGCAACTCTAAAGGCCAGGCTTTGCCCACAGCATACTTTGTTGCCTCTTTGTAAAGCTCTCTCTTTAGAAGAGGGAAGGAGAAGCGATGAACCATGAGAATCTACTCCCAAAACCAAAAGTACACTGTACACATTGTATGTTAGCCAATTTGACAATAAATTATTTTTATTCATATATTTTTATTTATATATTTATTTTGTACATATTTATATAAATATACAATACATATATTTTTTTAATTAGAAGAGGGAAGGAGAGACAGTGCCCCTAACATCAAGCCTATGATCTTTGTAGAGGGAAAGGGGATATCTCCCTCAACTCTCTGGCCATGTTATAAGAGTACTGAAATGCATGAATTTTACAGGTAGGGAGATGCATAAGACATATCTTATAACATAAAACTTCACTGAGTTCATTTTGTACCCCACAAGGGCTCCTGTCAATGGGATGTGCCATTCAGTTTAACAATAGCAAATAGTATAGTCTAAGATCTGGCAGTGGCCTGGGGAAAGCTCTCTGGAAACATGGGAGCTCAACTTGCCTCTACTTGCCTTAAATGCTGTGTGGTTCCACTTCTCTATGACAAGACAGCTGTACTATCCTGGTTGGGCCCAATCACCATTATGTAAGTGATGTGAAGCAAAAAGGAATCTAAGCTTTTTCTGTCTTTTTGGCTTATATTCACAGGTTTTTTATAACCTTCAGAGCCAATTTTGTTGGCAGTTCCTAAGGTTAGCAACATCATCCACATCAAACACCTCTTTTCTATCTCGTAGATGAGATCTTACACCATCTATTCCCAATCATTGCCTCTTGCTTATTGTGTAAATTGCATTTATCACTCTAAAAGGACTTGAGACATCGTGACTGTTTTCTTCTATGCGGAGCTTGAAATGCATCAATTTCAGCTGCTACCTATATGTTTATTATCTGTCACTTCTAGTTTATTTAGAAGTTGCCTCTATAGAACCTAACATTCTAAAACTAGTTCACAAAAGAAAGAGAATCAACAGCCATATTTCGTCCACATGTTGACACTTGCCACCCATCCTCCCAGTTCTACTCAACATGTTTCCACTGGAAAGACCCCTGGCATCAGAGGCCTCTCCCTGCTTCAATGGCCATCAGAAAAGCCTTCTACATGCCTCCAATTGCTAGAAGAGAATAAAGCTGTCAAGTTCAGATCACAAATTCAAATCTGTGACCAAATTCAGAAATTCCTGGTACTGCTTGTCACCATGATGAAAATATGTTACACAGCAAAGCCATGTGAAACTCGCTTTCCAGGACCCCCCTAAAGTCATGAATATCCTTATCCCACTTAAGTCCTCAGAGAAGTAAAAGCAGGTCAAGAGAAGGAAGAAGCCAGATGGATGTGGTGTTGGAAAAGCCATTTACCTTCTTTTGAGGGGTGGTTTTTCTTCTCTGTAAATGGTAATAATGGATCATTTGCAAGGTTCTATAAAAATTAGAAATAATATCTGAATAAACTTCTTTTCATGCTTAACAGATAGAAGGTCCTCAGTAAACAGTAGCTATTATTGCTATGAAAAGACACTAGTATAATAGCTTTCTTTAAATGTTAGTTTTCTTTTTAACAAAGTCACACAGGCATGTATTTTAAGTGATCAAATAGGGCTATCAATCTTGTTATAAAAATGCTATTCCTTATATTATACCTGCTTTCTATTTGAAATTCAATAACAAACAGTTTTCTAAATTGGTTGGATCCATTTACACTCCCACGTGTCCATAGGCTCTTGATTCTGGGAACTCCTGTCCTTCAATACTGAGATATTTTAGGGGCGCCTGGGTGGCTTAGTCGGTTAAGCGTCCGACTTTCGCTTAGGTCATGATCTCGCGGTTCGTGGGTTTGAGCCCCGCGTCGGGTTCTGTGTTGACTGCCAGCTCAGAGCCTGGAGCCTATTTCAGAGTCTGTATCTCCCTCTCTCTCTGATCCTCCCCTGCTCACGCTGTCTCTATCTCTCCTAGAAATAAATAAAAATATTAAAAAAAAATACTGAGATATTTTAAAAATTATTTTTGGGCACCTGGATGGCTCAGTTGGTTGAGCATCCAACTTTGGCTCAGGTCATGATCCCACAGCTTGTGGGTTCGAGCCCTGCTGTGTGCTGACAGTTAAGAGCCTGGAGCCAGCTTCAGATTATGTGTCTCCTTCTGCCCCTCTCCCACTCATTCATATTCTCTCTTTCTTTCTCTCTCTCTCTCTCAAAATAAACATTTTTTAAAAATGAAATAATATTAATAATTTCCCTTGGTCATATTTTCCTCTTCCTATTGCTCTCCTAGTGCCTATTGCCTCCAAGATTCTTTCTCAGGTTGTTTCTGTCTCTGTCAGCTTTACTGGAACTTTCCTAAGAGGTTTGAAGATGCCTGGTTGTCTGCCTCTAAAAGTATCATATCAACAAGTTTATTAAAGCTCTGGGTGCATGGGTGAGGCTTGGCAACTTTGTTCTGTCTAGCCATCTGCCTAGGTGTTTCACTGGCAAACACTCAATGTCAGGAGATAAAGGTCTTTCTCTTGGGCTGGTAAGATTTTTCACATAAGACTCTTCCAGTCTCCTATATATAGGAGAAGTCTGACTCCATATTCTGGGAACGAGAAGGAGGAGTGGACAGGGAATGCACCAGTATGTGAGCATTCACTTAATCTCCCTGTTTTTAGTACAGTCCTGCATAAATAAACCTAGTTTCCTGCCAGGTTAGGTGAGAGGCAGTCATTTGGTTGTGCAAAGTGGGAAAGAAGGTCTTAAGATCTGTTTCTATGTTAATTTGGAAGATAGTTTATTTCTTCCAAAAACAGTTGAAAAGAAGGTAGCTGCTCCTGGTTGAGTGGACTTTGCTCCATGAGAAGGGGAAAAAAAAAAGTCCAAATATGTTCTATCTGTTGCTCTACTTTCTTCTAGGTGGTCCTTTTCACCTGGTCCAAGTTAACTCAACACATGATATCTATATTCCAGCTCACAGGAAGGGAGGAGAAAGGAATTGAATGGAAATTAACTTCTTTTCCAAAAGCCTGACTCATCACATCCTATTAGGTAGAATTTATTCATGTAGCTGTCTCTCCCCACAAGAAAGATTGGGAAATGTCATTGCTAGCTGGGTTGTACATGCTTAGCTAAAACTTGGTGATGAGGGAGTTCCAAAAGGTAGAAAGGAAAACTGGATTTGGGGACAGGAGCTTTCTCAGCTGTAGCTTCTCAAGCAGATTTTCAATCATCCTTCTGTTCTTAGCCCTACGTCTACTTCCACTTCTAGAAGAACCTGTGATGCTAATTCAGGAGAGTTCTTGGGGTTTTGTAGTGTTAATAAGATTGCTTTTTTAACTTTTCCAACTGTGGGTCAGGGTTCAGAATTCTCAAATCTGCTTTACCACTTGCAGATGATCCACCTTTTCTCTAGTTTTCCAAATTTCATGGCTGTTGTCTTCTGATCTCCTTTTTCTTGAAGATGTATTCCTTGTTAAAAATAATATCTTACTCTTATTTTAGTGGGACTGGGGAGGGAGTGGAGGTTAAATATGTGTGTTCCATCTGCCTATTTTAAACAATTATGATTTTACCAATACTGATTTTTATCAGTATTAAAGGTGATAGACATCTACTTTAGATCCTTTCACTGGTTGTCTTTCATTTACTCATTTATTCATTCCCAAGTACCTATTAAATGTCTGTTAGATGACAGTCACTGTGATAAACACTGGAGAGACAGTGGCTTTTACCAACTTCATAGCCCAAAGAAATAAATAGACAATAAATATTTTTTAAGAGGTAAACATGCAATAAAAACTTAAGAAGCATGCATTAAATAAAACAGTACACTGGGATAGAAAAATAAAGAGGTAAGAGGAGGCCTCGTTGATGTGGTAACACTTGAGGTGAGATTTGAAAAAGACCTAGAAGCCACCAAAGCAAAGCACATGTGCTAAACGTGTTTTGTTTCAGAAATTAAAAATATGCTACTATGATCTTGTGGCTTCCTACTTTTCCAAGTTCCTACTTTCTGACTGCTAAATAGTACCACAAAGTTTTTTTCTGTTTTACCTTCTCAATTTATAGTTGGTGGTGGTATAATGACATTACCCTCTGACTCAAAAGACAGGAGTTTTAATTTCAGTTCTGCCATTTTCCAGCTGTGTGACTCAGTCAAGAGTCATAGAATTTAATGTCCTCAGTTAAAAAGTGAAAAATTATAAAAGCCTTATTGCGAGAGTCAAAAAAGATGATTCATGTGGAAATGCCTGGCAGAGAGCAGGTACTCAGAAATTGTTGAAACTAAATCTGAATATTGAACACATTCTCAGGTACATTAACTTGGATTCCCCCATGAACTGGCAAAAGACCCACAAATTAGTTTTCTATTCAAATAATGAGAAAAAGAAGAAAAAATCTGTGAATGTTACGAACAAGTATTTTAGGGTAATGAAATCAGAATGAATGGGTCAGATCCTTGGCTTTCCCTGCTTAGAACTACATCTGATGGTGATATGCAGGAGCATGTTATGTAAGGCAGTAGCTATGCCCCCCTGACATCTGTTTCAAGGGCAGGGATGTAACTTGCCTCAATATCCTACCCTCCCATAACCTATTACAGAAATACAGTTAATGGACTTATCTAATGTGCTCTGAGTAACTCTCTTTTTGCAGCATGTATAAACTTTTGCAAAGTGTAAGCTCCATAAGTTTGAATGTGAAGTACTACAGTTTGTTTTTCTAAAACTTAATGTCCTGAATACTGTGTAATGCACCTAGTGGTATTATTTAGACTTAATTCGAGAAACCTTGGTCATTCACTTCCTAGACATACAGTACTGTGTTAATGTGCTGAAAGGTGTACAAGGATGAACTTAATATTTATAGTCTAAAATTACAGACAATTCCAAAGTCCTTTTTCAGTGATTCAGAGGGCACTTTATAATCTTACAACATTCCAGAGTAATCACTGTGAATATCAGTTACTATTTTATATGATCATGCTTGTACATAAAGGCTGAATAAGGTCTGTAAGATCCAAATAGTAGCAAAAGAGTGAGTTCTCTTCTTCCTGCTCCCACAGAGAGCACTCAGTTCAATGTGGAACTTAGCAGCTTGGTATTGCAGTAATCCAAACAAATGCTGAGAGAACTGCCCTCCAGATTCTGAAGTACCCAGGGGCCACACCTGTCCATTTTTGCATTCTAGTATTTAAAATCAGGTGTGGCATACAGTGTACACTTAAAAAATGTGGAGGGTTGAACAGATAGATGAATGTCTAGGGCTTTCTTTTTCTATTTATTGCCCTAGAAAACACAGAGTGGTAAACACTGATATTAAAGACACTCCACCATAATATTGAAACTTAGCATTAGCATTGCACACAGTGATGCTACCATTTCCACAGCAGCATGTATGAGTGTGAATAAAGGGTTAATATCAGGCCTGGCTGAGGCAGGCCTGCCTGAGAATGACCTCCTGTCTCCCATGGCCTTGTTTCCTTGGCAACAGTAGAGTTAAGATAAATGGGGAACAGTTGTCTCTCCCTCCGTATTGTGTGAAACAAAAACCTGGGCTGAGGGATCTGTGAGCTTGCATGCAGACCTCAAGCTTGATGAAAACCATATACAAGACTGGTGGGGGAAGTGGCCTCTTTGTGACAAGGTGACCCTATGCACCCTGACTCTCACACCTTGGACCTGTGTGAGTGAAGGGGCAAACAAAAAGCTGCTACTAAGGTAGCTGCTAGGCCTCCCCAGGAGCTGATGACACTATCTTCTTGCTGGTTTCTGGCTGTGTTTCCTTCCAGGAAGTTCAGTAAGAGTTGTATTGATTAAAGCCTGTCTGTGTCTCCTGAGTCTGATTTGCCAACTCAGATTCATAATGGCAACTGAGCTGTCACAGTCAATAATCTTCACACCTGGGCTCTCCTCCTCCCAGATGTCACTTTTAGCACAGAGAAGGGGGACTTAAAAAAGAAAAACAAAAGAGAAGAAAAATCTCCAATACTATGTTCCCCAAGATGGAAAATAAAATGCTCGCAAATACTTGGGGATGCCATGTACCCCAGGCAAAACCCAGACCGGCTCCCAAGAGGTCAGCACACTTGATGGTCACGTCCCAGCAAATAAGAACAAAGGGGATTAAAATTAATCCAAGTGCCAATGTCTGGTGTAGGCACTGCACAATTTAAACTGCATTACCAAAGAAAGGCCATTTGGGAAAGGAAGTGCAAAAGAGAAAAAGCAGGATAAGGGTAATTTGATGACTAGGAAAAGGTCAAAGGAGCATATTCGAGAAGGTCCCTCTGGATCTGTGAAACAAGAGGGGATAAAAGCACATGCATGTTCACTGAAATTAAAAACCCTTTTAGGTTGTCTTCTCTGCTAAATTCTTAGGATTTGAATGATTTTAAATTCCTGAAAGCAACTCCTTCCCCTTTGAGTGAATGTTTAGCCACTTTAATGTGCTTTACCTGGGAGTTTGGTACATGCCTTCAAGCTAGGGAAAGAGTTTTAAGAGGATCTAATTCTCCCTTCAGGCACATTTTTTTTTTCAAGTACCTAACAGAGTCCACAAGCCAATGAAGTCTAAAGAGGCCACGTAAGTGACATCAGAAAAAGTACCACCCAAAGGACTTGGTTCAGAGTGCTTAGAACTCATGACCATCTTTACTATCATTGATTTATTATTATTCATTTTTTTAATGTATTGAGAGCCCACCATGAGCAAATCAAATTGGCCCTAAGTTTCTTTTACTTCATTTATTCCACGTGTCTAGTTCCAAAGAGAAATATGCTATAGGTCATTACTCTCTGTATATTTAAAAACATCTAAACATATAGATCAATCCTAAGAAATATTGATAGTTTTAGTTATGTCAATATAAATTAACGAAGATTTCTTCAAAATGATACACCTCCCTCCAATAAAATCCTATATGCAATATATTTAAAGTAGCTTAATCATACTAATATTATTTTAAGTAAAACTGCTTATATTCCTATAGCCCTTCATATGTCAAATACCTTGCATAAATCATCTCATTTTTATTCTGAATAACCCTGAGAGGTAGCAAGGCAGATATTATTACTATTCAGCTGTCCTAGAAACAGAAAGTAGTTTAAAAATACCCATAAGAAAACACAAAGTTGTTAAATGACCTTAAACTATAACCCAGATAGTCTGATTTCTAGCAAAATCCTTTTTCTGTTATACAATTTAATAAAAACACAAGTTTTTTTCAGTTCTCTTCTACAAAATTTCAAAGTTAAAAAAGACAAAGTTGTTAACTATCCCATTTCCTCAGAAATAAGGTAACTAAGTAATTTCTAGGGGATTATTTAAAAATTCAAGCTTTTGAGAAACACAGAGCCATTTTTGTCATGCTACTGGGTAAGAAATTCATTCTATTTCTTTTTTATCTCCTAGGAGGGGTTTATTAGACAAATACCAAGTTTAAAAATCCATACAGCTCAACCACAAGTTCAAAAAGTTTAATTCCAGCAATATGAATACTTTAATTTCCTGGGAATAAAATTTTTTCTAAAAATCAAGATTTAGACTCACTTCCTCTAGTATGCATTCTAACAGTTTACCAAGCTCTGTGTTTTGTTTCAGGACAGATCTAGTGGGCACTGTAACCCTTTGAGGTAATCTTCAGATGTGCTTTAAATTCTTCTGGAAGATTCACACTTTCATAGTTGGGCGGAAAAATTAATAACTTCTGTAAAGGATAGGAAAAAAGTATTTATAATGGGACTTAGGGGCAGGAGCTTTGCAATTAAAAATGCCATTTAAACATTTTACTTAAATCCAACCAAACTGGAGTGTCAGCGCAATTCTATTCGTTAATTTTGACATGATTTACTGAGTATAATCCCCTTAAGTCAGAAGCTGACCTCCACAGCATTCAAACTTCCTGTGGGATCAAAAGAAATAATAAGAAACATGTTACTACTGTAAAATAAGCAAGTCTGGTGTTGTGCCTTAGGTTTGTTCCTATGTTGTCAAATAGACAAGCATGCAGCAAATACTCAGCAATAACAAAATAAATGTCCAGAGACCTTTTTCCAACCAACAAGCCGACAACTCAGCAACTTCAAACAGATTTTTTTTTTCTTTCAGAGCCAATTCACTTGCAGTGTAGGCTGATAAAGCAGTATTAATCTCCTGCTTTAAATCAAGTTTCTGTCACTGGGCTTCATTAATCTCCCCCCTGTTATCAAGTGTCTCCATGGCAGGAAATTATATTTCTAAATTGAATTTTGTTCTGTTTCGATGTAGTAAGAAATATTTTCCAGACTACTAATAGGATGCATAAAGATTGTGACTCTGACAATACCGTTAGATAAATAAAAGCTATAAATTAAACCCACCTTCATTCACTAGCAAGCATAATAGCAAAATAGAAAGCATTGATTACCTGGAAAGAGTAATCAAATAAAAGATTTTAAATGAAAAGTGAGGTAGCAGATGGTTAACTTTTTAATTTACCTTTTTATAGCAATTGCCCATAAAGGTAAAAAGAAAAAAAAAAAATCAATCCAATGAGTCTCCTGGTGCTAATAAAACACATATTGATTCTTAGTGCATATGCTTACTCTATAAGATGCTCAAACCTGGTTCTACCACCAGTAATAGAAGTAGATACTGTTTACGAGCACTTCAGTGGAGACAAATTTACAGTAAAGAAATGTCTCTGAGCTAGATTTATTATTAAAGAACAAAACCTTATAACCACAAGCAACAAAGAGATTTCATTTTATGGTTAGAGATCCACTCATGGGGGCCAAGACAATTCAGTCAAATGGCAGTTCAGTCCCTGGAAGAGGCCTTCAAAATTACAGTCTCCCTTTTTGTCAGTGAATAATAGTGATTTTAAGAAGGTTTAGGGTTTTTTTTTTTCCATTGATATAAATGTCCTTGTACTGCCTCCCTTAATAAAGGCCTAGTTTCTCTTTAACAGTAACAATTTGGAAAAAATCTCTTCAACTCATTATTGAAAACATGGTCCCAAGGTGGTCCATTAAAACTTCCCATACTTAAAGAAACATTGTATGAAAGAACCTTTTCATTGCGCATCAGTGTAAGGAGCTTAAAGAACACGTAATTAATGTTACCTATACCAAGATGTTTGAAGGGTAAGTAGGATCTGACAAATGTACAAAGGAATGTGGGGAAAGTTTTCCTGATAGAAGAGAGATAAATGGATACCAGCACCTCTTTTCCACTCTAATCTACAGATCTTAACCTGAATAGACAAAACAGATGGATCAAATCACTATACCCTCTTTAACTTCACATTCAGAATACTGTACTTCAAACAAAATTACTACAGTGACTTAAACAGCTGTTACAAACACTATTTTCACCAATTTAAGTACTTTAAGGTCCCATTAAATATATAAACCTTATTTATAATGAATAAGGGAATAATAACAATATGAAGTCACAGAACTTAAAGTTTACAAAAGTAAAACTGAGAATCTGAGGGCGCCTGAGTGGCCCAGTCAGTTGAGCATCCGACTTCAGCTCAGGTCATGATCTCACAGTTCGTGGGTTCGAGCCCCGTGTCGGGGTCTGTGCTGACTGCCAGCTCAGAGCCTGAAGCCTGTTTCAGATTCTGTATCTCCCTCTCTCTCTCTCTGACCCTCCCCACTCATGCTGTCTCTCTCTCTCTCTCTCTCTCTCAGAAATAAAAACATTAAAAATTTTTTTAAAAACTGAGAATCTGATGAAAATTATAAAGAATACCTTCAAAATAATAAATCAATATTAATCAAAACTAGAAAGCAAACTAAAACAGAATAAATTACTTTCAGAAGAAGAAATGCAACATGTTCTTTTCAAAAATAAAAGCAGGTAGTAAAAAGAGAAGTCAGCGTTTGAAAAACATACATCCTCCTCCTTTACCCTCTGAGCAGATCTTGCCTACATGTGTGAAAAAGAAAACTACAGCATCACAAACTACAGGTCAGAAGTCACATTCCTTGAGTAACCAAGCAGTAATGAATGGTACGTGTGGAAAACGCTGAAGCTTATTTGTTATTATTATTATTAACAACATAATTTTGGCTCAAGTGTAGACTATAACATGCTCCTGGGAGGAATGGCAGCAAAAGAGAATGACAACCATTATTTTTCTATATGCTGCAATTTGACAACGTATTTTGCATAAAGCACAACACCAGATGTCTAGCCTCTGGACTCGCTTTTTATTAGAAAGCCCATCTCATCAAGTGTGATGTACATTTCAAGCATTTATACCATGCTCTGTTTAATGCCAAAAGATTTGGTGGGATTCCACATGGAATTAACTTGTGATGCCGAAAGCCAATTCAGGACAGTCTCAATTTCAGGCTAAGTCCATCTGCCAAAATGTTGCTTCACATATGAAATACACTTCCTTGTCACTAATTTTAGGAAGTGTCTCTTAATTACCTACCAATATATAAAACATAGAGTTCAACTGCTATTCATTAAGGAGAAAAATCCATATTGCCTAAACAAAGCACAAAACAGAAGCCACAAACAAGGATATAAAAGCATTTCAGTTCTGCAGTAGAGAAATTTCCTATGTTGCATGTATTAGTTTTCTAGCATCACACAATCTCCCATGCTGAATATTCAAGAATTTCATTTTCACCATTAAATGGTCCCATTTTAAAAGGATCACCTTGCTTGACAAAACATATTTAGACACCCAGTTGTGTGATTCAAAGGCTTCTAGTTATAAATGTTTACAGGTAGAAAAGAGAAGTGTTAGAAATCCACTTCACCTTGCCTTTTCCTGAGATTTGAAAAAGACTGATTGGGGCACCTGTGTGGCTTAGTCAGTCAAGTAGCCAACTCCAGATTTCAGCTCAGATCATGATCTCACAGTTCACGGGATGGAGCCTGCATCAGGCTCTTTGCTGACAGCACGGAGCCTGCTTGGGATTCTCTCTCTCTCTCTCTCTCTCTCTGCCCCACCCCTGCTCTCCCTCTCTCTCTCTTGCAAAATAAATAAATAAACTTAAAAAAAAAAAAAAAAAGACTGATCAACTACACACCAGAACATCAGGATATAGCCAGAGGCTACGTTCTTCAGCTGTGGGACAGTTTTCTCAGGAAGGAAATCTTAAGTAAGAATGGTATCAGGAAACTAAAGACTATGCCAGTCATCTGCAAAGAGCTCAAAATACTTCAGAGAACGAATATTCAACCACGTTCTTTTTTTGTAACAGAGATATCAAATCCCAAGATCAGCCAAGGAAAAAAAATCACAAGGAATATTCTATCTCTATCAACAAAGGAAAAAGAAAAAAAGAAAAAGAAAAAAGGCACCCATTTTCCATTTTTTAAATGTGAGTATTTTTAGTCACTTCCAAGTATAACATTTAAATACACTGAGAGCTGGATTCTCCATAGTTTATTTCCCACACCATTCTCCTTGAATGTCACATTGCCCAGAAAGCTTCCTTAAGAGAGCCTTACTTCCAGAAGATATTAATCCCTAAAACTTGAGCCGAACAACAGAACAGAAGCTTGATTTTAAAGCATTTGTCAAGTTCTAGCTGAACAGAAGGGACAACTCTCAGGGCTAACATAAAGTGTCATTAAAGATCCAAATTCATAAATAACTGATTAATCAAGTGTGAAAGCTTAAGAAGGGAAGAAAGTTCACTGGCATGGCTTCTTAACACCTAACTAGTTCCAAATAGCCAATATTTATATTAAAAGGCTAAAGCTAAAACCTTTTTCCCATCTGTATCAGTCTTCAGATCTATCAAATCTACACTATCCTAGAATTCCTCCAACTAAATTCTTCAGCAACACTTAACTCCAATTCACAATAGGAGGGATATAGCAGGATACAAAGAAACTAAAAGAGTAGGGCCTCTCACCCTCACAGAGTTTAAAATTCACTATTGCCACTTTAAAATTTGGATATTTTCTATAAACATGCAGATTAATGGCTTTTTCTTTAATTATAGGATCCCAGCATCACTAGGCCCTTACTGCAGTTTGGCAATAATCAGTTGGCAATGAGTGGCTACTGCTTAATCCATGGGTCAGATAATCTCCAAAATCCTTTCAGGAACAAAATTCTGAGTGCCTAAATAAGACTACTTAGTTTATTGTTAAATTTTTCACTCAAGGAGCATTAACAAGGTGCCTAGGTATCTCAGTTGGTTAAGTGTTCAGCTCTTAAGATTCTCTCTCTCTCTCTCTCTGCTCCTTTCCCATGCTCTCCCTCTCTCCCCACCCTCCCCTAAAATAATTTAAAAATGTTAATAGCATTAACAAAATAGAATTCATAAGTGTGAAGCTCAGAACACTTCTCTGATGTGAAAGTAAATTTCAGAATTATGATTCTTAAAAATGACAGGGAGGTTCCTCTTGTACTAAAGCAGAACTGCCTTACCATGGCAACAACACATTATCAGTAAGGTAAAACTAACCTATCCCCTGATTGTCTAATCCCAACTCTCCTTCCCTATTAGTGAATGAATAATCCAATGCTTGGTGAATTCTGCTTCACAATGATACGAAGAGGCAACATCAAAGGATCACAAAGCAACATTGTTAAGAACACTTGGCCACCACAAGCCAGTCATCCTTGTGATAACTCTTCTGACACCTCCTCCTTAAAACCCAAAATATCAGAAGGATCATGAGGACCCGTTTTCACAATGTGTATTCACACTGAAAATCAAGATCAAGGGAGCGTTTGTCCTTCTGCTCCATGGGAGCTCACCTTCCTGAGCTCATCTTAGGACGCCTGCATTACAGTTTAACAGGTGTAACACCCGAGGCCTGTTCAGCAGCCTGCCAGCCCCCACTGCCAATGTGCTTACTGAACAAGATTTGAGAAGCTTGGCCCACTCAGAGTACTCAATCATGTTGAATAAGGCTAAGGGATCATCTTCATCCAGACCCCCGACCTTGAACTGCAGCCTCCTGAAGACCTCTTCTAGGGCCTCAGATGTCTTGTAGTCGAGGTAATGAATCTCACTCTTGAAGCTCTGCATATACCACCCTGGACCACAGAAAGGAAGCTCCAGGGGGAGGAAGAAAGACAGGTGGAGCTGACCAAGGTGGATTGTGGCCCAGGGCTAGGCCAGGGCTGCCGCTGCCATGAAAGAGGAGGCTGCCCAGCACATGATGCTCATAGGATCTGACACAGAGATTGACAACTACATAAGGTACAGCCTGACTGGCCACAGCCCCATCCAGCAGCCATGATAGTATGGAGCAAGCATCACCTACCACAGCCGGCTGGCCTTCATGCCTTTGTGCTGCTGCTCTGGGCTTGCCTCATCTGGACCATGTGCAGCTGCCACCAGCTGGCCATGCTCTGATCACCTTCCATCCTGCTCTACAGGCTGGCACTATGTGGCCTGCACTACATGTGGGCCATGCAGCAGTGCCCCGAGCTCCCTAACACCCTGGTCCTCTCAGCCTGGCCATTTGGGGCTAGAGAACACCTGCTACCTCTGTCTAAACCTTGGTGCCATCGTGCTGTACATTCCTGCCTTCTGGCTCCTGCTACACCCTGTCAAAAAGAAGCTGCTAGGGGCACCAGGGTCACTCAGTTGCTTAAGCATCTGATTTTGGCTCAGGTCATGATCTTGTAGGTCATGAGTTTGAGCCCCGCATCATGCTCTGTGCTGTCAGTGTGGAGCTTGATTCGGATCCTCTGTTTCCCTCCCTCTCTGCCCTGCTCATGCTCTATCTCTCTCAAAAATAAATAAACATTTTAAAAAGAAGATGAAGATGAAGAAGGAGAAGAAGAAGAAGAAGAGGAGGAGGAGGAGGAAGAAGAAGAGGGAAAGAAGGGAGGAAGGGGGAGGAGGAGGAAGAGAAAAAGGAAAAGAAGCTGCTGAAGGTGAAGGCCCCACTGCACTAATGGGGATCACCATGGCAGATGCAGAGTTCATGCAGATGCTGTTTCAGAGTCTGCGGGAGCCAGTCACAGGTGTCTGTGCCAAGTACTGGATCTACATGTCTGTCTGATGGCAGCTCATTGTGGTCGGCTTTGTCGGCTGCCTCATCGTCTACAAGATGGTCTCTGTGTCCCTCTTCTTGCTCTGCCTTACCCTCTTCCACATCTACTATACATAGCTTGTAGCAGGAGCTGCTCAAAGCGTTCTGGTGGCTGGGCATAGCCCACACCATGATGGTGCTCATCACTGTCTACACTGTCCAGCTGTACAACTTCACCATATACTGGCACAACCTGACGGGCAATAAGCAGTTTGAGGACCTGAGCCCGGAACAGCTCAGCACATCCAAGCTCTTCTCTAGCACCTTCATCCCTGGAATTTTCCTGCTCCCCTTCATCCTGCACAGTACTATTTCCACCAGCCCTGAATGTAGCTCATTAGTCGGAGGCATGTCCTCTGACCTGGCACCACCTCCTATGCTGGATTCACAGGCAGGGGTAGTAAGTGGCACCCCACTGGAACAGCAGCAGCAGGGGAAACAGTAGGTCTCCACGGACAAAGGGCTGAGCACAGCTGGCTCCCACCAAGCCACACAAGTCCCAGAAGCGACAGCCAACAGTGGGGCCAGGTGGACAAAGAGCTGTTGAACTTGACCCCTGGCTTCCGGGGTGTCCTCACCAACATGCAGGTGTTCTTGTGCTACCTGCTAAAGCTGCATATCTTCAAGCTGGTAGTCTTGTACACTGTCTGGATGGCCCCAAAGGAAGTGTTAGTGATGAACCTCCCACTGGTTGTGCTGTGGGCCTTCACCCTGCCTTACCCCCACTTCTGGCCCATGGCTTCCTGCCAGTCTAGTCTGGATCTGCATCATTGTCATATGCAAGACTGTCTATAGAGATCGTCAGTCCCATGAGTGCTCCAGAAACTGTACTGAGCCCTTCCTCAATAGCACCAACTTGCAGAGGAAAGAAAAAAAAAGAATCAGTTTTTGCTGTACCAGAGGCCCATTAACCCTGCTAACTTGTTTGGGAGTGTGGAAGGGCTTTCCAAACCTGGGCTACATCCAGAACCACCTACTGACTCTGCTGCTGCTGCATCTGAGGCCACCACGTACCAATGCCAGGCACATCACCATCCACAACACCTGCTGGCCCCTGCTGTCTACAAATGATATCACTCTCCAGTGGCTAAGCCAGGACTTGCTCAGCTGTATCAAGTTCTTCTACAAACTTGGGCTGGGCATCTTCCTGATGACTGTGAACATGTATTGGCAGTGCAGGAACTTCATGGTCATCCAGCATGGCCATCCTCACCCACCAGCACTCTGGGTCTCTGGCCCAAGTACTGCCTCTTCCTGGTACTCTTACTGCTGTACCAATACCTGCTTTACCTGGGCATTCTCCCCTTCCTGTTCATAAACTACCTGTGGCACTAGGGCCAGGCCATACTTGTGAACTCCACACACAAGTGGAGTACCTGCCCAATTTATTCCACAGGGCCCACAACTCTACCAAGCTCATAAATGACTTCCTCCTGCAGCTCTGCACCTCCCACCAGTGTCAGGTGTTTTCCACCAGGCACGCTGAGGGGTGGTCAGCATCAACAGTGACCACCTGGAGCCTGGGGGACCAGGGGGGAGGGGCGCGGAGCCCAACCCATGCCCAACTTCATTCCCTGCAGGTCCTACCTCAACATGCTGAAGGTGGCCATCTTCTCATTCCTCTTCTGGTTGGCCTTAGTCAAGGGGGCCGCCCACATCAGCATCTTCAAGCTAGGCTGCATACTAGCGTGCTGATACTGCTGCTCTTCAGCACCAAGCTGCAAGAGGCCACGCGTGCCTGCCTCCTGCCACGGGACTGCCACATGCTCTACAAAGTCTCCATCATCATCTCCAAGAACATGCTCTTGTTCCTGTCCTGTGTGTTTGTGGAGTAAATGCAAAGCGACTTCTGGGCCACCCAGCCTCGTGTGCCCAGTCAAAAGTTACTCTGACTCTAAGGAGAGGCTGGGCAGGACCCAGGACTGCCTGCTGCCTGTGGAGAAGGCTGGGTCCTCTGCGACTGCCTCTGCTACCTGTTGTATCTTCCTCAGTCACTACTTGCTGCATAACGAGAACAAGGTCCAGGCCCCCCGCCCTGCACGCATCCAGGAGTTTCTCCGTCTACCATGCTGCCAAACTCAAAAACATCCACCTGTGACACAAACCAGAAAAGTCCCTGGCGCAACTGCGCCAAGCAGGAGAAGCCAGGCAGGACCCAGCGTCCCGAACCCACGAGCCAGGGCCCGGCAGTCCCAAGAGGCTCTCCCCACCGCAGTAACAGTGGAGGTGGCTGTCGTCGAACCACCCATGCCCATCCACTTCCGCCCGGGGCTACTTTCCGTCCGAGTCCGACAGTGAGGGGGGCAAGGAGGCCCAGTCGAGGACTCCAGGCCTGGGGCACAGATCGCCTTCCAGATGACACAGCAGGGACAGGTGACGACGTCCTGGCGGTGCTGAGGCAGCAGTGGCAGGGGCCGGCAGGACAACTGCATCCGGGGAAGGCGTGCGCCCAGAGGCGGAGCCCGCAGAAGGCCTGGCGCAGCCACGTGACCCAGCGAGAGCCTAGCGCCGAGCACGCTGCGGTTCCTGGGTAAGGGGGCCGGGAGCCTGAGCTGGTGCACGGGACGATGCCCTGGCCGCACAGCTAAGTGCGGCCACACAGCGCCGTGAGCGACGTGCTGCGCGCAGGGTGCCAACTCCGCTCGCAGGGCTTCTTCGGGGCAGACACACCAGCGCCTGCAGGGCCAGCTGTAGGAGAGCAGAGCCCAGGCCACGCCGTCAGGCCCCTCGGACGCCCGGGCTGCACCAAGCACAGCGTCAGGTGAGCCGCTCAGCAGCAGCAGCAGCAGCAGTAGCAGCGAGGAGGAGGTGGTCCCAAGCTGGTGGCTCTCCCTGTGTGACCGTGGAGCTTCCGGCCCACACCGGCAGCCGTAGGCGCATGGCTACTAAGCCTCTCCTCGCCAGGCACCTATGTATCCCGGAGCTGGAGAAGGCCCAGCGGCTCGCGGTGAGGCAGGGCCAGGCCCTGAGGCTGCTGAAGGCCACTTACCAATGCACGTCGCCCACCTGGAACTGCTCTGCTACGTCTTCACCGTCCTCAGCCACATGGTCACCGCCTCGGCCACCTTCCCGGCGCCGCCCATGTTCATCTTCCTGTGGGCCATGTTGTCCATCCAGCGGCCCAGCAGGCACTTCTGGATGAAGGCCGTTGTCTTAAGTGTCACCAAAAACCTGTTCCAGTTTGGCTTCTTCCCCTGGGACAGCCGCACGGTGATGCGGCACTATGAGAACAAGCCCTGCTTCGCTCCATGCATCCTGGGCCTGAAGAAGACTGACAGCTACATTACCTATGATTGGGTGCGGCTCATGGCCCTCTCCCTCCACCTTTCCAGCTATTGTGCTTTGGTCTGTGAGACCACAGGGAGGACCTGCTTGCACCCCAAGAAGTACGACAGGAGCAGTGGGAAGAATGAGGATGAGGAGAAACCAGCACATCCAGGCAGACTGAGGAGGGCATTGGGCCCCACAAGGAGCCAGAGGTGGCCAGGGCCCCCACAGAGGAAGACATCCAGGCTGAAGCAAGGGACTGGCCTAGGGACAAGTTCCCGTTCCCGGTGAAGCTCAGGCCCCCAACACAAAGTTCTTTACCTGGCATTTTAGGAGGGAGAGCTCAACACCCAGAAGACTGGTAAGAGCAGGGGGTGAGGCTGCTTAGGAGAGAGAAGAGGTGGAGTTGCTCCCAGGAGAGAGTGAGGGCAGCTGGGCTCCACCTATAGGGTTTCTGTCTGTCCCTGGCCCAGAGCTATTGCTAACTCAGAGCATATATCAGCAACAGGTGGCAGCTGGCGGGGAAGTCTAGCAGCTTGATGACCCACCACTCAAGGAGGCCAGTAACTCCTGAGCCCACACTCTCCCTACAACCCTGGAGGCACATGTCATGGTAGTCACCCTCGCCTTTGGCCTACAGCTACTTCACAGGGTCGGCTTCAGGCCTGCTAGGTGCACGGATATAATTGCAGAAGAGGTTGGGGATGACCTGTCCCAGGTACCCTCCAGCAAGCTGGCAGGCTGTCATTGCACAGTGCTGTTCCACAGTGTACTTCTTATTGGTGTACTCCGTGGTACTGCATTTGGCCAGGTCCCTCTGGAAGTTCCAGGCTGTCTCTTCTCTGGGTGAGTAAAAGCATTGTTCCATCCAGTGTTTAGCTATGTTCTGTTTTCCTTCGTGACTCTGATACCAAGATTCAGTGGGCAAAAGTGTTTGGACTCTATACCAGTTGGCTGTCACTGTAATGATCTTTTCTATCTTCCATGTAGTTGGAGCCCTCTCCTGGCATTGATTACTGGTAAACAGTGTTTTGCTGGACAGACTGCTAGTGGATACCTGGGTTTCTTTGGGGTGATAAAAATTGTCTAAGCTTAAATCATGATGGCTGCATAACTCCAATAGATGTATTAATAGATGACATGGCAACAGTACTCTGTGGACAAAAAGTTCACTACAAATTAACTAAAATTAAAACTGTATAACCAATGCTTTCTGTAGCCTGGGTCCATGTAAGGATGATACTCTCAGGGGACTTAAATTCATGAGAGAAGCCCATAAAGCCAGGCTTCTCATGTCCTCCACTTTAAACATCCCAGTCAGCCTCCATATTCAAAGATACCAAGAAACCTAAAGATAAAAGCAAGCTGTGATGCAAGGGATGGTGTATAGGAACATTTCCTCTAACACTAGTTTCAATACTCTATTTGCTGACCCACCAGACATATGTTGGATGTCATCTCAGCCTGTGTTCTGTCTACAACTCATGCAGGCTGGGAATGCAATGCCAGTCATTAAGCATTAATTTCACTAAAAGCAGGTATCCCAATTATTTTTTAAAAGATAGTTGAAGTTTTAGCATACTGCTACTTCAGCCCACTTGATAATATTGTTTCTTCTATTAAATTCCTAGGTCTGTTCAGAAAAGGGAAAGGGGGAGATCCCTATACCCCAAATATTTTCCATTGTTCGTCCCAGAAGATGGATCATTTTTACTCTAAATCTAATGGTAGTGAATGTTGTATGAAGGTGGACCAGAGTGGTACCTCAAACATTGTTACTGATTTAGCAGTACCTTGGGCACAAGTAAAGTTGCTACTAAAACCCCTCACATATGCCTGGGGTCATTTCTGTTTGGCATTTATGCTCCCTCACATTATTACAAAACTGTACCCCAGAGAATTGCTAACTCAGTTTTCTCTTTACATCACTACATTCTATGTGTTTTTCACATCAAGGTGTTTCTATCTACTGGACAGAGTTAGAGTTCAGCTTCTTCTAGCCAAAGTGTTTAAATTTGACTAGACAGCAGCAATTGCTTTTTAATCTAAGCAAACTGATCTGTCAAAGGCAATCAACTCAGGGAAGTTATTCCAGGAGGATCCTAATAATCCTGATGAATCACACTGCCCTATGTGAAACTCAGCCGCTGAACTCTTGACATAGTGTCACAAGCACTTAGGGGAATTAGTACATACAGCTGAACCCTGTGTCCACACACAAACTCTAGCCTCTCGTGCATAAGCTAATAATCACTGCATTTGGTCTGGGGAGGAGTACACTGCTGTGTGTGGTGATGTCTGTTCATCTTTAATGATGTTATGTCACCTAGACTTCGTGTTACATCATGTTAACAAGCGTTTATCAACAGGGTGCTCCATTCCTCTAGATGTAAATAAAGGTTTGTCATGGTTATTATTTTTTTTAATCACCTCTTATCTTTTAAACAAGGATTCCTAACTTCTTAATGCTCATACCAATTCAGGGTTTTACAGTTCCCAGGATCTTTAAGTACCTTTTCTTGTTTAATTATTGCAATGATACTTGAGAGGTCTATAGACACGGTAATATTGACCTCATTAGTAATTCACAGAACAGAACTCAAACCTAGAGCTGATGGCTTGAGGTTTTGAGGTCTTCCTGATGCTGTAAATCTTGGTTTTGGAGCTTTTGTTCTAGTGTTAGGAATAATAGGAGAGGTGGGGGAGGGTGGGATAGCATCGTTGAGAGTCTTGTCCCCAAATAAGGCAGCCCTTTCAGGTTCCCTCTGCTCCCCACAGAGAACTCTTAACAAACTTACACTAAGGAAACAAAATAGATGGGGAGGCAGCAGTAATGAGTGGGATCTCATGGAAGGCTGGGCTAAAATTTCTCCCTAAGTGATGGCACAGGTGTTCTTTGAGAATGACCTCCTCAAACAGTTGGAGGAGAGCTTTAAGAGAAATAATGATCCATACTCAATTCATTCAGAGGGCAATGAAAGGATAGATTGGCTAGAAGATAAGTTTGGAAGGATAACAATAATAGTAATATAATAGCTAATGTATATTGAGCACTTCATATTTTCCACTATTCTAAGTGCTTTATGTATACTAATTTATTAAATTCTCGTCACAACCCTCGGAAGCAGGCAGGCACTGCTACTCTCATGAAAAATTGAGGCAATGGAGGTTGACTGACTTACCTATTACCACACAGCTAGTAAATGTTAGAACCAGCATTCCAACTCAGGCAAACTGATTCTCCAACTTGTGCTCTGATTCTTGTGTAGTAGTAATGATGAATTTGCAAAGACTTCCTGAATTATGAGAAATTTCATTTGCTTTTCTGATTTAAAGACAATATTGAGTATTTCCATCTCGGGCGGTAACTGCAGCTTGACCCTCCCATTGAAAACACCCAAAATCAAAACATAATATTAAAAGGAAAAATACTTTTTAAAACATACTAATAAACTGGCAAGAAAGTAAGGAATACTGAGGTGCCTAAAAATCACATGAAAATGTGGGCCCAGAGAGGCAAACTGAACCCCAAAGTCAATTTTCACTCTGATAATATTCAATGATACTGTAGACCTTGATCTTTGATTGCTCATAGGGTCACGGGCCATGGAGACACAGCTGGCCTGACTGCAGTGGGGAGACTAACAGGAGACTTCAGTGACCCACAGATCTACTTCCTACATTAGAGATAATTAAGAAAAATTAATTTCTCAATGCATAGGTGCTAGGAGAAGACAAAAAAATCTCTCCTAAGAATTCATAACCACAAACAGACCTTTATTTGGATTCCTAGTCCAAATTTACACTACCAGAGTGGCGCTAAAGAAACTTCAGGTTTAGAATATGGTTTAGGTACACCCAGGTGGCTCAGTTGGTTAAGCGTCTGACGTCAGCTCGGGTTATGATCTCGCGGTTTGTAGGTTCAAGCCCCGCATCGGGCTCTGTGCTGACAGCTCAGAGCCTGGAGCCTGCTTCGGATTCTGTGTCTCCCTCTCTCTCTGCTCCTCCCCAGCTCATGCTCTCTCTCTCTCAAAAATAAATAAACCCTAATTTTTTTTTTTTAAAAAAGGGAATGTGGTTTAAAATTATATTGTGTTGGTAGTGCACTCCGATGCCTGGAAGAATCAAAAGCAACCCCACTCAAAAGGGGCCAACTGTAAAGTTGATTCCCAAAGAATTCCCACAGATAAACTACCAAAGAATAAAATCTAGAGCAGAGTATCACAAAACTCATAAATAAAGGACCATGAGTATAGGGTCATTGGAAATTATAAGAACTAGACCCCAAAGACACAAGAGAGTATAATTATGTAATAGAGAATGACAGGTGTGATCTGGTAGTGTTTTGCTTCAGCTGTTCCACTTATCTCTTGCTCTCTATCCCTGGGCTTCTCTCATGTCAGTTAGGATGTATTCAGAAGTCAAGTAGGCACTCATGCACACACATCTGGAATTATGGAACATTGCCATCCTGGGGCAACCTTTGACCAATGGAGTGTGAAAGTTAATGGATAAATGCTCTCATCTTTCACTCTTTTAGTGGACAATTCTGAGATACAAGCTCTTCAGAAGTCCTGATGGAATTGAATCCCAGTTGCCCCCAGTGAAGATCAATCCATAGGGTACCCTTATATTGGCTTTCCCTCCTTTCCTTGTTTTACTTTCCCTAAAGCCGCACTTCTGTTCCCTGGATTCACTTCCTCCAATAAACTATGTGCCTGAGAATTTAAAATATGAATAAAGAACAAAAGAATAAAAACACAAAAAGGAAGTTTCAAAAAAGAACCAAATAGAACTTCTAGAAATGAAAAATAAGTTTTATTTATTCCTTTATTTTTAAGAGAGAGATAGAGTATGCACAAGGGAGGGATGCGATGGAGGGAGGGCTCAAGGGAGGAAGACAGCAGTGGGGAAGAGTAAGAGAGTCTTAAGCAGACTCCACACCCAGTGCAGAGCTCCATGTGGGGCTTGATCCCCTGACCCTGAGATCATGACCTGAGCCAAAATCAAGAGTCGGATGCTTAACTGACTGAGCCACCCAGACACCCCTAAAATAATTTTAATTTAAAATTTAAAGGATGGTTAAACAAAAGAATAGACACAGGATAAGAAAGAATAAACTGGAAGATGAAATCAGAATATTTTGTATAATGTGAAACAGAGACACAAGCATATGGAAAACCTTGAAGAGATGGTAGAGTGGAAATACCTATAGTTACAAAAGTCAAAGTGGAATGCGTGAAGGATAGACTAGGGAAACTTTGAGGAGACAATATTCAAAGAAATAATGGCTGAATGTTCTGGTTTGAATGGTTTAAATCTTTCGATTCAGGAAGCACTAAGATGCAAAAGAGAAACACACAAAAGCTGGATAAATAAAAAAGCAAATTCATGTGTTTTTTTAAGTTTATTTATTTTGAGAGACAAAGACAGAACCTATGAGTCGGGGAGGGGCAGGGAGAGAGAATCCCAAGTAGGATCCATACCCTCAGTGCAGAGCCCAACAAAGGGCTTGAACTCACAAGTGGCGAGATCATGATCTGAGCTGAAACCAGAAGTTGTATGCTTAACTGACTGAGCCATCCAGGTGCCCCCAAATTCATGTTTTAATAAATATTAGCACATGAAAATAAATGTAAAATATGAATTATTATGTAAATTTAAGTTAAAATGAATGTGTTTAAGAGTAAAGATTTTCAGAGTAAAAATAAATCCACTTACAAGCTGCTTTATGAAGAACTCTGTGACATAAGTATAACAAATAGTTGAAATAAAAGGATGAAAAAAATATATGCCCATTGCAGATAACCAAAATAAAGCTGATGTTATGATACTAATATCAGACAAAATAGACTTTTAAGACAAAGGGCATTGAGACAAATTGCATAATGAGAAAAGGTTAATTCACCATCAGATATAAAAATTCCAAATAGTAAAGCTCTAAATAATATAGCTTAAAACTATATAAAGCCAAACTTAAAAGAATTACAAGAAACAGATACACCAGTAGAGCTGAAGATTTTAACACACCTCAGACCTCAGTAATTGATAGCTCACAAAATCAAGCAGAAAAATATAAGGATATAGAAGATTTAAACAATACAGTTAACAAGCTTTATCTAATAAATATATATAGAACATTTCACCCAAAAAGTGAAGTATTTCAAGCCTCTCTGTAAACAGTAATTCACAAGAACTGAATGTATTCTGGAGCATTGTTTTAAGAATCAACTAATTTTAAATGATTGGTATCAAACAGATTATATTCTTTGCCACAATGTACTTCATAGAAGATTAAAGCACAAATGCCAATAAATTATAAAAACGCTGCCAAACGTTTTAGTAATAAGGAGAATGAAAACTAGTAACAGCACACACTATCCCTCTTGGCAACATGTTAAAAATCTGAGAGTCTGAAGTGTTGACAGGAACTAGTAGTAGTCTCATCTCTTATATCCTGCTAAAGAAAATATTAACTGAGATCACCACTTTGGAAGACCATTAGGATCATCTGTTAAACTTAGGGAGGTGTGTTCCCTATGATCCAGCAACCCTCCTGGAAAAACTCTAGCACATATGAAGACATTCAAGAATACTTACAGCAATATTGTTTTAAAACAAAAACTGAAAGCAGTACAAATGTGTACCCTAAACAAGGCCACAATTAGTAAGTTATAATGTCCCCTTATAGACAAGTATGAAGCACAAGATGACTGAACCATAGGCACACACATATTTAGTTTTACCAGATTGTTCTAGAATTCTTTTTGGAATGGCCCTACCAGTTAACACTATAAATAGCAGGGCTTAAGAGTTCTCATGTGGTCATTAAAATTTTGTGTTTTCTAATATTTGCTATTCTGATGTGTAACCCAATTTTTATTTGAAACTTGCCTGTTTTGATTTGCATCTCTTCATACACTTGTTAGCCAGATGGGCTTCTCCATCTGTGAATTGCCTAACCATATATCCTTTGCCCATTTGTCTACTGGGTTTCCTGTCTTTTTCTTGTTGACATCCAGCATTTGTTTGTATATTCTATATACCAATCCCTTGTTGGACTTAGACATTATAGATGATCTTTTCCCCATCTGTCATCTGTCTTTCTGTATGATGTCCTTCAAGTGAAAGAATCTCTTAATTTGGGAGCAATTTTTCACCTTAAACTTTGAATTTTGGGGGTCTTAAACGTTTTCCTCCACCCTCAGGTCATAGTCTTTAAATAACTTTAAGGTTTTATCTGTAAACTTTTTTTTTTTGCATTTTTGAGAGATTACTTATTTTATAGTTTTAGCAGCTATTGTAGGTAGTATCTAATTTCCACTTAAATTTTCTGATTCGTTATTGTTGTTATTGACAAATGCTATCCAATTTTGATCCAATTAGTTCTAACAGTTGTTTTGTTCAATCCACTTATTTCTTTTTCTTTTATTATTTTTTTTTATTTTTTTATTTATTTCTAGGAGAGAGAGAGAGAGAGACAGCGCGAGCAGGGGAGGGCCAGAGAGAGAGGGAGACACAGAATCCAAAATAGGCTCCAGGCTCTGAGCTGGCAGTCAGCACAGAGCCCGACGCAGGGCTTGAACCGCGAGATCATGACCTAAGCGAAAGTCGGACGCTTAACCGACTAAGCCACCCAGGCGCCCCTCTTTTTCTTTAATTTTTTAAATGTCTTATATATTTCTGAGAGAGAGAGACAGCGTGAACAGGGGAGGGACAGAGAGAGAGACACACACACAGAATCCGAAGTAGGCTCCAGGCTCTGAGCTAGCTGTCAGCACAGGGCCCGATGCGGTGCTCGAACCCACGGACCATGAGATCATGACCTGAGCCGAAGTTGGACGCTTCACCGACGGAGCCACCCAGGAGCCCCTCAATCCACTTATTTCTTATGTAATCATATCTACAAATAATTTTCTCTTTCAGTCTTGATAACTTTTAATTATTTTCTTTACATCATAGCATTAGCCAAACCTTTAGTATTATGACAAATGTTAACAGTGATATTGAGTATTCCTGTCTTGGACAGATCTTGATGAGAATAAAGTTTCCCCATTAAATATGGTATTTGCTGTAGAATTTTTGGTATAAAATATGTCTTTATCAAATCAAGAAATTCTTTTAAATTCTGAATTTTGACAGTTTTTATCAAAAGGGGTTGAACTTTTTGAAGTGTGTATTTCTACATTTATTGATATAATCATGATTTTTCACCCTTATTCCAATAATGTTCTGACCTCAACAACATTAAGATAATGTTTGTGGTTTTAAGCCACTAAATTTGTGGTAGTTTGTTACAGCAGTAATAGAAAACCACATAAAATATGTAATTCTCATAATTTTTACATCTCCTTTATAAATTGTAGCAGAGAGCAGTTAAGAAACTTGCTCAAGGTAGCATAGCTGAGGAGTCTGGCTCACGGTTAAAAACCTGTATGATTTTTCAGATGTGACCATAGCAATTACGAAGACTTTACCCGACAGGCCTGGTGGAAGAAGGGTGCTGCCCCACACCCAGACTTGGCACACAGCCAATGCATTCCAGTCTAGGAAGGTTGCAGTCAACAACTCAGGCTCCCTGCCTAGTCATGCTCTTCACATATTTGTATTCTTAGTCTGGTGTCTTCATCTCTGGGTCTCTTTATCTGAGGCCTGGAGCAGAAGCCTTATTCAGGTGCTTCTCCTGAGTCTTCCTTTTGAGAGGAAGAAGGGGAAACCTTGAAAATACTTTGTTCCACTTTCACTTTTCCCTATACTTTTCCACTCCTAACCCTCCTCCTTCACCCTCCCCTCAAATAGGGTCCATAAAATAGCTGGAGCCTTTAGTCCCAGGATCCTGCAATAGTGAGTCAAATCCGACATCTGTGTTGATGTGCCTCACCCTGGATTAGCGCACCTTTCCATGAGGGAAATGTAACGGGGCGAAGAGTACCTTCTCCAGTTTTAGACTCTCACATGTATCATCCCAGCATGCGATTAAAGGCTTAACCTCTTTCATTTTGGGTTTGTTGAATTAATTAGCCACTCTTAACATCTGAAGCTCAGCTCGCTCTCCCAGCTGAGCTGAGCTCCTAACAGCTAACAATAGGAAAGCTGGAATGCAAATCCAAGCGGTCCAGTCTAACCCTATATTCCTAACCGTAATGCACTGCTGCCTCCCCTTGTGTTAGACCTCTCTAGTCCAGGGAACTGATCAGAGCGACTTGGATACGGCAATAGATGTTGACTAAGGCATACTAAACAGGTACACTCAACAAGAGTTGGTAATGGATTGGATGTAGAAGATGAGAAAAAGGGAAATACTGGATTTTTCAGTCTTCAGCTTAGAACAATGAGGTAGATGGTGGTGCCCATTTGCTGAGACAGGAAAGACTGGGATGGGATGACAGGTGGCAGGGGGACAATGGAGAAACAACACATCATCTCTGGATATATTTAAGGTTTCAGATTTTTAATAAACATCCAAATGAAGTAGGCCACTGGATACAGAATCTTGGAATTTGAATGAGAGTATCAGTTTTACTTTTTTTCTCTATTCATGGATATTAGGAAAAGAGAATCACTGTATAAAAGAATACTGTGCAGATACCAATTTGCCCCCCCCCCCCCCGACTTGTACAGTAAGGTTTCAGAAAGAATCAGAGAGAAGTATAGAGCCATCTTCAAATATGGTTGGTATATGGACACAACAGTCTCCAAATTCTGAAAACTACCAGATCGGTATTCTCAAGGAATGACTAGAATCTAGAACTGAGCAAGCTAATAATTCACTAATTAAAAATCTGAGAACCCAGTGACTAGCCTTAGTTGTTGTCAGTTTATCTTTTTGAACCTGATGTTCAGTTATTTGTTCAATCAACAGGGTGATCAATTTACTTGTCTCCAAATCTAGGGAGCAACTTAATAATTGTTAGGCCAAATATTTGAAGCTACCTTATATACTCAGTTTATGTTAAACCCTTCTTCCCCTATATGAATACATTTCTGTAGCTGGTTTTTATAATCATATGCTACACTGCACAGTTTTAAAATGTTTCAAATATGCCTCCCATCTGCCCAACCTAATTCTGTTTCCTTTGAGGGTAGGGACTGTGACCCAGTCCCTAAACCAATGTTGAATACATTTAAGAGAAATTTGTTGAATTGATTTGGAAAGCTGTCTACACTAACTGCATATCGAGCACCCACCTAGGATGACTTGCTCTCCATTTCACTCAACTAGACTCAATTCCCTCACACAAGTGTACAATAATAGTCGTCATATTCTCGGTTTATGGTTTTAATGGTATTGCAACATTAGATTCAAAACATATTTCCAAGCACCAAGTATGCTTGAAATTGAACATTTTTATAAAGATAATAAAACTTAATGACTACACATGATCTATGATCTGACAATACATCTGTTCTTTTTCATCTTGAGATGGTAAAATACCCACCCTAGCTTATTGCGGCACAGCGGGAGAGAAGAAATATAGTCCTATTAATCACTCTTAACTATCAGCTTATTAAGTTATAGTTTCCCAACAGGCTTGTCTTACATGATTGTTAATAGGCTGCAGGTGTTTTTCTAAAAGAGTCTTTTTATAATGCAGTTATGTCACAAAAGAGACAGCATGGAGTAAAAGAAAAACTGGTGGACTAAGAATCAGAAACCCTAGATTTTAAATTCTAGTAGTAGAGTAGCCCTGAGACATTAAGGAAGTCACCAACTCTGATCTCCACAGTTTTCTCATCTGCAAAATGAGAGGACTTATTATAAATTTTAAAAATGTATTTGTGGCATTTATTCCAGGTAATCATAGCCCAGCACCTAAGAATTTCTTTCACAAAGGACATTCTAAAAGAACTCTCTCCACATTAAAATAGCTTAAGCTAAAGTGTAAAATTGGGATTTGTTACTATTGTTAACTTTAAAAGTAAATTTTGTTACCTATCAACTGTGGATGTGCACAGGAAAAGAGGAACATTATTTCATATGAAAAAAGTGACTGTTGACACGTTAATGTGCCTAAATTGTCTTGAAAACCACCAAAATTTTATTATTAGCTAGAAACTCATAGAGACAGCTGTTCTAGATACATTTTGCAACTGATGAAAGGGTTGCATTCCAAAAGCTTGTAAGTCCCTTTTGGGAAAACTTTGTAAACAGAAGCTAGGTTTCTAGTTTAACCCCTAAGAGTGTAAATAATTGTTGATATAGCTGAACCATATAACATAATATTAAATGCTCAAGTTCTAGGTCCTGAGAAAGGGGCTTGTGTCATATAGATGAGTCTCCTCCCGTTCTTGAAAAGAAGACTGGAAGTAAGCAATGATTAAAATTGATTTACCTTTGTCAGACCCTTCTACCTCTCAACTTTTTTACACTCTGGGCACACGACCCTAATCATGCTGCTAGAGCAATCTTCTCCTGTCCTACCTACCATAAGTTTCAACAGCACTTCCTTGAACCTTCACACAGTAATTCCACAACTGTGGAGCAATTGACGGATATTTCAACAAATAACCCAGAAAATGTTACCACTCCTAAAGTATAACTACTGTTGAAAGAGACCATCTGTTACTTATACAAGCAAAAATATTAGAAACCTATGTTAAAAATTTGAGAGAGATGGTCAAATAAATTATGATACATTGATACCATAGAATATCATGCCAACATTAAAAAAACTGTTTACAAATAAGTTGTAATGACATGGGAATTATATAAAATAAAATGCTAAATACAAATAAATGCTATGTTCTTTATGAACCCAATTATGGAAAAAATGCACTAAGGCTAGAAGCTAATAAAATTGTTGGGTAGTAGACTTGTAATTTACAGCTTTTTCCAAGTAAGCACATGAATCCATGCTTTCCAGATTTTCCCATACCAGTAAGTGCTATTTAAAAAAAAAAAAAAAGGAAATCAAGGGGAAAAGTATAAATTCAAATAAATCTCTAATTGGTAGAATTTGAGAGAGCTATAAACAGTGCTAATTATCAGGCAATGTAAAAATAGAGCTTTGCGGGCAAAAGAGCATTCCTTTCTTTGTTTGCAAAGGAGTTTTATTAGGAGACTTATTTTGTGTGAGGTGTGTGTGTGTGTGTGTGTGTGTTTTAATTGACGGTCCCTTACTGGTCCTGCTCCCATGAGTGGCTGCCACCAAAGGAAAAGGGGAGGGGAACCAAGCGGTACAAGGAGGGGTCATCCCAACATTCCATTTACACAGAACTAAACAGACAGGCACAGAGTCACTACTGAGGTTAGCAGTTGGCAGCATGGGTAGAGGGAAGAACAGGTGGGGAATTGGGAATGCCATTAAAACACTGCAGGCCCCTCCTAAACTGGGGTGCCTTGGGGGAACTTGGTCTGCTTCAACCCAAGAGGAATCAGAAGATCAAAGATGGTTTGGGAAGACCAAAACTGTCAGGGATGGAGGGAGGAAGGCCAAGGGGGTGAGAGGGCTGTTTGGCAACTGGGCTGAAGAGACTGCCGTTCCCCTGCTGAGATGCCCCAGGCCCTCAGGTCTGGCAGAATGGGGGCATATTTGGGGCTGCCAGATGCTCCAGGCAGGGGGCTGAAGGGGGCTCTCAAAGGCTCGCCCTCTATGGAGATATCAGCACTGCCCCTAGCTTCTCTGCCAGGGGGCAGTGGTCCTTGACATCCTCAGAGCAGTTTGCTTCTAATTCATCCTTGATCTCCACCAGCTTCTTCCTGCTGGCATCCTTGGAGCTGACACAGATGATTTTGCTCTTAAGAGGTTCACATACACAGGTGTCTAAGGATATACACCAAGTCTTTCTTCTTGCTCTCCTTGGTCTCATAAGTTGCGTCATAGAGGGCATAGCAGCTGTCCTTGTCTGGGAGCATCTCGACAAAGGTGGCATGGGGTCTGCAGTCTGGCCCACATCAGCTACCAGAATCTCCTTGCCCTCCTCCAGGATGATGTTCTTCTTGCCCTCGCTCAGGCAGGAGAGTACTGCCTTCTTGCCCTTTTTCACCTCCTCTTGGTCCTGAGGGCTTATGCACCTACCTTCATGTCACTGAACACTTTGATGATGCCGTCAGAGACCACCACAGTGGAGGCCATGTTTCCGGAAGTGAAAGGGAGATAGCAAGGAGAATCAGAAGGGGGAGAGCCACCACCGCCACTGCCAGGATCTAACTGAAGGAGACTTGTTTTAAATTAACATTATAAAATGGTAAGTTCCGTGGTTACTAAAATATTGCTTATCGCTATTGCTGTGGCATTTTATAGATCCAATAAAACCTATTACTGATACTTGCTTCCCTTGATTAAAGATACTAGACATTTCTTTTTACATATACCACATGCAAAATAACACAAGCATGTGATTTAGACAAACAGGAAAAAAAGGTTATATAATGAAAAAGTCTTTATCCCATCTTATAACGCTTTCCCACCTAGAGGAATAATCCATGGCTCAGAAATTGTTCCTCTGTAAAAGTACCCCATGTAAGTGGTATTTATACACTAATCACTCTTCTATACATCTTACTTCACAAACATACCTTAGAAACATTTACATATCAGTATTATACATGTACAAATCCATTTTATTCTTAATAAATACTATTTAATATTCTCCTGGATGGCAGTAATTTGTTAGTAACCCTTTACTAATAGACATTTAAGTTATTTTCAGTTTATAACAAGGCTTCAGGGAACATTCTTGTATAAATATCTTTAAGTACATGAACAAGATTACCCACGAGATAAATTCTTAGAATTGTTGAGTCAAAGAGGATATGTACACTTAAGAAATCTGATATTGCCATATTACCTTCCAAATAATTTGTACCAATTTACACTCCAGGGGAACATTTCCAATCAGGACAGATTCTTGAAAGAAAACTCCAACGCTGTCAATGGCCATGAAGGGAACATGAATTAGTGAGGCGCAGGGCTGGAGTCAGACAATGGCCAACTGAAGAGCTTATTCAGTCAATGAAAGCAGCAGATTCAAGCCTCCTATGCCTTCTAGAAATCTATGCCCAATATTGTTATTCCCTTCATGTCTCAAAAACCTAAAATCTAGACTTCTGCATGAAACCTCCCGATTTTTAAAATGCTAATAACTGATTAAAATTTTAGAATTGGCAAGACAAACAAAATTGTGAGTGGAAATCACATACTTGGCTCCAAACTGTGGCCTATGCTTTAAAGCTTTCATTTCCACCTCCATATCCAACAAAGACATGGTTTTATTCGGTGTGTAGTGTACTGTTTTAAAGCTGGGATTTCCTTAGATTCCATTTTGGTTCTAGATGAACAACAAGATTTTATTAACTACATGTTCACTATTCCCTCAAACTATTTGAACAACTTAATCTGCTCTTGCCCAGATGTTTTTATTAATCAGTTTCCTACATTAGGGTCCTTTGCCCTACATGTTTATTCCTTTGGAGTGCTGTGTTCTTCTGTTTTCTTTGTTATATGGAATACAACATGACTTAAAGGTTGAATTATTTTCCTATTAGAGTAATCTTTTACCCAAAGGGGTTGAAAATCTCTAGTCATTTTTCGAAACTATTTTGCATTCAACATATCCATCTACTTACAGGAGAAGTTGTGGGAAAAGAGTGTATTAAAAGGACCTGCTGCCTCTTGCTTATTTTCAATCCATATAAAATATTTTATATAACTGCATTTTAATAGTTAAAAATAAAGACAGCATAAAAAATAAACCCTGAAATAGCTAAATCTGTATCAAAAAATATTCAAATTCAGGGATAAAATACCATGAGATTTTTAATATTATATTAGCTCTTCTACATAAATACTTGCAAAAGAACCAATCTGACAAAGCCAATGTATTGTATGATTATTATTTTTTTTTTAAATATTTTTTTTTTTAAATTTATTTCTAGGAGAGAGAGAGAGAGACAGCGTAAGCAGGGGAGGGTCAGAGAGAGAGGGGGAGTCACAGACTGAAACAGGCTCCAGGCTCTGAGCTGGCAGTCAGCACAGAGCCCGACGCGGGGCTCGAACCCACTAACCGCGAGATCATGACCCAAGCGAAAGTCGGACGCTTAACCGACTACGCCACCCAGGCGCCCCTGTATTGTATGATTATTAACAGAAATAAGTGTTTGTAAAAATTACAATTAAAAGCAATGTAATTTTAAAGTCAGTTATCTATTTGAAAACTCAGAAGGCAATGACCTCTTATACAAATAAATTTTGAAAATCAAAATTTTAAAGTTAATTTATTGTAAATAAACATCTGAGTCTTTATTTTATTTTTTTCTGAGTCTTAATTTTAAAATTATAATTTTTCAAGGATTCCTATTTTCAAAATTAATCTGAGATGCTTTATATATATGTGCATATGTGTGTGTATATAAACCTGTAGTAACAAAAGAAAACCAACAGGCATATATGAAAGAAGCTTTATAATACAGCAAAGCTTTCAATGTATACTGAAAATATGACCAGAGCTGCTTATATAAGAAAATCTGCCTAAGTCATTTCACCAACATTGATGCCACTAGATAGTATAATTTTAGTTTCCAAAGGCAAAGTCCTAAACATTACAGATTCCTCTGTTAGCACTTCTAAATATGTGTGTGTTCTATGCTGTAACTATTCAAGTGTCTCTTTTCAAAAGAACACTGACAAAATCACCTTTAAAAACCCTTAGCTCTGTATTAGGCATACATCACTTGAACTCAACATTTCAATCATGAAAAACAAACAAGTTAAAAATTACAAATTTAAATTGTAATCTTCACAATGGATTACTTCTTCAAATGTGTTATCAGAACTCACAGATAAAACGAAGGTAATTAATTTTACCTAAAATATAAATTAAAATAGGGCATAAGAAAAATGTTGAGACCACAATACACATATGGAAAACTGACCATTGAAAAATGCAAATAATTCATACAATATAAGCTTTAATATATAAATTAAATGTCATTTCATCAGCTGTTAGTCACATCAGTCTAAACTTTATATATTAAAATATTAAAAAGCTAAAAAACATCATTGCAATATAGATTCAATATGGGAAAATACGTATTTGTGGCTTTATACACAATCTAAATTAATCCATTCTATACAATAGTTTTCCAAAATATAAACGGCACTTTACATGCAATAGAACATACCAGGCTGGATGTCCTAATGTTATTTAATATATAGGAAAATAAAGAGAAAACACCCTTTTAACATGACAGTTACATAGTGTAGGTGGAATGTAGAGTAAGGTTTTGCCTTGACACAATCTTGGATATGAGTAAAGAAATATGAAAAAGGACAGTTTCTACTACTTTCAATTAGCATTTTTTAAATTGAAGACTACTGTGATTTTATGTTTTCTAATTGTATCACAAAGAAAAAACAAAAAAGGGAAGCAGGGGAGGGAGGGTAGAAAGCGTGATCCTTTATGAATTTTAAACATCACCCCTGCCTGTGGGCTGCATTTAGGCTCCTTTTCTGTTGACACTTTCCTAAATTATTTCTGCCACTCTGAATTGCGCATCAGTAATCAGATGAATGTTCCAGACTTAAGCCATTGTGTAACCATAGCTGCCACAATGTAGTGCCACAAGAAGTCTGTCCTTGAGTATTTCTTTACTTGGGTATTCAGGTAACTTGAGCATGTTGATGCTTTAAAAGAAAAATATACCACCATTAAATAGGAAATCTATGAAATTTCTGATTGTTTTTGTCTAGCAGTGAAAACACTACTCAAAATTAACATAAAACCAACCTTTCAAATTTGCATTCAAATTGGAAAACCCTGAATTACTATTTAAAAAGAAAAAAAAACTGCTGCATTGCAGTTTCCTTTAGCATGCAAATGTAGTGAAAGAAAATAAGTTCCTTTCAGCCTAAAATAAATAAGCAATAAGGGAATATAGTTTGAAGTGATGGTGTAACTCAGTGATACTTATGACAGTATAACTTCAGTGATACTTGAACATTCAATTAAATTATAGGTAGTTTCCCCAAATATTTTCCCTACCAAAAAAAGGAATTATGTTGGTACTTATTTATCAGTGACTCCTCAATGCTAAAGAGAGATTACTGTTGACGTATTCTTCTCTATGCAGCAGTACAATAGTTAAACCTTTAATTCTTCAAAATTAATCAAAACAATTCACAATGCATTTAAATAAACCAATTTAACATACCATGTGCTTGAAGTTGGTAGGAGATTTGGAGTATATGGCACAGCTGCAATTGTGAAGTTTTGTAATCCACTTCCACCCATGATATTAGCAAATCCACCATGTGGGACCCTGGAACTAAAAGTTCATACCTTAATAAATTGTAGTCATGAAAGGAAAATCTCTGTGATACACATATTCCAAATTATAAGTTAGGGTAAGAATATATTCAACTCTAGGACACTGACAAGGTAACATTTCTGGTTCTCCAAAACTCCAACTCATTATTATTTTTTTTAATGTTTTATTTATTTCTGAGAGAGAGAGAGAGCATGAGCAGGGGAGGGTCAGAGAGAGGGGAAGATACAGAATCCAAAACAGGTTGCAGGCTCTGAGCTAGCTGTCAGCACAGAGCCCGACACGGGGTTTGAACCCACGAACTGTGAGATCATGACCTGAGCTGAAGTCAGACGCTTAACCAACTTAGCCACCCAGCTGCCCCTCCATTATTAAAGATGCTTTGTGGCCAGTTAGCAAGCTTCCAAGGAGACACTTCCCCACATTTCTATAAGCTATACTATACTTTCGATTGGCCACAGCACATACCTCTATTATTGTACACAGTGTCTCCCTACTAAATTGGGACTAATTTGAGGACCCCAATGTGTCATATTTATATGGCCCCCTGGGGTTAGCAAAATGACTGGCATCTAACAGACATTTATTAGATATTTGCTAAATACATGAATGTTTGCTTGATTAATTCAAGCAGTAGAGAGGCTCTTACAAATAATCCAAGTGATTTCCCTATTTGTGAAAAATATCTAGGATCTGATGGGGTTCAGGGCAGGCCACCCCAAAAATATGCCATTTTGGCATACTGAGTATCTGAATTAGTTACTTACAAACAACCAGTGCCAAAAGGACACTCTAACCTTCCCCTGTCTCCCTGAAAGCAGGAAATAATTCTCACATGTAAGAGGTACTCTCCCTGTACCAGGAGATAAAGAAACATCCTATGACCAAAGATAGGGAATTCAGGGCTGAGAAGGCTGTAGAAATAAACCTCATTACTTCTTCATCAATTTGCTACCCGAAGCACAAACCTGTCTTTTTTTTTTTTTTTTTTTTGTAATTTATTATCAAGTTAGCTAACACACATTTTATATACAGTGTGCTCTTGGTTTTGGGGGTTGATTCCTGTGATTTCATCACTTACATACAACACCCACTGCTCATCCCAACAAGTGCCCTCCTCAATGCCTGTCACCCACTCCTCCCCCATCCTCTGCCCCCCTATCAACCCTCAATTTGTTCTCTGTATTTAAGAGTCTCTTGTCTCTTCAATTCCTCAAACATTTAAAGTCTCTTTGGTCTAAAAGGTGTAAAACCTGCCTACTTTGGTCACTTCTCTGAGATTCATATTTCTATGAGCTCCAAAACATGTGAATTAAATTTCGTTTCTTTTTTTCCCCCTATTAATCTGGGTATATCAATTTAACTCTTAAACCAAGCAAAATAACTTTGAGTGGTAAAGGTAAATTTTTCCTTCCTAATAGGTCAAAGTGATGAGAGACCATGGGGCAAGCTGAGGGCAAAATACAGCTGGAACACCCCCCCCAATCAGGTGGAATATGTGTGATATTCCTCAAACACTCCTGGCTACCCAAGAACAAAGGAAGGGGGCTTAACTACTTGCCATGGTAATATGGGGTAATATTACTCTTAACTAAGGTAAATGAGAAATTAAATTTCTTTACTGCCTACATTGACAAGTTCTTGAAACCAGCAGGATGACCTTCTTCTAGGAGCCTCAGAGGATGACATTTTGCTAAGGACAAAATAGAATCTTAGCTTAACATTATCCCAACCTCGAATCCTGTAAGTCTACTTCCTTTATCTTAATTGCCCCAAGATGCATGCTGGCAATCATACTCCAAGCTTATGCCCCTCCCCCCCAATATATATCTGGAGGGTCTCATGCCTGAGCTTTTATTAAATGGTAATAAATGAAATTTCCCTAGCAACAGCTAGTCCCTTGAGGTCCTAGAAACCTTGCTTCCGAAATACCTTAGAGGCTTACTCTATCCCCGACCCCGTCCCAACCTGAGGATATATAGTGAGTTACCCATCAGGACCCCAGTATAGCTCTTCCTGCCCATGGGTCCTGTCCCTGTGCTTTAATAAAATCACCTTTTTACACCAAATACATCTTCAAGAATTCTTTCTTTACTATTGGCTCTGGACTACCCCACCATCACCCCAAAGCTTCATCAAAAGGGTTTTTGTTTTTCACAGTAGGAAAACAAGAATATTCTTTACATTTCTGTTCCAAAGATTCAAAATATCAGATATATCTGTTTTTTAATGTCATCTAACATAACAAGACCAGATTGAAATTGGAAAACCCTAATAAAATGCATAAATGGTATTTGAAAATTTAATCTTCAGTACATGGCTATAGAGAATGCAATTACAACTTCCTAAATTCTATTGTTTACATTTGAAAGACAATTAGTATTTCAAACTAGCCTCTGATGTATCATGATTAGACAAACTAATCCTGTTTGCACTTTGCACCCAGCACTTTGCACCCAGCACTTTGCTGGGTGTTTGGTTTTTTTTTTAATTCTTTTTAATGTTTGTTTATTTTTGAAACAGCAAAAGATAGAGAGATACAACAAGTGCACATGGGGGAGGGGCAGAGAAAGAAGGAGACACAAAATCTTTAGCAGGATCCAGGCTCTGAGCTGTCAGCACAGAGCCCAATGAGGGGCTCAAACCAACAAACTGAGATCAAGACCTAAGCCAAGGTTGGATACTTAATCTGCTGAGCCACCTAGGCACCCCAACACTTTGTTGTTTTTGAAATGCGATGCTGCAGTGCTTTTTAGATAAATGAGAATGATGACACAGAAATATTTAAGGTACATGTAATTAAATGCATACTAAAAGGCAGAAGTCTAACTAGTATTAAAAATGTTTTCTAGGGGCATGTGGGTGGTCCAGTTGGTTAAGCATCCAACCTTGGCTTGGGTCGTGATCTCATGGTTCATGAATTCGAGCCCCACATCAGGTTCTCTGCTGTCACCACAGAGCCCATTTCGGATCCTCTGTCCCCCTCTCTCTGTCTCTCTCCCACTTGTGCTTTTTCTAGGTCTCTCTCGAAATGAATAAACTTAAAAAAATGTTGAAAAAAGTATTTTCTAACATTGGATTCTTAGTACAAAGCATAGTTCTGTTCATTAAAAACAAACAAGAAGCCAAAAAAAAAAAAAAAAACTTGTTGAATCTTAAATAGCCAAAATAATCTTGAAAAAGAAGAGCAAAGTCAGAGGTTTCACGGTTCCTGATTTCAAAACTTAAACTAAAAAGCTATGCTTATCAGAACAATGTGATATTGGCATAAAGACAGACATAAATAGAATAGTGATCCCCAAAATAAGCCCTTGCATATATGGCCAAATGCTTTTCAACTAGAGTCAATGGGGAAAGGACAGTCTTTTCAATAAATTGTGTTGGGAAAACTGGATATCCACTACCAAAAAATGAAGCTGAATTCTCACCTTATACCATGCATAAAAATGAATTAAAAATGAATGAAAGATGAAAACATGAATTAAAACTACAAACTTTTTAGAAGAAAATATAGGGGAAGAGCTTCATGACACTGGATCTGGCAATGATTTCTTGGATATGACATCAAAAGCACAAGCAAGAAAAGAAAAATAGGTTAAGTTGGACTTCATCAATAAAAACTTGTCCACCAAAGGACACCATCAACACAGTGAGAATGTACCCATAGAGTGGGAGAATATATTTTCAAATCATAAAACTGTTAAGGAATTGATATACAGAAAAATAAACAGAACTTCTCTACAACTCAATGAAAACAACCAAAACCCAATTTAAAAATAGGGATGGACTCAAATAGATATTTCTCCAAAGAAGATATACAAATGGCTTACAAGCATATGAAAAGATGCTCAATCAACATTACTAGTATTAGGGAAACATAAACTAAAACCATAATCAGATATCATTTCATACACATTAGGATGACCATTTTAGAGAAAAAACACAAAAATTAAAAAAAAAACAAGCCTTGAAAAGCACATGCATAAATGGAACCCTTGTACACTGCTGGTGGGAATGTAAAATTTACATCAGCTGTGGAAAATAGTATGGCTGTTTCTCAACAAACAAAGATTTACAATATACAGTCCAAAGTATTGAAAACAGAGACTAAAAAAGGTTATTTGCACATCCATGTTGACAGTAGCATTATTCACAAAAGCCAAAAGGGGAAGCAACTCAAGTGATCATCCCTGGATGAAGGGGTAAGCAAAATGTGGTATGCACATACACTGGAATGCTATTTGGCCCTAAGAAGGATGAACATTCTGACATACACTCCAATGTAGATGAACCTTGAGGACACGATGCTGAGTGAAATAAGCCAGTCACAGAAAGACAAATAATGTAGTTCCATTTATATGAAGTTTCTACAGTAATCAAACTCATAGAGACAGAAAATAGAACAGTGGTTGCCTAGGGTGTTAGGGAAGGAATATGAAGAATTAGTGTGTAACTGGTACAGTCTCAGCTGAAGAGGATAAAGTTTGGGAGCTGGATGGTGGTGATAGCTGCACAACAATGTGATGTACTTAGTGTCACAGAACTGTATACTTAAAAATGGTTACAATGTTAAAAGTTATATTATGTATTTTCTGCTATCTATATACTATAAAAAAACTATAGAATTTGCACCAGGATTTTGTTTGAAATTATAAATGATATGTAAACATTGACAAATGAAAAATAATAATTCAATATAAATAAATATCTAAAAACAGTTTTCTTTTATACCTGGGAAGTCATTTGGTTGCTATTAAATGTTTATTGATGAAATGCCTGAGCTTACCTTAGAAATTCAAGTGAATACTAAAACATTCCTTAATATTTTATATTCCTGGCCTGTATCTTATTAATAAACACTAATGCATGAGCAATTTCCACTTAGGGCAAAAGAATCGCTAAAGAAGACTTCAACGTGTCTGTAAACTGAAATAAAATTCAACACTAATCTATTAGTGCTGCATATTAACCTTTGCCTAAAAAATTAACAAATGCAACCAAAAATGAAAAGGGATAAAAAGCCAAGCTGTTCTCAATTGCCTGTAGAGATAGAATTTATAAAAGTATGTTCCAAACTGGCAAGGAAGAAGTCAAACGTTCACTATTCACAGACAGACACAGAGAATGGGAGAACATTCCATACTCATGGATTGGAAGAACAAATATTATTAAAATGTCTATACTAGCCATAGCAATCTTCCCAATTTAATACAATGCAATCCCTATTGAAATACCACCAGGATTTTTCAGAGCTAGAACAAACAATCCTAAAATTTGTATGAAACCACAAAAGACTCCGAATAGCCAAAGTAACCTTGAAAAAGTAAAGCAAAGCTGACACCATCACAATTCCAGGCTTCAAACTATATTACAGAACTGTCATCAAGACAGTATGATACTGACACAGACACATAGATCAATGGAATAGAATAGAAAACCCAGAAATGAACCAACAACTTTATGGTAAACCAATCTTCAACAAAGCAGGAAAGGATATCCAATGGAAAAAATACAGTCTCTTCAATAAGCAGTGCTGGGAAAACTGGACAGCAACAAGCAGAAGAATGAAACTGGACCACTTTTTTAAACCATATACAAAAATAAATTCAAAATGGATGGAAGATCTAAATGTGAGACAGGAAACCATCAAATCCTAGAGGAGAACAGAGGTAGCAACATCTTTGACATCAGTTTGGCAACTTCTTTCTAGACGTTTTGCTGGAGGCAAGGGAAACAAAAGCAAACATGAACTACTGGGACTTCAAGATAAAAAGCTTCTGCACAGTGAAAGAAACAATCAACAAAACTAAAAGGCAGCCTACAGAATGGGAGAAGATATTTGCAAATGGCATATCTGATAAAGGTTAGTATCCAAAATCAATAAAGAACTTATCAAACCCAACACCCAAAAAACACATAATCCAGTTAAGAAATGGGCAGAAGACATAAAGAGACATTTTTTCAAAGAGGCTAACATGAAACATGTTAAGACACGTGAAAATATGTTTAATATCCCTCATCATCAGGGAAATACAAATCAAAACCACGATGAGGGGTACCTGGGTGACTCAGTTAAGCATCTCTTTTTTTAATGTTTATTTTTGAGAAAGGGAGAGAATGAGAGGCTGAGAGAGAAGGAGGTGGAGGATCCAAAGGGGGCTCTGTGCTGACAGCAGAGAGCCTGATAAGGGGCTCGACCTCATGAACCGTGAGATCATAACCTGAGTTGAAGTCACTCTACCACTGACTGAGCCACCCAAGGACCCCCTAAGCATCTGATTCTTGATATCAGCTCAGGTCTTAATCTCAGGGTCCTGAGTTCAAGCCCAAAAGATAAATTAAAAGAAAATTTAAAAATATGATTAAGATACCATCTCACAACACCTGTCAGAATGGCTAAAATTAACAACACAGAAAACAACAGATGTTGGTGAGGATGCAGAGAAACAGGATTGGTGGGAATGCAAACTGGTGCAGCCACTCTGAAAAACAGTATGGAGGTTCCTCAAAAAAGTTAAAAATTGGGGGCAACTGGGTGGCTCAGTTGGTTAAGCATCCAACTCTGGATTTCGACTCAGGTCATGATCTCATGGTTCATGAGTTCTAGCCCTGCATCAGGCTCTGTGCTGACAGTATGGAGCTTGCTTGAGATTTTCTCTCTCTCCCTTTCTTGCTGCCCCAGCCTCCTGCTCACATTCACTCACTCTCTGAAAATAAATAAACTTAAAAAAATAGTTGCATTAATTTTTTAAAAAGCTAAAAATAAAACTACCCTGGGCACCTGGCTGGCTCAGTCGGTTAAGCGACCTATTATGGCTCAAGTCATGATAGTGACTGTGTAACTCGCAGTCTGTGAGTTAGAGCCCCGTGTCAGGCTCTGTGCTGACAGCTCAGAGCCTGGAGCCTCCTTTGGATTCTGTGTCTCCCTTTCTCTCTCTCTTCCCCTCCCTTTTTCATGCTCTTTCTCTCTCTCTGAAAATTAAATAATCATTTAAAAAAATTTAATAAACAATAACAAATAAAACTACCCTATGACCTAGCAACTGCACTAGTAAGTATTTACCCAAAGGATACAAAAATACTCATTTGAAGGGGCACATGCACCCCAATGTTCATAGCAGCCTCATCAATAATAGCCAAATTATAGAAAGAGCCCAAATGTCCATCAACTGATGAATGGATAAAGAAGATGTGTTTATACACAATAAATATTACATAGCCATTAAAAAGAATGAAATCTTTGGAGCTAGATTATGCTAAGTGAAACAAGTAAGTCAGAGAAAGACAAATACCATACGATTTCACTCATCTGTGCAATTTACAAAGTGAAACAGATTAACATAGAGTAAGGGGTCAAAAAAAAAATGAGAGGGAAGCTAACCATAAGAGATTCTTAACTGTAGAGAAACTGAGGGTTGATGGAGGGGTGGTGGGTGGGAGGATGGGCTAAATGGGGCAAGGGCATTAAGGAGGGCACTTGCTCTGTTGAGCACTGGGTATTATATGTAATTGAAGAATCACTAAATTCTACTCCTGAAGCCAATATTACACTACATATTAATGAACTAGAATTTACATAAAACTTAAAAAAAATTTTAAAGTATACCACTTTATCAGGACAAGATGAGAAACTGAGACCTGACACTGATTTTCAACACAAATTAATAGAAAGTATTTCAATATCAGAATGATTGAGCTAATGTTTTTCATATAACCAAATTTTCAAAAATAATCCTAAAAATCAGATTTCCCAATTTTAAGATCTAAACTAAAATTACACTATAATCTGATATTCACAAACAATCCCTGAAACTTTATCCTCTTCTAAACTACAAACAAATATGACTTAACAGCTTAAGCATGTATAAGAAAAATAAATGAAATGGTCCTTGGTTGAATATTATGACATTTATGCACTGTAAAATTAGTCAATGAAAATGACATAATACTTCTATTTTATACACAAAGAAATTATCAAGTCTGATTTTCATTATTCTTAAGGGGTAAAAAAAACCACAAGAGTAAGACAATTAAGACAGTCTTATAGACCAACAAAATAATGTTATACCATAAAAATCCTTTTAAAATTTTTTTAATGTTTATTGTTTTATTTTTGAGAGAGACAGAGAGATGGTGTGAGCAAGGAAGGGGGAAGCAGAGAGAGAGAGAGAGAGGGCAAGGACACGCAAGAGAGAGAAAGAGAGAGAGAGAAAGAGAGAGAGAATCCCAAGCAGGCTCTGCACTGCCACCAGAGAGCCCAAAGTGAGGCTTGAACTCATGAACAGCAAGATCATGACCTGAGCTGAAACCAAGAGTCGGACACTTAACCAACCTGAGCCTCCCAGGTGCCCTTAAAACTTAATTTTTGAAAACAACAATAGAATAATGCATAAAATTAAGACAGGCAATTCACATAAAAATTCCTAAATTCAAAAGTTATAAAAGAGGATCACTGGTTTTAAAAAGTAAAAATTTATGTATGTGGGGAAATTTCTGGAATCTCAGACACTGAGATTAGATGTGACTTTTTTTTTTAATTGAAATTGTCTAACCCTCCTACATAGAATATATATTTTTTGTTTAATTCGTTTTATTAAATTACTTTTTATTAACTCTCTGGGTACTCTTAGCATTAAGAACCCCCTGTCCCCCCAAAAACCTAGAAGCTTTGTCTTTTCTTTCTTTCATATCGTTAGTCCATAATCTGTGAATATTCATGGTTTTTTTTTAAAGATTTTTATTTTTAAGTAATCTCAACAGCCAACATAGGGCTCAAACATACAACCCCAAGAACAAGAGTCACATGCTCTCCCCACTGAGCCAGCCAGGTGCCCCGAATATTCATGATTTATTTATTATTTAAAATCAGACATATAGTGTGATTCCAACTACTTTTCCAATTACATAGTTAAAAGACTTAGAAAATAGGGGGGCCTAGGTGGCTCAGTTGGTTAAGTGTACAACTTTGGCTCAGGTCACGATCTCATAGTTCTTGAGTTTGAGCCCCATGTCAGGCTCTGTGCTGACAGCTCAGAGCCTGGAGCCTGCTTCAGATTCTGTCTCCCTCTCTCTCTGCCCCTCCCCTGCTCACACTCTGTCTCTCACTCTCTGAAAAATAAATAAACACTAAAAAAAAAATTAAGAAGAAAAACATTTCAAAAGACTTAGAAAATAAAGCTAAATGTTAACAGTATTATCTCTGAATAGTGGAATTGCTTAATGGATTCTCATTTCCTTCTATCTATATTTTTTATTTTCCACATTTTCTATAATGATTACAGAGTACTTTTTTAAAAAACTAGTGACTTTAAATTACATATATATTTTATAGATACATACTCACAATTATGTTTTTAAAATGGCAAGAAAAATAGAAGTAAATACATCAAACTGTTTACAGTAGTTATTGCTGGCAGGGAGTGGTTTTCCTTATTCTAATTTTATGTGTGTTTCAACTTTCTTAGAAGAACCGTGGACATTTATAATGGAACACATGAACAATGTTTCCATTAACAGGAGAGCACAGATGAAATTCTAAGATACCAAAAAGTAAAATCAGATTTTTAAAATTATCTTTCAGAAATATAAATTAAAGGAGGTTAAAATCATCTAGTTTTCTAGTATCTATGATAATTTAATCAGTCCAAAAGTAGACTTTTCAAAGTAGTTTGGTATCATGGATTACTTTTTAGTCCATGTGTCTTGAGACTTTAAAATTGCTGAGTGTGGGTATTACATATGTTGTGTGTATGTGTGTTTCTGTCTGTTGTCCAGCACCATACAAATATTAAAAATTTGGCACTATCATTGACTTACCTACAGAATGAAAAGATTACCAAATTATAAAATACAATATACATGCTGACAGTCCTGATTGGAACACTTATTTTGTATACATTAAATAAACATTTATTGAGCACTACCTTATGTTTTATCTTGAGTAACTAAACAAATCTTTGTTTACTACCTTAATAAAAGGAAAGAGAGGTGGAAACTGACAATTCAAAGTTAATAATGCATTTTTGTTGTTAAAGCAATTAAAATTGGAACACATAAAATTCTTTCCACCTTAGCATAAAAATGCTTCTTACCTGCCAGTAACAAACTGCAAGAGAAGAACTCTCTCCTCTGGAGTAATGTCTTCCACAACTTCCCAGAACCACTAACAACAATAAAAAAACCTGAACTCACATTTCTGAGCAATTGTAGACTTCTTAATACCCGAGAAATATGCAATATTCACAAAGCATATTTTATTCTATGAAACTCATTTATCAAAAATGCTTTCATACAAAGCTTTCATATGTAATATCCCCATGAGAAGAGTTTAGGGGAAAAATTTTACTTTATTAATTAATGTAGGTTTTCATCCAATAGTGCTGAAAAGCTTATAAAATTAAATGGCAAAACTTAACTTCATTCTAAGCTCTAGAGAGATTTTACCTGAATAACTGGATCTTCTCGTTCATAGCCACTTGTGTATTCTGTATTTCTTATCCAATCGCTCACATCAATTTCTGGCATGCCAGAAAGCAGTAGTTCCTTTGGGGAAGAAGAAAAGTATTTCATTAATCTTCATTAGGAAAAAAAGCTATTGCATTTAAATAGTAAATTTGCCTTAATTAGAAACTAATCCCATGTAAAACTGATTTATTTTTGTGACAGTTTCTGCATGTCATCAATAACAAGTACTACATGGGAGAGAATTCTTCATCCTGATAATCTCAAATATTGCTGAGAGGTAGAAATGTCTCCACATTGATATAATTTCACTAAAACATAAGAGATAAATAAATAAACACATAAAACATAAGAAGAGATAAATAAATAAACACATATGCAACAAATTTACATTTACAACACTTTTATGAATGCTATTATCTTTGGTAAATATGTTTATGTTTATTTTATGAATTTGTTAAATTATGAAGAGACCATACTCTATACATGAGAGTGACAACAAAGACCTGAATAAATCCTGGGTTAAGCAAAGGAAAAGATCATCAAGAAACTCTAATCACTAGGAAAAAGGAGAAATATAATAAAAGGAGGTAATATAACAAAAATAGTTATTATGTGAAAAAAAAACCCAACAGATTCAGGCCTTTGAAGAACTTTATTTTGGAGTGATTCAAATACTTAACAGTCAACATTCCCCAGTGTGAGGGGGAAAAATGCAATTTTCCTAATGACTTTTAGTCTTTTCTTACATGAAGATCATCAAACAAAATATTAAACAAGTAAATAAAAATGAAATTAAGAATGTCAAAAATATTTACTATTATGTTTTCTATCAGAAAAGAGGACATGGAAAGAGCTTGTCCTTATGGCTCAATCAGCCCATATCTCACAGATGGATGTGTTTACATAGTCAGATAAGGCAGTGACTGTACTACATTTAACTAAATACTGACAAGCCAGAACAGCAGGGTTTGTTGTCTCAGAAACAGACAGAAGGTGGTTCAAAATCACGTTTCCTATAGTAACAACTCATAACATACATCTGACTAGTAAAGAAGTGTGCTCTGAAGAAAATTAACAAAGGTTAATAGGAGATGGTATCTGACAACTCTAGGGGGTTTCTAAGATCTATTCAGAGTCTGCAAGGTCCTTCCTTTTCCAACATATCTGAGGCTGGATTTTCTCCACGCAGTTCAAGCAAACAACATATTACGACAGATTCTCTGCAGAAGCAGACATGAGAACCCAGTGTCTTTTATTAACCAGACAGAAAATAAACTTATAAAGATATGAAACAATGCCACTCTTCTCACTACTTTCTTTTATTTTCTATTTTTTCTCTTGCAATGGCCCTTCAATTTTTTATTAGAAAAATTACACTGAAAAAAGAGATCAAAACAAAATCCCTATGAATTCTTCATCTAACTTCAACAACCATCCACATGCAACATAAAGCATCTCCACCCACATGTTTGCTTATGCATTTTCAAAGAAATCCTAGATGTCATGGCATTTCATTCCTCAGTATTTCACTATACATCTAAAACCACTGTAGAATTTCCTTACCAAACCACATGGCAGTATTATGCAAAATACAATTAATTATGACTTCTTGAAACCAACTAATATTTGTTCATATAAGTCTCCCTACCTTGAAATGTCTTTTTATAATCAATTTATTTATTTTCCTATATAATTTCCTGTGAAGTTAACTAACATACAGTGTAGACAGTGTGCTCTTGGTTTTAGGGGTATCTTTCCACTATTTTCAACTTTATCCTGGAAAATGCAATTTTCAAAATATTATGTATGTTAACATGTAATGGATCATTATTTCTATGTTAAGAAAATATTTTATATTTTTGTTTTAATTTCAAATATAGTAAATATCAATTAATATAACCCATGTAAACAAGAACTTTTGTTGTAGGGGTGTTCTAAAACCAAAAAGTTTGAGAAGTGCTGGTCTGGGATGTGTTTTAATCTTTTACTAAAGTATTATAAAATACTTTTACTAGATAGACATTCTGGTTAGTCGCCATTTTAACAATCCAAATACACCCTCCACCTTTCTTTGCACCATTCTGTGCCCCTGGAGACCCATGCTTACAGACTGGTTCTCTTGCCTAGCAGCTTTAGACTGGGTTCCATCCTTGGGATGGAACTTTATCATAGGTATGTATATTTAGGAAAAAACATAGTTTATACAAGACTTGGTTCTATCCAGTTTTAGGATCTATTGGATACTAAAGAGGGAACGGTTTCCCTCTTGATAAGCAGTGACTACTGTAATTCCTCCACCTGTCTCTTCAGTCATCCTTAGAAGGATGACAAGGCTATCCATGTTGCTAGTCTCTGGATGCCTCACCATACTGTTGTATTCTTAATACTGCCACACCTCTGTAGTAGCCCTTTTGTTAAAGTTTCTATTTGAACCATCTGGGGAAAATTCTGTGCCTTGGCAAGATCCTGATACAGATCTTGCCAAAAGGGAGTGTGGATGAATTTTACACATTTCATTCAAGCCATGAGATTTTAATCTTCTTCCCTTCTAGACTGAAGATAAGCTTTTAATAATATTAAGTATGCTTTCATTATTAATAATTATGAATAAAAATGACTGAGACTATCTTCTCTCATGAAATTTGAAGCATTTCATGAATATATTATTATGACTTTTGTGAGGATAAAAGATCTTTAACACCTGGGCAAAAAAAAGTTATTAAATTGACTAAAAACAAATAGATAAAATGGTAATTCCAAAATAGGAAGAACATATAGCAAGAAGACTTCAGGTCTCAATCAATAATTTATTGCTTTTTAAAAATACGATAGGGATGCCTGGGTGGCTCAGTCAGTTAAACGTCTGACTCTCGGTTTCAGCTCAGGTCATGATCTCACAGTTCACGGGTTCAAGCTCCACACTGAGATCTGTGCTGACAGCGCGGAGACTGCTTAGAATTCTCTCTCTCCCTCACTCTCTGTACCTCCCCTGCTCACTCACTCTCTCTCAAAATAAACATTTAAAAAAATAAGAAAAAAAATGAGTTAGTCCACTGGAAGCTGGTAGAACATATACAGCCCATACTAATGGTCAGAGACTGAGTCATGCAAATGTTCACAGCCCATTAGCTTACCTAGAATTCACATGGCTCAATGTTTTAATCTTCTGGTACCATTGTGGATAAATTCATTCAACAGTTGGTAGGAAAGAATCCCTAAACTGTTAGTGTATTATAAGTGTATTATCAGCAGTAGGGTTGTCACTATTTTTTTTTAATGTTTGTTTATTTTTGAAAGACAGAGCATGAGTGGGGGAGGGGCAGAGAGAGAGGGAGACACAGAATCCCAAGCAGGCTCCAGGCTCTGAGCTGGCAGAAAAGCTTGTGAACCATGAGACCATGACCTGAGGGAAGACAGATACTCAACCAAACAAGCCACCCAGGTGCCCCAGAATTGTCACTATTTTTGAACCTGATAATCATCTCCTGACTTGTAACTGCATTACTGCATTCTGTCCACAGTGGATGAATACGGTCCCAGTTCAGGACACTGACACTACCGGCTACCTTCCTATCACTAAACGTTAGAATCTAACCTGTATCTTTTAACTCAGATGTACATCTAGCTCAAATGTTTGTGCCAACTTTTTATTTTTTAATGTTTTATTTTATTTCTAGGAGAGAGAGAGAGAGACAGCGTGAGAAGGGGAGGGTCAGAGAGAGAGGGAATCACAGACTCTGAAACAGGCTCCAGGCTCTGAGCTGGCAGTCAGCACAGAGCCTGACGAGGGGCTCGAACCCACAAACCGCAAGATCATGACCTAAGCGAAAGTCGGACACTTAACCGACTAAGCCATCCAGGCGCCCCAATGTGCCAACTTTTTTAAAAAGGTTCCTACCCCAGTGTAGCATAGCACATTCCCATAGAAGACTTAAACTCATACAAAAGGTTCTAAAAGTCCATTTAGGGAACTCATGCCTCTGAAAGACAGTCTGGCAATGCTGATGCAGACAGACTGGGCTGTAGGTCACAGAACATGGATTCCCAGTATGGGTCTAACACACACTCTATGAAGGAGCAAGTTCTGTACCTTCTTTGGCTTAGGTTTCCTGATCTGTAAAATGGAAATAGTAATACCTCAGGGGTCTGTTGTGAACATTTTTTTAAGTTAATAATATAAAGTACTTGGCAAATACTACAGTTTTAATAATAATTTTCATCACTACATAAATCAGGATCATGTTGACAACACTGCTCTTCCCAAATAATCCCTCCATTTGAATCAGCTCAATGCAATAAAGCCAGAATCTAATACAGACTAGGAATCTTGACCTAACTTCCAATAGAAAACCACTATAGAAAACTTAACAGTAATAGACCTAAATATGAAAGAAAAAAGAGTAAAGATAAAGGAATAAAGGATAAATAAAGGAATAAAGGAAAACTAAAGGAAAATATTTTTATGACCTTAGAATAGGAAACAACTTCTTAAACACAAAAAAGACAGAAAAAAGCTCCATTCGTTAAAAAAAAGAAAAACCAAAATAAACCAAACAAATTGTGTTAAAACTGAAAACTTGCATTCACTGACCAGAGTAGAATATATTCACAATACAGATAACAAAGACTCCTACAAATAATCCTATAAATCAGTAACAACAACAAAAAAAACAGAAAATACAACAGAAAAATGGACAAATTACTTAAGCAGACTTCAAAAACAGAGTGCAAATCATCAGTGAACATATAAACACACTCAACCTCATTAGTCATTAGGGAAATAAAATACCACTACTGATCCACAAAAATGGTAAAAATGAAGAAGAAAATATCAAATGCTAGTACAGATGTAGAATTTACAGAACTCTCACACCTACTGGTGGGAGTGTAAACTGATACATACACCCTTGGACTATTTGCTAACACCTACTATAACAGAATAAATGAACACCCTATATCCTAGCAATTCCACTCCAAGAATGCATACATATATTCTCCTAAAGACATATATGAGAATGTTTGTAGTAGCACTATTTCAAGTAACCCAAAACTGAAAAGTGCCCATCAAATGTTCATCAAGAGTAGAACAGACCTCTCTCTCTCTCTCTCTCTCTCTCACACACACACACACACACACACACTCTGACACAATGAAATACTATGATGCAACAAAAATGAACAAATTATAACTTCATGCAACAATATGTATGATTCTCACAAAAATTAAGCTGAAGAAGTGAGATATATTTTAGGCGATTATTCCATTTATATTAAGTTCAAAAACAGGAAACCTAATTTATGGTATTAGAATTCAAAAGAGTGGGTTTCCCATGAAGAGGAATAATGACAGGAAAAGGACAGAAGTAGACACCTGGGGTGCTAGGATTTCTGTTTCTTGATCTGGGTGCTGGGTACATTCAGTTTGCAAAATTTCATCAAACAATAATTTATGATGTTTGATAGACTCTTCTCTATGTACACTGTAAATCAATAAGTTTCATAAAACTTAGCACTATCAGTAAATTAGGTGGCAAAGGGGTGCCTGGGTGGCTCAGTCAGTTAAGCATCCAACCCTTGACTTCAGCTCAGGTCATGATCTCAGAGTCATGGGACTCAGCCCCGCATTGGGCTCCATGCCGGGTGCTGGGCATGGAGCCTGCTTGGGATTCTCGCTCTCTGCGAGCTTAACAACTGGATTCATAATTCCTCAGAGTGAAATGCAGTGAAGTGGTGATGAACAAAAATGGAATACATTTTCAAAATATTTTATCTGGGATGTTGAAGGCCAGTCCTCTCAAAAGTGGTATTCATATTACAGCTGACCCTGGAGCAACACATGTGTGAACTGTGCAGCTTCAAACTCAACAGTATGCTCACACATACTCTCCCACTCGCTCTTTCTCTCAAAAGGGAAGGGGAGGGGAGGGAAAGAGGGAAAGAAGGAAAGACAGAAAGACAGAAAGGAAGAAAGAAAGGAAGGAAGGAAGAAAAAGAAAGGAAAAAATTGGGAGGGAAAGTTTTTGTCAATTATATATATTATTGCTATGTATTTTTTTACACACAGGTCCAGAAACTAATGTAATTCTCTGTTTTGAACTTCATAAATGCTAATTTAATACAAGTGCAGTATTAAAAAGTCAGATTTTAGTCATGTTTAATAATAGCTCATAAGTACTCCTCAACTTTTAAGTGCTAAAAGTAAACTTATTGCTCTGCAAAAACTAGACAAGTCTATATACTAAACTATTAACCTTAAACCTATTAATCTAAAAATGCAAGCAAAAACTCAAAACTGACATTTAATCAGACTATGTCACAATGGACTTCAAAAGTAATTCACAAGTTTTATTCACTAGTATACTAAAACATACTATGAATGATAAGCTGAAAATACTAGCATATATGTAAAATTAAAAGGTATAAACCAGTGTACTTATTCATATAGTAAAATGAAAGACTCATGGTAAAACCAATTTTATGAAAAAGAATAAAAACCAAAGAGGGGAGCCTGGGTGGCTCAGGTCATGGTATCATGATTTGTGAACTATGCTGACAGCTTACAGCCTGAAGCTGCTTTGGATTTTGTGTCTCCCTCTCTCTCTGCCCCTCCCCCTTCACACTCTGTCTCTCTCCCTCTCAAAAATAAACATTAAAAAATTTTTAATTAAAAAATACTTTTCCATTGATCTAGAATTTACTATTCCAAAATTTTAATTTTTATAACTATTTTATAAAAAATAGTTATATTCTATTTAAAATACTGGGTTTTATGAAGGAGTTAGACAACTCAAAGAGTTTGAAAATAATTCATTACTAATGATAGAAGAGACAAAGGATATGAGGTAAAAAGCAAGGATAAATCATATAAAATTAGAAATCCCATTACGTCATAGTAAAAAGGCAGGCAAATTTAAAAAGCACAACAAAACATTTACTAGATACTAGAGGCCAGCAACAGAGAGGACTCCACATAAATTTAAAATGGAGAATGATAAAATTATATATATATATATGGTAAAATAAGAAACTGGAGAATAAACCAATAGAATAAGAAAAACCCTCTTAATTCTCCTGTTTGGAAGCACAGGAAGTTAGTATCATTATCGTTTATCTCATATGGTCAAATAAAAAAGTCAGATATACATTTGATTCTTGAACAATGCAGGGGCTAGGGACTACCTCACACAGTCAAAATCCACATGTAACGTTTGAACTTCCCCAAAACTTAACTATTAATAACATACTGTTGACAAGATAACATAAATAATTAACACATTCTGTACATTATATATATGTATACAATATATATGATACATTACATATCATACTCTTAGACTAAGGTAAACTAGAGAAAATATTACTAAGAACATCAAGAGAAAAACCTTTAGTGATACAGTATAAAAGACCCCCGTTTAAGTTTGAAACTGCACAGTTCACACATGTGTTGCTCCAGGGTCAGCTGTAATATGAATACCACTTTTGAGAGGACTGGCCTTCAACATCCCAGATAAAATATTTTGAAAATGTATTCCATTTTTGTTTATCACCACTTCACTGCATTTCACTCTGAGGAATTATGAATCCAGTTGTTAAGCTCAAGAGACGCACAATCACAAATCTTGTAACAAATCTCTAAACATGAACTTTAAAACATAACGTCTTATTATATATTATTTCATTCATCATAGTACTCCAAAATTATTTATGAATTACAGCAACTGGAGTTGTATGTTGCTCTGTAACAACAGGAGAACTGATGTTTTTCCTTACCAATTCATATTCATCAAAAAGTTGTATGAGAGAAGGTGGAATGAACATATGAAAGCCCTGTAAAAAAGCATTGATCTGAGGCTGAATGGCTCTTGTCATTCGAAGTTCAGTAACAAGCTGGACATACTCCGCCTATTAAAAAAAAAAAAAGTGATGATTTTTTTTCAATTTCACATTAAGATACTGTTGATATAATCATTTCTCATTTAAAAAAAATTTTAACATTTTTATTTATTATTGAGAGACAGAGAAAGACAGGGCATGATCATGGGAAGGGCAGCAAGAGAGGAGGACACAGAATCCGAAGAAGGCACCAGGCTCTGAGCTGCCAGCACAGAGCCTGACGTGGGGCTCAAATCCACAAACCGCAAGATCATGACCTGAGCCAAAGTCAGATACTTAACAGACTGAGCCACTCAGACACCCCTAATCATTTCTCATTTTAGAGGTAAGGGTTTGGAATTAATTTGGTACCATTATTCATATATCTCAGTAAACCCATAATCTACCAATCATGAAGCTATTTAGGCCCAAATCCTAGCAATCAATCACCCATGAGTTTTCCCACATGCTGTATCTGTGAGTACTATCACAACTACCTCCAAAAAAATATTCCCCATCTGACCTTGTCTCACCATCTCCACTGCTAGCACCCTGGTCCAAGTCATCCACTCTCACCTGGATTACTGCAACAGGTGGTACTCCAGTTTCCATTTTTGCCTCCATACCACTTCTACCTTACCATTGAGTGATTTTTTAAATGTATGTTTTATATGTAATTTCATATATAATTCAGATCCAAATAACTCCTGCTCAAAATCCTACAGTGACTTAAGTAAAATCCAAATACTTTCCTAGCCTGTAAAGGCCCTAAATGATCTAGCCTCTGCTTTGTTCTCTCACCTCACTTCCTTCCACTCTTCCCCTTGTTCCTTCTCTCTGTTCCCAAACTAAAGTTTATTCACTCCTCAGAGTCTTTTTTTTTTTTTAAATGTTTGTTTATTTTGAGAGGGAGAGTGAGAAAGAACTCATGAGCACATAACGGGGGAGGGGCAGAGAGAGACAATCCAAGCAGGCTCCACGCTATCAGCACAGAGCCTGACATGGGGGTCAGTCTCACAAAACATGAGATCATGCATGACCTGAGATGAAATCAAGAGTCAGATGACTGAACCAACAGCCACACAGGTGCCTCTCAGTGTCTTTATACTTCTTAGTGTCTCTAACTGAAATATCTCATTAGAATGTAATATCTCTGCAGGCAGGGAATCTGTTTTGTTTACAGTATATATACATGTTCCTAGCTCCTAAAAAAGTGGCTGCCATTTTGTAGAGTGTTCAATAAATATGTGATGAATGCATACATTCAATAAGTGCATTTAATACATAGTTGGAACTTGATAAAGGGCCATTTAAGCATAGTCAATTTGATTCTGAATCAAGGTAAACTATTTTCACACATTTTATTTTAAAACATATCATCATATGGATGGATAAAAAAGATGTGATATATACACACATACACGCACACGCATGCACAGTGGAATATTACTCATCCATCAAAAAGAATGAAATACTGCCATTTGCGGTGACACGGATGGAACTAGAATATATTATGCTAAGCAAAACAAGTCAATCAGAGAATGACAAATACCATATGATTTCACTCATGTGGAATTTAAGAAACAAAACAGATAACATATGGGAAGGGGGGAAGAGAAGAGGGAAACAAATCAGAAGAGACTCTTAATGACAGAGAACAAACCATGGGTTGATGGAAGAGGTAGGTGGGAAATGGGCTGGAAAGGTGATTGGTATTATGGATGGCACTTGTGATGAGCACTGGGTGTTGTATATAAGTGATGAATCACTGAATTCTACTCCTGAAACCAATATTGCACTGTATGTTAACTAAAATTTAAATTTAAAAAATAGGAAAATAAATAAATGCATAAATAAAATATATCCTCATAGAAAATAATGTCACTTAAAATTTAAGGTAATAAAAATGTATTTTGGCTCAGACAAGAATGAACTGTCATATCAATCAACTCTATCAATTATCATCACATGTATTTTAAATTATGTCTAAGTGAAACTGTCACTTAAAAGCAGTATGTTGTACATACTTCTCACCTCTCAGGTTTGGCACTAATCTAATGTTCTGCCTCCACAAGTACTAAGCCAGCAAATTGTATATAACCACTAGCTATGAATTCTCCATACATGTCAAAGCTACAGAAGGGTCATGGTGGATTCCCCACAGTTCTCACCAAACCTCACGTGGTCCCTTGTGTAGCCTGGCACAGCAAAAGCTGCCGTCTCTGCTATTCAGTCTACTCCCACCTCCAAATCGCACTACCTATCACTCAAAAGTTTTTCTCCACTATACAGAAATGCATCAGTTACTACAAGTTACATTCAGGTAGTTATTAGACACAGGGAAATAGAAATGTGTGCCAAACAATCAAACAGAAACATAAACTAGACCCAATACAGGAAATAATATATACAGCACTCTTCCAAGTAATAACCAGCAGTGATCTCAACATTAGCACCTCATTATCTATTAATTTATGTTTGCTCTAACTGAAACTGCCTACTGAACTACTACAATTTTTCTGCTCCATTCATTGTCAGTTGTATGTTTAAGATGCTATATGAGAACCTATCTTCCTTTTTAATAAGAACAGCTTTTTCCCAGGGGCACCTATGTGACTCAGTGGGTTAAGCATTTGATTCATGATTTTGGTTCAAGTCATGATCTCAGTTCGTGGGTTCAAGCCCCCCACTGGGCTCTGCAGTGACAACACAGAGTCTGCTTGGGATTCTCTTTCTCTGCCCCACCCCAATTCATGCTCGCTGTGGCTTTCTCTCAAAATAAATAAATTTTTAAAAATTAGCTTTTTCACAAAAGGTTTTGCTCTTAGAATTTTATAGTCTATTCAGTAATCATTATGTAAGACATTAAATTATGAGGGATACAAGTAAAAGATTTGTAAATTGCTCAAGGGCACTTTACCAATTTTAATTTGCCACTGCAGTGCATTATTTATCAGAATAGTACACATTCCATTTTCTACCAGTTAATTCTTATTTCCTCACACATTCTTTTTAAAAATTTTCACAAGTATACTAATCTCTCCTCATGTTCCTTTCTATTCCTTCTAATATTAATTATTTTCCACATTTGTTTCTAAATTTTTTTTTAAATTTATTTCTAGGAGAGAGAGACAGCGTGAGCAGGGGAGGGTTTTCCACATTTGTTTCTAAAACTTTGACTTATAGCTATTGGATACTCATGAAAATCAGCTCTTTCACTTACCATTCTCCATATTAAGTTAACTGTGGATGAATCTTGGTCTAAATTATTTTTCAATAAAATAATAAAATCCTAGCCATCACAAATCCTCCTGAGATGTTTAATAAAACAGTTTTCCACTTAGCTGTAAGATAACTGTGTTACAAGAAAATCTAAATCCAACTGCTGCTAAAATGTTTTCCTGCTTCCTTAAACATTGCACATCCTCAAATAGAAGAACACAAATTAACATTATGTTGATGATACAATTATTAGTATGAACATCCACTATTATCACACACTAACATTTTGACTATTCACACTGTGCAAAAATATACTGGCTGCATTCCCATTACCTATGCAGGCATCCAAGGGACTCATCCCCCCCACACTTATGCCCCTGCATCAAATATCTTACATGTTTCAATAAGAAAACAGTGAATGTACAGATGACAAGCAGTCCACAAAACACTGGCATCAAGAGTTGCAAAATTAAAGATTAAATACAAACCATACCTAAAGTCTCATTTTGTTTTACGTTATTAAAAGAGATTGATAGAACTTGGGGACAGGGAATCCTTTATCCCTAACAGATGGCATATCCTAGGAGTCATATTTGCTCCCACCTGAGTTTCGCTGTCAATTATTTGAAGGCATAAATTAATACCAGATGCCAAAGAATTAAAGAATTAATCATATGAAAAAATCTTAGAACTTATAATGGTGATATAATTATGTTAATTCATAGAAATCTTTCAACTTAGAAAACCAGAGCACAGAAACAACAGCAGCAAAAAAAAAAAAAAAAGCACAGCAACTTTTTTCTGGCTTTAACCTCTAACCCTGGTCACTGACATGAAACAGTCAAGCAAAACAGAAACTGCAAAGCGAAAAACATAAAAGCACTAAGATTAAGAAGACTGAACTTTTGGACATGTTTCAATTAAATTACATGTGTAATTACAGAAACATTTTGTTTTAATAATCCCCTAGTCTTTTGAATTCGGGAAATAAATAATATTCACCTCTCAGAAACCTTCCTTAAGAGTTTAACTTCTCTTCAGGCCTCGAACCTAAATTATGTCTTCTTATGAAGAGTGGTGGTGATGTTGAAAACTGATGCATTTGTTAAAGCTATTTTTCTCCTTGAAAATCTTTTTTCACTGTTTCTTGAAAGATGTCTGAAAAAACTATATTTACTTAAATAATAGTTAACTCTTAATAGTGATAACAAGATATTCCCCCCTCCTCGAAGTAGAGATAAAAACTGGGCCACATTTGTAAAACGGTTTGGAATAATAATAATAATTATTATTACTATTTTAGTAATTAACAGTTTAAATGATGTTATTATTGGCATAATTCAAGTTACTGTTTGAATATAAATCCTTTGCTGATAAAAAGCTTCTTTCCTGGGTTTATCCACTTATTACTGCTCTAATATGTTAAGAGTTCTCACTGAAAATGTCTCCACTGAGAACTCCAAAAGATAACCAGGTTTCTTTTGTAGAAATAAGCAGAAATATCAAAAAGGCTAGACACTACCTCATTTTCTTTATCCTCACTGACACTGTCTTATAAAACCCTCACGCATCTTCCCCAGACCAATGCCACAACCCTCTAGCAGCTACCCTGACTCCCATATTGTCCCTTTCAACCCATTCTTCACACTCCAAGCTGAGGTCGTGTGTGTGTGTGTGTGTGTGTGTGTGTGTGTGTGTGTGTGTGTGTTTTAAACCAGAATTCATTCAGGAAACTTGTCTCTGTAACACATGCAATCATCCACTCATCACCATTAGTGCTCAAATTCCTAATTGTGGATGCAGAGTTTTTCAGAATTTGGCGCCTGTCTACTCCTCTCATCTGTTACCACTCATTTACTCCACAACCGAAGCTAAGATGTACAACTCTGATCTACCTGTGGTTCCCCAAACACATCATGCTCTGTCATCCTCAACTTCGTATAAGGCCAGAACATTTCCCCCTTACTCCTCCTATATGACCACTTAATGCATCTCCTCTATAAGTCAACTTTCATGGCACCTCCTCCATTCCTTGATATCCTGTCTTACCCCACCCCTACTTCTTTCTATCCCAGTGAATGAACTTTATGATTAGTATTGTAAAAGTGTTAACATTAAAAACTCATGTAGCTTACTCTTCAGTTCTAGGAGATAGAATTGAAAATCTAAGAAAACCTGTCACTTCTAACTCAAATTATATGGTTCCATGATTCCAGCTTTTGGTCAAGAATAAAAAAGTAAAAGTGAAAAATAATAGCAAAACTTTTCTTTTTTTATTTTTTTAAATTTATTTCTAGGAGGGAGAGAGAAAGAGAGACAGCATGAGCAGGGGAGGGTCAGAGAGAGAGGGAATCACAGACTCTGAAACAGGCTCCAGGCTCTGAGCTGGTAGTCAGCACAGAACCCGACGCAGGGCTTGAACCCACGAACCGCGAGATCATGACCTAAGCGAAAGTCGGACGCTTAACCAACTAAGCCACCTAGGCGCCCCAAAAGCAAAACTTTTAAAGGAAGGTGAAAATAGTATTTAAATGTTAATGTTTAGTTCCTGGTTAGAAGCTAATGGTTATTTCAGCCATTTTCAAAAGTGAAACCAGAGTTTAGTTTTGTTGTTTTTAAGATTTTTAAACAAATTGATAGATACAAAATTAAATTTAAAAGAGCTTTATATTTCAAATGTGGACCAGATATATATTCTTCTGTGTATATCATATGTATTTATGTAAGGTACTCCTTTTTAAACAAAGTTATTTTCATCTATTTGGTTTCACTATATAGGCTTTCCCAAAGTCTTTCCATAACATTTAGGAATAAATGACTCCCCCATGTGGAGATCAGCTTTCACAGATTTTCTCATACTAAGAAGCTTGGCAACTCATTTAAACTTCAATATGCTTACAGATTTTGAAGTTGAACTCCAAATGTGACAATTACAACTTTTTTTTTATATCTATAGAAAAGAGTAAGTAAAAAGCTAACCCTAAACTAAGAAAAATGCTCATGAAAGAAATGTATTTTAAAAAGTTATAAAATCTCTAAGAAACATGGTTTGAAAATTTTATTTATAAATTTAATACTTTCACAATCTTAGAGCAAGTGATCAATTTAAGCTGCAAGTATGTTTCTAAAGATTTTTCATTTTAAAAAATTAATCAGGCTGCTTATTGAGTAAGCATTAAATGTTTAAGCATCAATAATCTGATATACAATTATACTTGACTCTGGTAATATAAGAAAATGAAGAGGTTCAATTATTCTGAAAAATGTTTATATCACAAAATGAAAGCTGAGAATAATGAACATATTAGTGATTGAGATCCTGCTTTTATCTCTATTACCAAACTAATCATTAAAAAAAAGTTAGCCTATAATCAACCAATATAGTTAATACAGTTAAGTAAAAACATATTAAACTTAAAAGCAACTTTCAAGGTTTTTAATATTTCAACTGTATTCTAGCCTCAAACTAAGCTCACAATGATATATATATCATTATATATATATATCCATATATATCCATATATAATTTTTGTTATTATTTACCAATACTAGATTTTAACAAAAGACATGAATGCAAAAGATTTAATACAGTATGTATTTTTAAAAATCTAAACAAAAGCCATATCGTAATGGGAGGGAGACTCTTAGGAGATACAAGTATAAATATAGCTAGCCACGCATCATGCAATTATTAATGGGTCTTTCCACTTTGTCACATAAAAGATACCGACAGGAGTGACAAATCCACTCACTGGATATAATATTCACAGATAAGAATCATATTTGAGTTTCTCTGGTGAAAAGCAATCTCTTGCTCATAATAAAGATTCTGTAACTTCATTACTCTTAATTGAGAATAGGTCTCCAGTGTAAAATAAAATAAAAGATGCACTACAGGGTAGACAATCTAATAATTAGAAGATTTTTAAAAATATTTTCATTCACTGGCAAGCTTATACATATTTTAAAAATTAAGCATTTTACTATTTTCAGCTTCTAGAGCTTAAAATGACTCATTATATTAAAAGTCAAATAAGATCTTCCGCAACACGTTTTGCAAACAGGAAAAACATTAGGTTTGAAACTGGGAGTCCTGGGTTTTGACCCTAGTTTTACCATTAACTCTTTAAGCTTTCAGTGTCTTCATATATAAAATAAAAGAGACTAAAAATTGTCTAAGCATACATATGCAAAAACTCAGCTCCTGATCTTATTTTTGAAAATTAAACTTAATGTTTTTTATATGTATAGTATCTTAAGTTTCAAAAAGTAAAACTATATACCTATATATATTTCCAATACCCTGTACCTATGTTAAACTAAGAGCCTCTTTTTATAGAAAATTATCCAATAACAAGTAACTTTTGTGTTGTGGTTTTCAGTCAGCAAAATGCTAGTAACATTTCTATATCAAAAGTATTATTATCCCAAGTCTACAGAATAGAAAACTGGGGCTAAAAGAGGTTAAAGTGTAGTCTTTTGAGCTTTTAAAAAAGAATATACTTAACTAAATCAATGGACATTATTTCTATAGTTAGTTGCTTCTGAAGCCATCTTAGAATTATAATCCAACTAACAGAAAGGAAAAAGATTTTAGTCTTGTTTAACCAAAAGTTGCTACTGGCAAATGACAGAAGTGGAATTCCCAAACCAGATTTTCTGACTCCCAATTTCCTAAATATCAAAACATAAAAATGTATTATATATTAAAATAACATTTTTCAACAATGAAATTTAAAATATACATAAAAATTTAAAACTAGTATGTACAAATGTATGTCAATTATTTCTCAATAAGACTGGAAAAAATATTTACAAACAGAAGATATAACACATGATCAAGTTATAAAGCTTAAAAAATCAAGCAGTCTAATAGATCACTGGGTCTATTAGAACTATTAGATCTACTGGATCCCAAAAGCATGTACAAAGTTTAACATGGAAATTTCTTCTTTCCTCCACTGAAACTCTTAACATCATATGTGAAAACATGAAATAGTGACTGATGCAAATATTATCTTGATGTAAGCTTCTATTTCTAATTGAATTTTTCAATATATAATTGCCCAACTTATACAGTCAACTGAACTGTGCTCTAGCCTGCTTCAGGACCGGCCTCGACTATCTAACATAATAGTGATATAATCCTTTCTAATTCAAATTCTGATATTTGATGGTTTCGTTAATTTAAATATTTCATCTGTTGCAAAATGCTGTGAAATCCTGAAATAGCAAAAGTTTTTCTAGCCAGTGTCAGGAAGCCAGAGTAATTAACAATCAGGGCCAAGTTACAAACAGTGGCTAAGCTAAAAATTTGAATACTCACTTTGTTATTTTGTGTCACAAGAATACTTCCACCCCCAGGTTTCAAAGGCACCTCTTCCATTGCTCCAAACACATCAGTTTCAACAGAAAAAGTTAGTTCTAGACCCAGATCACTAATGTCATTATCTAAAATCCACTGCAAATTTTTGGCATACTCTGGATCAATGGATGCCACATCCTGGTAATTTACAGGAATACCTAAAAATGCAAACATACAGCAGTTATAGTCTAAATGTTTCTGCTTTTTCTTGTTTGTTTAATGGTAAAATACTGCCCTCTACAGATATTCCATAAAACTGCAAAATATAATCCAATTGACAGCAAGATTTAAATACATGCTAATTCCTGGATTTAGAACTCTGTATTCTTTCTTTGAAATAGCTATACAGGAAAATTATTATGTACTTCAAAAAGTGCCAATTCTCTTAAGTATATTCATACTACTATGCACTCTTAACATGGACAATTATACACTAAAATGAAAAACAATTTTTATAAAGGAAAAAGGTATTTTTTTTTCTTTCCCTCAGGCTCTCAAACGCCTTACATACACAGATAGTCCCCAAATGAAATAAAAATTACCTCATCCAAAATGCCACCTCTATCTAAGTTTTTTCTAAGGATTCTAAGAAAAACACTTAAAATAAATGCCAATGGAAATAACAATAGAGCCGTACCAAGAATGTGCTTATAGAATGATCTTGTGAAGTAAATGTTGACCAGCTGTCTGTGGTTTAAAGCTAATCCCAAGATCTGTCCAGCAAACCGGAAGTAGTTCAAGTGATCAGGATTTACATAGGAGTTGCTATTAGGCTGAAAAGTTGTTCCTATTAAAATAAATACAATGTAATTGATTTCTAAGAATCCAGATGCAGAAGAAAGATATTTCACTGCAGATAGATCAGTTCAAACACAACTTCAGCAAAACCAAGGTTACATTATGTATAAACTTCCACAGGTATGTTCTTTGTGGAACATATAGCAGACAATGGAATCATCAGAAGATAATCATTAATTCACATATACTTATCAGAGTTAAGTCTTTGTGCATAGAGAAACTTTTAGAATACTTTTAAGTGAAAGTAGTTCAAAGATGTGTCAAAGAGATACTGGAAACAATATATTAAAAGATAAAACACACACGTTTTCCTCAGCAGTGTAGAAATATTAGGCTATGAATTAGGGCAGGTATTATTTCATGTCTATGTGTCCAGTGCAGTAGGTATTCACTACTTTTTGCCCCTTATGGAATAGAGCACTATGAGAGAGTAAGAATTTTAAATGTTCAACTGTTCTTAAGTAATGAACTAGATGCCTTTTAACAATTTTCAGAAAATAACCTAAATCCACAAGTCAACCAATTATTTCTCATGAAAAATAATCAACTTCAAATAAGTACCACTGAGGTATAAAAGTAAAAAAGGCAATCGGGGCGCCTGGGTGGCTCAGTCAGTTAAGTGTCTGACTTCAGCTCAGGTCATGATCTCATGATTCATGGGTTCAAGCTCCGCTGTGCTGACAGCTTAGAGCCTGGCCTGGAGGATGCTTCAGATTCTGTGTCTCCCTCTCTCTGTGCCCCTCCCCCACTCATGCTCTGTCTCTCTCTGTCTCAAAAATAAATAAACTATTAAAAAATAAGTTAAAAAGGCGAAGGCAATAGCTACCAATTACAATCAAAATCTAGTATGAGGGGACACCTGGGTGGTTCTGTCGGTTGAATATTTGATTTCAGCTCAGGTCATGATCTCAGGGTTCATGAGTTTGAGCCCCATGTCATGATCTGTTCTGACAGCTCAGAGCCTGGAGCCGGCTTCAGATTCTGAGTCTCCCTTTCTCTCTGGTTCTCCCTCCCCCAAAGTAAATAAAACATTAAAAAAAATTTTTTTAACCTAGTATGATTCCACTTATTTGAAAAAGGTCTGGAAATAGACAGTGGTGATGGTTATATAAAATTGTCAATGTACTTAATGCCAATGAACTGTATACTTTAAAGTGGTTAAAATAGTAAATTTTATGTTATATACTTTACCACAATAAAAACAAGTCTAAAAAAAATCTAGTGCAATGGCAAAACCTAATACTAAGACCTCACCTTTAACGATCTCTTTATGTATTTTTCTGTGACAATCACTAACTCCGAATACAACTCTCATTCACTGAACAAATATTTATTGAGCTCATGTTATTTACTACTTTTCTAGGCAACGGGCTAAAAGAAAGAATAACTGCTAAATCTAATGAAATAGTATCCCCCCCCAAAAAAATAATAAATAAAATAAAGGAAAAGTGGAAACTTTTGGAAAGTGTTATGTTTGGTCATTTAGAATAGATATTTTTATAATAATTCACTTTGTTCATTGCTAGTCTTTGATTTCTCACTGTTGGCACTAGACTACATTGCCGTAACCAGTTTACTTAGATAAAAGGTACAAATTTGGAAGCTTATGGTTGAATGACTTAAAAGGGCCACTTGGAATGTCATTCGCTGTCAAGAATCTTTTGAAAATCATTCCCAGTCATGGGAAAGACTGGGTATTAAAAGTCAAAACAAAGTTTTGTGAGATGAATAAATACTTCAAGACAAACATAACAATAATTCTAAAACTACAGTATTTTAAGAAAAGTCACAAGTATTTTCACCTATCTAAACAGTAAATGGTTATTGATGAATCAGCAAAGATTTCTGATGACTCAACTTTCCTCTCCTATGTCTGTGATTTATAAGTCCTTTGCTAAATATTTTCTGGGAAACCTAGGTTATTAAAAAGATAGGAGAATTTTTTAAAAATAAGGAAACAAATGGGGAAAAATCTTCAGGAAAGAAATTATACTTATTTTTACCTTGAAAACTACTTAAAACAACACAAAGTTTATGTTCTAAGTTCAGAATAAATGTAGCTGTGACACAGTTCTTTTCATTACTCAGAAAAATCCTATTGAACAAGAAAATATCATTTTCACAGAATAATAGCTTCTAATATTTATTTCTGCTTTCTGTGTGCCAGGCACTGGGCTAAGCATTTTTACACATCAGCTAATTGATTTCTTTCACCACATTACAAAACATAGGTTATCATCATTTTCAAATGGAGAAATTGAGGTCCGGAAAGGTTACATTTACTGGCCCAAGATCACAGCAAAAAGAGGCACAGAGCCAGGACTCACATTCAGTGTAACAACAAAAGCCAAACTCTCCAGTAAGCATCTTAATATAATTAGAAAGCGTGCTCACTTCGGCAGCACATATACTATAATATAATTAGAAAACAAGTTTTAAAGAAATGATTAGACCTGAGGACTAGCCAAACATTTCCCAAATTTAGGAATTTTTCATTCAAAATTTTAATATAATTCCCTCCATGTCAACTAAACATAAGGAAATATTTCATCTAGATTTTAATTTATAAATACTGTGACCCCAGAGAGAAGACTTATATGGCTTACAAAAAGGACAAATTATCATCTTTATGGTCTTTGTGCTTCAACATATGCTCTGTTTCTATATTCATAATATGAAGAGGAATCTTGACTCATGATTCCACACCAAATCTGTTTTTCAGGTATGAAAACAACAGACACAGAATAAGGGGCTATAAGAAAAGAAATAAATCTAAAATATAATATTCTAATGCTAAATCTTGCTTCAAAGATTAGGCCTAATTAAACTCAGCACCTGTCATCAAACTTGTCATCAAAATCACAAAGACACCAAATTCACCTCCGAGTAAATAATAAGGAGTTATAGAATTAAAGCAGACAGTTCCATATTCCTAAATAACTTCCAATAGACCCTGTGGGTCTGAGAAGCCCATCCCACAGGTGAATATCTGCAGCTCCCTACATCGCTGCAGCCTACCACCCCCTTGCCTCTCTTAGAGTCATCCTTCTTATTCAATGGAGATTTGCTGGCTCGCTTGGATAGAGGCAATCGGAAATTATAATTAATGATGTACTCTCTCCTTATAAAAAGAGCTTAAACAACAGGAAAGAAAAGATTTTCAGGAAATAAAAGCAACTGTGTGAAGCATTTAAAAACTGGAACCCCACTTTCACTTGTGTATGTCTTTATTAAGTTAGAGAACTGTCAAGTATACCTCCCACAGATGAGGCAATAACCATTTCCATTTACCCTACAATATCAAATTACAATTGTGCAGATCGAAAGAATCATTTCAACAAATAGTTTATCTGTTCTATAAGATAATAGCAGGTTTTTTCTTGTCAGATTTTGATCTTTTAAAAGGCCTGAAAACTAAGCTACTATACATAAACAGATCATAAGTTAAGATTTAATACCATGATTTCTAGACATTTTTTTATGATCAATAAATTTTAAGACTTTTTCGAAACCTCAAATAGCATTAAAAAATTTTAATTTTTCCACTTAAGGCTTTTTTTAAGCCCATTTACTTGCACTGTTTCACAAAAGGAAAATTTTAACTCGAAAAAGTAGTCTAAGGACAATCCTTAAATTGAATAGAAATAGTTGTACTTTACAAAGGACTGATGAAAACTTCCTTGGGGCCTTGAGACAAATATTTGAGAACCAACTATTTAGAGGAAAGAATGCTAGGCTGAATCAGATTACACTCATGATCTTACTGCTCATTAACTGTGTTAATGTAGATAGAAACTGAATTTCAACTTTCTCTTCTATGAAATGGGAATACACCACCTAGCTCACAGGATCACCATGGGGATCAAAGGGTACAAGCATTGAAGTATTTTGAAAATGTGACAAGTCACAGAAAAAGTCATGTAGATTGTGCAACTTACCATCGGCTGACTGGGTAAACAATGCATAATCAGGATTGACTATCTCATTAGACAGAATATCAAACCACTCACGCACAACACCTTGACCCTGAGTTCAAGAAAATAAAGTATGAACAGAAATATATGAAGAAATTTTTTTCTAAATAATAAATTAATTTCAAGTTTCTTCCATTATCAATTAAATACTTAACTTTATTCAAGTGCATTTCAATCTTTTACATATAGTGACCTTAACAACACTTATTTTTAGGGGCGCCTGGGTGGCTTAGTCGGTTAAGCGTCCGACTTTCGCTTAGGTCATGATCTCGTGGTTCGTGGGTTCGAGCCCCGCATCGGGCTCTGTGCTGACTGCCAGCTCAGAGCCTGGAGCCTGTTTCAGTCTGTGACTCCCTCTCTCTCTGACCCTCCCCTGCTCACGCTGTCTCTCTCTCTCTCTCTCTCTCTCTCCTAGAAATAAAACATTTAAAAAAAAAAAACTTATTTTTAAACGCACCATGCCTTCTTCTCCATGGAATCGTACAGCAATTCCTTGCTTTAGCTTTGCACAATTTGCTTTTGACACAACTTCACAGCTACTCCTAAAAATAGAATCTAAATATGTAGCATTGGTTAATTTTACATATCAAAACTTGTAATAACTAGTATTTTGTACCTCACACATCAGTTTCTTTGTTAAACATACCTCTGTGAACCAGCAGGATATCATTTTCATTCACTGGCCTGTGAACCATGTCTGAATCTGGTTGTCCTGAATGCAAATGTTCATAGAACCATTCACAGCGATCTTTAAATGGCTACCCCAAAAAATAATGGTAAAATATGTTAGCGGTATTTCAGTTACCTGTAAGATTACTTAATGAGCCTGCTAAATCCCCTTTCTACAAATAATCATTCTTAGACCTTTGTTTATAATAAATAGTTCTAGATAATCTTCTGACATTTCAAAAATTATTCACAAAAAGGCAGGTTGTACATAGAGTGTATTTTTTTTAATTCTCTATTTTTTTTTTTAACAGAAAAGACTTGATAAATTAGGTTATATCTAAAAACTTAATATCAGATAATGTAATTGATATGTAATTTACTCTCAATTTCTTTTAAGCCCAACAGCTTTGTAAGAATGAATTTACAGGGGCGCCTGCATGACTCAGTCAGCTAAACATCCAGGACTCTGGGTTTCAGGTCGTTATCTCACAGTTAGTGGGTTTGAGCCCCACATCAGGCTCAGCAAACAGCCTGCTTGAGATTCTCCTTTTCCATCTTTCTCCACCTCTCTCTGCATCTCCCCTGCTTGTTCTCTCTCTCAAAAATAAAATTTAAAAAAGGAACAAATTTTCAAATCCAGAAAACTAATATTTCATGTTACATTTAATTTTTCATGAAAATAACCGTTAGGCCTAACTTTATTCTTATTTCTATCCTTTGAATATATAGTGTAAACCTTGACAAATGGGGTATTTTTTCTTACTTTAATATAAGTGCCTGACTTAAGCTTTGATTGCTAAGGCAACCACTTCAAAGATGGCTACCTCAAACAGAATGCCAGCCACACAACTAGATAAAGAGTCAGGCCACCTTCCCACCTGGAGGCTATTCCACTTTACAGATCTTGGTTGATTTCTATAACTGACCATTTGGACTAGTTTTTTTTTTTTTTTCCCCCTCTTTCCATGCTTTAAATTCCCACTCTTAACTTTTAAATTCACCAAGAGTAAGCCTATGAAATCCTAGCCTCCTACCTCAACCCCAGTAAAAGCAGAGCAACAGGTCCATGCATATTATCATGTTCACACGCATGCACACTCTCTCCCACTCCCCCATCTTTACCCCCATGTATGCTGTGTGATATCCAGGTCCTATAACAAATAAACCTTTATTTTTTTTTTTTTTCAGTTTCTTGATGGTTATTGCTGAAGGGCATCTTGCAATCATAATAAGAACTACAAGGGTTTCTCTAGCCACAAAACTGGTTAATGACAAGTTAAGACCAACACACAACTGGTATAGTCAGCAGTACTACATGATTGCCCTTGCAACTAACCAAGGGGAATGCCTTTACCTGCAACTTGCCTACTAACTGCCAAACTCACTGTCTAAGAAAGGAACACCTTTAGCTGGGGGTCATGCTACTATGTGCTTTCACACTTTGCCTCTGTCGTGTGCTGCCTGCAGTATCCAGCCTAAAGGTCACGGCTGCCATAGTAATCCAACAATTTTCCCAGAGCAGCATGATGAAGGCCTTAAGTTCTAATAAGACAATTAGACTACTAATTATAAAGATCTTACTTGACTACTAGTGTGCATAAGGGTCATCAATGGCCAAGGAAAGCTAAGGAGAATAGACAAGACTGCAAGGCTACTGTCTCTCCCCAAGGAGTGTTCTGAGCCAAAGGTAGGAAGAAATGATTCTCTTTAGGTGAGGAGGACTCCACTTGCAAACACTGAGTCAAGTGGGTTGTGCCCAAATTATATGTCCTAACCCAGAAGAGTGAAATAGGCTTACAACTGGAAGCCAATGGCACCACAAAGGGAAAATACAACAGAGGCCTACAGTTTCTGTCACCCTTTACCCACTACAATTGCTACGTGTCCCCTGATCCAATGGGATACTATGGGTCCAATCCCTGGTGTGGTATTGCTAAAATATTAATGACAAATAAATGCTCTGAACATCTGGTGCCAGTATGTCCTACGAACCCTGAGGAGGTACACTGGCTCTGTGATAAATGCAAAACGCACAGATGCTTCCTGGGTATTATTCAATGCCATGGAAGCCAACATACCAAGACTCTGGTTTATGCTCCAGAGAGACCTAGTGAATTTTCCCAAAGACCATGTGAATATCATGCTAGTAAAGGCAGACTCCGATCCAGGAGAGGTTTCTTGGAATACCCTAGACCAGAAAGCAGCCACCTACAAAGAAGGCTGACAGTAATGTCATCCAAAATTTTCTGGTAACAACAATTTTCCAGTATGATTAAGGTAACAGGATAAAAACATGAAGTAGACATTGAGATCAAAAGCTATAACTTAACTAAAATTCAAACCTTTCTCAAATATTTTATGTGGCAGGAAGGAGAAAAGGGAACTAATTGGTTATTGTGGGTTTTCTTGTTTGTCTGGAATGGGCTCTGAATTGTTACTCTTGGTAGCCAAAAAGCATCAACTGGCCTCTATCTCTAAAGACCCTAAAATCCGGGGCGCCTGGGTGGCTTAGTCGGTTAAGCGTCCGACTTTCGCTTAGGTCATGATCTCGCGGTTCGTGGGTTCGAGCCCCGCATCGGGCTCTGTGCTGACTGCCAGCTCAGAGCCTGGAGCCTGTTTCAGTCTGTGACTCCCTCTCTCTCTGACCCTCCCCTGCTCACGCTGTCTCTCTCTCTCTCTCCTAGAAATAAATAAAACATTAAAAAAAATTTAAAGACCCTAAAATCCCTAACATGCTCATTCCTTCCAAGACAGGACAGATTCTGAGCCCCCTCAGCTTTCCACTGAATGAGGCATAACTACAATGACAAAGCCTCACTAGGTGTCCCTGCAGCCAGGAGAAGAGCAGAGAGAGTTATGGAGTCCTCTCCTGAGGAGGAAGAGGGAACCGGGAAGGCAAAGGCCCCTAGAGCCACTGATACTCACAGCCGAGCCCTCCCTCTCCTCACCTGGATATAAACTGTCTGGCACTGCACCCATCCTTCCATCACCATGATTACTGCTAAGGCTCACAGAGTAGGCCCATCTCCTGCTACACAAAATTCCCATGGTCCAAATGGTTTATCATTTCCATGACCATAGTCATCCAAATGACCCCTTCTGCATTTCCAACCTGAAGAGGTCCCATATGACCTTGAATCCAGAGAATTATTTTTACAAGGCATTCCTCTAATTAAAGGGTGGCACTACTACATTTTACTGTGACTACCAAAACTATCCAAAAGGCACTACAAGTCCTAGGAGAAAGCTTGCATTCTTCTCTGTCCCTTGAAGAGCTTAAGATCCAGCCGTGTCTTCAAAATGTAAACACTTCAGGGGGTACCTAAAGCTCTGCCCACAATCTCCTGAGACCACAGTTAAAAAGCGGGGGGTGGGGGGGGTGGGGGAAGAGGCCTTTTAAAATACAGAACACTATAAAAGCTCTTTTGCCCAAACTCTAGTCCACAGCCTCTTTAAGATTATTTGTGAAGGATAAATACAAATCTTAAAAGTCTTCTCTACAAATATTAGTATGAAGCTTTAACCACTGGAGCAGGCAACCTTATCCTATTCTGTCTGCCAAACGGATTCAGCCGTTACTTAAAACTAGTGAGTTTCATATTGCTATACATGATTCATGGCTAGAATGCTGAAATGGAAGCTATAGGTTTCTATGTCTGTCTGCATGTTTATGTATGTCTATGAATATGTTATGCATATGTGATTTTTTTTCTACCTCCAGAGACAGGATCGCCAAATAATTCATAAAAGAACTATTTTACTGGCTTAAAAATAAGCACTTAAGAATTATGTATTCCTAAAATTCAGAAATACTGAAACTAACTCAAATATTTTCAAGTTCACATGATTTGGGATAATCTCTGGTAAGTAAAAGCTAGTTTAAATTTGGTTTAATTAAAAAAGTATGTTTTCAGACATGTATATATTCAATATAATGCAGATTATATATAATTAATCTATATTATAAAATTATATTATTCATGTGTGTAATATATATTAAATATAATGTAGATTATATTAATATAATTATGTTAAATATAACACAGATAAAAAACTTTTTCTACCTGGGTTTACTTGTCAAATAAATTCCCATCATATCTTATAAAATTTGTCAGCAAGAAAAATAGCTTGGGGTGGTGGCTACCTTTTTCTACTGTCTAATCAAGTTTTTCATGGGTAATCTAAACATAATTGTTGTGATCAAGTGATTTAGATAAATGTTAAATGGGATAAATTTCTAAGTCAACTTTTCAACAACTTTTAGTTTCTAAAAGTTTTGTTAACTTCCACCCTCAGAATATTGCTAAATTAAACGAAAGGAGTTCATTGATTATCTAAATCATTTTCAAATAAGATAAAATACTGAAATATTAATTGCAAAACAAGTCTAAGTTTACCTACTTCTGTTTTGGGGAGTTTTAAAAAATTTTTTTAATGTTTATATTTGAAAGACAGAGAGACAGAACGTGAGCAGGAGAGTGGCAGAGAGGGAGGCACAGAATCTGAAGCAGGCTCCAGGCTCTGAGCTGTCAGCACAGAGCCCTACTCGGGGATTGAACTCACAAATCGCGAGATCATGACCTGAGCTGAAGTCAGACACTTAACCAACTGAGCCACCCAGGCGTCCCTAAGTTTACCTACTTTTGACTTAACTAAAGATATTTGGGTCTGTTAGTAAACATGTCTTGTGTCACATTGCAAAGCTGTACTACAAAGAAATATGTGTTTGCAGAAATTGTGAAATGTATTCATAAATTTGCCAATCTAAAGAATGCTGGTATAATAATTCACAAATTTTACTTCTTACTTTTTGTAAGAAATTAAGGTTTCTAAGGACTGAGAATTCTAATTAATACATATAATTACAGCTATTAGAAATGATAAGGGAAACATCTCTGAACGCAAGGAAAGTAGGATATGTCTTTAGCTAAGAGAAGGCATGAGGTAAGAAGGTGTATTTTTGCTAACGAAAAAGAAAGTAATTTGTCCTAAAGTATAAAACTGGTTATTTCAGAATAGGAAAGAGGAAAATAAAGCACAAAATGATATAGAAAGTTGAGAAGAGAAAGAATTTTACCTTGTGGGGTCAAGTTGGCTAAAACTGAATTATTGTTATTATAAAGGGTGTTTTTAAAATAGTAAGCTTTAGGGGCGCCTGGGCAGCTCAGTCGGTTAAGTGTCCAACTTCCGCTCAGGTCATGATCTCCCAGTTCGTGGATTTGAGCCCCGGATCATGCTCTGTGCCAACAGGCAGCTCAGAGCCTGGAGCCTGTTTCAGATTCTGTGTCTCCCTCTCTCTCTGACCCTCCCTTGCTCACTCTCTCTCTCTTTCTCTCTTTCTTAGAAATAAATAAAAACACTTAAAAATCGTTTAAAAAATAATAAAATAATAAAATAAAATGTAAACTTTAAAATCAATACTATGCTTATATAATTTTCTTTCATCTGCTAAAAGGACAACGTTTTCTTGGGAATACTGGTCAGCTCTTGATCACAGACTATGAAAGATTTTGCCTTACCTTTCAAGTAATCTAGCTAGAAAGCAAAGAGTTTGTGTTCTATCAAAATAATTAACCTGTGCTTCATGCTGTCTTAGTCAGGTCTTTGATTACTTAAGCAAACTGAGTCTTTTCAATATTAAAAGAGCTGAATTTTGCTTACAACTATGTAATCTTCTGTATTTGCCTTTAAAATCTTTTGTCACTGTGGCGTTAAGCTTCCGTACCTCAGCTCAGGTCATAATCCCATGATTCATAGCTTCAAACCCGGCATAAGGCTCTGTGCTGACAGCTCAGAGCTTGGAGCTTTCTTCAGATTCTGTGTTTCCCTCTCTCTCTGCCCCTCCCCTGTTCGTGCTCTCTCTCAAAAATAAATTTAAAAAAAAAAACACTTAAAATTAATTTAAAAATAAAATAAAACCTTCTGTCACTTAAGTAGGTAATAAAGTATTATCTCATAATCATCTGTGATCCTATTTAGTCAAGTGTCCAAAACCTTTTGATATTTTTGACAGAGTTCCCCAAATCAAATTCTAAATAATGTCTTTTAGACCTGGAAATAACTGGGATTTCCTAGGGAACCCTTAGAACATCTCAGATGATCTGTTTACTCTCCTTATAAAAAGAGAGATGATGAATTAATTAGGCTTATTTGATATGTTAAATTACATGAGTAGCATTATCAAATAAGAATAACACTAAACCCTCCTTATGGATATCCTTGTAGGGATATATGCTATTAATGTAAGCGTTCCAGAAATTCTATGAAATTCCTAAAAATCTGATATGAAATGTTATCAGTCATCATTCCAGTTATCATCTTAAAACGTGTGGCACAGAAATAGCCAAGTTTCCTTGTTTGCTGTGTTATAACTCTTATCAGAGCTTTAAATATGAGCATTCTTAAGTCTTTTATCATTTATAGAAGTTACTGTTTCATTCTGATGCTTTTGCACAAATGCTTCATCTTCAAGATTTCCTGGAAAGGAATCTGACAAGCCCAGGTTTCTGATAACTTTCAGGTCGTACCAATGAACTGAGTAAGAAATGACAGAACTCTAAGGAAAAACTAAATTCATAAAACTGCTAAAAAAAAGATCAAGACCAAGAATCACTAGGGCTGAATGAACTGAAGAGAATGATTATAATTTTTTATGAGTTGTGTTTGTAACATTGCTGGTTCTTTAATCTTTTGTTTTCCAGACTGAAGGAAACTTTTTCTCTTAAGCTAGCTATGAGTTACAGTGATTTGGTAAAATATATACCTTTGTGAACAAAGGCAAAACACTTTATCCCCCATCTGATCCCTCCAGAAATGGAAACTCTCAGTGAGTACATTTTCACAGCAGTACGGTTATTTGCGTATGTTCACTTACAAATCTTTTCTCCTTGTACCAGGACACAACTGGAAACACTGGTTACATTACTAAGGCTTTGAATGGAATGTCATAGTTGAAAGAGACATGAATAGATTCAGATAAGACCAGGTAGATTTAAAAAATTAAGGTTGACTTGGACTTTGGGGAACCAATAAGGCCCCTGGAGAAAATCAGTCTGGTGCCTTACTTATAGGGTTCCCAGCAGCCTTACCAGGTGAGTGAGGAAGGTCACTTCCTGGCAGGTCCAGGAACCTGAAAAGTTCAGCCAAGCTGAATTAAAAGAGTCTATATGGTCAATCATAGTCAATCACTATTCACACTGCACTTACATAAATAACCAGGCCAAGTTTAAAGAGACTGGACTTATTTTATTTCCTGACCTCTGATAGAAATGGGGATGACTGTAGAGAGAACAAGTCATGTTTCAGTAACATACCTTTCCAGATATCAGATTTTAGTTCTGTTAATTGTCCTTGAGGTTTTGTTTTTTTACCTGTAAACTGAAATGGATCATGAATTCTTCTAGTTTCTTCCAGTATTTGGCTACAACTCTCGAAACTAACATGTCCAATTTTTCTCCCACCCTTCCAACTTAGAATCATTGAGAACTAACGTTGCCTTTTTCCCAAAGCAATAAGAGCTAGAATGGAACAACTTGATATAAACTTCAGAAAATCATTACAACCTCATACAGACAATCTTCATGTCTGCTGCTGTGTGGGCTATACAGAGTGTGCCTGAATACCTGATGGCACCATCAGAAAAATTCAAACTGCAAAGCTGCTTTGACCCTAACATCTAGGAATCCTGCCCTTCGGATTCAGATTTGGTTTATAATTTGCTCCAACCATTAGACTTTATTTTTCCTTATTTCCAAAGAAATATCTCTTATTAAATACCTGATTTTTTGCCTAACTTTGGGAATCCACTTGCAAAACCACCTCCTGAAATGAGATATGACTATTTAACTGACCTATTTTCATAGCTGGAACTTTCAAATTTGGGACAATGGGTACAGACTGGATTTCAGACTACTGCCTGTAGAATTATTAAGTTTAGCTATTACAATTCTATTTAGATGTGTACTGGGTTTTACACATGCCCTACAAAAGACTTTAAGCATATCTTCTACCCAGTTAAGGTCCTCACCATTGACTCTGAGGCCTCAGAGTTTACTATGAACACTGACACTTGTTTGGGGTGTTTGCCTTTTCATAATGCAAGTGCCTGACTTAAACTTTGATTGCTGTGGCAGCCACTTCAAAGATGGGTTATCTGAAGAGGGATATGGAGGTGGAGGGTGAGGGGTATGGGACACACTGCAAGCCACAGAACTAGATAAAGAGCCAGGCTATCTCCTCACACTGAGGTTCCTTTGTTTTAGAGATCTTGGTTAATTTCAATAACTAACCATTTGAGCCACTTGTTTTTTCTCTTCCTGTGCTTTAAATTCCTTCTCTTACGTTTTAAATTCACCAATACAGAATGAGCCCTCAAAACTCTAAACCCCATCCCAGCCCCTAGGTTCAGGAGTGTTTGCTTATGCTCTTTCTTTCTCTACCTCACTGCATGGCCCCAGGTATACTGAGTAATTTCCAAGTCCTGTAAGTAATAAACTTTTATATTTTCAAGGTCTCCTGATGGTTATGGTTGAAGGTATCATTCAGAACCACAAAGGCTGGTCCAGCCACAACACTGATTATTGATAAGCTGAGAGTAACACACAACAGAATATATATGGCAACTAAAAAGGAACTGTTACCCTTTCCTTCCCTTCTTCTACCCTAAAACTGAAAAGTAAGATCTCTTGAACAGTAAAGAAATCTCTACCAGAGAAGTTTGCCAGAGAAGCAAACTGCAAGTGACATATAATAGTAGGCATCCTACTAAAGTGCCAACACTGCAGGGAACACAGGAGCTTTAAAAATCTCAATTTCATTGTCAAAAACAATACAGTTAAAAGAGGTAAGACTAACATAAAATAAACAATACACATATAATAACAAGTTCTGAATCATGAAGTGAAGATTACAGTGCACTAAGAATTTAAAGACTGTGAAGATGAGGAGAGTACAAAGCTTTCATGAGGTCATAGTTTGAACCGGAATACAAATCTCAATTTGGTGAGATTTACTCAAGCAAAGAGAAACAGAGCACACCAGACTAAGAGAGTCAAGGAGAAAGGGGCAGAAGGAGAAACAGTGTCTCCCTGGAAGATGAAGTGAAGGTAACTGGCATAACCAGAGTTCTATTCCTGCACATAATGAAGGAAGTAAGTTTGCGCAAGTACATCAATGACATACTGAATGGATCATGAGAATCAGGTGAAGGATACAGAGACCACTGTGGGTATTTGCTCAGAGGAATAACATCGTGAATGTGGTAATTAAAATGTGAGTTGCACCAGACCATCTAGGCAACAGTTAAAATATTAAGTATCGGGTGATAATTGTGGGTCATGGGATGAAAGAGGAACAAAAAGGAAATGAGACATTACTCCTTTGAATAAAGATGAAAAAGACAAAATCTCTAGAGACAGAACTTGATAGAAACAGCTTAGAAAACCATCCTCTCACAATCTACCCTTTAACTCTTAGGAAGCAGAGGTGGAGAGATAATGAATGAGGTTTTACATATTCTGAATTTCAGGTTACTTGGGATGTAACTAATAAGAGCCTGGAAATAAATACTCTAAAGTACCACGGCTAAAGCACTGGAAAGAAAATCACGAAGAAAGCTGAAGCTGGACGCAAGGTAACGTCCTTTGTTCAAGAGAATAAAGGTATAGGGAACAAACACCTATAATGGAGTTTATGATCACAGGTCAGAACTGAGAATCTGCTTGGCACACAGCTAGAAAGTCAAAGGAGGACAAAGTAATTTGACAATAAACTATTTGTAAAAAAAAAAAAAAAAACAAACAACAACAACAAAGGAGGACAAAGTGGTATAATACCACAAAACCAAGAGTTTTAGGAAATAAATATAATCAATATACAAGACCTCAAAGAGGTTATCTTTCAGGAAATTTATAGGACACCGGTAAATTTCTTCATCTGAGCTAAACTAAGAATTAGTTTTACCTCAAAAAGCTTAAACATCACTTTTTATTAATTCTTAGTAAAAATACTGTTGTCATGAAGATAACCAGTGAAAGATTAACTTCTGCCTTTTATTTATTTATTTTATTTTAAAAAACTTTATTTATTTATTTTGAGAAAGAGAGAGTGTAAGGGCATGTAAGTGCATAGGGGAGGGGCAGAGAGAGAATTCCAAGCAGAATTCCATGCTGTCAGTGCAGAGCATGATGGGGGGATCAAACTCACAAACCATATCATGACCTGAGCCAAAATCAAGAGTTGGATACTGAACTGACTGAGCCACCAAGTCACCCCAAATTCTGCTTTTTAATGTCTCTCTTTCAGTAAGAAAGAGCAGATTATTTTTCAAAGTTAAATGTACAAAGGCACTTGGCTGGCTTAGTCGGAGGAACATGTGACTCCTGATCTGAGGGTCGTGAGGTTGAGCCCCACATTAGGTGTAGAGATTATGTGAATAAGTAAACTTAAAAAAAATAAAGGGAGTTAAGATGGCAGAGTAGTAAGATGACCTTATGCTTGCCTCGTTATTCAAATACAGCTAGCTAAATAGCAAATCATTCTGAACATGAAGGAAATAGATCTGAGGACTGAAAGAACAAACTGCACAACTAGAGGGAGAAAAGAAGCCACATCATGGAACGTAGGAGGTGTGGAGATGTGATTTCGGGGAGAAAACAATCAGCAGTGCTACAGAGGGGAAGGAGCCTTGATCAGGGAGAGAAGAGAGAAATAGAGCACACATGCAGAGCACTTCCCCAAAACCACTGACAGAGAAAACAAGAGGAGCTAATAATGCTAAGTTTTTACAAGTAGCCAAGTTCAAAGTCTGAAGTTTTAGAAGTCCCCACTATCACTGGATGGAGCCTGGCGAGTACCGAGGAGTTCTTGTGGAAAGTAGGGCAGAGGCCCTCAGTGTGGGAGCGGAGTGTGGTTTGAGGATCCCCTGGGTGGCGTTGGGAGAGACAGTTCCCCTTGTTGGAATGCATTTTGAAGAGGAGAACAAATGAGCCAGTGGGCAACACTGAGCTACCCCGTTCATTAGCATAGGAGCAGAGATGCCTGCTGAGGGCCATGGCTTTTTGCTGCACTTCACCATAAACTCCAAGCCCCTGTGCTGTTGGGCAACTACCCTTCTGGGACCAAATGGCACCAGCCACAGTGTAGCAAGACTCTGCCCGAGAGGATCAGAGCAGTTCCTTGGCACACTGGGTCCCTAAAATTTGGAGTTCTGAAATCCAGTTGGCACACCTAAGATAAAACACAGGAGCACAGGGCTGTTGGGTGAGCAGATGGTTTGGACATGGACAGGGTGAAGGCAGGGATCTGAGGGAACCTACAACAAAAGAGAAGAGATTGTTCGCTCTTCCATTAGGGCTTCCAGAACAGCAACAGGTGCGAACTCCCCCATGGGGGGAGTGGGGAAGGAGAGCCAGCTGACCTTATGTTTACCCCCGTCCATCAAATTTCAGTAACAGCACAGAACCCACAGTGGAGGCTTGAGCTGCTTGCACCAAGTTCTGTGCCCCCTGCAATCTGCTGGTGTTTTTTTTTTTTTTCCTTAACGTTTTACTTAATTATTTTGAGACAGAGAGAGCGTGTGCATGCGAGAGAGAGCGCGCGCAAAAGAGAGCACACACGTGGGGGAGGGACACAGAGAAAATCTCAAGCAGGCTCCACGCTGCCAGCACAGAGTCAGATGCAGGGCTCAATCCCGCAAACCGTGAGATCATGACCTAAGCCAAAATCAAGAGTCAATGCTCAACTGACTGAGCCACCCAGGCACACTGCAGGTGCTTTTTACTAAGGAAAGTGTGCCTGAGAATCAGAGCAACAGTGAGCCAGAAAACCAGCACAAACCTCCCATGCCCACCTAGTCTACTGACCATAGAGTGCTGCAAAGCTGCAGCTCTAGGAGAAACAGGATCTAGCCCCTTCTATAATGCAGATCAAACCACATCTAGATAAAACTCACCACACAGTGGACAAGGTCCAAACACTCCCCATTGCAGGCAGGGAGAAATTCTGCAAAGGATCAACCTCAGGGAAAGAGGAGTCAAAACACAATAGCAGAGTGCACACAGCATACACCATAAATACTTCCTGAAGTGTCAGGCTCTGGACAGTATATGACCTCTTCTTAATATAGCCATTACTCTCAAGAGCAGGAAACATAACAGGTTTTCCTAATACACAGAAGACAGAGTCCTAGACAAAATGCCAAGAGGAAGGAATTCATCCCAAAAGAACAAAAAAGGTCATAGCCAGGGAGCTAATCAAAAATAACGTAATATGCCTGAACCAGATTTTAAAACAATCATAAGGATATAGCTGGGATTGAGAAAAGCAAAGAAGCAACCAAAGATATCCTTACCACAGTTAAAAAACCTAAAAACTAGTCAGGCTGAAATTAAAAAATGCTGTAACTGAGATGCAAAACTAACAGACTTATAATGACCACAAGAATGGACAAAGCATAGGAACACATGATACTGAAGATAAAATTGTAGACAATAATGGAGTTGAAAAGAGAAAGAAAAATATTGGATCATGAATATATACTTAGAGTACTCAGAGACTCCATAAAGTATAATAACATTCATATCATAGGACTCACTGAAGAATAGAGTGGAAAAGGAGCAGTGAGTCATTTAGGCTATTATAGCTGAAAGCTTCCCTAAACTGAGGAAGGAAACAGATATCCAAATCCAGGAGGCACAGAGAACACCCATTAAAATAAACAAAAGCAGGCCAACACCAAGCTATATCCTAGTAAAATCTGCAAAATACAGAGATAAGGAAAAAATCCTGAAAGCAGCAAGGGAAAGGAAATCCCTAACCGACAAGGGAAGACAAATAAGGTTAGCAGCAGATCTCTCCACATAAACTTGTCAGGTTAGAAAGGAGTAGCGTGATATATTCAATGTGCTTATTGGGAAACATGAAGCCAAGAATACTTTATCCAGCAAGGCTGTCATTTAGAATAGAAGGAGAAATAAAGAACTCTCCAGACAAACAAATAGTAAAATAAGTTCATGACCACTAAACAAGCCCTGCAAGAAATATTAAATGGGACTCTTTGACTAGGAAAGACCAAAAGCAACAAAGACTAGAAGGGAACAGACAAAATTTCCAGAAACACTGACTTTATAGGTAATACAACAGCACTAAATTCATAGCTATCAATAATATCTCTGAATGTAATGAGATTAAATGCTCCAATAAAAAGACACAGGGTATCAGAATGGATTAAAAAAAAAAGACTCATCTACATGTTGCCTACAAAAGACTCATTTTAGATCTAAAGGCACCTTCAGATTTAAAGTGAGGGGATGGAGACCATTTACCATTCTAATGGATGTCAAAAAAAAAGCCACAGTAGCTATAGTTACATCAAACTAGATTTTAAATTAAGTGCTGTAAGAGATGAAGAAGGGCATTATATCATAATTAAGTGGTCCAACCAACAAGAACATAAAACAATTATAAGTATTTATGTCTCTAACATGAGAGCACCCAAATATACAAATCAATAACAAACATAAAGAAACTCATTGATAACAATACAACAATATAAGGAGACTTTAACACCCACTTACAGCAATGGACAGATCACATAAACAGAAAATCAACAAGGAAACAATGGCTTTGAATGATCACTGGACCAGATGGACTTAATAGATATATTCAGAATATTTCTTCCTAAAGTAACAGAATACACATTCTTTCTGAGTACGCTCGGAACATTCTCCAGAATATATCACATACTGGGTAAAAAATCAAGCTTCAACAAATACAAAAAGATTGAGATCATACCATGCATATTTTCAGACCACAACACTATGAAGTTTGAAGTCAATCATTAAACAAAAAAAAACTTAGAAAGACCACAAATACATGGACATGAAGTTAAAGAATATCCTACTAAAGAATAAATGGGAAACCAGGAAATTAAAAAAAAATTTTTAAACTACATGGAAGCAATGAAAATACAACACTCCAAAACCTTTGGGATGCAGCAAAAGTGGCATAAGAGGGAAGTATACAGCAATACAGGTCTACCTCAAGAAGCAAGTAAAGTCTCAAATACACAACCTAACCTTAGAAAAGGAATAGGAAATAAAGCCTAAAGCCAACAGAATAAGGAAAATAATAAAGATTAGAACAGAAATAACTGATATACAAACAACACCAACAACAAAACACAGAACAGATCAATTAAACTATGAGCTGAGCTGATTCTTTGAAAGAATTAATGAAATTAATAAACCCCTAGACAGTATTAGCAAAAAGAAAAGAGAAAGGACCCAAATAGATTAAATCACAAATGAAAGAGGAGAGATCACAACCAACACCACAGAAATACAAACAATTATAAGAAAATATTATGAAAAATTATATGCCAAAAAACTGGGCAATCAGGAAGAAATGGATAAATTACTAGAAACATATAAACTAACAAAACTGAAACAGGAAGAAATAGAAAATTTGAACAGACCCATAACCAGCAAAATAATCGAATCAGTAATCAAAACTCTCCCAGCAAACAAAAGTGCAGGGCCAAATGGCTTCCCAGGGGAATTCTACCAAAATTTAAAGACTTAATACCTATTCTTCCCAAACTGTTCCAAAAAATAGAAATGGAAAGAAAACCTTCATTACAAACTCATTCTCCAAGGCCAACATTACCTTGATTCCAAAACCAAAGACCCCACTTAAAAGGAGAACTACAGGCCAATATTCCTGATGAACTTGGATGCAAAAATTCTCAACATACTAGAAAATCGAATTCAACACCGCATTAAAAGAATTATTCACCATGACCAACTGAGATTTATTCCTGGGCTGTAAGGGTGGTTCAATATTCCCAAATCAATCAACATAAACACCACATTAATAAAATAAAGGATAAGAACCATATGATATTCTCAGAGTGCCTGGGTGGCTCAGTCAGTTAAGTGTCTGACTTCAGCTCAGGTCATGATCTCACGGTTCGTGGGTTCCAGCCCCACGTTGGGCTATGTGCTGAAAGCTAGCTCAGAGCGTAGTGCCTGTTTCGGATTCTGTGTCTCCCTTTCTCTCTGACCCTGGCCTGCTCACACTGTCTCTCTCTCAGAAATAAATAAAACATTAAAAAAAATTTTTTTAAAAAAAGAACCGTATGATATTCTCAATAGATGCAGAAAAAGCATTTGACAAATTACAGCATCCATTCTTGATAAAAACTCTCAACCAAGTAGGGATAGAGGGAAAATATGTCAACATCATAGAGGCCACACACAAACGACTGACAGATAATATCATCCTTGATAGGGGAAAACTGAGAGCTTTTCCCTTAAGATCAGGAAAAACACAGGGATATCCACTGTCATCACTGTTATTAAACATAGTACTGGAAGTCCTTGCCTCAGGATTCAGTAACAAAAAGAAATAAAAGGCATCCAAGTTGGCAAGGAAGAAGTCAAACTTTCACTATTTACAGATGACATGATATTCTATGTAGAAAACCCAAAAGAATCAACCAAAAATCACTAGAACTGATACATGATTTTGGCAAAGTTGCAGGATACAAAGTCAACATACAGAAATCTACTGCATTTCTATACATCAGAAATGAAACAACAGAAAGATAAATAAAGGAATTGATCCCACTTACATTGCACCAAAAACTATATAATGCCTAGAAATAAATCTAACCAAAGAGGTAAAAGATCTGTACTGTGAAAACGATAGAATACTTAAGAAAGAAGATGGCGGAGAAGTAGGGAGCTCTGTACATTTCGCTGGCCCCCATCTCTCAAACAGAGAAGGCCTGAAGCCACAGGACACTGAACCACGGGAGTCTTGGAGGAAAAGAGACAGAATCCTCTAAGAAGGTGTGTGAATGCGAACTAGGGCAGATAAAAATGGGCCAGGACCTGGAGACACGAGGACCTAGAGCCTGTTTCGGATTCTGTGTCTTCCTTCTCCACGAAGGGAATCCTCTTCGTGGGGAGCCGCGGAGAGTCGATGGGAAGAGAGAGAGCCGCAGACACTGCTCATAGAACTATCCCTGGAGAAGAGAAAAACCTCGGCCTGGGAAGGAGACAATCCTAACAGCCCATCCCTAACCACAGGGCGTTCAGAGAGTGATCCTATTTCTAGCTGTGGCACTGACTTTGGGCTAGGTGCCCCAGTCCCAGACAGCGCCAGGAGAAACTGCTCCGCTGCTTTCCCAGCGGGATCCCTGGCTGGGAAGCTGCTGGCCTGAAACAGCTCTGCTGTTCTCCTGGCTCTATCCCCGGCTGGGAAGGGCCCAGGCCTGCGGGATTAGATTTCAGACAGTATCAATAAAGCACGGACTAAGACCTGGAAACGAGGCGGGGCTTGGGACATAGAACACGGCCCACCTTGGCTACACCTGAGGCACAGGAAGATCTGACCCAAAAGAGTAATCTGCAAGGTTTGGTTCGAGAAGGGACTGGGGCACCACCATTTTTCTCTCCACACCACCAAGGTGGGACCTCAGGGAGCGGCTCCGCAACACAGCAGTGGAGGCCAGATCTGCCTACAACAAACAATGACCATCCCCGCTAGAGAGCTGGGTTTTTTTGTTTTTGTGTTTTTACCAGAGCCCAGGGCAAGACCAACATGGATGCACTACTGTGATTAATTCTAGATCAATTCTTTCTATTCACATATATTTTCCCTTGTCTCATTCGTATCCCTCCCCCCTGCTGGAATGGGCATTCTGGTCACTGGTTTGCTTAAACAGTCACATTTAATCCATTCTCTAGATGTATATTCTACACCTCCACCACTACCTTTCTCTCTCTCTCTCTCTCTCGTAATCAGACTATATAGTTTCTTTGGATAATATTATCTTAGTTTCTTTCTCCTCGTCTCCTACCATATTCTCCTCTTTCTCTCTCTGAATTAAGCCTCTTAGTCTCTGCCTGGTCACTGTCCAATTTTGCTTTCTCCCTGCCCCTGTCATTTCTCTCTTTGTATATGTTCTTCCATCAACACTGCATACACCCTGCTCTTTACTTGTAGCTGGGAATTCTGGTTTTATGCTTTTAGACCGTCCTTTGTCTTGTGGGTTTTCTTTTTTTTTTTTCTTTTTCTCTTTCGGTTGGTTTGTTTGTTGGATTTGTCTGTGCATTTGAATGACTTTGTTCCCAATGAGTTTGTCTGTCTATTTTCATTTCCAGAGCTACCTCAAGAAACAAGCCAAAGTACACATAGTGAAGAGACCCAAATACCACTACGAGTAGGGAAATAAAATAACCAAGGTCTCAACAAAAGAGAGCAAGAGACACCATTAAAAGAACACTTCCTGAATAGACAGGCCCTAGACAGTCAATGAGCCTTCTTTAATACAGCAGTACTTGGAGGTGCAGAGCACATAACAAGCTTCTAAAATTAACAAGAGACAGAAAGCTAGCCAAAATGACAAAATGGAAGAACTCTGCTCTAAAGAAATTCCAGGAAGGAGTGACAGTTAAAGAACTGCTCAAAACAGATATAAGCAACATAACTCAACAAGAATTTATAACAATAGTCACAGAATACTTAAGAAAGAAACTGAAGATGACACAGAATGGAAAAACATTCCCATGCTCATAGATTGGAAGAACAAATATAGTTAAAATGTCTACTCTCCCCAAAGTAATCTACACATTTAATGTAATTCCTATCAAAACACCACCAGTATTTTTCACAGAGCTAGGACAAACAATCCTAAAAGTTGTATGAACCAGAAAAGACCCTGAATAGCCAAAGCAACCCTGAAAAAAGAAAAGCAAAGCTGGAAGTATTACAATTCCAAGCTTCAGGCTTTATTACAAAACTGTAGTCATCAAGACAGTATGATACTGGCACAGAAACAGACACATAGATTAATGGAACAAAATGGAAAACACAGAAATGGACCCACAATTATATGGTTAACTCATCATTGACATAGCAAGGAAGAATATACAATGGGAAAAAGACTATCTCTTCAACAAGTGGTGTTGCAAAAACTGGACAGCAACAAGCAGAAGAATGAACCTGTACCACTTTCTGACACCACACACGAAAATAAACTCAAAATGGAAGAAAGACCCAAATATGAGACAGGAAACCATCAAAATCCTAGAAGAGAACACAGGCAGCAACGTTTTTGACCTCGGCTGTAGCAACTTCTTACCAGACACATCACAAGAGGCAAGGGAAACAAAGGCAAAGCAAAAATGAACTACTAGGACTTCAGCAAGTTAAAAAGCCTCTGCACAGTGAAGAAAACAATCAACAAAAGTGAAAGGCAACTGCTGGAATGGGAGAATATATTTGCAAATGACATATCTGATAAAGGGTTGGTATCCAAAGTCTATAAAGAGTTCATCAAACTCAACACTCCCAAAAAACCAAATAACCCACTTAAGAAACAGGCAGAAGAGGAGTGCCTGTGCCTGAAGGGTGCTCAGTTAAGTGTCCAACTCTTGATCTCATGGTTGAGTTCAATCCCCACTCTAGGCTCTGAGCTAGGTATGAAGCCTAAAAAAAAAAAAAAAAAAAAAAAATGAAATGGGCAGAAGACATGAACAGACATTTTTCCAAAGACAACAAATGGCTAACAGACACCTGAGAAGATACTCAACATCATCAGAAATTCTCATCAGGGAAATAAAAATCAAAACTACAATGAGATACCCCCTCACAACTGTCAGAATGGCTAAAATTAACAATATAGGAAAAAACAGGTGATGGTGAGGATGCAGAGAAAGTGAAACCCTGTTACACTGCTGGTGGGAAAGCAAACTGGTGCAGCCACTTTGGAAAACAGTATGGAAGTTCCTCAAAAAGTTAAAAATACAGCTACCCAATGAATTAGCAATTGTACTATTATTTACCCAAAGGATACAAAAATACTGATTCAAAGGGACACATACATGCTGATATTTATAGCACCACTATCAACGATAGCCAAATTATAGAAAGAGGCCAAATGTCCATTGACAGATGAATGGATAAAGAAGATATGGTATATATACACAATGGAATATTACTTAATGATCAAAAAGAATGAAATCTTACCATTTGCAATGACGCAGATGGAGCTAGAGGGTATTATGCTAAGTGAATCAAGTGCATCAGAGAAAGACAAATACCGTATGATTTCACTCATTTGTGCAATTTAAAAAACGAGACAGATTAACATAGGGTAAGGGGGGAAAAAAAAAGAGGGAAGCTAACCATAAGAGACTCTTAACTATAGAGAACAAACAGGTTGATAAAGGGGAGGTGGGCAGGAGTTGAGCTAGATGGGTGATGGTAAATAAGGAGTGCACTTGTGATGAGCACTGGGTGTCATATGTTAAGGATGAATCACTAAATTCTACTCCTGAAAACAATATTACACTATAAGTTAACTAAATGGAATTTATATAAAAACTTGGAAAAAATTAATTAATTGATATATATGCATACATTAAAAATAATTAAAATAAAGTTAAATGTATAATTTTGTTCTTACTTCTAATAGTTTTTCCATTTGAATAAAGCATTGCTATCATTATAAAATTACTGGGTGTATAAATTTTAATACACCAGAAAATAAAGTACTTTCAGATTTAATGCTGATTATTTTTAAAACTCTGGTAAAAGAAAAAACATTAAAAAGAAAAAAAAACAGTAAAAAGAAAAAAAAAAGAAAATAACATAAATGTTATTTATGTATGGGCTTTGAAGTTTGGTACATGTGGTTTGGAATCCTGCTGTCACTACTAAGTTTGTGACCTTATGGAAATTACTAAACTTCTCAGAATTTCAGTTTTCCTGCCTGTAAAACAGGGAAAATATTTCAAGGGCCAACTATGAGGATTAAATGAAATAATGCAAATACAGATCCTAATAATCATAACTACAATCATTAATCAGCTATCAACTATTAAAACACCTATGGATATGAACAGGTACTGTGTTAAGTACTTTACATGCATTTTCACATGTAATCCTCACAACACTAAGAGAAAAAGGGACTCTTATCATCCCCATTTCACAGAAGAGTAATGTGAAGCACTAGGGTTAGTTAAGTAACTAGGGGAAATACTCAAGACCCAGACTGCTCAATAAATAGGTATTGTTCTTATCATTTGGAATAATGTTAAAATTATTTAACATGACAGAAAATGTATTCCCTCCATTGTAAGATATTAAACCATATCCTTTATAAAATGTGAACCAAGAAATAAAAGCAAATGGTATTTATTAAAGTAATTCAAATGGAACATCAAAATGTACAAAATGTTATCTTCAAAAGCTACTAAGATATCTGGACAATGAAAACATTCAAACAAATTTATATACACCTACAAAGCCAAAGGGCATGTTTTTGTATATAAACTTTCTGAATACCTGCACTTCCATAAAATAATTCACAAAACAAGACTGATTACAGGCCCCTCTTAATAGCATTTGTACAGCAATACAAAACATCTCTCCCTTTAACTACAGCCCACCTGAACATCACCAATAGAGTAAGAATTCAATCTCTTACCCCAGGTAATTGCTTTTTTTTTTCCTTAAACCCTTTTTGCCTCCAAGTTTTCTGTGAACTGCCTCCAACTTACAGAAAATTTCTGTACAGTACAGCAGAATACAAGTATTTTGTCCCTTATATGAGAGTAAGCTGCCAACATAATATCTAATCATCCTTAAATACTTTGGTGTTGTATTTCCTGTAGAAATAAAGAATCCTCCTACATAACCAGATAACAACCAGCAAAATCAAAGATTAACCCTGGTACATTACGATAGCTAATCCTTAGACCCCATTTCAAGTTTTACCAGTTTCCTAATAATGTCCTTTATGGCATCAGGACTCATGAATTGAATTTAGTTGTCATGTCTCTAACTCTGGTGCAGTTCTTCAGTGTGTTCTTAATTTTCATGACCTTGACTGATACTTTCAAAAACTGCAGGTCAGTTATTTTGGAGAACGTCCCTCCACTGGAGTTAGTCTGACATTCTCAAGATTATATTCAGGCTGGATAGCTTTGGGAAGAATATCAAAGTAATGCCAGGTTCTTCTCAGTGCATCCTATCAGCTGGCACACTGATATGTCTGTTTTGATCACTGCCAAGTTTTCTCACTGTAGTTTTTATCTCTGTAATTCTTAAGCATTGTTTGAATAAGTACTTTGAGATTGTCAACATGCCCCACCCTTCATCAAACTTCCCATTTATTCATTAATTTTTTCAGGATAGACTTAGGGGTTCTAATTTCATTTATATTTTGCCATCATTATTTATTCAGATGTTTGCACTGTTTAGCTTTGGCCAGTGGAGTCCATTCAAGTTAGTTCTGTGTCATTCTGACATAAGCCTATCACTTTTTTAACAACTTTCTTGCATAGTAAGAGGTTCCAGACTCATCTTGTACTTTCCCTGACTCAACCCTGAAATAATTCATTTCTCCAAAGAGCGCTGGTTAATTGAGAATGGTGTTTAGAGGCCAAGAACTGGGTGCCAGGTTTGCTGTATCTATCTATCTACACTGAAAACTGTTAAGTTCACACTGATATCTTCAATTCCAATCCAACAGCATATGGTTCATTCTATTCTCCATTTTGTAACTCATCTCTCCAATGCTGAGAAACCAGGCTCCCCTATGAAGTATACTTTCTTGGCTGATGAACTGTCCCACCCTGTATATAACCAATCTCCTGTCACTGACATGGACACTTTACTGCATGGATGCCGTCTTCTACCCAACTCAGGCTCTGTGAGTCTACTCTGAGCAACTGTCACTACCCTCCACATTGGACATCCTCCATATGCTCTTCCAACCCACATACTCCATGCTGAGCCCCTCTTCTATAAAGACAGCCTCCTTACCACACCCATACTCCAAAACCACACACTAGGTCACCATTAACATATGAACACCTTCCTCACTCTGGTCAAGTGACAAAACCTCATCTGTGGGTAAAAAAAAACTGGACCGCTTAATGCAGATGCTTTTGACTAAATTATTCAGGAAGGGAAGAGGAAAAAAAACATGAAAAGCAGACATAATAATAATAGCAAACTATCTCTTTCAAAAACTAAAAGCTTCTTATACCTATAATATCATTTGCCCTAGAATGCAGTCACATAGTTTAGATTAAGAAAATGAATTTAAAAACCAGACGGACCCTTAAATCCTGGTTCTCCTGCTTGGTAGCTGAATCATTTAAACAAGTTACATAATCTCTTCAGTTCAAAAGTACCCATCTTACATGCCTGCTATGAAAATAACCCAACAAAAGCAAATACATGGTAACTGACCTAAAGTTAGCATTCAAGAAATGTTATTATTACTATCTTCTCTTCTACATTATCATTTTTAACAGATATCAGGATACTTATATACATGTGTATAATTTTATAAGAATTAGTTCTTAGCTTTAATTTCTGAAAGGGCAAGTGTCCCTAAAAACATTTAAAAACATTGGTAATATCTACCTTATGACTATTAACAAAACCACTGTTTTCAGTCTGTCCTACACTTCTGAAAAATTATTTCTTAAAATTTTTCTAGGATCATATCATTCTCCTGAATGAAAAGTTATTAGGGACTTCTGACAGCCTATAAAACAAAGATTCTTCCATCTGGCAATCAAGGCTTAACACACTGTGACCCTTTCTAGAATTACATCTCACTCCTGACCTACACAAAATTTCTGCTTCAACCATTATAATTTTATACACTTGTTCATCTACAAGCCCTAGCCCATAACTTGACTAGAATGTTCTTCTACCCAATTTACTCCTAGCAAAATTTTGCAAAGTTTTTCAAAGTCCAGCATAAAAATCCACCTCCTCTTTTAAAAGTTTCCTTGACTACAGCAGGCAGAAGAAGTCCTAAGCAGTCAGATAACAATGTAATTACTATTTTATAGATACATTTATTACCTCTCCTGCTAGACTGAATTAAGATCATTTTGGAGAAAGGACACATACTTTCTATCTCTACATAAATGCCATTTATCGAACATATATACCAGTTATTATTTAAAATTTATTCTTCACAATAGTTTTTGAAGTTGGTGTATCTCAAAATCACAAAGGATATTAGCCAAAGCACAAGGATGTTAGAAACGTGCCCAAAATTACATAGCTAGTAAGCAGCAAAACAAGTTTCTCCCTAGCATGTTTCATAAAACATGAGATATGTGAAATGAACCTAGGTGGGGGAAAGGATCTCAGGTCAAAAAATTTGGAGGATTAAGAAAGATAAGTCATTATTTTTACCACAGGGTTTCTCAAAGCCTTTCAACAAGCTGCTGATATGCTTTATAAATCTCCAACAGGGCATATTATATTTTCCAAACATATCTGAGGGTAAAATCCTTTTCTCAAGGACAATCAGCCTTACAGGACTAATACTCCATGAAACTCATTTTAGGAAATACAGCAATGTGTTCTGTTGTCTTTGCACAAGCTTTTGCACACAATGGACACTCAGTATATACTTCCTGAAGATAAAAAAAAAAAATGTCCCTCATACTAATTTAACATATTAATGTAATTTCACATACTAAAGTAAAGAATAAGGTAACTTCACTCCTCTTCTAACAAGAGGTCTCAAGTATAATAATTACTTCACTAAAAAGTATTCAACTAAAAAGTATTCAAATTAAGAAATTAACTTTCATTAGACAGACTAACAACAAGATGAAAAGAAATCTCTACCTGTGCTTTTATGATATGCATGAATCTTGACATCAACTCTGGACATTCAAGGAGGAAGTGAAAGTGGTCAAATATAATTTTGGGATTTCTAAAAGAAAAATATACTTTGTTTAAATGGACAAGTAGGATGAGTAGCAAATGCAAATTCAGATATACAGATACTGAAACAAAAGAAAAATATTAATCCACACCTACTAAATTTTTACTTCTCACTGAGCATTTTTTGAATAGTAACAGAAAAAAATATTATTTCTGTTGAGATAAACACTGTAAGCAAAGAAAGAACAGTCTACAAGGGCAGTCTATGAATCCAAGGAAGACTTACCTATTAACAAAGCACTTTAAAACTTCATCATGTTTGCAGACAAATTCAATGAAACGGGGTGAAGTCATTCTGTTGGGGATAAAAAAACATCAGAACACATGGACAGAAATTGGTGATACAGCAAATCTGGTAACTATACATAGAATTGGACTGGTTTCTAGCAAAAGAAGAAAAAAGATCTGTGTTTGGAAAACTAGGCATGCCTCGTCAATTTATAAGATGAAAAAATATATAGAACTTTTCAACAGAGGATATGAACTGTGATTTTTTGAAAACCTTGAAATTTTAAACATCTCTGCTCTATACATTTTGAATACAAAATTAAGTAATCCTGCACAAAGTGACATTCACCATTCTACAAGTTAATCACTAATATAATGCTTAAAACTCAAATATTTTATACCAATTCTAGATTAGTACAATGAGAGTCCTAAAACAAGATCAAAACAGAACCAAAAATCAACAAATTATTGTTCGTTACTGAAATTATACAAAAAAATCATAGCTTTTCTTCATCTATCAGAAAAGGAAATAATAAGCAGAAGCCTTCTTACCCTGGGGGCATCTGACAAGAACAGCACATGTAAAAAGCTTGAATGACAGCACTTAGCCGGTTAGCTGTCATAGAAATAACATCCTGACAGTCTGCACTGGCTTCCTGTTTCCCTCCAAGAGCATCTGGTTTAGATTCCCCTGTGCCAGTGGATAGATTTTCATAGCTCCCAGGTCCTGGAGGTTCAAATGGAGGAATGGTAGTACCATCTTGATCTTGGCCTTTTTGTTTCAGCAAAATAGAAGTGATATCCGTTGAATCCTTCTTGTTTTTCATCAATTCCGTAGCTATTAAAACTAGCCATTCATCTAATGAGTGCCAAAGCAATTCAAGAGGCTAGGAGAAAAACAGAAGGGCTTTTTAAACACCATTCTTAAACTCCAGGATAAAAAACTCACACAAGTAAATATTACAAAAGAGAAAATTCACTCTAGATACTCCTATTATCCCAAGTTAATGCGATAACAGTTCCTAAAGGTAAGTAACAAAACATATTAATGCCACATAGCAATTTCTTCATTTATAGCAAAAATTTAATTTGCATTTATTTATTCACTGGAATAAGAAAGTAAAACTAAAATCTAACAAAAAATGTATAAGCAATCTTTCCTCTTTTAAAAATTTTCAAATATTTAGTTCTAATAGCATATGTTACTTTTAAATATACAATCTCCCAACCTTTACTATATTCATGTGTTAACAACTTTCAACTGCAAGTATTTTTTCAATTAAAAAAAATGATAAGTCCTAAAAAGCCTAAAACACAGCTTGGTTCTAGGGTGCCTGCCTGGCTTAGCTGGTAGAAGATATGACTCTTTACCTCAGGGTTGTAAGTTTGAGCCCCAAGCTGAGTGTAGAGATTACTAAAAGAAATAAGTAAACTTAAAAAGAAAGCTTTATTGTGCTCTTTTCTTTACGTGTAATTCACAGAATTTAAAAAATTTATGGTAAAAAATTTAAAAATTTGACATAATATTTATATATAGGCATATACATACATACACTTTCACACACATAGACACAAAATCCATCTCTAATGACTAGTAACTATCAAAACTGACTAGCAAATCCTTAAATCCAAGTAAAGATCAACAGCTTGAAAAAGAAAAAGGGAGGGAATAAACTGTTTCTTTTTCTACACTATTTTATTTTTTAAAAAATATTTAATGTTTTATTTATTTTTGAGAAAGAGAGAGAGACAGCATGAGCAGGGGAGCATCAGAGAGAGAGGGAGACACGGAATCCGAAACAGGCTCTAGGCTCTAAGCTGTCAGCACAGAGCCCGATGCGGGGTTCAAACCCACGAACTGTGAGATCATCACCTGAGCTGAAGTCCGACGCTTAAATGACTGAGCCACCCAGGCATCCCTTTCCACACTATCTAAAATATTCCTTTTAAGAATAATGAAATGTCTGGGGCGCCTGGGTGGCTTAGTCGGTTAAGCGTCCGACTTTCACTTAGGTCATGATCTCGCGGTTCGTGGGTTCGAGCCCCGCGTCGGGCTCTGTGCTGACTGCCAGCTCAGAGCCTGGAGCTTGTTTCAGTCTGTGACTCCCTCTCTCTCTGACCCTCCCCTGCTCACACACACTCTCTCTCTCTCTCCTAGAAATTAAAAAAAAAAAAAAAAAAAAGAAGAATAATGAAATGTCTTTTGAAAATTAAGAGCAAATGAAATTTTCTTAAAATATTATGTAATCACAAATGCTACAACAGGACTAAGTACTCAAGAAGATTAAATATATACATCATCCCTAAAGCTAGTAATTTTTAACCAGCAGAAATATAAATACTCAACTACTCTCAAAACATATGCTACCAGGGATCTAATATACAACATCATGTCTAGTTTTCAATATTGTACTATAAATTAAAAGTTACTATGAAAGTCAAGCTTTAATGTGGTCACCATAACAACAAGAAAATGCTAATAAGGTAAGTGAAGGAAGTGTTAACTGACCTTATCATGGTAATGTATACGTGTATCGAATTGTCAAATTATACACCTTGAGTTTACACAAGGTTATACGTCAATTATACATCAATAAAACTGGGAGGAAAAAGACCTGCTAAAACATTTTTAACTCAAGTAAAAACAGTCAGGCTGGGAGAGAAGGATAGTAGTTAAATGCTCCTTTATTCCTACACTATTGTTTTGTTTTGTTTTTGCTTCCAACTATATTAATCTCTTTTTATTCTTTGGATAATCTCTTCCAGAGTTCACTACTTCGGTTTGTAGGTGAAGAGCTGTATAAGGAATCCACTGCAAATACTGGCACAGTTATGAGCATGGTCTTTCCCTTTACTTGAACTCAGAATTAAGGCTTTGGATTCCTGTTTTTTATACTGCAGTCCCAGAAGTAGTTCTCACTTTAGACTTATCTGCAGGCAGTCTCATGCTTTCTAGCAGCAGTCTACAACCAGGCTCTAGCTTCTCCAGGACACTACACAGAGTGGATTTAAACATGTATTAAACGAAAAGGCCATTCTCTCAAATGAGTTTAAATGCATTTCATTTTCAGATAATCTACATGTTTTGTTTTGTTTTTCTTAAAAACATGACTCCACTCCAAATAAATCAAGGTCAGAATCACTGAAGAGCTCAAGACGATGTCAGTCCCATTGTTCTAAGTCCTGGTGTTGTGTGGATGAGGAGCTGCCAGTTATGACAACAGGGATACATCCAAAGTAACAGCCAAACTCCTTACTTAACATGTTTCCATTTCTAAACCATCTTTAAAGGACATATATAGGGTCACACCACCGTTGCGGTAGTCCATCACAGCAACTGTGCCATCTGGATTCATGTTTTCACCAATAAAGAACTGGTCGTTTTTGAAATTAGGAAGTATATGCCTGATTCATTTTGCAGGCCCTGTTATAAAAAGTTTTACTCTTTCTGTCCTCTGCTCTTCAAGTTTGCCATGGATTGATTTTATTGTAATCTCTGATGTACTTCTTGTAGGCTTCTTTTATGATGGTGGTTTCCTGCAAGTGATGGTTCATGACAACATCAACACCAGCGATTACTGTGCTTTTGGTACCTTTATACATGGGACCCTCAGTGGAAGCATCTCCACCAATGAATGAGCCACCAATGTTACCCTCAGTCCTACTGACCACATTCCCCTCTACCTCCAGGCACAACCCATCTGTGATCTTCCAGATCTTGAAGATGTCAGAGAACATCTCATCATGATTGATGAGGTCTGGGTAGATAATCGTGACGGCAGCTGGAGAGAAACAATGGAGGCACTAGCTTGGCAGGAGCTGGGAGCCCTGAGGACAGTGTGGGAAACAGACACACTGGCAAAGAAGTGGGGGGGAGGAGGGAGGAGAGTGGCGCGGAAAAGCTATACCATTTTAAATATTACTATTGAGAATGATAAACTCTCTTTCTGCAAATAAATGTAGGAGTTAATCTTTTTGTTTCTCATAGGATCACAGAATGCTACAAACTAGACCATGCGTTTCAGAGAGACCCACAATATTTCAAGACTTATAATATTTCAACCAAAAGAAATGTTACTTTTAAATAGTAAAATCTTACTTTATGGAAAAAGATTACACAACCATATTTGGAAGTTTAGGAAATGTTTAAATAATGTGTTCTTCCAGGAAATTCTTTATCATTATTTTCTAACAAGTTCCTCTGCTATATGTTCAGCTTTTCTTCAGGTTTACAGAACACTTTCTTTTTGAGAATATTTGACTTACTAGATTTGCAAATAATTCAACTAGCCCCAAATCTTCAATTAAACATTAAACCAAAAAGCAGAAAACAAAACAAAATAAAGCAAAGGGCCCCCACTATCACCAACAAAAACCTAGTCCCTTCATTCCACAAACATTTAGTTAGTACATACTAAATAAACAGGCCGGCAAAGTGAGAAATTGATTATACTCTCTCAGGTTGAAATAATCACCCCTCTCCCCACAAAGAGGGCTTTTCCATGGCTAGGCATAGCAGCTTCAAGATTCAGGATCCCTGAGCTGCTTCAAAGGAAGGGTAAGAGGCACCAGCTGCCATAAACACTGACATGATACCTGCACCGAAAATGTCTTAATTCTCCTCATGAGCAAAACATTAAACCTGCTGTAAAGGATGAAAAAAAAAATTTTATGTCAGCAAAACTTTTAGCTTTACGTCACGAAATGAATATCCAAAATAGAAAGAACAGGTGGTAATATAAAACTTCTTGAAACAAAAGGCAAAAGGAATAATTGGCCTCTAAATGAGAAGGGCTGAACCCCAGAAAATCAGCACACACTGAATAGAGATGAAGCCCAAGGCAAGAAATGATACCTGCTGCTCACACAGATGAGAGCACTGAGGCTGAAGCAGCAACAATCCTACTTTTTTCTTTTCTTCTTCTTCTTTTTTTTTTTTTTTCTCTTTTTTTAATGTAGGCTCCACACCCAGCATGGAGCCCAAAGAGAGCTTCAAACTCACAACCCTGAGCTCAGGACCTGAGCTGAGATCATGAGTTAGATGTTTACTGACTAAGCCACTCAAGCACCCCAGTAATCCTATTTTTAAACACTGACAATATGCAAAAATTAAAGGCAAGTTTTGAGTAATACAGAAATAATTTTTAAACCCCAGATTTGTGTAAAAATGAAAGTTCTAGAAAGAGTTTCAATAAAGGAACACAACAAAAATTAAAAGAGAATGAGGAGAAAAAAGTAGTAGTAAGTCATCTTAGGCCTTTCTTTACTTTTCTCTTTTTCTTCTTTTCTTTCTTCATTCACACATGTGTTAAAACTAAATCCCAACCTCAAGATATTTTTACCTAGAGAATTGTTCCTTTGAAGAGCTGTTCACAAAGTTCATGCCTCAGCAACAAAAGAGTACTGTGAAAATAACTTTAATTTCTAACTGTGGCAGCAGCCACAGATAAAAAGGATTAAAATAAATTTTTAAAATTAAAAATAAACCATTTCAAGCTTTGTCTATGATGCTTTTTATATTCCTAAATGATAATGATGAAAAAACATTAAGCTAAATCAGAAAGAATGAAAGCTTGCCATTTGCAACTATGTAGATGGAACTAGAGGGTCTTTGCTAAGACTAATTAGAGAAAGACAAATATCATATGACTTCACTCATATGAGGACTTTAGAATACAGAACAAATGAACATAAGGGAAGGGAAGCAAAATTAATATAAAACAGGGAGGGGTCCAAAACATGGGTGACTCTTGAATATGGAGAACGGAGGGCTGTGGGACAGGGGATGAGTAAGGGGCATTAAGGAATCTACTCCTAAAATTATTGCTGCACTATATGCTAACTTAAATATAAATTAAAAAATAAGTATTTTTTTAAAAAGGAATAGCTAGATTAAAGTGGATGCACTTAAAAAAGTAGCTAAGATACAAAGCACCAAAAAATATAAATATATATAAAACACCATATATATCAACTATTACTGAAAAATGAGTCAATGACTATGGATACAGCGGATCTCGCCAGTGTGAAATACTGCTTCATTTCATAATAATGAAAATCATACATAATTTTCAAAACATTTTAAGTTCTATTTCAAAGCTATAATACATAATCTCAAACTTGCTGGACAATTTTTAAAAATTTAAGATCCATGTACCAATGTAAGATACAAATTTGACAGGAAAGCATTACTAAATTAAGTTCCTTAACAGTATCTTGAAATAGTATCTTGAAATTTAATAGTATCTTGAAATAGTCTCACTATTCTCAATTTGATAATGTCAAATGTTACAACCCAAAATAAAAGATTTTAAAGTTAAAAGTTTCTCAGTCTTTCTTAGTTTCCAAATTTTCCCAATTATAATTCTGTGTAAGTGTTAATAGTCACAGCTTACTATTCACAAAAGAAGACCATTATCAAGATTCAGGAAGTTTAAATTGTCTTCCCCATGTTCACATGGCTTCAATAACCATAACTACCTTCTTCAGCTGCTCCAAAGTTCCCAAGGCACTAGATAAAAATCTCTTAACACTGAAAAAATAGCTAGTGTTAAGATTAACTTAAAGGATTCCGGGGTGCCTGGGTGGCTCAGTTGGTTAAATATCTGACTTCTGCTCAGGTCATGATCTCCCGGTTTATGGATTCGAGCCCCGTGTCAGGCTCTGTGCTGACAGCTAGCTCAGAGCCTGAGCCTGTCTCAGATTCTGTGTTTCCCTCTCTCTCTGACCCTCCCCTGCTATCCTGTCTCTCTCTCTCAGAAATAAATAAAAAACACTAAAAAAAAAAAAAAAGAAAAAGAAAAAATAAGATTAACTTAAAGTATTTCTAAGGTAAATCAGAAAACTAATAACAGGATGTTAAACAATTTCACCTACTAAAACCACACGGCCTATAAACCCACTCATTCTTAATGGAAAACCCATTAGTTACTCCTAAAAGTGACATGTTAGAATATCTAGTTAATGAAATGGAAAGTAGGGATCAATTGCTACCTTAGACAAAATGTGGTAAAAATTAAAATGGTATTTCTAGTCTAACATCGCAGGAGCTCAGGAAATGGTGAAGATCTTTACAACTCTGAATTACCCCACAATGAACAGAAGACTTTATATAAATTAGATGACATTACAATTTCTATTTTTTATCCTTGTAAGTGGGAGGGCAGATCATTTTGTCAGCTTCCTGTCTATACTTAATTCATAAAATTATATGGAAAGAGACCAATAAATTTTTAAGAGTAACATTTAATTTTTAAAAAAAAATTTAGATGAGTTTTGTAATAAAAATGTTTTACTGAAGTGTAAGGTCAAAATTTAAAAAATAATAATAATGGTCAAAGGCAAAAGCAGTTGTCAATGATGCAGAAAACAATCCCTTAAAAAAAAAAAGATACTAACAAATGAAATAAAATAGAGAAAAAAGACCTTTTTATATTATATATGTCATTGATATATGACAATCAAAACATAGTTTAGATTTCATAAAAGAAAAGCTCAAAGAAAACTAGTGATACCCTTTTCTTCTCTGTTATACCAGTACAGGCTAGACAGAAAACTAACATTTTAAATCAAGCATGAAATTCTTATAGAGAGGCTTCTAATTAACACATACTTATTTTCTGATATTAGCAAACACACAGCAGACTCAAATTTTAACCACCACCACCAACAACAAAAAACAGACAATAGTGAATATAATCCATACCCAATCTGGATAAGAGTGACTTTATCTATACCTGATTTGATTTTCTTTCATCATTAGAGAGAAGTAGAAAAGATAAAAAGAAAATCAAATCAGCATGAGCCACACCAGAATACATTAACTGCATGTAATGTGAATGTTTCAGTAGTAAAACTCACTTAAAATAATACTGACAAAATAGTGTGTCAATATTTAGACTCAAATTTTGCAAAGACCTTGGGTTATCACTCCAAACTAGTGTTGAGGAAGTGGCATGCGAAAAGCCAAAATTTGAATGACAAAAAGATGTATAACTGCTTTCTTCCAGGAGGTGGCACAATAGGGGAAAAAAAGAAAGAAAAATAAGAATCTCTCTCACATACATACACACAGATGAAAACTCTTTTCTACACTAATTCTTTAAAAAACAGTGAAGCACACACAGAGATGCAAGACCCTTACCCACACCTTTCTAAAAGCCTATTATACCTATTTTAGCTATTAAAGAATCTACCAGGGTCAAAATGCTTACAAAGCACTTATAAGTGCCCAAAATATTCCATGTAACAATCACTTAATATGGGTCATTAGTTTTAGTTCAAATTTTACAGACAGTAAAGTTGTCAATCAGGAGTAATTTTTGAGGAAGTGACACATAAAAATGTTTATGTCACTTTTTGGATAGATAACCTATATTTATACTCAAAAGACTATTTTTATTTATCTTTTTATTTTTTTAAGTCTTTATTTTGAGAGACATAAACAGAAAGCGAGAGGGGGAGAGGCAAGAGAGAGAGGGAAACACAGAATCCAAAACAAGCTCCAGGCTCTGAGCTGTCAGCACAGAGCCTGATGTGGGGCTCAAACCCACTACTGTGAGATCATGACCTGAGCCAAAGTTAAGACACTTAACCGATTGAGCCACCCGGGTGTCCCTCAAAGCACTATTTAAAGAAATATAAGCCCTTGTGAACCCAAAAGAAAATTTTATACCATAAAAATTTCTTAAGATAAATTACCTTTAAAAAATCTAATAGAAAACAATTATAAAGTTACACATTTGTCCAAAATCTGAGATATTTAAAAATATGTCTCAAAAAAAGCCTTAACAATAGCAATGACAGCCACATTCATTATAACATAAAATTATAATTTAACTTGGGTAGCAGCACTGTCTTACAGGAAGCAGATGAAGCAAAACAAAATATTTTAAGAAAATATCTCAGGGTGCCTGGTGATTAAGTCACTTAAGCATCTAACTCCTGATTTGGGCTCAGGTCATGATCTCACAGTTTATGAGACTGATCCTGCATCAGGCTCTATGCTGACTGTGCATAGCCTGCTTGGGATTCTCTCTCTCCTTCCCCCTTCCTTTTGTCCCTCCCCTGCTCGTGCTCTCTCTCTCTCTCTTTCAAAATAAATTAAGTAAATATTTTAAATTTTTTTTAAAAGAGAAAAGAAAATACCTCAGTGATTCTTCCTTGAAGTGATCCCAGGAATTGGTAGTAAATCCAGGAAATGAAAGTAAACTTACTTTTAAAACACACACATGGACACACACATAACACGTGTGATAATAAACTCTAAATAGAAACTATCATTTTCAGAAGGGAGGGAGGAGGAGGAATGGGTTAAATAGGTAAATAGGTGATAGAGGTTAAGGTAGACACTTGTGATGAGCACTAGGTGATGTATGGAATTGTTCAATCACTATCCTGTACACCTGACACTAACATAGCACTGTATGTTAACTAACTGGAATTAAAATAAAAACTTAAGAAGAAAATGGACACAAGGAAAAAAAGAAAACTAGTTATTTTCTTTACTTCTGAATGATTTTTTAAAAAGCATGATGGCTGTATATTGCCACATTTAAAACCTATAATCCAATAAAAAAAAAACATAGATTTAAACACTGAGTATCTTTACCCTTTGAATACAACACTAATGGAATTAAAATGTTACTTGTAAGAAAAATACAGAAAGCTCACCACTTAAGACTCATTGTTGATTAGAAAGGGATTTAAGGAGAAAAGTGTCTAACTTAAAACATGATACGAGTATGAACCAAACTTAGTTCATGAGGTTTCCAATTAATGAATGCATGCTTTGTCAAATTCATCTCTTTTTTGGTCTATCTTCTTAAAAACATCATATACTTTTCTGACCTTGAACACCTGGCTTCTTGGAGTTTTATTCCCGTTGTAGCCCAAATCGATTCCATTACTGGGAGAGGATGGACCAATTCGAAAGACATGACAAAATATCCTCACAATCCTTAAAAGGCTCTTCATTTGAGCATCATAATTACTAGACAAGCTGAAAATAAAAGTTAAAGTATGAATAGGTTAGGTAGAATAAAACAAATTACATCTTCAAACACTTAATTTAAAACATTTCCATGACATTAATCATCTGCTTCCTAATATAACTAGTGAAGTTCCTTTCCTATCATGATAGGGGATGAAATGTTGTGTTTAACAGGAAGTTGTTATACATTATTTAGATTGCATATGAATGAATTGTTAATGTTTAAGCAATCTGAATAGAACCAATAATCAAAGCATAAATATGAAGGAAAGCCCCAACATTTGGTTTCTTGAGGCATCAACTTTAGGTAATCTCTTTCATTTCCAAAAGTATATGTATAAATTAAATTGAGTCTTTAGAACTCTGAGAACATTTCAGAGAAAAGATAATAGAAACAATGATTGTGTTCTTTTTGTTTTTAATGTTTATTTTATTTTTGAGACAGAGAGCGAGCTTGAGTGGGGGTGGGGCAGAAAGAAAGGGAATCACAGAATCCAAAGCAGGCTCCAGGCTCTGAGCTGTCAGCACGCAGGGCTCGAAACCATGGACTGCGAGATCAGTCCAACCAACTGAGCCACCCAGGTGCCCCAGCTGATTGTGTTCTTAAGTCAAACTACGACTCCATTGTAGAAGCTGAACTTTCTCCTTTTTCTATCCAAAACTTCATTTCCCTTCCTCACCTGAGATTAGTAACCAATTGTTCACATAAGTAGAACACTTACAAATTGAATAATCTTAAAGTGACTATCAGCATCAGGGAGATTCTCTACATAATGGGTCATCCTATGACTCTACATAAATATAGGATATACATACCACTATGAAGAAAAAAGAACTCAAATCCAATTAACACAACAATATTGAATATAATATAAACTTCTTTGACAAATCAAAAAGCCCTTCAGAATCTTATAGTGCCTGGGAATTGCTCATCATTACAAATATCAATCAACTACTCTTCCATAGAGAAAATTGTAGGTGTTAGGATAAATCTGTACTGAATCTAATGACAGATCTTTAAAAAAATGTTTGTTGTTGTTCAGGAGGTTCTTTAATTTGGAATCCTTAACATCAATTATCTTCTATTACAACAGTTACACAAAAGCAGAGTAAAGAGCTACATAGGGGCATCTGGGTGGTTCAGTCGGTTAAGTGTCCAACTTCAGCTCAGGTCATAATCTCAACAGTTCGTGGGTTCGAGCCCCGCATTGGGCTCTATGCTGACAACTCAGAGCCTGGAGCCTGCTTTCGATTTCTGTGTCCCTCTCTCACTCTGCCCCTCACCCACTCATGCTCTGCCTCTCTGTCTCTGTCTCTAGAATAAATAAAACATTAAAAAAAATTTTTTAAAAGAGTTACATAAACTTTGGGGCAGAATGGTTACAACTGCACACATAAATTATCAAAGCTTACCCTAACTTCCCCTAAGTGTATTTCACCATTGAGATGAAAAGTCAAGGAGATGAAAAGAACAGCATAGGGAATATATTTAATAATCCTGTAATAACACTGTATGGTGACATATAGGGACTACGCATATCATGATGAGCCCTGACTAACATGGAATTATTGAATGACTATGTTGTACACCTGAAACTAATATAATATTTTATGTCAACTATACGTCAATAATAATTAAAAGGATTAGTGGGGTGCTGAGTGGCTCAGTTGGAAGTGCCCAACTCTTGATTTCAGCTCAGGCCAAGACCTCACAGTTCTTGGATTCACGCCCCACATCAGGGCCCATTCTGGCAGTGCAGAGCCTGCTTGGGATTGTCTCTTCTCTTTCTGCCCCTCCCCCACTCACTGCCTCTCTCAAAATAAATTTAGAAAATAAATTAATAAAATAAAATAAAATGAAATACAATGGATTAGTAATGTGGAAATATAGAAAATACCTAATTCTAAGAATTCCAATGTGTAAGTGCCAACTAGAAGGTGTTTTCTATGCTGGTGATATGTGAACCCAAAATTTCCTGACATTTTCACTTCAACATTCTTTGTTTCTCATTCTAAGAATTATTAAATTGTTAAAAATAATCAATAAAAATTAGCCATCAGTTATAACTGTTACTAAAATATGACAGTTAGTGCTATCCATACTGAACTGGGAGAGCTACATCATATTAGCAAAACTTTTTGTTTTAGTACCTTTGCATTGATTTTTATATATATTTAATTTATGAAGTGTTGCTAATTTCATATCATAAGATTGTTGAGACTGACAAAACAGAAATGTAATTTGGCTGAAACTATCCTTCTTTCATTGTGTTGTGACTCTTGGAAAAATTAACTATGAAAACTCTCTAATTTAATTTCTATGAGAAAGAGGTAAATTTGACCTTCCTCTGCAAAATTACCATATATTTAAAGATTTAAATAACTGATCTATAAAATATTTCATGACTTACGAAGTATTTTCTTAATAATGGAATCTGAATATCACTCTCAATTATTAATACCATCTAATAATTTTATATTACTATAACCAGTTTAAACTTCTTCCAAACTGAATCACTGATCTAAGAAATGCTATTTTTCACTTTACAACAAGTGAAATATCTTTAGTGTTATACAAAAAGATCATAAAATCTAAACATCATATCGCTCTCTACTTGAATAAAATGGTAATTTCTTCCCAACCCATAAGATCTCAATATAAAAATTTTAACATGAGTTTCCTAATTCAAAGCCCTATCAATGAACTTACCTTTGGTTTATATAAAAGTATACTATCATTCAATGTCTTACTAAGCAAACAGCTGTGAATTCTCTGTTCATTTGCACATTGATAACTATCTTTATCTTTAATCATAAGTATACAGAAAGCAAAATATTCACTTATTTAGTCAAACATATTATGTGCAAAAAGGACCGCAAATAAATATTTATTATCTAGGGGTGCCTAGGCAGCTAAGTTGGTTGAGTGTCCGACTTTGGCTCAGGTCATGATCTCGCGGTTCATGAGTTCGAGCCCTGCATTGGGCTCTGTGCTAACAGCTCTGAGTCTGGAGCCTGCTTCAGATTCTGTGTCTCCCTCTCTCTCAGCCTCTCTCTCTCTCTCTCTCAAAAATAAATTTTAAAAAACATAAACTATTTTTTAAAAAATATATTATCATTAGCAAGTATTCCCAGAACTAGTTAGACAAAAGGCTATCTATTTTTTAAAAAGCTAATAATCAACATCTCAACTGTCACTTAATATATATTTGAATCAGTTTTCTTAATTAAAATTTCTATTAAAGTGGTCAAAATTACATTACATTGTGGGGTAAGAAGCATAAAATGATTCATAAATGAATGAACAAAAGGAAGACAATTTGCGAAAGTACGAGGAAACATAAACTGGCAGGGGGAAAAATTTGTATTTGAGATCCTCTTTATCTACCTTGGCAGTTGTGAGACAATAGAAAATATATATATTGGTCTCTACTCCCGGTTCTCAGCACAAAGCTCCTAGAACCTTCATAATTTTCTAAGTGATAAGAGCACTAGGAACATGTTTTATTCTAATATTTGGTCTTTGACCACAGTTCCCGATACGGAATTCCTAAATCCCTTGTAATTTCCTGGGTGACAGCAGTGTCTTTTGTTCTACTGAGGTGAACCTTAGTGGACTCCTGGAGGGAGGCGGGTCACCTCCATCAGTGATCTTCCAGACTGGTGAACACATCTACATACTGGGAGGGTGACACCCTCAATTCCATGCAGACAGAAGTTCCCATGCTCGAGATCCTCCAATAACTTTTCCTATGAGTCTCTTCATCTGGCTGATCATCTCCATCATTTATATCTTTTAATAGAGTGGTAAGTCTAAGTAAGTATTTCCCTGAATACTGTGAGCTGTTCAAAAATATAACCAAACCCAAAGGGAAGGAGGTCATGAGAACCTCCAATTTGTAGTGAAGTCAGACAGAAGTTATGGCTAACCTAGGGACCTACTTGGCATCTAAAAGTGGGAGCAGTCTCCTAGGAATGAGTCCTTAACCTATGAGATATGATGTATCTCTATGTGGATATTTTTCAAAGCTGATTTAAACTGTATACCAGTTGGTGCTAAAGAATTGATTGGTGTGGGGAATAAAGAACCCACACAACTGGCGAGTGTGGTAGTAGTATCAGGTAAAGGTAGTAAAGGAGAAACACAGGATTTTCCAAAACAGTAAACACAATAAACTCTAATATAATTCTAATAACCAACACTCATTACCAATCTCAAGAAAAAGATACCTAGGGGCACTTGATAGTTCTGCAGGTTGAGCATTCAACTTCGGCTCAGGTCATGATCTCACTGCTGTTACTGTAGAGCCTGCTTCAGATCCTCTGTCCCCCTCCTTCTGCGCTCCCCCCAAAAATGAATAAACATTTAAAAAATAAAAGAAAAAGATACTTAGAACCCCAAAATGGCCATAATTAATAGATTTCATATTTGAAATGAAATTTCAAAATCTGAAATTTTGCAATTTAACATTGTAAGTGATGAGGCAGTACAATTTAGTAAAATAGTTTTAAAACTTGTTTGGGCCATGGCTCCCTTTTTCCCCACCCTATTCTGTTCCACTAATCTCCCTGTTGCTTTTAAGAGCTACACTGGAACCCAAATCTGCTCTTTATTAATGAGAATAGGAATCCTTGTTCTTCTATGTATTAGCTTGGTAAATTGTTAACTTCAGTTTTCTTTTATGTAAAATGGAAATGACTACCTAAATAACAAAATTATTGTGAGGTTTAGACAAAATAATGTATTTCAATGCTCCTTAGCTTAGTTCCTGGTTATAAAGTATTAAAGGTGAACTTAAAATAAAAATATAAAAAAAAGAGGCTTTCTCATTACTTGGAAAAGCAAAAAAATAGGACAAAGATTTAAGTAGGAAAAAAACCAGGCTAGTTTCCTAATATAGGAAAACAGGATGTTTAAAACAATCATGATCATGATCTCTGGCATTTTCCATTTATATAATCATCATCACCATCTCTACTATGTGCCAAACACTGTGCTTGGCACTTCCCAGTATCTTATCACTGCATGTTTACAACAATTCATTAAGAAGATATTTACTACCATTTTCCAACAAGGAAATAAAATCCTGACTAGGCTGTAAATTAAATATAGGAAGAGATCTTGTCTGTTTTATTCACAATCACCTACCAGATGGCCTAGGGGATAGTAGGCCCTCAAAAATATGTATTAGATAGATGGGCAAACAAAAAAGGGAAATTCAAAACAGTTACTTGCTGAGCTCACACAGTAAATAGTGATATCTGGATTTAAACCTGAGTCTAGCAGACTCCTGAGCCATGCCTTTATTTATTTACTATGTCTAAATCACAGAAAACTCTCATCAAATAAATGGATCAATGGAAATGACTAAAGAAAATGAGAACATTATATAAAGCTGAAATTCAGTGACTCCCATAGAAAGAATCTTAAGTAGTCTCAAAGTTAGAAACTGAATTATAAAAATTAGCAAATAGTATCGTGAGTAGAACTGAAGAAAGACTTACTGGCTAAAAGAACACAAGAGGGTGACCTTGGTACCATGAAGTGTAAGGGGCCTAGCAAAGATCCTTCTGCGTAAATGGTACAGAGTATGATTCTGGTCTGAGTATATGAAAAGCCCAAAGAAAGACAGAAACAAGGGGCTAACATAATGGACTTGACAATGTAGCTGATTTATAGAAATAGCATGGAGCTGGGAGGAAGAAACTCTAGTTGCAACCACAGAGATGAGAGAAGACCATGACCTATTCTAAGATTGTTGGTATATTAAGAGAAGTGAAATGAAAACTGCACAGGGGAAAGCTCCATATTAGGAGCAGGCCAAGCTTATAAGATAAGAAAGAACACATTAACCTTTTCTAAACGGCTGTCTATTCCTAATTGGGACAGCGAACTATATACAATAAAGTACAGCTGCAGGAAAAGGCATATATAAAAATGCAAGTAATATAAAGGCATTACCTTCAAAAATATAACAATCAGCCATTAAAACCATAGCATCTGTTGGAAAGAATAAAGAACTGAAAAAAGGGGGACAGATTAGGGTAAAATCTTTGTAAGGAATCATGAAGGGATACTGAGAGCCTGAACGGTAGCCTATACCCGGAGTTATATAAATTAGCAATCACGATTCCCAAACTATTTTCTTTGGGGAGGAACAACAATAACAACAAAAGACTCCTAAATTTTCTTGATTCTTCTTCATGTATGTTTACTTAGATGACTAATGTATCATTTTATAAAACTTTAGAAAACTATGTCCAAATCCACTTAAATAATCCTTATTTTCCTTCTCTCTAAAAAGACTAAAATCTCCCAGTAATAGCTGATTGCTCTGGTCCTTTATTTATTTTACTCTTTTGTTTGTTTATTTTATTTTTGAGAGACAGAGAGTGAGCAGGGGAAGGGGAGAGAGAGAAGGAGACACAGAATCTGAAGCAGGCTCCAGGCTCTGAGCTGTCAGCACAGAGCCCGATGCATGGCTCGAACCCATGAACCACGAGATCATGACCTGAGGTCATGAAGCCAACTGCTTAACCAACTAAGCCACCCAGGCGCCCTGCTCTGGTCCTTTAAAACAAAACAGTAAGTCAGCAGAATTTTAGAACATCTTACCACTGACAAAAATATCCAACAAAATAAACTATTCCCAGAAAAGCTGAAAGGAGACAAAGCTGACAGATTCTGCCACATACTGATTTGCTTATATTTTCAAACACTTACCTAAGCAGTTTATGGCCATTTGTTGTGGCAACTTCAGCAAGGCTTGTTAGAATCTTCAGGTACTGGTTTTCACTTTGCTGAGACAAATGTTCCAGAACTTGTCGTAACTAAATTTTTTACAAATAAAAAAATATGGTTATACAATAATCCATTAAACTTTATCAAGAAATTAAGTACCTATTAGTTTAAAAAGTATCCCAAAGCCAATTAGTTTATTTTTTATTTATTTTTTAAATAGTTTATTGTCAAGTTGGTTTCCATGTAACACCCAGTGCTCATCCCCACAAGTGCCCTCCTCCATGCCCATCAGTGATCCCTTTCCTCTCCCGCTCACCCCCATCAGCCCTCAGTTTGTTCTCAGCATTAAAGAGCCTCCCATGGCTTGCCTTCCTCCCTCTCCCCCACTATCTTCCCCTTCTTCTCCCCCACAGTCCTCCATTAAGTTCCTCCTAATCCTCCTATACGTGCAAACATATGGTATCTGTCCTTATCTGCCTGACTTATTTCGCTCAGCATAACACCCTCAAGTTCCATCCATGTTGCTACACATGGCCAGATTTCATTCTTTCTCATTGCCATGTAGTATTCAAAGCCAATTAGTTTAAATCAAGTCCTTTACAGTTACTTTGCATTACAAAAGCTAATACAATGATAAGATGACATAAACATTTTCAAAATTACCCAGTAAAAAAGCAATAGAAAATATAAACAGAAGAGAAATCACCAAGCTCATTTACAGAGATTTAATTCCAAACTTCTAAATTATAAGAAAAATTTCAATTCTGCAATTTTTCTCTTTTTTTAATTTTTAATTAATTAATTTATTTATTTTTACATTTTTTTTTTTTTTTTTGAAAGACAGAGCAGGAGCAGGGGAGGGGCAGAGAGAGAAGGAGACACAGAATCCAAAACAGGCTCCAGGCTCTGAGCAAGCACTCAGAGCCTGACGCGGAGCTCAAACCCACGAACTGTGAGATCATGACCTGAGCTGAAATCGGACGCTCAACTGACTTCCACTCACTCCACTCAGGCGCCCTAACTTTTTTTTTAATGTTTTATTTATTTCTGAGAGACAGAGAGAGACAGCGTGAGCAGGGGAGGGTCAGAGAGAGAGGGAAACACAGAATCTGAAACAGGCTCCAGGCTCTGAGCTAGCTCTCAGCACAGAGCCCAACATGGGGCTCGAACCTACAAACTGTGAGATCATGACCTGAGCTGAAGTTGGACACTCAACTGACTGAGCCACTCAGGTGCCTCAACTCTGCAATTTTTCAAAGAGTAAAGCTATTACAAATATAGAGCTCAATAAACTAGCGATTACTAATGATATTATGATATTCCTCCTTACATTATTTTCCCGTATGAGGAAAATTCTAATTATTTTCAGCAAAAAATAGACCCAGAGGACAGAAGATTCATAGGGCTAAATATTAACACAAAATTTATGAGTATATATTTATACCTTCCTATAATGCAGACTTTCAAATCATTAAAATATTTGTAATAATAAAATTACCAAGCACATTATAAAATGCCATATATGCTAAGCATGAATAAGGCTTGTTCTTTTACAAGCTATTAGCACAATTACATCACCATGTTTTCTCGGAGATCTTCATTCTGTGTCATTTGAATAATTGTCTGGAAAAGCCTAGGGTGATACTGAATTAATACTTCACAAGTCTCTCCATAGCCACCCTAAAACAATAGAATAAAATAAAAAGATTTAAACCTAGATAAGAAAACTTCTTGTTTCCTCTATATGCCAGTCTGAAACTAAATGCATAGGTTTTCCACACCAAGAATTTTCCAATTGTCTGTGGACACCAACCGAGTATCACACAATTTAATTCAATCCGAACACAAACTATACGGAATGAGCACAGACCTCACAGGTTAGCTCAGTCTCATAAAAATGCCCCTTCCTTCAAAAGCCATTCACAAGTTCAGGCCACTCATATTTCTGAATAAACCAGCTATAACTCAGGAGTTCCCACAAACCGCTCCTCAGGTTTGATAATCTGTTTTTTGATAACAGCTCACAGGATTCAGGGAGACACTTTATTTACTATCACCTGCTTATTATAAAGGATACCACCCAGGAACAGCCAAATGGAAGAGATGCATAAGGTAAGGTATGTGGGAAGAGGCACAGAGCTTCCATGCTCTCTCTGGGCATGCCACCATCCCACAATTTTGATGTGCTAGCCAACCTGGATGCTCCCTGAGAAACCCCCTGTTTATAGGGTTTTTACGGATTCCATTACATAGGCAGGATATTGGTCATTGATGACTGAACTCAATCTCCGGCCCCTCTCACCTCCCAGGGAATGGGATGGGACACTGCCCTGTAGTCACACAGTCGGCTCCCCTGGCAACGAGCCTCCTTCCTGAAGCTTTCAGAGGCTTTAGCCACCAGCCATCTCGTATATGTACAAAAAGACATTCTTCTCACTCTGGAGATTCTAGGAGCCTTAAAAGCTCTTGTGGCAGGAACTGAGATGAATACCAATATACAGTTCTTATAATGCCATAGTTCCTATTTAAGGATTGTATTCTCAAAAACAAAAAAAAGATCATATTCTTTACAGAATAGAAATCTTTGCACCACCCTCTCATTTTAGGGAAAATATTTTAACCAATCTCAATTTCTATTATAAAATAAAAGGCTAAGAATAGACACTAACAACATACCTGTACACATAAATCCAGAGGCGTTACTCCATTTTTATCTGACAGATATTTGGCTCCTCGTAACAGGAGAATCTGTGCTGTGTCTCTCTGACCGTGACTGTATAGAAACAAAACCATGTTAAAAAACCTTTCTTTTTAATTTAGTCTTTTTCTATGAATTATAAACAGTTAATATGAATCAACAGAGGACTAATAAGGTTTGGGGGAGGGATTTAGAAATTTTTTTTGAAGTTTATTTATTTTGAGAGAAACAAAGACAGTGTGAGTGCAGGAGGGGGAGACAATGGGTGAGGAGAGAGAGAATCCCAAGAAGCCTCCATGCTGCCAGCACAGGGCCCAATGCAGGACTTGAACCCACAAAGCCATGAGATCATGGCCTGAGCAGAAACCAAGAGTCGCTTAACCAACTGAGCCACCCAGGTGCCCTGAAGACTTAGGTTTTTTTAATAATTTATTTATTTTTTAATTTACATCCATGTTAGTTAGCATATAGTGCAATAATTATTTCAGGAATAGATTCCTTAATGCCTCTTACCCATTTATCTCACGCCCCCCTCCCACAACCCATCCAGCAATCCTCTGTTTATTCTCTATATTTAAGACTTAGTCTCTTATGTTTTGTCCCCCTCCCTGTTTTTACACTATTTTTGTTTCCCTTCCCTTATGCTCATCTGTTTTGTATCTTAAAGTCCTCATATCAGTGAAGTCATATAATTGTCTTTCTCTGACTGACTAATTTTGCAAATGGCAAGATTTCATTCTATTTGATCACTGAGTAGTATTCCATTGTATATCTATATATATCACATCTTCTTTATCCATTCATCTGTCAGTGGATATTGGGCTCCTTCTATACTTCGGCTATACACTGAAAACTACAGAAAGCTTATGAAAGAAACTGAAGAAGACACAAAAAAAATGGAAAAATATTTCATGCTCCTGAATAGGAAGAACAAATATTGTTAAATGTCAATACTACCCAAAGCAATCTACATAGTCATTGAAATATCTATCAAAATAATACCAGCATTCTTCACAGCGCTAGAATAAGCAATCCTAAAATTTGTATGGAACCAGAAAAGACCCCAAATAGCCAAAGCAATCTTGAAAAAGAAAACCAAAGCTGGAGGCATCACAACCTGGACTTTAAGCTGTATTACAAAGCTATAATCATCAAGATAGTATGGTACTGGCACAAAAACAGACACACTCAGATCAATGGAAAAGAGAACCCAGAAACGGACCCACAAATATATGGCCAATTAATCTTTGATAAAGGAGGAAAGAATATCCAATGGAATAGAGACAGTCTCTTCAGCAAGTGGTGCTGGGAAAACTGGACAGTGACCTGCAGAAAAATAAACCTGGACCATTTTCTTACACCATACACACACACACACACACACGCATGCATGCACAAACTCAAAATGGATGAAAGACCTAAATGTAAGACAGGAAGCCATCAAAATCCTCGAGGAGAAAGGAGGCAAAAATCTCTTTGACTTTGGCCGCAGAAACTCTTACTCAACATGTCTCCAGAGGCCAGGGAAACAAAAGCAAAAACTACTGGGACCTCATCAAAATAAAAAGCTTCTACACAGCAAAGGAAACAATCAGCAAAACTAAAAGGCAACCGATGGAATGGGAGAAGATATTTGCAAATGACATGTCTGATAAAGGGTTAATATCCAAAATATATGACAAACTTATCAAACTCAACACCCAAAAAATAAATAATCTAGTGAAGAAATAGGCAAAAGACATGAATAGACACTTCTCCAAAGAAGACATACAGATGGCCAACCGACACATGAAAAAATGCTCAACATCACTCATCATCAGGGAAATACAAATCAAAACCACATTCTGACAGCTGTCAGAATGGCTAACATTAACACCTCAGGCAACAGCAGATGTTTGTGAGGATGCGGAGAAAGGATCTCTTTTGCACTGCTGGTAGGAATGCAAACTGGTGTAGCCACTCTAGAAAACACTACGGAAGTTCCTCAAAAAATTAAAAATAGAACTACCCTACAACTCAGCAACTGCACTGCTAGTTAATAATCCAAGGGATACAGGTATGCTGTTTTGAAGGGGCACATGCCCCCCAGTGTCTATAGCAGCACTAAAGACTAATAAGTTTTAAAAATGAAGAGGAAGATCTGAATTACATCCTCAACAACCTGGAAGACTCTTCCCAATGTTAAATTATACTTTTACTATATAGGTAAGAAACTGACCTATTAAATCTTATAACTGAACTTAGGACACGTTATCTAAAATAAATCATAATATTTTGGGATAAGCAGCTGCCACTCAGGCTTATGCTCTATTTATTTATTCCAAACAATTTCCTTCTCAACTCTAACCTTCTTCTTACCACACCCAACTAAGTTGCTAGACTTCTTAGCCCAAAAAAACCTTCAATATTCAAACAACTACATCCCAAAGCACTTTAATACTTGGTAAAAATATAAAATTAAAATATAGTGAAATAAAATGGAAGGAAGGCAAAAATATAAATATTTTTTATATACGGAGGGAGCGGTAGTGGTAGGGATTAATTAGCTAAAAATAATATCTAGCTTTCAACCTTCATTTACCAACCCACTCAGTTTGGCTTTCTTTTTTTTTTTTTTTTAGAGTTGCTGAATTCTTTGTTTTTTCCTTAAATGGTTTATTGTCAAGTTGGTTTCCATATAACACCCAGTGCTCATCCCAACAAGTACCCTCCTCCATGTCCGTCACCCCCCTTCCCATCTCCCCCATCCCCATCAGCCCTCAGTTTGTTTTCAGCATTCAAGAGTCTCTCATGGTTTGCCTCCTTCCCTCTCCCCAACTGTTTTTCCCCTTCTCATCCCCCATGGTCCTCCATTAAGTTCCTCCTAATCCACCTATATGTGCAAACATATGGTATTTGTCCTTCTCTGCCTGACTAAATCGCTCAGCATCACACCCTCAAGTTCCATCCATGTTGCTACAAAGGGCCAGATTTCATCCTTTCTCATTGCCATGTAGTATTCCATTGTATAGATAAACCACATCTTCTTGATCCATTCGTCAGTTGATGGGACACTTGGGCTCTTTCCATGTTTTGGCTATTGTTGAGAGTGCTACTATGAATACTGGGGTCCATGTGCCCCTATGCATCAGCACTCCTTTATCCCTTGGGTAAATTTCTAGCAGTGCTATTGCTGGGTCATAGGGGAGTTCTATTGTTAATTTTTTGAGGAACCTCCACACTATTTTCCAGAGGGGCTGCACCAGTTTACATTCCCACTAACAGTGTAGGAGGGTGCCCATTTCTCCACATCCTCGCCAGCATCTAGAGTTTTCTGATTTGTTCATTTTAGCCACTCTGACCGGTGTGAGGTGGTATCTCAGTGTGGTTTTGATCTGCATTTCCCTGATGATGAGGGACGCTGAGCATCGTTTCATGTGTCTGTTAGCTATCTGGATGTCTTCTTTGGAGAAGTGTCTGTTCATGTCTTCTGCCCATTTCTTCACCAGATTATTTGTTTTCTGGTGTGGAGTTTGGTGAGTTCCTTATAGATTTTGGATACTAGCCCTTTATCTGATATGTCATTTGCAACTATCTTCTTCCATTCCATCAGTTGCCTATTAGTTTTATGGATTGTTTCCTTTGCCAGCAGAAGCATTTTATCTTGATGAGGTCCCAATAGTTCGTTTTGGCTCTTGATTCCCTTGCCTTTGCAGATGTGTCAAGTAAGAAACTGCTGCGGTTGAGGTCAAAGAGGTTGTTTCCTGCTTTCTCCTCTAGGGTTTTGATGGTTTCCTGTCTCACAGGTCCTTTATCCATTTTGGGTTTATTTTTGTGTATGGTGTGAGAAAATGATCTAGTTTCATTCTTCTGCATGTTGCTGTCCAGTTCTCCCAGCACCATCTGTTAAAGAGGCTGTCTTTTTTTTCATTGGGTACTCCTTTCCTGCTTTGTCAAAGATTAGTCGGCCATACATTTGTGGGTCCAATTCTGAGTTCTCTATTCTATTCCATTGGTCTATGTGTCTGTTTTTGTGCCAATACCATAGTGCCTTGATGATTACAGCTTTGTAGTAGAGGCTAAAGTCTGGGACTGTGATGCCTCACTTTGGCTTTTGTTGGCAGCTATTCAATCTGACCTAGAATGAACAGCACTCTTGTCCACATGCCCATTCTCTCTAATTCTCTTTCTAGTAGGAGTAAAATCAGTAACCACAACTCTTTCAGCTAGGAAGAAGCTACTTTGGGGACAGCAACCCCTAGACTCTAGGTCTCATTATTTAAAGAGCTAATCTGATCCTAGACTCTCTAGGCAAAAAAATAAATTTACAATCCAGGGACACTAAAGTTTAAAACTAAACTTATGAAACACCTAAGGTAGTCATATAGTTTGGAAGACTATCTGATCAAAATTTTTTATTTTGTAGATGATAAGAGCTATTAACTCAATCACAAGTGAAACTACAACTTAGATCCCTGGTCTTCTATACCAGTACTCTTTCTACAATGCCATTTACCTATAAAGGTATGCAATTTCCCAAAGAGAAAGGGCACACAGATTTCTCAGAAAGTTAAAAAAACCTACTCATTATTTTTCACAAAATGACAGTGCATAATTTATAACCAAATGGAATTAAACAACTAAAAAAATTTAAATTTTAAATCTTAAACATTTAATAAAATCCTAATACGAATCTGAGAGCAGATATTATAGGTATATTACTCTCTTGATAGTCTATTGTAATACTGATTATCTGGCTTAATACAAGTATCAAGAGGCCAAAACTGACTTAAGAACAGTATCTAATTTGTACCAGAAAACCAAGAAACCAAGTAAATCTGCAATCTCTCCAAAAGCAAAAGTAGTTATACTATTGTACATCAAGAAAAGTCTTCATCAAGCATCATTTGTCATTGAGCTGGGAGTGCTGGTCAACACATGATATACTATAGCTAATATCAAATACTTTACAATTAACACTGTTCTATTCTTAAATGAAAGCTAAGTAAAAGGAAACTAATTTGAGCTTAATTTATTTAGGGAGACAGTAATATCTTTGTTTCTACTCTTATTTCTTGAGAAACTCAGATTTGCAAAGCTAATCTGTTCATTCTTCTACAGTTATTTAATATCCACATATCCAATCTTTCCAATTAAATTGTAAACTTGACAATGTATTTGTTCCATAACACCAAGCGTGATAGTTGGCTTATAACATGCACTTACTATATTTGTTGAATTATATTAAAGTTTTTAACTTCAGGTACCATTCATTTGATAAATATGCATTAAATAAGGTCATTTACTATAGAAAGTAACATAAAAAAATGACCTGAATCATAACTGATTTAGGATCTACCAGGTGACAATCATAATGCTCAGTTCTTTGTATAAAATCTGACTTAATCTTGACATTGTTATAAAACAAGTATTCATTCCATTTTTCAGTTGAGAAAACCATTAAGTTGAGAAAACCATGGAGTTGCTCAATGGCAGAGCAAAATTTGAATCTAGGTCAGTTTGATTCCAAAATCCTTCATCTACATCATACTATTCCATCATGATGAATAAACATAGAATTTCACCTCAAAGAGTAAACAATTCAATCCTCAAGAGACTATCGTATAAGATGCAAGGGGATTTATGCTATAATAAAAATATGATGGGGATCACACACTATGAACAGAAAAGATCACCATTTAAAAAATAGATCACTGTTGAATATATGTGGTTTTAAAAGTCTCCAAATAATTAGTTATTTACCATATATAGCAAAACAGAAAATTTAGCATGAAGGAAAAAAAGTACCTTACAACATATTTACAAAACTGGAGTTATTTCTAAAACCACATTAAAATCTCATCCATGATCAAGTGATGTTTCATTTCAAAAATATATTAAAAGCAAAAAACACGAGCTACATAATATACAAAATCTGCATAACCCAATTAGGATATCAAGTGCCTCACCTGTAATACTGCAAGAAATTAAGATTAACCTATGATCAACTGCTCAGGTATTGCATAAAAGATTTTTGAGTTCAAATAACTTCAAAAATTTGCCCAACGAATTATTTTTCTTTGAAATTCTACTACTTTTTTTTTTCCAAACACTTATTTTGAGAGACAGACATAGCGAGAAGGGCACGCGCGTGCGCACGCGCACACACACACACACGCACGCGCACACACACGCGCGCGCGCGCACACACACACACACACACAAAATCCAAAGCAGGCCTCAGGTTCTGAGCTGTCAGCACAGAGCCAGATGCGGGGCTGGAACTCACAAATTGCAAGATCAAGATTTAAGCTGAAATCGGACACTTAGCCACCCATGCGCCCCTCAACTACTTTTTTAATATTGATTGAGATAATACTCCCTTCAAGTAAATGCCAATGCATTTTCTGGAAACTAAGAAGTTGGCAAAGATTTAACAAGAATCACCGGTGTGGTAGTTCTAAGGCACTTAGAACAGATTTTTCAAGTGCTTTCAGTCTCCTAAATTTAGGCTCTTTTCAAGCAATATGATCTGAAAACTTGGCTAAAGTGCATATAATACATATACTACAGTATTTTTTGGAACTGCTTATAAAACAAAGAACCCACATTTTCTAAAGGTCCTTAAAGTTTACAATTTTCAGTCATTGGGCTGTTTTATATGGCTTTGACTATGAGTTCCACTAACTGAAAGGAGATGCTTGGCAGTAGCTATAAATCTATATTCAGAATCACATCTTTTTCTATTTCTCTATTGCAGACATGTACATTCCATAAATATCTCACTGATTTACTGTATCTATATAACCCCAGCTAAACTTTGCTTTCCTAATAAAACAAAAGTTATCCCAGATAAAAAAAAAATACTTGGAACCATCATCATACATCCAAATTCTTTTTTAAAAAACTCACTTAAGCTCAGGTGGCTCAGCTGGCTAAGCATCCAACTTTAGCTCAGGTCATGATCTTGCAGTTTATGAGTTCAAGCCCCACATCAGGCTCTCTGCTGTCAGCACAGAGCCCGCTTCAGATCCTCTGTCTCCCTCTCTCTAACCAGACTCTGCACATGCTCTTGTACTCTCTCTCTCTCAATAAATACATATTTAAAAAAATTAAAAAAAAAGAAGAATTCCATTAAGAGAATGGGAAGCTTAAGACTGAAAATAAAACCAATCTAATAATTTAAGGACTTGAAGCATTTGTAAATACCACATAAAAGTCCTGAAAACAAAGGTGTTTAAAGATGTGGGGTGGATAGGGGAAATCAATGTGTACCTATAATATACAGGAAAGAGAGCTAATGAATTATGTCTTGTGCAAAATACCTAGAGAAAAAGAGGTGGCTAAGAAATAGTTCCTGTCTTAATTTTAGGTCAAAATCAGTTTGAAAATGACTCACCCACAGGAGCATTACATTATTAAACATTTCTCAGAATTAGAACATAAAGTAACACAAAGAAAAAAGGAAAAAAATCTGTATGGTAAGAGAAGAATCCTATTTCTTAGAAAGAAAATCCTGTACAGCAATAAAACTGAATGAGGACAACCATACTTTGTGCTTACTGAGGAGTAGAGAAGTGTACTAAAGCTTAGTGAGTACATACTAACTGCAACTACTAAGTGCAAAATAATCTGCTGGATGCTTTATATAAGCCAGCTCATTTAATTCTCACTAAAGTCCCACAAGCCAGATAGCAGCATTTCTATTTCACAAAGACACAGAAGCTTCAGAGGTCAAGAAATTTGACTAAAGTTGCATAGATATGGGACTGAGATTTGCACCCTGCTCCAAGGCTCTTTCTCCTATATATCTCAATACCTTTTGAATTCAATTCAAAATTAAAAATTTTTTTTCAGTAGTTTATTCTTAAATAAGACATACAGTGATGTATCTAGTAATGCCTCTCAACCAATGAAAACTTAATTTAAGTTTAGCTTTTTAGAGTACCATAATTTGTCTTTAGGGTCACTTACTCTATTCCCCACATTCCTTTCCCTTTTCATTTAATCAGAGACAATACACTGGGAATAGTATGTTCAATATATACCTATATCTAGATATCACAAATATAATTAAAAGTCTGCCTACAAATGAACGATTTTCCATATCTATCATCCTGCTACAATGATAAATTTAATCTCTAGTTTCAATTTTAATCAGACTTGCTTAACCATCTCTGTTCAAAAAGATCTAGTATGTGCTAGATTAAAAGTTAATGATGGGGGATCTGGGTGGCTCAGTTGGCTGAGTGTCTGACATCGGCTCAGGTCATGATCTCAAAGTTCGTGGGTTCAAGCCCCATGTTGGGCTCTGTGCTGACAACTCAGAGCCTGGAGCCTGCTTCAGATTCTGTGTCTCCCTCTCTCTCTGTCCCTCCCCTGCTCTGCTCTGTCTCTATCTCTCAAAAATGAATAATTTATATTAAACTATTATACATGACACTTTTATACATTTTTCAAGCATGTAATTACAAGAAATAATTCATTCAAAAACATTCACTAATCATCTAAATGCAAAACACTGCACTACGCTTTGAATATAAAGCAGTGAATAAAATAAAATTCTTGCTTTCATTGGGCATCCAGTCCAGTAGGGGAGACAAGTATTTACTATAAACAAATAAATAAAAAATTACAAAATTCAAAGTACTGTAAAAGAAAGGATTCTGATGCTGTGAAGGAAAATTTGGGGAGAGGCCTACTAGACTGGTCAGGAGCTGCCTTCCTAAAATGTAACAGTTAAGCTGTGACATAAAGAGTCAGCAACATAAGACGCTTAAGGAAGAGCATTTGAGGCAAAATGAACAGCACGCTGAAAAGCCTGCTGGAAAGAGTCCCTTGCATTTGGTAAACTCAAAGAGAACCAATGTGGCGACAGCACAGTGCACTAGCAGGGGTCAGACCGTGCAGGTCTCATCGGCAAAGTCAGAATATGCAACAGAGGCACTGAAAAGTTTTAAATACAGGGTTTAAACAGAGTGACAAAAGTCAATTCATTTTCTTAAAAGATGACTTTGGTTGCTGAGGAAAGGACAGATGGGAGGGAAACAATAGAGAAAGGGAGACCAGTTAAGAGACAACTATCGAATTCTAGACTAGAGGTAACAATATTAACTAAGGTCATTTCTGTGAGGTGGAAAGAAGTGATTCAGAATATAGTCTGAAGGTGAAATTTACAGAATTTACTAATAAATTCCAAGCTGAGGGTAAGACAGAGACAGAGAAAGAGAAATACAAAATAATCATCTAGTTTCTGGTTTAAAGAACTGGAAGGATAAGGGTTCCAATAACTGAGATGAGAAAAGGTGAATGAAAGGTTTGAAAAGGAAAATCTGAGGCTCGACTTTGGACACTCTGACATCTGAGATTCTACAATACTTGCAAGCGATGATGTAAATCACGCAGGTAGCCATTCAAATCTGAAGCTTCAAAGAAAGGACTAATCTAGAGATAACTCCAGAAGATAGGATATGATTTCAGGAAATCAAACAATGACATTATTCATAAATTCAGGACACTACAGAAGGAATTGTTTTCCTAGCCAAGCAACCAAATTGTTAAGTATAATGTAAGAAAATGGCTGAATTCAGATAAGATATAAAAGTCTAGAGATCCAAAAGTCCTTGTATTCTAATTCAAGGTTGTTCAATGATGATTTTTTTGAATATTTAAATTTTCTTTTACATTTATTTATTTTTGAGAGACAGAGAGAGACAGAGCATAAACAGGGAAGGGGCAGAGAGAGAAAGAGACACAGAATCTGAAACAGGCTCCAGGCTCTGAGCTAGTGGTCTGCACAGAGACCGAAGCAGGGCTCGCACCCACGAACCATGAGATCATGACCTGAGCTGAAGTCAGACGCTCAACTGACTGAGCCACCCAGGCACCCCTGTTCAATGATGATTTGAACCAGTGTAATCAAAGTAACATTAGAGACCCTAAAGAGAAGCTAAAGAAGAACAAAAGCAGGCCTTTTTAGTTTAAAACAAATCTCCAATAAAATGATACACAACAGAAAGAAGAATAACAAAAGAGAAACCTTCTAGAGACCTTTATATCTGAATTTAAGAGGCTAAATAAATAATGCAATGCATATAATCTATACCAAAAACAAGACATACTAGCATATTGTAAACTGCTTCTAATTGTAAACTACATTTACGTAATATTATGTATACATGTGGGGGAGGGTGTATGGGGTGGAATATGTTAGCTTTTATAACTTTTATATTGTTAGCTCCTTTGAGACTGAAGCTTATTATTGTATCACTAATGTCTATAAGGTATGGCACACAGTAAGTGGTTAACTAAATGTTTTATTACATGAATGAACCAACGATCAAAATGTACGCTCAAAGAAAATGAGCCAAGACAGAAGTGCAAAAATAATACATAACTTAATATCTAACAAGACAAATTCAAAGATTTTTTTTTTAGATTTACAAATCTAAGGGGTGCCTGGGTGGCTCAGTCAGTTAAGCATCCGACTTCGGCTCAGGTCATGATCTCACTGTCTGTGGGTCTGAGCCCCGCAACGGGCTCTGTGCTGACAGCTCAGAGCCTGGAGCCTTTTTCAGATTCTGTGTCTCTCTCTCTCTCTCTGCCCCTTCTCTGCTCACACTCTGTCTCTGTCTCTCTCAAAAATGAACAAACATTTAAAAACATTTTTAAAAAATATTTGCAGAAAGTTACAAATCCAAAGAAAGCAAAGACACGGCTCTGGTCCAAGACATACTTTAATAGCTTATGCCTCTGGAACTGACCTAGTACTTAATAAAGAAAACTATGGAAATCACTGGATTATAGATATGTCTTTTTTCATTACTTCTTAAGTAATTAATTTAAAATTTAAATAATCAAGTAAATCAAAAGCTCCCACTTATAAAAACACTGGCAATATATAATAGAAAAACTTTTCCTTACACAGTTAAGGAAGCACAGTAATCGTGGGAAAACAAGAGAGGTTTTAGAAAGCATACAAAAATGCCTGTGTTTGGAAGTATAACAGATTACAACATTCTTGAAGAAGAGCATCTGGAAATATAAAATATCATACCTGCAAGCGAAGTACAAAGGCGTGGCTCCAGATACATTTGGCCTATTAATATCAGCACCACTGTCTAGCAAGCACTGCACTGTCTGAAGGGGAAAAGAACAATTAAAAGTAAAGTCAAAGAGACACAATTATCACAATTTAAATAGATATAAGAAATACTCTTGCCACAACCTGAAATTTTAAAGTAGAACAAGCAGGAACATGACAATTATGACGGCTAAACAACTTCTACTTTTTGGTAAGCTCTCTTGAGACTCCCAGGCACTAAACTATAATATATGTGGAATTGGCTAGCAAATTGGACAGCACTGCTCTAGATATTTGAATTCAAAGACCAGAATTTCTCGGGGAGCCTCGGTGGCTCAGTCAGTTAAGCATCTGACTCTTGGTTTTGGCTCAGGTCATGATCTCACAGTTTCCTGAGTTCAAGCCCCACATCTGGCTCTGTGCTGGCAGTGCAAAGCCTGCTTGAGATTCTCTGTCTCCCTCATTCTCTGTGCCCCCTGCCCCTACTTACTCTGTCTCTGTCTCTCTCAAAATAAATAAATAAACTTAAAAAAAAAAAAAACAGAATCTCTTGCCTGTAAAAGCAAAAAATAAGTACCAGAGCTATAACTTTATCAAAATCAAACATAATTATTATCAAAGTACGAAGTGTTAAAAAACTAAGAAGTCCTTTTGCTAGTAACAGTATCTAATGCTGACTCAGTTTCTTTGATAATCCCATTCATACATACTCTGTCTCCTAAGCTCTACTTCTGCAATCATCTGAGTTGAACTAAGAAAACCAAGTTAATATAAAATCTTAAGGATACACATCCGGCAATTAGAGAGAGAATGAGGTTTGCTGAAACCCTTAAAAAAAAAAAAAAAAGAATTTCTTCTGCTTTTATTCCTTAATCCTCATTTGAGTTTCTCCTGCAATAATGGAAGAAAATATGTAAAAATCTAAAAAGTTTTTGGAATTACACTGTTAAATATTACTTCCGGATTGAACACATATGTTCATTTTTGCTGCTCTAAAACCTAGTACAAGGTCAGTAAAATAATGAGACTATAAGCCCACAAGAAAGAACAGGAAAGAACAAAACAGCATACTAGATAAATCAATAAGTTTTGGGAAAATGGCAAGCAAATGGAGGAAGAGTGTCTTTGACTTAGCAGATCAAAGACAGCTGAAGTCTAAGTGTCTGAAAATGTGGATTCCAACAAACCACCAAATTCTCACTACGGAACACAGATAGAAAATACAGGAATTGGAAGTACCAGCTTCCTTGGATGATGAGGATAGTTACAAAGAGCTCTAAATAGGAATAGTAGTTGAAAGCCTAAAACTATAAAAGAAATCAGTTGGTGGGGTGCTGGGTGGTTCAGTTGGTTAAGCATCCAACTCGGCTTCAGCTCAGGTTGTGATTTCATAGGTTGTGAGTTTAAGCTCCCTATAATCAGGCTCCACGCTGACACAGGACCTGCTTGGGATTCTCTCTCTCCCTCCCTCTCTCTCTGCCCTTCCCCCATTCATGTCTTTTCTCTCTCTTTCTCTCTCAAAATAAATAAACTTTAAAAAATAATAATTAAAAAAAAAAAAAAAAACAGTTGGACTTTACCCCAGGGCCCTTCCTCCCCATTCCACAGAGTTAGCCACTATCCCTCCCTATACTATCTCAAAGTAGGAAGGTTTATTCTCTGGGCAAAGTGAAATGGGTAGCTCTAAACAGCAGGCAGGATTATACAGGTAAAGCAGAGATAAGGAGCCACGATGAAAACAATTCAGTGAAAACCTACAACCCCCATATTCAAGCAGGCTCCCACAAATCCAGTAGGCAGGCTTAAAACCTCAAAGAACAGAGATTGAAAGTTTCCTCTCTAAAGACCGGCACCAGAGAAGAATCCTACAAATAAGACATTACAGAGTGGCTATGAAATCGCTCAGTTGTCCCCTAGGGGACATTCAGCAATGCTGGGAGATTTTTTTTCCCAATGACTGGGGAAGAAGGTGTGCAACTGGCAGCTAGTAGATAGAGGTCAGGGATATGTCTAAACGTCCTACAATCGACAGAAAGCCTCCATAACAAAGAAGTTTCAGTTCCCAAATATCAACAGCAGCAAAACTGAGAAGCCAGAGCATACCGTGAGGCCAACCAAAAAACCCACCCCACATACACAATGCTTCTGGCCAATGTTTTAGTGCCTCACCACTATACACAGATGGAGAGACAATATTTAATAATCAACTAACCTGATGGCTAACTAGAAGTAGGTCTCTAACTTGAAAAACAAAAATCAAAATAAACAGAAAAAGGAAGTCAGAAAAATAAAGATAGTAAAGGGAACCAAAGATAAAATAAAAATCAGACAAGATATTACCCTCAAACAGAAAAGATTTTATATCCACAGGACAAGAACAAGATGCTGAAAGAAAAATATTCAGAGAATAAGAAATCAAAACTATGATGGAAGAAGTAAAAATTCAATAGAAGTTTAAACAGTTTTTTAAACTGTATTTTTATTGATTTGTTTATATAATCTCTACACCCACTGAGGGGCTCAAATTCACAACCCTGAGATCAAGAATTATAGGCTCCTCTGACAGAACCATCCAGGCGCCCCTAGAAATTCAAGAGAAGGTTAGAAAGACAATGTTGAAAAACTCTACAAGAAGGAAAGTAAAACAAAAAGACAGAATAGAAGAATAGGAAATTGGTAGACAGTAGGCAGACACTGTAGAAATTGACAGGCAGACACTGTAGACATCCAGAATAAAGAAAATGAGGGAGGTGGGAGACCAAAAGGATGCAATTAAGAAATAATATCAAAAACTTTCCAGACCTGAAAGATCTCCAGTGCCAGACTGAGAAGGCACCAAGTGCCTGACATAATAAATTAAGACTTTCAACAAGGTACATCAAAGTGGCATTGCATAATACTGGGGATGTACGATTCCAGAGACCAACAGAAACCAGATCAGCGCTATACTTCTCAACAGCAACACTGGAATTTTAAATGTGAAATGTCTCCAAAAAAGTAGAGTGAATGACTTCCAATGTAGAATTCTATAGCCAACCACACTATCACTCAAATAGATGGTTTTAAATAAAAAAAAACTTGTGTAGCTATGTAAGATCTGAGGGAAAAAATTCCCTCCAGTGCACCTTTTCCAAGAAGCTACTGGAGGATATCCTCCTCCAAAACGAAGGAATACATCAAAGTAGAAGATGTGGAATCTAGATTATTTGGGATGGAACTAAAGAGAGTTTAAAAGTTTTTAAAACGTGGAAGTGATAACTACCTAATGAATGTTTTTGTAGAAAACAGTACAAAGATATTTTGTAGAAACATACAGGAAGAATTACTGATTCATAAAAATAAAAATTGAACAAAGCCAAGTATAAACTTTAAGTAGTCACCCTAGATAGAAAATGTTATTATAATCCATTACTTGACACAGCAGTAAACAATATTTACCTAACTATATATACAACTAATCTTGTCTAGCCAAAATGTACAATATAATTTTAGAAATGGGAGAAGAAGGCATGGGAAGAGGATTTAAATGAGTTAAGTCCTCACTCAACCAGGACAAGAAATGATTCAGTGTTATCTAAAAGCTAAGAAAGAGCAAAAGAAGCATATTGTTTGGAAACAGATACCAGAGGAAAATCTAAAAGAGTTGAAAATTGTTGCCTGATGATCATGACTTAACCAAAAAAAAAAAAAAAAAAAAAAAGGTGGTTCAGGGAACTGTCATTTTTACTGCAAAGATTTTAATAAAAATCAAATATTTTAAGATACAGTATTCACGGGAGCTCTTTGGTGGCTCACCAAGTGTCCGACTTGGGCTCAGGTCATGATCTCAGGGCTCATGGGTTCCAGCCCTGGATTGGGTTCTGTGCTGACAGCTCAGAGCCTGGAGCCTGCTTCGGATTCTGTGTCTCCATCTCTTTCTGTCCCTCCCCCGCTCACACACTGTCTCTCAAAACTAAACATTTAAAAACAATTTTAAAAATGCTTTTTAATAAAAAATAAAAAAAGATATAATATTATATCACTATATCAAGTACTGCTACTTGAATTTACTTCTATCCCAAAAGGAACAGAAACAAGGTTTCATAAAACTTTACCATCAGCTATATAATTCCTTTAAACTAAGGAACAGTAGTTCAGCACAACCTTCAAATATAAGCAAAACAAGCATGTGGATCATTATTTTATAAGACAAGGCCTATTTAAGCCTTTTGATCATGACTTTCTCCTTCCTGATTATTGATCTGGAAGCTGTGCCTAAATGGCCCTAAAGAAGAATGAAATGGACAGATGGACAGCAACAATAATGTTCATTAACTGCTATAACAATTAGGCATGAGCCATAATTCAAAAAGCTCAAGAAAGATGAAAGCCAATTTATTGAAAATATATGCTAATATGCAATTAAAATCAAGTAACCTAGATACAAGCAGAAATTAATTATTAATAAAACATACTATGCATCCACAAAAATTACAGTTTAAAATATTTAAAATGTAAAATATATAACGTCATAATATTTCAAGTAACCTTAACATGCGCCTGGACACTGTGCTAATAAATTTAATACATCCTGTGAGGAAAGTGATATTCTCTCTACTTTTAAAGTAGAAAACTGAGTCTCAAAGAAGACAAGTAGTGTGTATCCTCTTTCAGGATACAAAGAGCATGCAGGAATTAAATCTAAGCCTATATTCATAACCAGTATGCTACCTACCAAAAAGTAGGAATTCTAATTTTTCTGAATTCAAACTACTAAATAGTATTATAGCTAACTGGCATAGTTTAATAAACTACATTAATTCTACCAATTCCCCACTGAATAACTACTTGAGAGTCAAACTTACGTGCCTAGACAGCTGTTTGTGTTCAGTGTTAAAATAATGCATTTTAAAGCATGTAGTTTTTACAGCACTTCTGTATCTATATATACTATAGAACTTAAGAGCACAAAAACAACTCAGCCATTAGACTAGCATATTCCTCTCTACTATTTTCTTCAACAATGTAATGAGACAAACTTGGCAAATCATAGCAAGAAAACATGACATATAATATGAATATGTTCCTATCACATCCTCACTTATAGGAAATACCTGATGAAGACATGAAAAATTATTTCTGTTCTTGAGAAAAGATTAAGCAGAAATAGCTCAATCTAGCATTTCCTTTCCATTTGTAAATCTTTCTGCTTTTCTAACAAAATTAACATCATCAAAATATATACCTCTTAAAAGAAACATTTTTTAAAAACTTTCAACAGTTCCACCTGTAGCTAAAATGTTGCCTGAAGGCAAACAAGGAGAAAAAGCCAGTTCCTTCAGAGTAAGGATAAGTAATATATAAAAGGATTTGAATGTGAAGAATGACAACTGCCTTGTAGCACTGAAATGACTGAAAAGTCATTAATCTTTAGGATTAAAAAGAAGGGTTTGTATACAGACTTCTTTTTGTAAAAGTTCTGAAATAGGAGGAGAAAGGATAATGTAGAGTTCAATTACCAGTTAAGCAGAACAGGAGGAGCAAGAAAGTCACAGATAACCTAAATCACAGTTTTAGAAAAATACTTTCAGTCTAGGTAGAACTACTTATATGTATAGGAAGGGTAAAATAACTTTGAAACTAGTAAAACTCAGGTGGATGAAACTCTGCATGTTTATTAAGTTAAAATAAATACATGAAAGCTCTCGAATGAACAATACTACTAGAGGACTTTAAATTATACAGAAGCATAAGGAAAAACATAATTGAAGAAAATAATTCAGGATTTAACCACCAAAATCCCTAGGGAGTCTCAAAAGCAGCAATTTTCACCAATAGAAACAAATCAGACCCAAATTTTTATAAGAATCAGCCCTATATACAACACTAAGGCATAAAATTTCAAAATGACAGACATTCAGAAATGGAAAGAAAATGGAAGGAAAAAACTGACTGAAATGGTACTGCATTTGTCTTGCCCATTCCATCTTTAAAAAAAAATTCCAATGTCTATTATGTGCTAGAGGCTCCTCTAGATGCTGAAGTTACAGCAATGAACAAAACCTTCTTCCCTCACGAAGCTTATATTTTAGTGGAAAAGAAAACCAAGAGACAAAACAAATAAAATATGTAGATGGTAACTAGTGATATGCAGAAAAATTAAAAAGATTCTCTATGACAAATTTGGATTCAATGTGCTTTAACAAATTCCTCACACTTGTACCCAAATACTTCTGTAAAAACTGCATTGTGTCTAAATTGCATTGTGACTATAAACCATGAAGTCCAAAAAAAACCCAACTGTGATTTACAAGTCTTTAGTTCTTTTGTTTTCAATATTTTATGACTTCTCATTTACCTGAAAAAAACGGAGCTCAGTAGCTTATAGTATGAAATGTAGACACATAAAAGTATACCAACATAAATATCTGTGAATGAGAGCTGATTATCTATATTTTCCAAGTTAGTATAATACATAATTTTAAGAATGACATTGAACTAAAATTTTATTTGCTTAATGTAGATCATCAAAATATGCTTTTAGGCTTCTAGGTGGCTCAGTCAGTTAAGCGTCCAACTTTAGCTCAAGTCATGATTTCACGGTTTGTAAATTTGAGCCCTACATCAGGCTCTCTGTTGTCAGGGTAGAGCCCACTTTGGATCCTCTGTCTCCCTCTTTCCCTTCCCCTTTCCCACTAGCCTGCTTTCAAAAATAAACATTAAAAAATATCATCATCATCAAAACTTCAAATTCCCTGTCCAACATCCCCCCCGCCCCCAGCAAAACAAAATAAAACAATTCTCCTATTCCTAGATAATCTACAATGGGGGGGGGGGGGTTGTCCTTGGTCCTTACAATGCTGGGTAGGAAAGTTGAAAAAAAGCATTGGAAGGAGATTTTCATATGGCTTCAAGAAATCACTGAAAATAAGCAACACATTTTCAACAGACTTCTTTCATGACCTTTCAAGTGATACAGCAATATTGTGAGTGCAAAACTAATGTGCAAAGCTAATGTTTGGGTCAATCTCAAAAGTCATTTAATTGAAGGCAGTGACTAACCAAGACCACCTGTGCCCAATACACTGATAAATTACAAAGCAAGAAATCTAAGGCAGCTCTCCTTTATCAATGTCAACTCTCTAAACAACACTGATCAAAGTACAAAGGAATAGATATTCAATATTAAAACTACGAGTAAAAATCTGAGTTAGGGTATTATTAGTAGCTAAAAGAGACCAAACAACAACAAAAAAGCATCTTTATCTTTTACTAAAAATAATTATAATGACATGACTTGAGAGCAATGCACAAATAACTTGACACCAAGAAAAATGGCCACTCACTAATCAGTGACTGGTTTATACAGATTTTCTATACAAAACTGTCCACCTAAACCTAGCAAAGCTTTGAAGTCATTGTAACATCTAGTGTGTCATTATTTTCCAGTTGTGTTTGAAAATCACAGTGATAGACCTTTATTTGCTCACATTTCCCAGAAGTGATTAAAGGAGAATTCTAACATCAGAATAAATAAAATTACTCTGAACCTAAAAACACAATCCAAAATGTTAGTCTATCTAGCTTTGTGCCTCAAGGCTGAACCCAATGAATGTTTTTTGCAAAAGCTTTCAATTAAGTTTGCATGGCTGTCCTGTAATTCTCTGGATGAAAAGCTTGGAAACTGGCTGAAAGGTATCAACAGAGCAGACTGAACGTAGGTAAATATTGTTACTGAACAAGCCTACAATTTCAGTAAAGCATGCAGTCAGTTCTACCAAAGATAGTCTATAATGCCAGTGTCAAACAATGCTTTTTAAGTTTCAAGGGCTTAAATATACTCTAAGCGGGGTTCAACTATCATTTTATATTGTTTGCCAAGCTTCATATTTAGCTATATAAATTTAGTAGTATAAAGTTCATCCCGATAAAAATAAAAAATTAAGTGAAGTGAAATTAATCCATAAACTAATCCTGCTGTATACTCTAATTTATATAAACTGAAACTAAACCATTTGACAATTTGCTAGGGTTTCTAAATCCAAGTTATTATAGAAAAACAGTAATCAACCGTTTGTGGCAATTTAACATCTTAAAATTTTTAAGATGCAATAAAACATCTTAAAAAACTAATGACAAAGAAAAAAGTAGCAAAAAGTAAGTTCAATTTATGGCCAAAAAAACTGGTGTCAATTATATCTACATAGAGTAATATTAGGTTTTATTATACTTAAAATTGGGATTAAAAATCAAACACACAGGTCCTAACTTACTACACAAGAATAGATGAATTAAGGGTCCAGACAGTGCTTTCTACTTACCTTGCAAAATCGCCTCATCCATATTAGTAATGGTAGTAAAAATAAATAAGTGTAATAACAATACCAATTCTATTATCGCTCTTAGTGCCTTCCAAAGTGTTCACAACACTTTAATTAATTACATAATCGATAAACAGAATATGCCTTAGGAGGTAGATAAAGGCAAGGGAGAAAAAGCTGCCCAAGACTATTTAATAGGCCAGCAGAATAACCAAACTCTGAAGTGATTTTTAAAATCAATATCCCAAGACAAACCGTATAACTAAGAACAGCTGACCTAAGGAAAGTTATAAAAAGTTAAATTACTAAGGAGCTATTATGATCATGTCTTTCACTTGATCATTTCTAAATAGGAACAGAAGTAGTTTAAAAATCATAGTGCTATTGTGTTGCAAGGGCAAAAAATGGTCAGAATGTAAACCACTTCTTTCAATAATATGATGACACCTTCATCTTGGTTTACCACTACCAAAACCAATGCATCTACATGAAATCATGGCAAAGATTACTCAATTTCTTAGTTATAACAAAAATGAATCTTTCTTCCAAATCTTCTGTCTTTTAAGAAGTAATGTAAATCTGAATAGCATTTATCATCAAAGCAAGAAAACAGTATTCAATTACAAATTCTACAAAGCTTTAGAGCTCTTAGCCAGTTGATCAAGATCTTTCCATGCACTCCTGAGATTTACCCTACAATGGAATGAGAAAGTAAATTTCAGAGGATTTAGCATATCTGCCTCTTTAATTTGAAAAGTGCTAATATCTTTTAAAAATATTTTTTAAATGGAGCTTTCTCCCTTTAAAGTGTTCTATTTGATTCTGTAAAATATGTATAAATAATGTGCAAGCTTTTAAGCTTAAATATAAGTCTTGAAACCTACATGCACTGTTCTGTGTCTACATGGAACCAAATTTTGAAGACCCTTTAATGAATTTATGCATGAACTGGCTACTGGGAGACAATGAAAAGGCCAATTTTAGTTGCTGCTAAAATAAGTCACTAGGACCTGACAAATCATTTTAGACTCAGTGTTCAACTTATGGAAAAATATACAGAAAGAGTTTTAAAAATCAATAATCTTTACCCTGTAATAAATATCATATCATATGCTCATCCACTGAGATTTGAACATGCCCCAGAAATATGTAAGTAATTATGAAACACAGGTAATATTAGCACAACTACCAACAAAGATTTTTAGGGGTATAATCAGTCTGGAAGCTTAATCTATCTCTTAATAGACTAATTTTAGGATTCTTTCTTGCCTTAATTGAAGAATTAAAGATGCATACAGTGACTCATAAAATAGTCAGTGCTAAGCATACTCTTTCTCTGTTCATGATCCTTGTAGATAATTATAACTGACCAACTATGACAGAATGGAATCTCACTCACCAATACAATTAAGCACAAGTCAATATGGCTTTTGTACCCTTCCTCCTCTACTATATCTGCAAAATCTCACTCTGTGAAACTCATCATCATAGTGAAGTCAGGCCCCCTATAAATCTTCTGAGAATATAATTCTTCAAAGGCATTTGACTATTAGGAATTCTCCCTTCTTTCACCACACCTGCTTTAGGTTGTAAACCATATGGAGTATATTATACTAACTATTCTTCAATAACTTCAGAGGCAATTCTAAATTTTTAATGCAGCCTGTAATACACATGTTTTGAAATAAGGTTTTCTTACTAATTCTTATTTCTTCATGACTCAAGGCAGGTAAAATTAGGTTTTATAAATCTCTTCTGATCCGAATTCCAGTGTTTTGTACAAAAGTTCTTGGGCAACAGGTAGGGTTTATAATCTCAGTAAATGACACTCCAATCATCTGTTATAAGAGAGAATGTTTGTATTAAAGTGGGTGCTTTTCTGTCCTATAGCACCTGCCAGTAGGACCCCTTCTCTAATATGCAGCAGTTGTTTATAAAGACCTGGGCCATTCCACATTAGGACATTTCAGATAATTTTTTTTCACACAGAATATTTTTTAAATTAATAGTACTGACTCTCAGAAAGTAAAAACTGATGAGAAGGAAATACTGGGTTAGTTTTCAAATGATGAGAGATCAAAACAACAACAACAACAACAACAACAACTAAAAATGAACAACTGGTGTTCAGAAGAAATTCCAGGAAAGAAAAAGAAAATCTTGTATTTCTCCTTTTATCCAACCCTTATTAAACATAAGAGAATGTCATTCTCAGCCTCATTATCTTAAAGAAGTATAATATTCTGTGAATTATAGTCCTGCTTTGTAAAGCTTCTAAACATTAAGGATCCTACATCCTGAACCCAAATTAAGGAAAAGTATTTGCAGAGATGAAAATCCAGATTCCAGTAGGAATTCTCCCAACATAAAGGCTCAGAGAAAGTATGTACAAAACAATAAACACACAAATTTCTGTATCTTTGCAGTTATTGGTGATGGCTTTTTGTTTTAGGCTGGTTTTTTGTTGTTGTTGTTATTGTTGTAGTTAACAAGTAAATAAATAACATTGTATTATCAATAATGTTAAATATGAAAAAAAAAAACCTCAAAAGTAACCAGGATAGAAAATTATAGCAAAGCCAATATTAAAATTTTAAGCTATTTTTGTATAAGGCAGCAGTCTCCTAATGACAGAGGAAACTATTAGCAATTTTCATTTTTTTTAAAGACTTTTTTTTTGAGGGAGAGAGAGAGAGTGCAAGTGGGGCAGGGACCAGAAAGAGGGAGCAGAGGATCCGAAGTGGGCTCTGTGCTGACAGCAGCAAGCCCGATGTGGGGCTCATGAATTGCAACACCATGATCCAAGCCAAAGTTGGATGCTCAACCGACTGAGCCACCAAGGCGCCCCAACTATTACCAATTTTTAAAGCCGAATATTGTACATGGGAGTTAACAGGAAAGTACTGACATAAAACAAATGCATGACTTTAGAACTCTTAAGAAAAAAAGAAAACCATCACTCTAGTTGTGCAACATATTCCAAAACAGCAGAGAAAATCATAATCCAAGCTGAACTGTTTAAGCAATGTCAGCGCTCAGTTTCTTACTATCTAATCCCAATAATTTTGGCTTAATGGTAAAAAATAAAATATGAAAAAGTTATGTATTAAGACTGAGAATAAGAACATTATTACTTAAAATTACATATGAATAGACACTTAAAATTTTCGTGAAAATCTGTGAAGCAGAAATAAATTTGAAATCCAAATACTTTAAAAAGATTTAAAAGCCCTGCTTTCTATTCCTTTTATCCATAAAGAATATATTAATCATAAGTCCATATAATGCAAGACACATTAAGATTTTGCTATGGTGCTTCATATTCCCAATTATGCACAGTGAAAAACTTTTCATAAATTCAAAGTTTTCAAAAATAAATACATGCAACTTTAAAGTCCTCAGGGCTTAATTTACCGTCTTGTGACCGTTCTGGCAGGCCACATGCAGTGCTGTCTGCCCCATCGCATCCTCAACATCGACGTCACTGACGTGCTGTACAAGGTCATGGAGTAGTTCTGTCCGCCCATTCACAGCCAGCCAGTGTATCTGTGTAGCCATGGAGTTACTTAACATTTGTGCAAGGAGTGTTTCATATAAAAACAGCAGATAAATAATGCTATTACATCTCAAATGTGAGAATACACACACCAAAGACTAAATTAAAATAAAAGCCCATACATTTTCCTATACTTTCATATGGGGAAAAATATGCATCAACATGTAGGATACACACCATGTACTTCAAAATCAAACATTTCATAGATCAAAATAATTAAGGGTCCTAAACTTAGGATCATCAAATACTCTGCTTCCTAGATGATCCTGGACTCTATGCATAGCTTGTCTCTAAAGAAAAGGTACTGGATGTTTTTCCTTCCTCAGAAGCATGAAACATGAGTAAAAATTAATTAACACAGTAGGCATCATATTCTTTACCTCACATCTTTTGCAAATAATGCATGTATCATACACAAATTATAATACATAAGGAAGATAAAACATCTATAACTCTACCACTCAAAGATAATCAATACTAAAACTTTGGACTATGCCATCCATTCATTTTTTTTATTGCTTTATTTCTTTTTTGAGGGGGAGGGATCAGTGGATCCAAAATGGGCTCCATGCTGACAGCAAGTGAGCCCGACATGGGGCTGGGACTCACAAACCATGAGATCATGACCTGAGCCGAAGTCAGACACCCAACCAACTGAACCACTCAAGCACCCCAATCCATGTATTTTTCAACTTTTTTCCATTAAAAAATATACCGTGAAACTTCTGTTTTAAGATGGCAGCTTGAACATATGCATCAACTTCTATTTCTTCCCCAACTCCATTAAAATGACAATAAAGAGTATCCTTTCTTAAAAGACCTTTACCTTAAGATAAAAAAGAGACTAAAATAGCAACAAGTTTTGGAAGCTAAAAGCTTTTGTCTGACTTATCAGAACAAAAGGCTGAATCTAATCAGCAGTAGAGAAAGCCAAAAAGGTGACTCAGATCACTGATATCCCAAAAGCTCTAGAATCAGTGGCAAGCACTATGCATCTCTTAAAGTAAGGGTGAATTGGCAGACCTAAATAAGATTTAGACCCTAAATCCCATCCCACCTCAAAGCCAGTAACTGCCCCTCCCCATCTGAGAGAACACAAGAGGCATGAAAATAGTGTCTAGATAAGAGACACCAGGCACAATGAAGCAAAAATAACACACTGAAATAGGGAGATGAAGCACAAGTTTACACACTGAATACTGATGCTAACATGCTCCTGGCAACTGTTAAAGCTTTCTCTGAGGAATCTGACCAACTCGAGAGTAAACGCCTAAAGAAACTGACATCAGAAAGAATCCTAAAGTCAAATGCCCAAGCAGATCACCCTACACTACACCCTACACCCTACCAAGCAGATCAGCCCATGGTGAATAAACTTCATTCATTCAGAGCTTTCAAGTAGCTTTTTCTGATTCCACCAAACATTTGACAAGCGTACCTAGTTGAAAGACAGAATACACAATAAATAAATAAGTAAATAAAGAAAAAGCAAGAGGAGAAAAGGAACCATGAATATTCAAAGAAAAAACTTCAAAAGAAAAAGTTGTGTTTAATACTCTCAGAGAGAGTACGTACTGACCGCATGCTTCAAACAAGAATAGGGTACTCAACTTAAGCATCACATCTTACACAAATATTAGCTCAAAATGGATCATAGGCTTAGATATAAAATACAAAGTTGTAGAAATTTTTTAAAAAGATCTGAGAAAAATATTCAGGATCTAATGTTAGGCAGAGTTCTTAAACGTGATACCAAAAGTATAATGCATTAATGTAAAAACTGATACCTTTGACTTCATCAAAACTGGAAATTTTTACACAAGAGATCCTATGAAGAGTTTAAAATGGCAGGGGCGCCCGAGTGGCTCAGTCGGTTGAGTGACCAACTTTGGCTCAGGTCATAATCTCACAGCTAGGAGGTTTGAGCCCTGCGTCAGGCTGACAGCTCAGAGCCTGGAGTCTGCTTCGGATTCTGTGTCTCCCTCTCTCTCACTCCTATCCACATTCTGTGTATCTCTCTTTCAAAAATAAATAAAACACGAAAAAATAAAATTAAACAAAAGACTTTAATATGGCAAACTAGAGATTAAGAGAAAATATTTGCAAATCAGATACCTGACAAAGGACTAGTATCTTCAGTATATAAAGATTCTCTCAGCTCAAGAGTTAAAAAGTAATCTCATTAAAAAAATAGGCAAATGTCATGAATTGACATTTCATGTCAAAAGATAATAGATAGAAAAATTACCCAAAAAATACAAAATACTAATTCAAAGGGATGTGTGCACCTTAATGTTGTTCACAGCAGCATTATTTACAATAGCCAAATTATGGAAACAGCCCAAGTGTCCATCAAGTGATGAATGGATACACATGCAGTGTATATACATAAAACGGAATATTACTCAGCAATAATAAAGAATTAAATCTTGCCATTTGCAACAATGTGGATAGAGCTTAAGAGTACTGTGCTAAGCCTCTCCACAATAGCTAAAACATGGAAAGAGCCTAAGTGTCCATCAACAGATGAATGGATCAAGAAGATGTGGTTTATCTATACCATGGAATACTACATGGCAATGAGAAAAAATGAAATCTGGCCATGTGTAGCCACATGGATGGACCTTGAGGGTGTTATGCTGAGCGAAATAAGTCAGGCAGAGAAGGACAAATATCATATGTTTGCACGTATAGGAGGATTAGGAGGAACTTGACGGAGGAACAAGGGGGAGAAGAAGGGCGGAAATGGTGGGGGAAAAGGAGAGAGGCAAACCATGAGAGACTCTTGAATGTTGACAAAAACTGAGGACTGATGGATGAGGGGGGGAGGGGGGGATGGGCATGGAGGAGGGCACTTTGGGGATGAGCACTGAGTGTTATGTAGAAACTAATTTGACAATAAACTATTTGTAAAAAAAAAAAAAGAGTACTGTGCTAAGCAACATAAGTCAGAGAAAGACAAACAGCATGATTTCATTTCTATGTGGAATTTGAGAAACAAAACAAACAAGCAAAGGGAAAAAAGAGAAAGAGAACAAGAAACAGACTCAAGTATAGAGAACAAACTGATGGCTCTCAGAGGAGAAATGGTTGGGGGGATGCATTAAATAGGTGATAGGGATTAAGGAGGGCACTTGTAATGAGCAATGGATGTTTTATGGAAGTGCTGAATCACTATACTGTACATCTGAAACTAATAGAACACCACAGGTTAACTAACTGGAATTTAAATAAAAACTTTAAGAAAGAAAAAAAAAGGAAAGATATACAGATAGCAAAAAAGGACATGAAAAGATGTCAACTAGGCAAATGCAAATTAAAACCACAATGAGATAGCAACTGCACATACATCATAATGGATAAAATAAAAAATTGTGACATCAAGTGCTGGTGAAGATGCTGAAAAACTAGATCACTCATACGTTGCTGCTGGGGGTATAAAATGATGCAGGCACTCTGGAAAAGTTAGGCACTGCATGTTAAAACTAAACATGAAACTACTATATAACACAGCAACTATATTCTTGGGCCTTTATTCCAGATATATGAAAACTTTTATGTTCACACAAAAACCTGTACAGTACTACAGGTACACTAGTATAGCTGTTTATAGCAGCTTTATTTGAGATAGCTCCAAACAGGATATGACCCAGATGTCCTTCAACAGGTAAATACTTATATAAACAGTGTTATATCTACACCAAGGAATACCAGTCAACAATATAAAGGAACAAACTATTGATACATACAGCAACTTAAATCAGTCTCCATGGAATATGATGAACATATAAAAGCCAAAAGGTTCCATGCAATATAATCCCATTTATAAAACATTCTTAAAATGATGGAGAACAGATTAGTGATTGCCAAGGGTTAAGCATGGGGTGAAAGGGAGGAAAAGCATGGTTATAAAAGAAAAGTAACACAAAACATCTTTGTGGAGTTGGAAATGTTCAGGATAATGACTGTGGTAGTGTACACACAGACCTACACAGGTAATAAAACTGTATAGTACTATACATAAATACACACAAGTAAAATTGGGTACAGATAAACAAGTAAAACTGGGGAAATCTGAACAAGACAGATTATATCAGTATAAACATCCTGGTCATGATACTATACTATAATTTTGTAAAATGTTACCAGCAAGGGAAACCGGGAAATAGGTAAGGGGATTTCTCTGTATTACTTTCTACAGGTACTTATGAATGTACAATTATCTTGATTTTTTTAAATGCAATTCTTCACTACAAGAAAAACAAAATGTAATGTAATAAGGAGAAAGAACTATAACAATTTGGTAATACTATAAATAGTATAAATATAATTTTTTAAATGTTTATTTAAAGAGAGAGAGACAGAGACACAGAATCCAAAGAATGCTCCAGGCTCTGAGCTGTCAACACACAGCCTGACACAAAGCTCAAACTCACAAACTACAAGATCATGACCCAAACTGAAGTCAGATGCTTAACTGACTGAGTCACACAGGTGCCCCGATATAAATTTAATTTAAAAGTTAAAATACTGAAAACGACCTAACTAAAATTACAACTACACTGGAAAGGTGTGAGAGAAAAGTGCTTACACACAATGGGATAAAAGGAGGTGGGGTTGAAAAAGAGAGGAAATAACCTTATGTTCCATGAAGTCAGTTGGTAACGCCTAAAACTGAAAAATCAAAAAGTAGCAATAGTAGTACATTATTAAAATTTGAGAAGACTAAATTTTTACATCCACTGAAATAGTTGAGAAGAGCTAACTACAGAGTTAACAATTTATAAAGGTTGGGGAGGAGAGTCAAGAGAATGTTTCCTTTTTGGAGGGCTGTCACAATATAGATGTATATTTATTTGAAGTATAATGCCATACAATTCACACGCCATAGAATCCATCTATTGAAAGTATACACCTTAGTGGTTTTCACTGTATTCAGAGTTGTGCCATAATCATCACCACAATCAATTTTAGAACATTTTCATTTCCCCCAAAAGAAACCCCATACGCATTAGCAGTCACTACCTATTTCCTCCTTTTCCTGAGAGAGACAGGTTAAGATATAGGTCTCAACCTGATTTTGCCACCTGGGTGAAATAAGTCAACATTCCCTTCAGTATTTTTTACTAATGTTCTTTTGCTTTGCTCTCATAGACTTCTGTTAGAGGCAGTGAATTCTCAGACAGTAATTGGGGGATGTTATAGGCAATATAATCAAACAAATATTCCACCACTTCTCCTGCTTCACTTTTATAATTTTGCTGAGTTTAGAACAAACCAACTTAAGTTTAATCACCTCACCCCTAACAGCAATATGTATAAGGCAGGGAAAGGTCTAAAAAATCCTGCCATGATTTTATGGGTTATGGTACTGAATGACAGTCTTTGCAGACACCAATACTTTGAATTGTTTGTTTGACACTATTCCCGGCCCACCCTTAACAATGTGCCTTGGCAATATTCAGGATGGGTGAGCATAAAATGTACTTCATTCGAAAAGCTGTGGAAGAGTGGTTTTGAAGGTGAAGGTGGGAAGGGCAGGATCTCTACTGCAGGATGTTTCTTGAGCACATCTTGAGGAAAAAGCACATACAGTAGCTAAAGATCTGGAAAGTGATGCCTGTAACTATCCATGCCAAAGTCTCTTGGGAAGTTTCCATGAACCTCCAGGGGTACCTGAACATCTATTAAGTTCACCGCACTAATGTAGCAAACTTTCATCTCTAAGCCTTCATCTATTTCATAGGGCCAAAACTCTCTTCCCCACCCCCTCTCCCAACCCCACAACCACCATGTTCACCATGTTGGTCTTTCTGGATTTATCATGTGGTATGACCCTGGGATACCTTTTCCAATGCTCTGAGGCTGGGGCCCCTGCTACTACTTCCAAAGCATCTCCTTTTTCTATGATGGCATTCATTACACTATGGTACCACTGCCTGTTAACTGTCCTGTCTTACTTAGAAGTTTAGGGATAAGGATCAATCAGTCATATTCATGGCTCTATCCCACAACAGCAAAGTGCCCAGCACATAGTAGGTATTCAAGAAACTGCTGTTGAAAGAACAAATGAATGAAGAAATATGAGAAGTCCTTTGTCAGGGTAACCAGCCAAGAAATCATGCAGTCAACAGTTCTCTCCATTTGTAAGAAAAGTATTGGGGCTTGGGGCTCCTTATTGAAGGTTTCTTCCAACTCAGGAGCCCTTGGCTTTACTGTCCCCTGTGTTTGCTGGAAACTACTCAGTTCTGCAGCAACACCTTTTCACCAGCCCAGCTTCCCTCAAGTGATGGAGTCAAGGGGGCCAGCTGTTGAATTAATTCCATCATGGTGGTCTGGGTCTAGGCAGAATCATGGTTCATGGCCAGAATAGGTTTAAGAGGAGGAAGCACACTATCCTATTCAGGGCCATAGGAGAGAACACTAAGGTTGGTCCCAGGCAGAAGGAGTACAGAGACATTTTTATACCACAAACTTTGTAGATAGAATCTTTTGACTCTTTAAATATATGTACATGAGCACCTGGGTGGCTCAGTCAGTTGAGCATCCGACTTCAGCTTAGGTCATGATCTAGCAGTTTGTGGGTTCGAGTCCTGTAGCAGGCTTTGTGCTGACAGCTCAGAGCCTAGAGCCTGCTTCAGATTCTGTGTCTCCCTCTCTCAGCCCCTCTCATGCTCATACTCTGTCTCTCGCAAAAATAAGTAAACATTAAAAAAATTTTAATATATGCACTAATAAATTTTTAAGTAAAAATTTGATTTTTAAAACTTTTCTACTCTACTTCTTTAAAGTTCCGGAGTGAAGGGGAGAAATTAATAGATAAAAACTTATGTGATTAACCAGATTATGTTAACACGGAGCATCTTATCTTGCCTATATTAGATAGTGTCCTAAGGACAGGTCTACGTAAGTTCCATAGCTTTATAATCCCCAATGGTAGCTACCGTATCATTAAGCATCCTGTAGATATTCAGAATACAGTCTTTCTTTATAGATGGCAGTATGTTGTTAATATATAACAAAATTTGAATTATCACAGGTATTGTGGATTCCATATACTAATCATATTGAGTTTATTCTTTACCTTTAGTAAGTCATTCACAGAATAAATCAAATCTTAGACAAGCTCTTTCTTATGACCCAGCAGCCCCTACTTTCAAATATATATTTAATCAGAAACTTCTTAAAAACTGACATGATATGTAAGTACTCAATATTCTTTATCCGCAAATTAAAGGATTTAGAATCTATAAAACACTACCAAAAAAGGTAAAAATAATTTTTTTTTCAAACCAAGAAACAGACTCTTAACTATAGAGAATAAAAATTGATGGTTACCAGAGGGGAGGTGGATGGGGTGACGGATGAAATAGGTGGTAGGGATTAAAATACATCTTTATCATGATAAGCACTGAGTAACATATAGAATTGCTGAATCACTATACTGTGCACCTGAAACTAATATAACACTGTATGTTGACTATACTGGAATTAAAATTAAAAACATAATAAAAACATTTTTTCAGCTTTATTGAGGTAAAACTGACAAATAAAAATGTAAGATATTTAAAGTATACAACATGATGATTTGATAGACAATGTGAAAGCCGTCTGACCATCCATTTAACACCATCACCTCATATACAGGAAGGTAAAATTTTGTATATAAAATGTAACATCTGACGCAACTTCAAAATGATTTTTCAATAATCACATAATGCTATTTTATCTCTACTTCTAAAATGAATAATGTTCCATCAAATAATGACAATGATTAAAATTTTTGCTTTCATGTACAGAATTACTGAATCACTACATTGTACACTTGAAACTAATATAACACTGTATATTAACTACACTGGAATTAAAATAAAAATAAGTAAATAAAGTTTAAAAAATTTTTGGATTTCAACAATCTTTTCAGAAATGTCCCAAACCACCTCCCTATAACATCTATACGGACCAAAAATATATTAACTTCTATGACATAGCAAAAGGATAAAAATACTAGCATAGGTAAGATATTACAAGTCTGAACGGATATAGGCCAAAACATTAACAGTGATTATCTCTGAGTGCAGAGGATACAGTGAGTGATCATTCCATTCATTACCTTTATTTTTCCTTTCTGCCTAGCCATCCAATTTTCCTACGATGCACATATTAAAATATTTTAAAGGACATAATAAAAAACAGCTCTCCTATAATGAAGGAGCAGAGATGCTCCTAAGAAGTCCCCTGAAAGTCAGTGACAAAAGCTAGAAGAATAAGCCTTCAAAATGAGCGAAAGGTCACAAACAAAAAGAAGACAGGAGAAACACAGGGAACCATAATTTCTCTTAATACAGCAGAGAATTAGGTCTCAAATTATTCTGCATCTTCTTCATGAACACAAAGTAACTTGCAGAAACACTTGTACTGCACTATGCATTACTATCACCTTCAATATAATTTTCTGAAAGGTTTTTAAAATTCTCAGATAAAATTCTTAGCACTTACTGCTGTAAGGCCTTCATTATTACAAATGTTGACATCAGCACTGTATTCTAATAATTTACTCATGCATTTCTTCTGCCTGAAAAGAAAAAAAAAGACACAGATAACTGGAAGGAGAAAAATAACCAAATGACTATTATTTTATTGAAATATTGACTATACTCAACATTAGTTGGTGGTAAATATTAATCTGAATGCTTTAACAATTGAAATAAAATGAAAAATTGTTTCTATAATTCAAGATAATAGGATAAAGAAAAGGTACAATGAAGTTTTCATGTCATTAAGACAAATTCATCATTCAAAATGCTAAGAAATTTCTAGAGATGACTAAACATTTGAAATAGTAATCTTCTTTAGAAATATAAGACTATGGGTGGCACCTGAGTGGCTCAGTTGGTTACGCATCTGACTTTAGCCTAGGTCATGATCTCATCATTCCCCAGTTTAAGCCCTACATTGGGCTCTGTGCTGGCAGCTCAGAGACTGGAGCCTGCTTCATATTCTGTATTTCCCTCTCTTTCTGCCCCTTCCCCACTCAGGCTCACTCTCTCTCTCTCTCTCTCTCTCTCAAAAATAAACATTAAAAATTTGTAAAGAAATATAAATGAAAGTCAATGTTCTTGTATCCTACATTCCTGATTGCAAAATATTTAAGACTTAATACTTAGATGGGTTATAAAAACAGAACTATAAAATTAATGAAGTGCATATCTATGCATCCTACCTATTTCATGTATTTATTTTTACTAAAGTAAAATACACAGAATATAAAATTTGTCATTTTAACTATTTTTAAGTGTACAGTTCAGTGCTATGAAGTACATTCATATTACTGTGTAACCATAACTACCGTTAAAGCACAGAACATTTTTCATCTTGCAGAACTGAAACTCTATACCCATTAAACAGTAACTTTCCATTTCTTCTCCCCCTAGCCTCTGGCAACCACTATTTATTCTACTTTATGTTTCTACAATTTACCCAAGTATCTGATAAAACTGGAATCATTCAGTGTTTGTCCTCTTGTGATTGGCTTATTTCACTTAGTATAATGCCCTGAAAGTACATCCATGTTGTAGCATAAGTCAGAATTTCCTTCCTTATGGCTGAATGATATTCCATTGTATGTATATACCACATTTTTCTCATCTATTCATCCATCAATGGATACTTCGATTGCTTTCATTTTAGCTAAAGAAGTCCCTCCTTTCAATTTCATGAAGTATATACTGAGAAGTGGGATTTTTGGATCACATGGTAATTCTATTTTTCTGGAGGGGGCCCACCAAATTTTTCAGGACATCTGTACCACTTTTTTAAAAATTTTAACGCTTATTTATTTTGAGAGAGAGCGAGAAGGGGAGAGAGACAGGATAGAAACAATCCCAAGCTGGCTCCATGGTGTCAGCACAGAGCTCCACATGGGGCTCAATCTCACAAACCCTGAGATCATGACCCAAGAAAAAACAAGAGTCAGATGCTCAACCAACTGAGCAACCCAGGTGCACAAAAAACTTTTTATAATTTATTTATTTATTTTGAGAGACAGAGAGCAAGCAGGGAGGAGGAGAGAGGGCAAGAGAAAGAATCCCAAGCAGGTTCTGCACTGTCAGTGCAAAGCCTCATGCAGGGTTTGAACTCATGAACCATGAGATCATGACCTGAGCTGAAACCAAGAGTCAGACACTTGACTGACTGAGCCACCCAGGTGTCCCTACTTCTGTACCATTTTACATTTCCACCAACAATGTATAAGGGTTCCTTTTTTTAAAATTTTTTGTTTATTTTTGAGAGAAAGAGCGAAATACAGAACACAAGCAAGGGAGGGGCAGAGAGAGGGAGACATAGAAGCTGAAACAGGCTCCAGGCTCTGAGCTGTCAGCTCTGTGCTGACAGCTCAGAGCCCGACATGGGGCCTGAACCCACAAACCGTGAGATCATGACCTGAGCTGAAGTCAGATATTTAACCAACTGAGCCACGCAGAAGTTCCTTTTCCTCCACATCCTTGTTAACACTTGTTATTTTCTGCTTTTTTTTGATAGCCATACTAATGAGTGTGAGTTGGTATCTCTGTAGTTCTGATTTGCATTTCCCTACTGATTAGTGATCTTGAGCATATTTTCACGTTCTTATTAGCCATCTTTAAGTCTTCTACGGAGAAATATCTGTTTAAGTCCTTTGTCCACTTATGAATTGCCTATCCATTTCATTTTGCTCAATGTTTACTCTTAGACTGATCCATTCTCAGTGACTATTCAATCTCCATTTCTGTTTCACTAAATAATAAAATTCATGCTTTAGAAACCAAAAGTGATGCACACACAATATATATAATACACATTTTAAACCCACACACACATATACATACACACACACACACACATATATATATGTTTGACTATGCTCAGCACTAAATTAAGGGAATAAGATATAATCCATAGCATGAAGAAGTTGATGATCTGGTTGAATAAACAATTATACATATAAAAAATATGTAAGAGTATATAATAGCATATTATGTGCTATATGTTATGTCTAATATAGTATATACATTAAAATCAGTATACTATGTATATAACACTACCTATAATATACAAAGTATATGGTATGTAGAGTATGTATATTACTATTTACTCAATTATATCATAAATTTCTTCATGCCGTAGACTGTATATTTCTTTAATAAACTCAATAAAAAGCACAGCTAGGTGACCTCAATGAAACTCAATAAAACCTTAATAATAAATAATAATAAAGTTATTATTATTTAACTTTAAGAATAAAGTTAAATATTAACTTATTTATAAGTTAATAGCTAAGCTTTTTATTAACTGAATAAATATTTTTTAAAAGAGAACAAATTACTTTTCTTGCTTTGGTTTTTGTATCTGAAATGAAGTTAAATGTCATTTAAAATCAGCATTATAATCAAAGAAAGGAGAATAAAGTTCTGAGCAAACTTGTAAGTTCAAACATTTACAAAGTTCTTTTATCAAACATATTGTTACGAAAATCTTAGGGAATAAATCTTCAATAATCCTGAGACAACAGACCAGATAGTCCTATTAAAATGAATATATTGTTGGGGCACCTAGGTGGCTCACTCAGTGAAGCATCCGACTTTGACTCAGGTCATGACCTCACAGTTCGTGAGTTCAAGCCCCGTGTCAGGCTCTGTGCTGATGGCTCAGAGCCTGGAGCCTGTTTCGGCTTCTGTGTCTCCCTCTCTCTCTGTCCCTCCTCTGCTCACACTCTGTGTCTCTCTCAAAAATAAATATTATTAAAAAATATTTTGATGAATACACTGTTTAAAATGTGTGGCTATATCTATATTGCTGGGTTTCAAAAACATCTTCAAACTGTCTTAAACCACTGGCCTATTGCCAAAATAAACACTTACATGGGATTGGGCCAGGAAAAGTCCCAAGGAGGTGTTTAGGGGGGGCTGATAAAGAAAAGAAGCTCTCCATAATGCTCTCCCTCCAAAAATGAATTGCAAAAGAGAGTAATATGAGAGAAATATATCTTCTCTCACTTAACAATCATTATTACTACTTTCCAGAATCTCGGTTAAGTCAAAACAACCCACTACTGGCAAAAAATAGGTGCTCATTATTTTGCCAAGAATTAGAGCTAAAATATTAATTAACACATAGGCTCTGCCCTTTATGAGCTCACAACCTAGCCCAAAAAATAAAGGAAAAAAAAATCTTATTTCAAATCTGACCAGCATGCAACCTAAGAATTCCCAACAATTTTGAAGTCTTCTCTTTTAACAATCTTGTATAATCATAAGCCAACACTGGATCCCCCTGTACAGGAAGCAACTATTTTCCAGCCCAGATAGTGCAATAATCATAGGAAGCTTACGGCAACTCAAAGAACACAAGGACCAATCATCCAAGTGGTCTGTGGTGACTTAATGGGTCTTCTACTAGAAAGGAGGGCAATTCAGTACTAATGCACCCACCACCAATGGTTAAAGAGGAATGCTAAACAAGCAAGAGAATTATACTGAGGGAACAATAACCAAGGGAACTGACAATAACTGAGGAAACAAAAAACTAAACCCCAAAAATGGATGCGCAAAAGGGGCAGAACTACCCAAAGACTTCTGCTTCAGTCTAGACAAATTTGAACTCATAAAGAAATTACAATAAAAAGCTATTTTTGAAAACATCAGAAGCTACAGAAGTAGCATGTACTCAAGTCACTCAGCAAACATTTTTGGAGCAACTCTAAGTTGTACAAGGCACCCAATAATAAAAACAAAAATAGGTAAGTATTGAATATCAAAATTAATCTTCACAGAAATAGAAAGACATTGATGGGGCACCTGGGTAGCTCAGCTGGTTAAGTATCTGACTTCAGCTCAGGTCATGTTCTCACGGTTTGTGGGTTTGAGCCCCGTATCAGGCTCTGTGCTTAAAGCTAGCTCAGAGCCTGGAGCCTGCTTCAGATTCTGCATCTCCCTCTCCCTTGCTCACACTGTCTCTCTCTCTCTCTCTCTCTCTCTCTCTCAGAAATAAGTAAAACATTAAAAAAAAAAAAATAGGCATCCAAATTAGATGTTATGTTAGGGTCACAAACTCTTGTTATTCCTTCTCTCCTCACTGATTTGCCATGTGAATCAAGTAATTTGTTGTATTTCTTCATCTTTGAAATATAAAAGTCTCCAACTTAAATGTTTTCACACATCCCCACAGCAAAAAAGATAAATAAGTGAGGTGTTAATGATAAAATGTGTTAACTGAAAGGAATCCTTAAAGGAATCCTTTCACAACGTATAGATCTACCAAATCATCACAATGTACACTTTAAATACCTTACAATTTTGTTAGTTATACCTCAAGAAAGTTAGGGGGGCAAAAACCATAACAGTCTTCTAAATGACTTAAATCGCTGACCACAATGGAGGTAGACATTTAATCCCCTGTGTAATGACGGTCCTCTCACATACAGTTGTTGAGATAGAGTACTGAGATATTTTTCTATTTGTAGCTCTTTTCTGAGAGGGAGAGAGAGAGAGAGAGAGAGTGTGTGTGTGTGTGTGTGTGTGTGTGTGTGTGTGAGTGAGCGAGCGAACAGGGGAGGAGCAGAGAGGGAGGGAAAGAATCCCAAGCAGGTTCTCCTCTGTCAACACAGAGTCCTAGGCAGGGCTCAGTCACACAAACCACGATATCATGACCTGAGCCGTGGTAGTCACACAAACCACGATATCATGACCTGAGCCGACATCAAGAGTCAACGGACATTCAACCAACTGAGCCACCCAGGTGCCACTCAATGTATAATTTTTTGAAAGAGCTTTGTCACTATCCTACCAATGTTGGGATAATGTATCCAGATCTGACACCAATTCAACAAAGAATGAATTCAACAAGATCTAGGACCTTGAGTGTGACACCCTACAAACATATCTAATGTGGCTAATTATTAATAAAAACAGCTATTTAATCAGCACAATGTTACCTATCAGAACAGTGGACAACTAGTCCACATGATAAATCAGGAACTGGAACAGAACAGTCAGTGTCAAAGGACTATACCTTTCTCTGGTCCAACCCAGACATCACTATGAGTCTTGTATTTTTGGTTCCACTTTAGTCCTCTGTATATAAAAATTTAGTCTCAGAATGATGCAGTGCACAATTTTAGCCCCAAATCTATCTCAGGCAGCTACCTCAACTACCTAGTATCCCTGGTCAAATTAGGAAACAAAAATATATTCAGAGGTAATCAAAAAAAGAGACACATGGGAATATATTTTTATACAGAAGTTTTATTGCATTTGAAACATATTTATAAATGTAAGTTCCTCAAGCCCTGAATAAAAAAAACACTTTTTTAAAATTTTAAACATAATTCCAGCCATTTGATATAGTTTCTCAGTTCAAAAGAATTTTAAAAAGCAAAAAAATAGTGTTAGGCAGAGGCAGACACAGAGATGTGACATCTGAAACTCTCAACAAAAAAAAGGAAAACGAAAACCATAAAAAGTATAATCAGGTTTAAAATAGCACATGATAATATAAAGATGTTCTTAATGATGACCAAAGTTATCAAAAAAAGGCAAAAACATATTTACATTTTGGAAATACTAGTTTTATAATAGGAATAAATTTATTTAGTAAAAAATTCAAATGGAAGGCTAGTAAACAATATATTTACTCCATCATTAATTTCATTAATAAAACTAACTAATCAAGTCATTTGGAAAATAAGGCACGGAACTAGACATGAGAAAAAATAATCAGGAAACAGGACACCAAAACAAAGAGGTGACAATTATGCTTTTCAGAAAATAAAATGTCATTATAAGTAAAAATTAACTTCAACAAGAATATTTTCAAGAAAAAATATTAGTAAAAAATTTAATAAATTATTAAATATGATAGTTATTTTAAAATTGAATATAATGACCCATGACCCTCTTCCAAAGGCAAATAACAGTCAAAAAAACAAATTCACCAAATCAAGAGTGCCTTGAATACTGTTAGACATAACTGATAATACAACTTAAGCTCCTCAAAGAAACCAAATATTTACCCATTTCGAGCTGCCAAATGAAGAGGCGTACAGCCTGAAATATCTTGATAGTTAGGATTTGCTCCTTTCTTTAATAGCAGAACCAAGCATTCCACCGATCCACAACTAAAACGGTATTAAAAACAGTTCAGATACATTCAATAAATAGCCACAGCTGACATACCTTAATTAAAAAACAAAAAGCTCTATTAAACACATTATTTTTAAGGTACATTATTAACCTATAATTTAAGTTCTGTCACAAAGAGTAAATATCCTCTACTTTCAAGATGGTACATTCTACTATGAAAGCTATGAAGTATTTGAGATTTTCAAATAAAGCAAAATAAAGAATTAATACATAAAAGAAACCACATAGTACTCTTAATTTTTTGGCTTCTAGAAGCCAAATTTATTATGAAAAATTAATTTTAACACATTTACCTAAGTTTTGAAAAGAAGTTAGGTATCAACTAATTGATTGATTATATACTTAAAGATTATGGATAAAAATCATTCTCACACCCAAGTAAAAAATATAAAGCCAATGGTTTCATGTGTGGTTAACATAAAATTTCATACTGGTATGGTAAAAGAAAGATTTCAGTAAATATACTCTTTTTTTTCGTTTTCAAATTTTATTTAAATTCTAGTTAGTTAACAGTGTAGCATTGGGTTTCAGGAATAGAATAGAATTCAGTGATTCATCACTTACATACAACACACAGTGCTCATCATAACAAGTGTGTTCGTAATACCCATCACACATCTAGCCCTACCCTACCCATCTTCCTCTATCATCACACAGCTTGTTCTCTATCTTTCTGTCTCTTATGGTCTGTTTCTCTCTGTCTCTCTGTCTCTATCTCTATCTCTATCTCTGTCTCTCTCTCTTCCCTTCCATATGTTCATCTGTTTTGTTTCTTAAATTCTACATATGAGTGAAATCATATGATATTTTCCTGTCTCTGACTGACTTAACTGGCTTAGCATAATAACTCTAGCTCCATCCATGTTATTGCAAATGACAAGATTTCATTCTTTTTGATGACTGAGTAATATTCCACTGCATATATATACCACATGTTCTTTATCCATTCAACAGTTGATGGACATTTGGGCTCTTTACATAGTTTGGCTATTGCTGACAATGCTGCTATATATAAGTGAATGTACCCTCTTAAATAAGTGAATGTAACCTACCGATCTGATCTAGAACCAGCTAAGATAGTAGATGTGAGACTTTAGTCTGATCTCAAGGTTATCTAAAGAAAGAATGCAAACAAAGCACACTATCCTCTGAACAGAATAAAGAACCATTCAGCAGTCTGTTCTCATCTTTCCCCATAACTACTTTAGGACAACACTGATCCAAAGCTTACTGATCACTACTCTATATCAGACTTTAATCCAAAACATCTTCCTTCTTACTTTGCTGCAATGTGAAGCAAGCTTCTTTTCACACGTCCAAACGCATAATTGACATCAAACCTCGAATTTGATAGTAGCTCAGAAACAGATCTACACCAAAAGAAAATCAAAGGGGAGATATATTAAAAACCAGTTTTTAAAACATAGTAACTCAAGTTAATAGATTTTAGCTACTCTTAACAATTATCCAAAAAGTTCTGTCTCACATCAACCAAAAAACAAAGAACTACTCTCTAGGCATAGCATGGTACCAGCAAAGTATCCAAAAACCAACTGCACTGACCTATAAACTGGTGTTGAAGGTTTCCTCATCTGCTCATCTGTATCACCTGCTCTGAGGAAACCTAAGTTGGCTTTAGTTCTCCCTAGATTCTTAAGAAAGAGAGTTGGGCTGGCTAATCCCATTGCAAAAAGTATGGCCTATCTATATTAATCTTTGCCAAATAAGAAAAATCAAATTAAAATATAGTTTTAGTTGTATCAGACTGAAAGTTTAAAGCAAAAAATTATTTATATTGTAAGCTTATTTCAAAATAGTTTCCTTGTCACTTTCTTACTATATCAAACTACTAAATGGCTAACCACAGCAGAAATGTCTGCTACAAGTGTAAACATCTCATAACCTAGCCAGATAACTGTATCTCATATGCACCCAATAAAAAGAACATCAAAGCAGAAATAAGTTGCCCATCAGTCCAAACCTTTTGCTATAAAGATCAGTAGTGACTTCCAATGAAACCATCACAATGTTTTTCTAATTGTCAGTCCCCAACCAAATACCTGACTTAATATCTGACAATTCATTTAAAACAATCTCTTACCATAAAATTTTACAGTTGATATGGATCTTGAAAATCTTGGTTTTTATTTCACAGACAGTAAATTATAACAGAGGGTAAACAACATTCGTCAGGACAACATCTATGTCCAAACTGTGTGTGTATGTGTGTGTGCATGTATGTGTACACAACACTTAGGTAAATTTATACTTCTCTTGCACATTTAAACAAAAAGTATAAATTTGAAATAGCCATGGAGTGCCTGGGTGGCTCAGTTGGTTGAACATCTGACTTCAGCTCAAGTCATGATCTCGCAGTTCTTGAGTTCGAGCTCCATGTCGGGCTCTGTGCTGACAGCTCAGAGTCTGAAGCCTGATTTGGATTCTGTCTCCCTTTCTCTCTTCCGCTTGTGCTCTTTCTCTGTCTCTCAAAAATAAATAAATGTTAAAAAAAATTTTAATAAACACTCACCTGTGTTGATCTGCCATAACCATTGGCATTAATGTATAAACAGCAGTTTCATTATCTGAGTAAAAAAACAAAACACGTAACAAAAAACAGAATTAATTTATCTCCTATTTTCTTCCCAAGCGTGGTACTTAAGACTACTTTTTTTCCTAATTCCATATAAAAAGTAAGAAGAGGGGCGCCTGGGTGGCTTAGTCGGTTAAGCGTCCGACTTTCGCTTAGGTCATGATCTCGCGGTTTGTGGGTTCGAGCCCCGCGTCGGGCTCTGTGCTGACTGCCAGCTCGGAGCCTGGAGCCTGTTTCAGTCTGTGACTCCCTCTCTCTCTGACCCTCCCCTGCTCACGCTGTCTCTCTCTCTCTCTCCTAGAAATAAATAAAACATTAAAAAAAAAAAATTAAAAAAAAAAAAAGTAAGAAGAGGTGGAAGAAGGTTAAAGACAGTGCAGAGCCGTGCCTGGGTGGCTCAGTTGGTGAACTTCTGATTCCTGGTTTCGGCTCAGGTCATGATCTCACAGTTCATGAGTTCCCAGCCCCAAGGTGGGCTCTGCGCTGACAGCACGAAGGCTGCTTGAAATTCTCTCTCCCTCTCTTCCCTGCCCCTCCCCAGCTCTCTCTCTCTTTCTCTCTAAATAAATAAACTTTTTAAAAAACCAAGAAATACAAGAGGTATTATAAAACTTGCAGCAAGGCAGAATCTATCATAATGCTCAACCCCTTTAAATCATCACCAAAGTGCTGAGCTTCTGGATGTGATGGGGAAAATGAGAGACCTATTACTTTCTGCAGCTTACGAAATAAATTTCTTTTACTTCCAAAGATGTGTTTATCAACTTCATGTTTTATCAAACTTACATGTAGTTTGAGGGAATTTTAAACATATATGGGTATTAAAGATATGCATGCTAAAATAATTTTAAAACATTAAATATACATAGTACTTGCTTCTTGCCAACATTAAAACAAATTATTTGAGAAGCTTTTATGAAACTTGTTTTATGAAACTGAAGTCTTAATTTTCCCTATTATTTTACACTATTTACATTTTCATTTATATCTTTTATAGAGTAAGTTCACAGAAGTATGATCCAAAAAAAAGGTTAAAAGCCAATAGTATCTACGATAGATTATACTTATATAAATTTCAGCTATGTTTGGATTTATTTTTACATATTGCTAATGGTCATTTCTTGATTCAATGTATTTATGTTTTTAAGAGTTACTTACAGACAAGCAACTCTGATAATGGCCATTTAGCCCTTAAAACATTGATGCTGATACTAAAATTAGTAAGTTTCAAGAAAAAAAGGCTATTTGCAGAGTATCAAACGAGCTCTCCAAAATACTGACTAATCACAAAGAAAAACAACAGATTTACAGTGGGGAACCCAGCTGATATCACCTTGATTAATTGATAAAGGGTAACATCACCAGATATAATACATATCAATATCATGCAGTATCATGTAGCCTCTGATATGATCCACTATGAAAGGTATATCATGAAAAAAATATCACACAAACCCACATTAAGGGGAATTCCACAAAACATCCAAGCAGTCTTCTTCAAAAGTCTCAAGGCCAGGGGTGCCTGGGTGGCTCAGGAAGTTAAAAACCTGATTCTTGATTCTGGCTCAGGTCATGATCTCACGATTCATGGGATCTAGTCCCTTGTCGGGTTCTGAGCTTACAGCACTGAGCCTACTTGGGACTGTCTCGCTCTCTCCCCCTGCCCCTCCCTCACACACAGATGTGCACATGTACATACTCTCCCCTCTCTCTCTCCCTCTCTCAAAATAAATAAACATTTTTTTTTAAAAAGGTTCAAGGCCACTAAATACAAGAAAAGTCTGAAGATGAAGAACTATTACAGTTTGGGAAAGCTAGGAAACATGGACAACTAAATGCAATGTGGTATTGTCAACCAGATGCTAAAACAGAAAAAGGACATTGTTGAGAATACTTGTCAAATTCTAATAAAGTCTGTAACATAGTTAATAGTATTATACCAATGTTAATTCCTTAGATTTGATAACAGTACTATGGTTGTACAAGATGTGAACATTATGGGACACTGACTGAAAGGTGCATGGAAATTCTGTACTATTTATGCAATTTTTCTCTACCTCTAAACTGACCTAAAAATAAGAAGTTGTAGCAAAAAAAAAGAAAAAAGAGGAAATGTTATCATTAAGAGAGTCTTAAGAGATGATCAGCCAAATGTAGTACATGGATTTTGGATATCGATCCAAACAAACCAACAGTAATAGGATGTTTGTGAGAAAAGAAAATTCAGTATTGACTGGGTATGTGATGATAATAAAAATTATTGTCAACTATGTTGGCTCTAACAATAATATTGTGATTACATTTGAAAAAAGCAGTTTACATATTTAGAAATATATACTGAAGAAATATATAGAGAGAAGGAAAAAAGTTATCACCATTTCTTCACATCTTTGCTCATTATTTCACTATTTGTAAGTATATTCATGAAAAGCAATTTAGTTATCGTCAGGACTATTCACAAATTCAGCATGCAGATACAGCACTTTCACTACAAAAAAAATAATACTAAAAAATCATAATCATAACATGTTTTAAACCATTATCTTTTGGGGGGGTTAATTTTTTAAATATTTTTAATTGTTTTTAATGTTTATTCATTTTTGGCAGAAAGAGGAGATACACAATCCAAAGCACGCTCCAGGTTCTAAGTTGTCAGCACAGAGCCCGATGTGAGGCTCAAACCCACAAACCATGGGATAATGACCTGAGCTGAAGTAGGTAACAGACCTAACAGACCGAGCCACCCAGGCACCCCTTAATGTTTATTATTTTTGAGAAAAGAGCGCAAGTAGGGGAGGAGCAGAGAGAGAGACACAGAAGCTGAAGCAGGCTCCAGGCTCTGAGCTGTCAGCACAGAGCCCAAAGCAGGGCTCAAACTTATGAACCCTGAGATCTTGACCTGAGTCAAAGTTGGAAACTCAACCAACTGAGCCACTCAGGAGCCCTAAAACATAATCTTAAAGGCACTATTCTAAACACTTCATATATATCATCTCTTTTAACCTCACAACCTTATGAAGGAGGTACTATTATTATCTCCATTTTGCAAATGAGAAAACTGAAAACTACATTAGGAAACAAGCTGTGTGATGGTAGCAGTAAGGGGCTCAGTTCAAATTCAAACGTGGCTGATTCCACAGTAAAACTCTTATAGTGCACCCAGTATACTACATACAGTAACCAAAAGATCTACAGTACTTACTCATTTATGTGCAATACACTCTAATTTGTTTATTCTGTTTTATTTCAGTTGTTTTGTTAAGGCTGACTGCAATAAATTATTCTCATTAACTACCGGTGAGTCACCACCCAGAGCTGAAAAACACTGCACTGAGCCTCCCTTGACGTGGCAACATTCTTTATCTCTCATATGATACACGCCCCAATAAACATCTGAACTCCCAAACCATGACAATTTCATTAAGTGTCTCCATGATAAAGTAAGTCACTAACAGGAAATACCCTTATTTTGAATTAAAATTTTTAAATCAAGTTAGTACATAATTGAAGTAAGCATGAATGAGCATCGTAAGATTCACATGGGTTTTATTTAAAGGTATTTATTTAGGTAAAATTTAGATGTAGAGTTTACTTTTTAAGTCACATATAAACTTATAGAAACACAGTTCACATACACTAAAGGTATGAGGAAATAAATATAACCACAACTATGATGCTAGAAGGAGACTATCCAGGAAATAGTATACTATGAAAGAACAGAATAGAGGCACTTGGATAGCTCAGTCAGTTCAGCATCTGACTCTTGATATCGGCTCAGGTCCTGATCCAGGTCACAGGATCAAGCCTGCTCGGGATTTCTCTCTCTCTCTCTCTCTCCCCCCTCCCCCTCCCCAAAGCTTGCTCACTGGCTTTCTCAAATATAAATAAGTAAACATTTAAAAAAAAAAAAAAGGAAAGAATAAAATCTGTTGTTACATGTGCTTTCTTCTCCACACTCATGAAGACATTTTAAGAACTAGGTATATAATTAAAGTTTTCAGAGTGATAAGAGTTTAATCTCACTTTATTAGATATGGTGGCCATTTTGATTAATTGATAAAGTTCCAGAAATCTACAACTAAAAGGAAAATCTTAAAGAAAAGGAAGCACAGGTTCATGATATTATTTATAATTTCTCTTTAAACCGTCAAATGGGAGTGATTTTTTAAAAAAACTAATAATCACCAGGGCACCTGGGTGACTAAGTCGGTTAAGCACCAGACTTCAGCTCAGGTCATGATCTTATGGTTCATGGGTTCAAGACCCACATCAGAGCCTGGAGCCTGATTCAGATTCTGTGTCTCCTTCTCTCTCTGCCCTTCTCCCACTTGTGCTCTGTCTCTCTCTATCTCTCTCTCAAAAATAAATGAACATTAAGAAAAATTAAAAATGAATAAAAAATAAAAACTGATAAGCACCCTAATCATCATTCAAATATATCCTAATATGGGCTCTAGTTCTATTATTTTACATTCACTGTAAATTCAGGAGTTCATGCCTATTTTTTCCACATAAACAAAAACAATATAAACCAATTTTTTAAAGTCCACTGAGAATCCACATCCCTAAAGTAATTTCCTTCTCTGAACTTCCTCTCTCACAAGATTATTTCGATGTTAGTCCTGCACAGGATGATTCAACAACCTGCACTCCATTACTTAGTGGTAAAACTCAGGTTTTCATCATCCCAAGGAAACATCAATGTGTTCTACCAGAATCCAGTTCAGTAAATCAAATCCCCAGTTTAATCCTATGCAACAAAGTTAATTTTAGAGTAAAAGGAGATTAAAAACTTTCCAACCTTAAAAGTGTGTTCCAATTAGATACTTATTAATCACTGAATTCTAACATGGCAAAATAAGTACAGTATCTGATTATTTTCTAAATCTAGAGAGATCTCAGAACTTAACTCTGCAGCCTTTTAAAATGCCAAACACAACAAGCTGGATTTTTGTAACTAGAATGCAACACACACACACACACACACACACACACACGTGTGTGTGTGTGTGTATACATACTTGAAAGAGCAAAGCGCAGAAAATTCAAAAGATTCATCAGAACTTAGGGACAAAGACAAATTAAAGGAACAAGATAAGCAAATCATCAAAATGAAAGAGAAACAAATGTAAGCAAGATGCCGCTTTTGCCTAGAAACAGAGGAGAATGCTTTAGTTTTACTAACTACTCTAGTTTCCAAGGACTCTAGACTATTGGTGAAACTCTCTAAAAAGTTGAGAGGTTGATATTCAGAGCTTTAAAAATGTCGATGTAATTAGTTTTATAATTTTTCTCCAATTTACTAATCCTAAGGACATATTTAAAGGAAGGCTAAGACTTTAAAACTACAAAGTTGCTCCTCATAAAATCTATTATCAAAAAGAGATTGAATATTTGCTACATGAATCCCATGAAATGCTGCAAAGTCACTAGGCATATTTAAAAATATTAAAAAATGTGACATTTTCTAAAAGCAAAATAAAAGGCTATAAGCAGTATGATCTTAATTTGGTAAAGAGAAAAAAACTGTAAGAGAAGGAAATGAAATACTAACATTGTTTATTACTAAATGGCAGAATAACAGAATTTTTAAAATATTTTTCTTTCTTCTTGAAATTTTCTACAATGAGAATACATTACTTTTGAGACCAGGATATATTATCAAAGTCTTCTAAATCTTATTTGTGTAAAACATAGTGGGATTTAAACTAAGCAAGACAACTGCCAAGTCAATGGAAACTGTACATGTTGTGTTCATCAGCCTATCTCCTTGAATTTGACTGTGGAAAATGAGGACAGCACCTAAAAAACTGACTCAAAGTAGAAGCTGGAAAGAAAACAGAAGCTTGGAAAGAAAGAAGCTTGAACTTCCAGTTCAAGCTGGAAGTCTAGCTACTAACATCATTAATTATTTTCAGCCAACTACTTCATACTAGCAAAATGTCAAGTAGAAAATTATTTTTCAGGGGCACCTGGGTGGCTCAGTCCGTTAAGCCTCCGACTTCAGCTCACGTCATTATCTCACGGTCTTGTGGGTCTGAGCCCCAAGACGGGCTCTGTGCCGACAGCTCAGAGCCTGGAGCCTGTTTCAGATTCTGTGTCTCCCTCTCTCTGCCCCTTCCCAATTGCACTCTGTCTCTGTCTCTCAAAAAATAAGTATAAAAATTTTAAAAACTATATTTTTCAGAAAGTCACACAAATCATCCCTATTCTTAATCCTTAAAAGAGACTAGGGGGAAATTTTTTCGTGAAAATTACCCCCAAAGTCCCAGTCCCACATTTATTTGCTGACTCTCTCCCAAGGTCTCCTTCCATAACCTACAAGTCACCTCTCTGACAGCAACTGAAAGAACGTTTTGAAAAATGAAAGATACATTTATACAACCCATTTAAAAAATTACAGCCATAACCTCCCAATCCTTCTCCAACCGGGGCATACAGAACGGAAAGCCTATTAAGAGGCAGCACTGCCATCTCCTACTGCCACTAAAAGGTGGGAATTCATGAGGCTGCAAAGAAAACAGCTTTATGTCTCACCTCCTTTACTGCTAGTGCTTTACCTATTCTGCAACCCTGGCACAATGAACTAAAATCCCTGAACTACAAGGATCATGCCTTATTCCTCTTTGCCGAAGGTCCTCAACTCACACTTCTGACTGGTGAATAAATGAAGAATGAAGGCAGGCATAAATTTTTAAAAGTATAAACATACATACACAAATAGTACTTTAAGAGTACTAGTGTGATATCTGACACCCTTTTATCTGTTTATTGTCAAAATACAACAGTGATCTACATTTCCGAAAAGAAAAGAAAGGCTACCTAACTCCCGCTCTGCAACTTAAAGCAAATAACTGTTTTGGTGCATCTCTCTACCCCCAACTAGCAGCGATTGTAAAATGACCCACAACTGTAATGTTTTCTGGATCTGGGTCTCCACCATCCGACTGATATTTCTGCCCCTTTGCTGAAACCTTAAATCGACAGTCGGGAGTGACTTGGGTCCTGCTTCTTCAGGCACCAAGGCCCGCAGAGCCCAGACCTCCGGCAAACTCCCACCTGCTAGGGCAGGAGCCCCGGGAGAGGGGTGGCCGCGGGTTCCAGCCTCACCCCTCCCAGCTAAGGAAAGTAACTGTGGGCGTTTTCTCCGCTTTGGGTTAGTTTATCCACCTGACCTAGCCGCGCCCCTGCCCCGCCTCCTAGCCCCCCACGGCCGCCCCCAGACACCCCCAGCCACCCCTCCCGCTCACCGTCCGGCAGCTCGACAGTGCGCGCGCGGCGCAGCGAGCGCGTCAGGCGGTTGAGCTGCTCCATCGCTCTCTCCATCCTCGGCGCGCCCTCCGTGAACACCCCGCCGCGCCGGCGGCCTCCGCGCCCAGCGCCCTACATCCCGCCCCGGCCCGTTCGGCGGGAGGAGGCACCGGCTCGCCCCGGCTCACGCCCGGGGCTGCACGGGCCGCTCGCGGCCGCGTCCTCCGTCCGGGGGCCGGAGACTGCCGCACGGATCACTGACCGGGCACCAGCCGCCGCCACCGCCGCCGCTGCGGATCTCGCCCTTCCTGCCACTGCCGCCGCTTCCCTCCCGGATTCGCACGGCCTTCTGGGAAGGGTAGTTCAGAGCCGCCAACTCGCGCGCCTGGGGCGGAGCCACGCTGGGTGCGCCCGTGGCTCTGCGCCGAGGCCGCGCCGACGCCGGGGTAGAGCGGTGAGTGCGGGAAGCGAGGCCACCCCTGGGCTCACCGCCAAGTTCCTGGAGAGACTTGCTGGGTGGCCCCACGCCCTCTCCTGCCCTCCAGAGTCGTACAGGAGCAACCTCTTTCAATTCCGTCACTCCCCTATATAGCAGATTGGGGTTCTGAACAGTGTTCTTTAAATAAATCCATCCTCCGCTTCATCCTAGTTTGGGTGCATTTGTTTTCCAGATAAATGAACTGTTGAAATAGTGTATTTTCATATGTCAAATTTAAAGAAGAACGAAGTCAAACACATGCAAAGCAGAATACACTTTTCCTCTCATTGCATAATTATTTAACTCCCCATTGGGACGGCTTCATGAGGGCAAATCACGAATCTATCTTGCATCTTGTACTCCCGTACTTACCATGGCACCTGATACAACGATGAAACATTAAGGAAGATATAAATGATGACATCCTGAAAGAAAAGTTTGGTTTCTTTGGCACAATGCTGAAGTTGAAGATGATGACAGATCCCAGTGGAGAATCCAGACTTTGACTTTATGACTTTCAAAAAATTTAACAATACCAACAACGTGTGGAAGAAATGAATTATGAGGAAATCAGTGGAGAAAAATCATTTTTGTCAGCTCTGCACAGAAGTTGAGCACAAGCCAAGGTAAAAACAGAAATTTGAGCGGCTGAAACAGGAAAGAATTAATCCGATCCAGGTAAATATCAGCCTGGCTAACACCACTTACAATGAAAAGTTAAGGGGGGAATTTTCTTTTCTCAGATGCTGAAGTAATAAAGAAGCAAAGAGCTTGGACTTTCTCAACTTCTCCTTCTTCGAAAGCAAAGCTGTTTCTGCAATGAATGGGCACATAGGTGTTAATGATACATGTTGGCCGAGCTAGAGAAAGAAAGTATCTCCCCTGCCCATCCAGGATATGCAGGGACAGATGGTGGCTGGCATGGTGTTCTCTGCCAATGCCCTCCTAAATGAGTCCCAACCTGCAGTTGTTGGTCACTTTTGCCAGCAGTGCAGCAGGTTCAGGGCCGACCTCCTAACTAGCTGGTTCAGATGAGACCAAACCAATCTAACAACAAGATTGGGAGGCCAAAGCTTCAAAGGAGTACCAACAGCCCAGTCTGGTCCATGCCCATGCCCTTTGCAACCTGGTTTCAACTGGAAATGCTTCAGCCTTTCTTGGCCTCCCCACACCATTCAAAAGATCAAGACCACTACTGTACAGAAGTTAACATCTCAGTCCCTGTTATCACCATTACTCTCTAAGCTGTTACTCCATATAAATGACTTCCAATGTCCTGTGGGCACCAAACCCAGAGTCTGGATACACTGGGAGGAACCCCCAATAACCTCCATAGTGGGCAATGCTCCCCATGCTGGTCACTATTCACCACAGGAGCAGAAGATGCTAGAAGAATGCTGCTATAGATTGTCAGGTCTAAATTCTGCAACATGATGCAGTCACTCAAATAGTTCTGCTCCAAGGTGTATGAAACTACAGTGCTATTATAGGCTTATCACCTCCTATCCAATAGAACTTTCTACAAAGGTAGAAATGTTCTATAATCTGCACTGTCTAGAAGAGTAGTCACTGACCAAGTGGAGGTACTGAGTGCATGAAATGTGGCTAGAACAACTGAATTTTAAATATGTATTTAAATGTAATTAATTAAATGGGGCGCCTGGAGGGGTCAGTTGGTTAAGTATCAGACTTAGACTCAGGTCATGATCTCATGGTTAGTGGGTTCTGACCCACATCAGACTCTGTGCTGACAGCTCAGAACCTGGAGCCTGCTTCAGATTCTGTGTCTCCCTCTCTCTCTGCCCCTCCCCTGCTTATGCTCTCACTCTTTCTCGAAAATAAGTGAATAAGCATTTAAAAACACACACACAAGGGGCCCCATGAGTGGCTTAGTCGGTTGAGCGTCCGACTTTGGCTCAGGTCGTGATCTCGAAGTCCGTGAATTTGAGCCTTGTGATGGGCTCTGTGCTGACAGCTCAAAGCCTGGAGCCTACTTTGGATTCTGTATCTCTCTCTCTGCTCCTCCCTGGCTTGTGCTCTGTCTCCCTTGCTCTCAAAAATAAATATACATTTTAAAAAATGTTTTAAACACACAATACATGTAATTAGTTAAATTAATTAATGTAAATTAAATAGCCATATATGCCTAGTGGCTACAATGTTGAAAAGGGAAGCTTATCACACCAAGGATAACAAAAAACAGCAAATACCTTCTCATAGGTTATTAGCTAAAAAACTGAGGATTTTCTCATTTGTCCTGTGGAAGTCAACACCAAGAATATGAAATGAAAAGTTTTAAAAGGTCATTTTGTATCGTAAGTTCCATTATTAAAGCATAGAGGCTTATGGGGTGCCTGGGTGGCTCAGTTGGTTAAGCTGCCAACTTTGGCTCAGGTCATGATCTCACAGTTCATGGGTTCCAGCCCCCCGTCGGGCTCTGTGCTGACAGCCAGCTCAGAGCCTGGAGCCTGTTTCAGATTCTGTGTCTCCCTCTCTCTGACCCTCCCCTGCTCACACTGTCTCTCTCACAAATAAATAAAAACGTTAAAAAATTTTTTAAAGCCTAGAGGCTTTTATTTATAAGAATCCAGATTTTCCTGTGGCCCCATTTTAACATTTGAAAAAAGAAAACAATCAATTTGACAAAAAGCAGGAAGAGAACATGGAGGAATAAAGCAAAGAACAAAGAACAGTCATTGTAAAAACAAAACACAAAAATAAGATCCAAGGCCACAGTCACAGAAAATACGAACAGACACAACCTAATGGGTACAAAACAGAGGTCTTAGATTGTTTGAAATGGTAAAACAAAACAGCTATTTGCTGTTTCTAAAAGACCACCATCTGCAGGAGACCACCATTTCCAAAAGGAAATGGGAAAAAAGATACACTTAGTAAGTTTTTAAAAACTGATATTGTTACGTTCTGGTCCAGGTTATCCAGAGAAACAGAACCAATGGATATGTGTAGATATGTAGCAAGAGATTTACTATAAAGTGTTGGCACATTGTGATTATGGAGGCTGTCCAGTTCAAAATCTGCATTGTGGGCAGGGAAGCTGGACACCCAGTAGAGAGGATGATGCAGATCAAGTGTGAAGGCAGTCTGCCAAAGAATTCTCTCTTGCCTGTCTTTTCGTTTTGTTCAGACCTACAAGAGATTGGACAAAGTCCACTCACATTATAAAGGGCAATCTGCTTTACTCAGTGTCACTGATTTAAGTTTTAATCTCATCCAAAAAGATCTTCCAAATTAACCATCACAAGCACTATTAATATTAGCAAAATAACCTTTAGAGCAAAAAACATTATTAGAGGTAAAGAGAGTCATCAAGAAGTGTATAATAGTCCTGAATCTATACCTGACAACAGAGACTAAAAATAAACCTACACTTGACAGAATAACAAAAATAAGTTCCACCATCAATGGTAGATTTTTAATACCCTTCTCTCTGAAACTGATAGAGCTGGAAGAAAGAGATAGGTAAGGAGATACAAGATTCAGAAAATTGAAACACAATCCTTATCAAGGGCATATGTGAAACATTTACTCCCCTAACACAGAAGGGATACACATTTGTTCAAAGTACGTAAGTTACAGGGCATCTAGGTGGTTCAGTTGATTAAGCGTCCAACCCTTTGTTTCATCTGAGTTCATGATCTCACGGGTTTGGGAGTTCAAGCCCCTATAGCAGGCTCTGCGCTGACATATTATATTTACAAAAACACAAAAGGCACTAGTGCTTATCTTCAAGGCAGCCTCAATCAGGAGGCAACTAAGTAGACCATGAGAGAAGCCAGGCTAGGGTAGTGTGGGAACCACAAGGAATGGAATGGACAGAGGCAGTTATTAAAGGAAAACAAAGCAGCCTGCAAGTCAAGGAAGGCAAGGGACAGAGGAGCCAGAAAAAGGAACTCTGGAGCTGAGCCACAAGAAGCAGCCATGCGTCTCATTAAACCACACGCTCTCCTTCAGTATCCATCGACAGAATTTTAAAATTAAAGTTCAGGATCCTATACTTGCCCTGTTGAATTTCATGTTTGAATACTGAGGCTCCTATTACACCCACAAAGATTTTTTGGATCCTGCATCTACCAATCAGCTGTTTAGTATCCTTCTGTGATATATGTCAGGTGCAAAGTTGACAAACACCCCTCTATAGAGATTTAAGTCAGGTAACAGTGCTGAAATAAGAGGGGGCCAAAGGAAAAAAAAATTACAACTGCCACTTAAAACTCTTAGGGGCGCCTGGGTGGCTTAGTGGGTTAAGCGTCCGACTTTCGCTTAGGTCATGATCTCGCGGTTCGTGGGTTCGAGCCCCGCGTCGGGCTCTGTGCTGACTGCCAGCTCAGAGCCTGGAGCCTGTTTCAGTCTGTGACTCCCTCTCTCTCTGACCCTCCCCTGCTCACGCTGTCTCTCTCTCTCTCCTAGAAATAAATAAAACATTAAAAATTAAAAAAAAAAAAACTCTTCCTAGATTATCTTTAATGCATTAATGGACTCTTTTGGGGAGAATGTTTCATCACTTATGAGTACATCTAATTATCCGTCCATTAAAATCCATGTAAAATGGTTGTGCACCTTTCTGCCCTACCAGAGGCCCATGTGGTAAGAACGGAAGCCAGCCTCTGGCCACAGAGGAACTGAATCCTGCCAACAACCACATGAGTGAGCTCAGAAGCAGAAGCTTCTCTGGTCAAGCTTTCAGATGACCACAGCCCTGGCTGACACTTTGAAGCTTTGGAGAGGCTCTGAAGCAGAGGACTCATCTAAGTTGCACTATGACTCCTGATACCAAGATAATAAATGTTGTCTTAAGCCATTAAAAAAAAAGTGTGTGCACATTTAATCAATTCATTTCACCTCTGGGAATGTAGCCCAAAGAAATAATCTGAAATAAAGCAAAGGTTTATAAATAAATATATTCATGTATTCATTAAGAAGTATGTGTTGAGTACCTCCCATGATCTAAGCACTATACCATATATCTTAAATAACATCTTTCAAATAACTACAATCATGGATATATAAGTACAAATAGAGATAGATGCTCTGAAAGAAAGGAAAACTATTCTGTGATAGACAGAGAACATCTAGAAAGGATTTCCCAAGAAACAGACTTTTAAGCTAAGAATCAATAGATGAATAAGATAGGGGCACCTTGGTGGCTTATTCAGTTGAGCATTTGACTCTTGATTTTGTTTCAGGTGATGATCTCACAGTTTGTGGGATCAAGCCCAGGATCAGAGACTGCTTGGGGTTTTCTCTCCCTCTCTCTCTCTTCCCATCCCTTGTTCAGGCATGAATGCCTTTACACTAGTGCTCTCTCTCTCTCTCTCTCTCTCAAGGTAAAATAAACTTTTTAAAAAAGAGTGCAACTTAAAAAAAAGATGAATGGGAGATATCTATGCATAGGAGAAAGGCTAGTGAGGAACATTCTGGATGGAGACAAAGGTATTTGCAAAGATCCCCTGATGCATGGAATGTTTAAGAAACATAAACAAAGTTATCTTTCAGTTATGTCCCTAATAGCTATGGAATACAAGGAGTACACTGTGAGATGAAACAAGAGAGGAAAAAGTTCACACAGGGCTTTGAAAGCCATGGTAGCACCTCTACCGTAATAGCAGTGGAAAGGCATTAAAGAATTTTAAGTTGGTTGGAGTAATATGATCAGATCGGTCTTTTTTTTTCATGGATAATATTTTTATTACATTGTCAGCTGAATCAAATAAACTGACACATTGTTAGCTGATTCAAATACTCTAGATGATCCAATACTGCTTTAACTACCTCTTGGTATCTCCACTAAGAATGCCTGTCTCAGTTCTGCCTGGAAATCCACCACAGGTACTTGCTGCTGCCGAGGTCACCTTCGGTAGAGCTAACACTATTGGTTGCTCAATGAGGCTGTCCTCCTTAGTCTGACTTGGACTTCCACCTCTGGTACATGCTCTTCCGTAGTCCGTCTCAGGTGTAAGTGGTCCCTGGCCTGTTCCATCGCGCTGCTAGCCGCTCCTCAGAACAAAACGTCAGGCATGTCCGGCAACCACTCCCAAATCGGTCTTCAGAAGGAAAAAAGTCTTTGTACTTAAAGTATGAAGAATGGGTTAGATTCATGGTAGAATAGATAAGGAGAGCTAGTTAGGAGTACTAGTTCGTCTAACTGAGAGGTTGTCTTTTGAGCTAGCATGATGAGTCTGTAAGTAGAGAGTACAGGATGGATTGAGAAATATTTTGCTGATAAAATCAATAAGAACTGATGATCTATTGAGATGGGAAATGAGAAAGAGAAAAGTGGGTTATGCAGTTGCATATATTATAGTACCCTTCCATGGAACAGAATACCCTAGAATAGAACCAAGTTTAAAGGAAGGGATCATTTCATGAAGAGTTGAAAGACCTTTGAGTCAGTGTGGTGGGGATATCAGGTAGATAATTGAACATATATAGCTATCCTGGGCTAAAGATAAATATTTCGAAATACCACTATAAAGATGGTGTTTAAAACTAAGTTAAGAGTATAAAGTAGAAAAGTAGAATTAACTTTTCTATGATTGATCCCTGAAGGTTGACTTCCCAGAGAGCAAGCTGTCTTCCTGAAAAGCTCAATGGAAAGTGGGTAGATAAATCTGAGTGGTGAAGGTAGTCTATTCCAATAGAATATTGAAGTGTTGGGTCAGGTGTGGAAGGAACAAAGGGTAATACAGAGGTAGATGAAGTGGGATGTGGAGTTGATAGAAGGTTTTCTGTTTTGTGTTTTCAAGTAATCAGATAATTGAAGATGCTTTAAATGCTCTGGTTGAAACTAATTGAATATTCCATAGAAAAAGGAAATTTTTAGTGCATTCAGGCTGCTCTAACAAAATCCCAGAGAGTGGGTGATTTAAACAACAGACATGTATTTCTCACTGTTCTGGAGACAGGATGGTCAATATCAGGGTGCCAGCATGGCCCGGTTCTGGTGGCACCCCTTTTCCAGGTTGCAGACTGTTGTTTTCTTGTACCTTCACATGGCAGAAAGAGCTAGAGAGCTCTCTGAAGTCTTTTTCATAAGGGCACTAATCCCACTTATGAAGCATCATCCTTAGGACGAAATCATGTCCCAAAGACCCCACTTCCTAATGACATCACTTCAGGGAGTAGAATTTCAACATATGAATTTTGGAGGGACACAAACATTTGGTCCATAATATGGAATAATCAATGATGTTAAGATCTAAAGCACAGGAAGCTTTGAAAATATGTTAAATAAATTAATAAATAATCAAATAAATAAATGAGAACTGCTTCAACAATAAGAAAATCGTTCAATAAATTGTGGTATGTTTACATAATGCAATGCTTTGCAACCATTAAAAATAGTGAGTATAAGGGGCACTTGGGTGGCTCAGTCAATTGAACATCCAACTTCTGTTTGGATCATGATCTCATGGTTCCTGAGTTCGAGCCCCCAATTAGGCTTGCTGCTGTCAGGGCAGAGCCCACTTTAGATCTTCTGTCCTCCTCTCTCTCTCTGCACCTTCCCCACTTGTGCTCTCTCTCAAAAATAAATAAATCTTAAGAAAAATATGGTGCATATGAGAAAAGGATAGCACTGATCACAAGGTAAGGTGGGATGGGGGCTATAGGGATGGAAAGTCTAAGTGACAAGGGCCAACAATCACAGGGAGACTTATCACTGTATACCCTGGTAAATCTTTCTAATTTTTTTTCACCTCTATGAACTCATTTTTTAAGTTTATTTATTTATTATGAGAGAGAAAGAGAGAGCACAGGGGAGGGTCAGAGGGAAAGGGAGACAGAATCCCAAGCAGGCTCCATGCTCAGTGCAGAACCTGACTTGGGGATCCATCTCACAACTATGAGATCATGGCCTGAGCTGAAATCAAGAGACAGATGCTTAACTGACTGAGCCACTCAGGTGTCCCATGACAACTCTTATAACATGAATAAAAATCTCATTTTTAAAAAATGTTTATTTCTTTACTTTGAGAGACAGAGAAAACAGGGGAGGTGCAGAGAAAGATGGAGAGAGAGAATCCCAAACAGATTCCACATTGTTCCCACCAAGACCCATGCAGGGCTCAAACTTACAAATTAGATCATGACCTGAGCCAAAACGAAGAGTCAGATGCTTAACCAACACCCAGGTGCACCTATGACTTCATTTCTTATTCAAAACTGTGAAAATAAACAAGTGAATATTTTTAAACAATAAAAAACAATGATATATACAAAAAGTATTAGGGGCACCTGGGTGGCTCAGCCAGTTGAGTGTCCGACTTCAGCTCAGGTCACAATCTCGCAGTTCATGAGTTCGAACCCCACATTGGGCTCTGTGCTAACAGCTCAGAGCCTGGATCCTGCTTCGGATTCTGTGTCTCCCTTTCTTTCTTTCCCTCCCCTACTCATTCTCTCTCTCTCTCTCTCTCTCTCTCTCTCTCTCTCTCTCTCAGAAATAAACATTAAAAAAAATTTTTAAGTATTAATAGAGTAGGCACTGTGGTTGCCGCCAAAGCATTCTGTCTCCCTATTCTTTTTTGACAATCTTATTTAACATTTTTTCCCAAAGTAGAGGATTTTTAAATTTTTATTAAGGAATATAATTTTACATAAAAGTAAGGAAAATAGCAAAATAAAACCTAATATACTCATCATCCAACCAATCTTGTTTTGTCAATATTCTCATTTACTCTCCTATCCTTACTCTGGATTACTTTTTTTCCCCCTTTATGGGATTTTTGTTGGTGGGTCAGGGTGGACATGAGTATCATGAAGTCCTGGGCACAGGAGTAGGGGAGAGTGTAGTATGGGAAATTTTGGAGCACCGTCCTAGGGTACAGCCACAGAGGAGAGAGGCAGGCGGCTATCATGTATACTGGAGAAAGTAATTATGAGCGTCTCCTTCACTTTGTTGAAAGTCTTGGAAAACCAGTCTGGGTCTTTGCAGGAATGTCAATCTGTTTGATGCTCTCAATGGCTGCCCAGGGCCTTGTCCCTCAGGGCTTTACCAAACTCCTTCAGCTTATCCAGGATGAGCTCCAAAGTGCTGGAGTTGTGGGGCTGCCTGGGCCAGGGCTAGGCCTTCCAAAACCAAAGACAGAACCACCCCCAAAACTGGGAGAGACAGGATGAGTCTCACGGCTGGGCGGGAGGGGCACACTGGATCAGCCGTTGGACAGCACGAGGTCACACTGGATTACTTTAATGTACATTTCAGACATTCTAGCATTTTATCTGTAAACACTTCTCATGTATCTTTAAAAGATAAGGACTCCAAAACATAATTATACTACTTATTATCTACAAAATATTTGTAAAAATACATTGATACTGTCAAATATCCAATGTTCAAATTTTCTCAATTGTCTTAGACATACCTTTTTAACTGAAGTTTAGTTGACATACAATGTTACATTAGTTTCACCTGCACAACATAGTGATCTGACAATTCTATACATTACTCAATGCTTGCCACTGATAAGTACAGTTACTATCTGTCACTATAAAACTTTATTACAATATTATTGACTATATTCCCTATGCCTTACTTTTCATCCCTGTGATTTATTTTATAACTGGAAATGCATAAATCTTTTAAAATATAATTTATTGTCAAATTGGTTTCCATACAACACTCAGTGCTCATTCCAAAAAGTGCCCTCCTCAATACCCATCACTCACTTTCCCCTCTCCCCCACCCCCCATCAATCCTCAGTTTATTCTCTGTATTTAAGAGTCTCTTATGGTTTGCTTCCCTCCCTCTCTGTAATCATTTTTTTAAAATATGGAACACTTCATGAATTTGCCTGTCATCTTTGCACAGGGGCCATGCTAATCTTCTCTGTATTGTTCCAATTTTAGTATATGTGCTGCCGAAGCGAGCATGGAAATTTGTAATTCTTAATCTCTTTCTCCTATTTTATCCACCCCACACCCTCCCCTCCATTCTGGAAACTAGCAGTTAGTTCTTTGTATTTATGAGTGTGCTCTGGTTTTACTTGTTTGTTCATTTGTATTGTTTTTTTGATTTTTTTAGATTTCATATATAAATGAAATCATATGGTATTTGCCTTTCTCTGACTTACTTCGTTTAGTATAAAACTCTCTAGGTCCATGTTGTCATGAATGGCAAGACTTCGTTCATTTTTCTGGCTGAGTAATATTCTCTCTCTCTCTCTCTCTCTCTCTGTGTGTGTGTGTGTGTGTGTGTGTGTGTATTAGAAATTGTTAACACTTGGCTTATTTGAATCAGCATCCAAATACTGCTCATATATCATATTTTGTTTATATGATTCAAAAGCCTCTTTTATTCTATAGGATCCCCTTCCTCTCTTATTCTTTTTCCTTTTCCTGAACACTTATTTATAATTCTTAATTTTCATTCAGGTGTCCATACTTCTGCATGGACCCCTGTGCTGTCCTGATGCATGTCAGCCCATGTGCTGACTCCATCCCTGATTCAAGGGGCATGTGGCTCAGGTGTAATCTCATCCAAAGCCACTAGTGATAGTCGATAGTTCAGAATTCAGACCAATGAAAAATAAGTTACCAAGAACTATGAGGAAAGAAGCTTCTTCACTTTTCTAAGGAAGCCTCCAGAATTCAAGCACTCGTGCATCCTCCCTCCACACCCCAGCCCCCTTCTCCTTCTCTAGTATCATATTTATGGCAAAATATTTCTCCTAAGATCAGGAATAAGACAAGAAAATTTGTTTTCATCACCAGAATCCTAATCAGTGAAACAGTATTGGAGTAATTTGGTATTCATTTGGAGAAAAAAAGAATCCCAATCTCTATGTCACATCACACAAATTAATCTGGGAAGGATCATAAATTTGCACACAAGAGCTAAAACTATGAAGCTTTTTTTATATTGTATTTTTATAAAAAATTTTTTATATATATAAGAAAATATAGGAGACTATTTTCATGACCTGGAAGAAGGCAAAAACTTCTTATATAGGACATTGAAAGCAAAAAAGCATAAAAGCAAACATTTGATGTTAGCCTTTATAATTAAAAACAAGCTCATCAAAAGATATTATGAAAATGAAAATTTTCCGTGGGAAAGAATACTTACAAAGCACATATCTCATAAAGAATTTCTTTCTTTTTTTCTTTCTTTCTTTTCTTTTTTTTTTTTAGTAAGCTCTATGCCCACTGTGGGCCTCAAATTCACGATCCCAAGATCCACAAGATCTCAAGCTCTCAGGCCACCCCACATAAAGAACTTCTATAAGGAAAAACTCCTGCCATTTAAAATACAATCCGAAGGGGTGCCTTGCTGGCTCAGTCAGTAGAGCATTTAACTCTTGATCTCAGGTAGTCAATTCAAGCTCCACATTGGGTGTAAAGCTTACTTAAAACAAAATTTTTTAGGGGCACCTGAGTGGCTCAGTTGGTTAAGCATTCGACTTTAGTTCAGGTCGCAATCTCGTGGTCAGTGAGTTTGAGCCCCACATCGGGCTCTGTGCTGACAGCTCAGAGCCTGGAACCTGCTTCAGATTCTGTGTCTCCCTCACTCTCTTCCTCTCCCCCACTCATGCTCACTCTCTCTCATTCTCAAAACATAAATAAACATTAAATTAAAAAAAATTTTTAATAAATAAAAGACGACCTGGTAAATTGAAGATGTTTGTGCTACAGTACTCTCAGAAAATACATCATCCTTGGAATAGAAAGACATTCTAACGTCTTTTATGACACATAAAGCTAGTGACTATTTTAACAAAGCAAGAGGCTTCTTCTCTAAGACTAAAATGAAATAATACGGGGATAGAGTGGCAGATGTTCTCCCTTCCAGATGACATTCATGCTTTATATATGGGGAGAATTAGTCCTGGAAAAACCTAATTGTAGTAAAATAATTTTTTGAGTTCTGAGATAACATACTACAAATATTAAAAAAAAAACACAGGTACATTAAAAATTCAGACCTAACTCTATGAATCCATAGCACAATAGATAACAATTTTCTTCCTACATATCATCCATGGGAAGTACATGCCAACAGCAGCTATTGCTCTGGATACAAAACCACTAGAAAAGTGCAAGGCACTAGAACATTCTTGGGAGTAGCTTATTGAGAGCATACATGGAATTTAGGATTAAAAATGTATTTGATCTTGGGAGAGGTGTAAATTATGGGACTTCCATAAATCATATAAATTGTGACTGTGTAAAGTAGGAGCTTTCGGCTACAACTAAAATAATTTTGCAGTTTAAAACCTTCATAAAACTGTTAGAAAATTTTCAAGGTTTATGTTAATATTAGAAGCAGTGCTATGTCTTCCAAAGTGAGGCATTAGGATCTAAACAGACACAGACAAGGTCCATTATCATACTGATAATTTAAAAATTTTAAACCTTTGAAGCATTTGCAGAAGTCTCTGAATTTCATAATAAAAGAAATGAAATTAGTTTCTGAAATAAATCCTATGAAAGAAATTTCTGAACTGAACTTCCTAGTAAGTTTAATGGGCTTAGTGATCATTTGAGAGCATGAAAGATCATGTTTCCTACCAAAAAATAACATTATCCAGAAAAATGGTATCATTGAACTTCTGAATTTTTGAAATAATTTAATATATATTGTTTTTTCACATATCAGTAAAATTCTGCCTTTTTAAAACATTCAGTTTGGGGTAGATAAGAGATTTTGCTAAGTTCATTTCATCATCAGTAACTTAGTCCCAAATTCAATGCAAACAAATACTTATGTGTAAGGTGCAAGGTGGACATACAATAAAGAATGAGCCTTTTTTATTTTACTTTCAAGGAGTTCAGCTTCTGCGAAGAAAGTTCTGTCATGTACAAATATATTAGTAATAAGTGGCAAACTATGGAGAGCTCCTCACGTTGTGTCAAAACCCTGGAGTCGTGAGGGTGAGAATCATTACCTCACAGTAGGGAGGGAATGGAATCAAGGAAATTTTCATACCCGAAAGGAGGTCACATGAATATATGAGGAATAGAAACAAGCAGGACAATCTGATTAACAACAAATAAAAACAGCTGATAATTGTTGAGCTTTAATAGCTGATTTAGCTGAGGCTTACAGGCAATTGGAGAATTAAGGCTAACATATGTTAGTCAGATTTTAGTTAGCCTTGATGCTGCATGTGGGAGCTTGAAGCCAGTTCTGCTAGCAGTGAGGAACAACATAATTAGACAGTAGTAGAAGAGAGTGGCAATGGCTGAATGTGTTAAGAGGCCCTACAATTACATAGGCGATTGAAAACAAAACACCATAGGGGCACATGGGTGGCTCAGTCAGTTAAGTGTCTGACTTCGGCTCAGGTCATGATCTCATGGTTTGTGGGCATGAGCCCCGTGTCAGGCTCTGTGCTGACAGCTAACTCAGAGCCTGGAGCCTGCTTCAGATTCTGTGGCTCCCTCTCTCTCTGACCCTCCCCTGCTCATGCTAATGTTCTCTCTCTCTCTTGCGCTCTCTCTCTCTCTCAGAAATAAATAAAACATTAAAAAAAAACCCACCATATTAAGGTGGGAGTGAAGGAAAAAGATGGATTTGGACACTGTGGATTGACAGGAGGCACAACCTACAATATAGAGGGACAGTGGACTAGATGGGCAAGAGTTAAAGATAACTCCAAAGTTAGTGGTAGTCAGGAGTAAGTTCTTTTGAGGGAGAAAATCTTGTTCAAAAGTTAAAACTGGGAAACCTGGCTGGCTCAGTTGGTAGAAGCGTGTATGACTCTTGATCTCAGGATTTTAAGTTTAAGCCTCACAGTGGGTGTAGGGATAACTTAAAAATAAAAACTTTTTTTAAGTTGTTACAACTTTCTTATTATTTTTATGCACATGCTGTGTCCTAACTCCAAATCATTAGACTACAGAATCTCAAAAGCCTTATCAAGGCTGAGTCTGGAGTGTGGGATGATTTTATGCTAGATACATTTAATAAATGCATCTGTCATTTGAATACTGGTTTTCCACATCCATATCAGTTGTGTTTAGTTTACATAAAATCACCTTAAATCACCATGAAGAAGAATTGATTTGTTCACCATTTCTTCAAAGCAAATTATGGAGTGAAAGAGTAAAGAGTCTAACATGCCAGAGTAGACTGGTTTAGGACTGGGAATGGAGACATTCTAGTGCTGACAATAATACCAGAAAACTGTGATTCATTCAAACTGTATGGTTTCAAGCTTCTTCATCTGCAAAACTGAGATTAATTAATCAGGACTTTTTCAGTTTCAAGTGGTTCAATAAATAATTTATTAATACAATAAGATGGCTTATGGACCTTCAAAGGAGGAAGCACCTTAGAACTTTCTCTGATCTCTATCAGGTTTATCTTTGTAAAGAACAACCTGAAACATATCACTTTCCACCTCAGAATCTATGCAGTTTTCTCCATTCTCCCTATTTTTAAGTCTAAACTCTTAAGCATGGTATTCAAAATCTGACACAGTCCTTTCTCAAACAAACTTTTCAGTCTTCTTTTAATAAATGCCTACATGTTTTGAGCCCTTATTGCCACCAGAATTTGTCCTAAAGGGAAACAAGCTGGGATTAGAATTTATGGGTAACCCCCTACTAACTGTGTATCTTCAAAAAAACTTCCTTAAACTCCAAAAAACTTCATTTTCATCATTTGCAAAATGTAAGTAATTAGAGTAACTGTCTTATTTCACTTATTTCATGATGTATTTCAGGATAGAAAACATGGTCTCAGATCTTACAGCTTTCCTTCATGGCCCATTCTCAGACCAGGGTCCAAGCTCAATCTACTTAAATAGGCTACTCTCTTAGGAACCATGTGCACGAGTGATGTAGTTCCCCCCAAAATAGGAGGCAAGAGATGCAAAACAATCTGGCCAATACAGAGGATGTGGACTTATTTATTTGACTGCAAAAGTCTGTGTCTGGAAGTAACATCTTTTGGCACATCCTTGACACCTATTCTTTGAAATGTTCTCTTAAATTTTTTTGCTTTTTTGTACTACCAGCCTTTCATTTACCTCCTGAATCTTTCTTCGTTTTTATCATAACCACACCCCCAGGAATTCTCAATTTATTTGATATCTTAGTACTCATTGCTTTTAGGAGAACAGGTAAGCTGAACTGATCTAACAAGTCTATCCTCCACCATAGCCACGGTGGAAGACTGTGCCCCCTCACCACTCTCCTCACCCAAACTGGCCATTTGGGACAGAGTTAAGAATGCCTGATTAGCCTCTCCACCCTGAGCCTTGGAGGTGGTGGATTCCATGTTATTAAAGGAAGAGCAGTAGTTGAACTTACAGCTTTATTTTACCTAGATGTGTATCACAGCTCCAAAGTCCTTATTTAATCTCAGCTCCACCTAATTAACTATTGACTTCTGTGCCCCAACCTGCTTCCTACCTAAGGCCACAGTTCTAGTTTAAAATCTGCATTTCAACATTTGGGACACTGGTTCTTCAAATTACATCTATAACTGTATGCCTATAGCATTCACAAAGGCAGGGCTTGGCTTCATATGGAAATCCTGGCAGAAAAACAATAAACATGGTTGGATCTATCTTTTCTTCACAATTACCTAAAGTGTGGATACCTGGGAGCACAAATATATAGATTTAGAAACAGAATGTAGCAAACCTTTGACATTTAACAGTGCTTTCTTAGCTGATCACTAAATCAGGAAAAGGGTGATTTTTTTTCATCTTCCTAAAAAAATCTATACAGAATCTTTAGTTTCTCTCCCTGAATTTCAATGCAATACAGCCAGTTATACTTCCTGGGTCATTCCGGATAAAGATTTGGTGGGGATGGGGGCAGAAGACAGATAAAGGGGGAAATGAGCCCTCTAGACAGGATGCCTGAGAAATAGTGGGGGGAGGGGAACTCATGCATTCCAATGTTCAGACTCAGTGATACTTAAAAGAGCTTTCTGTTAGAGAATTACATGGATCTGACCCACTGGTTTTTGGAAAGAATTTGTAAGAGCATAAAGGTGGAAAGAAGTCAGATTTTCACTGAGAGATCCACATAACCATGTACTACTTACAATAATACTCAGACAAGTGTCACTAGGCTGGCACTATTCTATTATAATTATTCTATTATAATTATTGAATAGCTGCTGTAGTAGAGCTATACTAGCTATTCTATTCTATGTTTATAATTGGGTTGATTATAATTTCAAGCATTTTTGGAAGACACTATCAGATTGTAAGACTAAAAGAAATAGGCTTTTATCCTTTTGGCATCTCTTTCTTTCTCCAAATCCCTCTTTTACCATGTGTTCAACAGATGAAACAAGGGCAGAGCTTTGTGTTTCATGCTAAAAGCGATCATGATAAATATGTGATATCCTAATCTATTAAAAAAATGACAAGTGAGAACTGGTGGTCGAGATAGGGGAGAGGTCAAATACATGGCCAAAAAACAGATTAAGACATGTACATTTTAGGGGAGCCTGGCTGGCTCAGTTGGAAGAGCATGCGACTCTTAATCTCGGGGTTGTGAGCTTGATCCCCATGATGGGTGTGGAGATAACTAAAAAAATAAAAATAAAAAACTTTAAAAATAAAGACATGCACATTTGGATTCACTTGACACCTTTTTATTGTTCATCTATACTGTTCCAAGTGCTATTCTAGGTACTGGGGGTATAGCAACAAAGAAGACAGATAATATCCATATCCTAGTAGGGAAAACTTAAAATATGAAAATAAAAATAAATAATATGAAGAGCACCTGGGTGGCTCAGTAGGTTAAGGGTTTGACTTCAGCTCAGGTCATAATGTCATAGTTTGTGAGTTCAAGCCCTGTGTTGGGCTCTCTGCTGTCAGCACAGAGCCTGTTTTGGATCCTATGTCTCCCTCTCTCTCTCTACCTCTTCCCAGCTCACATGCTCTCTCTCTCAAAAATAATAAAATAAACATATAAATAAATAAATGATATGATATGATACAAACTATTTAAAAGTGCTGAAAAAAAGGCAGAAGGAACAAATAGAAAAGTCATTAAATGGAAAAGCACTCGGGGTGTTTGAAGAATAGCACAAAGCCCTGTGCAACTAGAACACAGTGAGCCTGGGAGAAAGCATAGGAAATAAGGTCAAAGAGGTATTGGGGTAGGTAGGCATAGTCTGATGAACCAAATGGTTTGAACCAATGGAGTGATAAAATCTTATTATCTCAAATATTTTCCTCGCTACTGAGTACAGAGCAAATTGTAGGAATGCAAGAGCACAAGTCAGGAGGTCAATTAGGTAACTGTCACAACAATTCAGTAGATGAATAGTGGTGGCTTGAAGAGTATTTCAATGAAGTTGGTGAGATACGGTGTTTTGAGAATTTGCTAGTGGATAGGATAAGGGGTTTGAGACAGAGAAGTCAAAAGTCTAAGATTTAGAACCTAAGGACTTTGGCCCAAGTTATTGTGTGGCTAAAGTTGCTATTTATGGATATGGAGGACACTGGAGGAGAAGCTGGGTGGCAGGGAGGAATCAAGAGTCTTTTATGTTTTAGATGTTTACTGAACATCTAAAAGGAAATGTCAAGTAGAAAGCTGGATAGATGAGTGTAGCAATGAATAAAAAGGTCAATACCAGATACATTCCATTTTTTTACAATATTTACATTACCTATCTCATCAGCATTGACCCTTTAGGAAATGACTATAGAAAGAGAAATTTGAGGTAATAAGCCATGCAACATTTATGGATAGGAAAGTATAGATACATTTAGCAAAGCAGTGTTAGAAGAAGCAATCGGTGTGAGTTGGTAGACCAGAAGTCAAGTGAAGGAAGTATTTAAGCGCCACGGAGAGAGTAAGAAGTCTGAAAACTGACTACTGGATTAGGCAGCATAGAGGTCATTTGTGTTCTTGGTAAAGGTAGTTTCATTGCAATGATGAGTGTGAAACCCAACTGGAATGGTTTAATGAGAAATGGAACATCTTTCCTATAACACTGAAGATAGAGTTAATTTATATAACTCATTTAAAGGACAGTTTGGGAATGGCTATCAAAATTCGAATGCATATATCTTTGAGCAATTCAACTTGGAATTTATCCTGCGACTACACTTGAATATGTGCAAAATAACGTATGTAAAGGTAATTTTTAAAGATTATGGTAAAATTTATGTAACAAAATTTACCACCTTAACCATTTTTAAGTACAGTGGAATTAAGTACATATACCTTATTGTGCAAATTATCAACACCATCCATTTCCAGAGCATTTTTCATCTTACAAAACTGAAACTCTGTACCCATTAAACAATGATTCCCCATCCCCCACCCTTCAGCCCCTGGCAACACTGTTCTACTTCCTGTTTCTAGGACACAGAGGTGTTTTTTGACCACCATCTTATATAAATTAATAGGGTTGAGTTAATTAAACAAAGAGGCCATTAGACTGAGGTAGTTCTAATGCTTCAGCAGGCTTTGTAAGAAAACCAGATACTAACCCTGTAAATGTCTCAAGATTAAGAAATCAAAACCTAAGATCAACCAACCATAAACTAGGCAACTAAGCTTTCCCAAATAAGGCAACCATTTAAGCTACAATCAAATAATTTCCTTGCTTTGCTTCTATGTCTTCTCCATACAAAATCTTGCTCCTAACTCCTGTTAGCAGAGCGCTTCTAACTACCTCCAGGTGGATGCTGCCCAATTTAGATAGATTTCTGCTAAAATAAACCTTAAAATTATAGTACACTTAAGTTTATCTTTTAATAGCACCCATCCAATCCCTCCTACCATTTTCTAAATCCTTTAACCTGTTTTATTTTTTCTTATTATATTTATCTCCACCTGATACATATAGATGTTCATCTGTCTCCTCCCTCCCCATTGACATGTATGCTCCTTGAGGGCAGGATCTTTGTTTTTCTTCTTTGCTATACCCTCAGAACCTAGCATAGTACTCAGCAAGTGGAAGAGCACAGATATTCGTTGGCATGAATGAGGTTCAGGGAGAAAAGCATTCTTACTCTAATTTCCTGGACAATGGATTAGACCCTGTCCCTGAGCCTGTACATTCTCTAGGTGTTGAACCCTTAGTCCTTAGCTCCTATTTCCCCTCATCTATCAGTTCTTGGTCAGCACAACTTTTTTCTTAATGGAACTTTGATACAATCTCTTATCTTTTGTCACCACTTTAAATTCATAGTCCCCTTTCCATTCCTCAATGACCTTCTGAAAAGTGCTACCTCAAATTCATTAATGTGTCCAAGGTACCCGAATATAGTAACTATTTCTTCCTTTCTTTTTATGTTTACTAATATTATTCTGAGTGTATACACACTAGGTTCTTAGAGTAGAGTAGAGACCGATTGTTATTATTCACTTAAAAGTAATAACACCCCTGGGGCGCCTGGGTGGCTTAGTTGGTTAAGCGTCTGACTTTCGCTTAGGTCATGATCTCAAGGTTCGTGGGTTCAAGCCCCGCGTCGGGCTCTGTGCTGACTGCCAGCTCAGAGCCTGGAGCCTGTTTCAGAGTCTGTGACTCCCTCTCTCTCTGATCCTCCCCTGCTCACACACACTCTCTCTCTCTCTCTCTCTCTCTCTCTCCTAGAAATTAAAAAAAAAAAAAAAAGTAATAACACCCTTAAAGTGCCCTGGTCTCAATTCTTTCCCTTGGAGTGATACAACAAAAGCCAGATATGACTCTACAAACACAAGGCTTATTGTAGCAGAGGAATGCTCCATCATACTAATAAAAAAAAAAAAAAGTATCTGGACATGTATATAAAAGAGAAAAGAAGCTGTCCCCTTCCCTACTGAAAGTGTCCTTGGAGATGGGATAGAGAGGATCCTGGATTCTCCTATACAAATCTCTCAGGTAAAATATAAGACCATTGTCTTCAGCTTTATAACCCAGGGATGCCTCCATGGTCCTGGCTTTCACTATCTCCGCCCACCCCACACAACTCTTTGTGAGGTAAATCTCTCTGGAAATCTCTCATTATCTAATTTGTCATGTTATCTTTCAGTGCTTGTTGGAACCATGTTTCAGTAACATTTATTCAAAAAGCCCTGGCTGTTCAGAAACATAAAAATATTTTTTCTACAGCCCCCCACCATCTTACCCTCCAAGTTTGCTAGTATCCACTAAGGACCTTAATCACAAGCATCGGAATCTTCCTCTGGCAGATTTAAGCTGAAGAGTCACTAGGAAGCACACAGCCAGGCTTGAAAAACAGGCAAGGAAGTCGGAATAGCAACCAGGGTTACAATCAGGATCACTCCACAGAATGAGTCTGATGTGACTGCTGGTGAATGCCAGGCACCACAGTCACACAGCTACTGTCAGCTGGATGCCACAGCAGAACTTCTGCTACAGCCACTGATACTATAGCAATGCATTAGAGACTCCATTCTTGTATCATAGGTTTTAGGTTTAAATGTTGAGGCTGGAGCATCAGATTGGATGAGTCTATGACATGTGCTTCTATCCTTGTGGCAGAGAAGGCCAGGAAAGTGAGTCTGTCATATGAGCTTCTATGGTGGAAAGTGAGCTCTGACTGTAACTTAGATTTTATTACGGGGAGTTGCCCCCACAAAAGAAGGGAGTTCTGATGCTGGGCAGCCACAAAAATAAGAAATGTCCACTATTTGGCTATTTACCTGTGTTCTTTACTGAGGTAAAAATGTATCTATATCCATCCAAATACATAAGCCAGAAATCATGGCATCAATTGCTCACCCCACACCCAACAGGTTTCTTTGCATCTCACTGACCCTGCCCCTTAAGTATTTCTTCTTCTTTCCTCCAGGTTTATGAGGAAAAAATAATGCATGGTATATATTAGTTTAAAGTATACAACATAATGGCTTGAAATAAATATATATATATATATATAGCAAAATGATGACTAGAAAAAATTTGATTAACATCCATCATTTTACATAGTTGCAAATTTTTTTTCTTGTGATGAGGACTTTTAAGATCTACTCTCTGAGCAGCTTTCAACTGTACAACACAGTATGGTTAACTTACAGTCACCATGCTGTACGTTATGTCCTTGAAGCATTTCTCTTTTTAAAATTTTATTTGTTTGTTTGTTTATAAAGTAAGCTTCACACCCAGCATAGAGCCCAACATGGGTTTTGAAGTCAAAACCCTGGGATCAGGACCTGAGCTGAGATCAAGAATTGGATGCTTAACTGACTGAGCCACCCAGGCACCGTGAAGCTTTATTTCTTTTAGTTTTTTTCTGGAAGTTTGTACCTTTTGACCATATTAACTATCTGCCTGCCTCCCACCAAGCATTTCCTTTACCTGCCTTTTACCTCTATCCTCATTACCATGACCACCATTGAGCCTGCATATTTCTTCTGCAATATCCTCCTTGAATATTTGTTGTAGTGTCCTACTTGGCTACCCTGAGCCAGGCCTTTACTGCCTCCTTCAATCAGTCTTCCACACTGTTACAAACAAATGTCTTTCTAATATTTGATCATATCATTCTACTAATTAAAGTTTGTCAGGTGGTCTTAATCACATTCAGAATAAAGTTCAGACTATTGAAATTGCCTACAAGGCCCTTCTGAGGCCCCATTATCAACTTCACTTTCTTTCAACATTCTGCTACATGAACCCTTCATTTCAATCATGACAAAATACTTGTTTTTCAAATACAGAGTGCTTTCTTTCATATCACAGCTAAGCACATACTGTTGCTTCTTCATTGAATGTCCTTCCAACCTCATTTACTTGCTTTGAGTACTATGTTTTCTTTTAAGATGCAACTCATGCCTCATCCTAGATGATTAAGGACCCACCATCTCTGATCACATAGCTTATTCAATACACATATTTTAGGTTAATCATTGCATTAGGTTATTTTATTGTCTATCTCCCACACTAAGTGATTTTTTTTGAGGTAGAATCTTGCTATTTCTATATCCTCATTGTCTTGAATATTGAATAAATATTTGGTAATGGAATAAAACACATCACTAGAGGACCAAAAGAAAAGAATTTCCATTGGACCAGATGAAATTGAGATCTAACTATATTGATGAGCTGTCCAAAGCTATATAGTTAGTATGGCAAAACAAAAAAATGCTTCTCTCTCTCTTTTTTTTTTTTTAGTAATCTCTAACCCCAACATGGAACTCAAACTCATGACCCTGAGACCAAGAGTGTCATGCTCTACTGACTGACCCAGCCAGGGGCTCCAAAATAGAATTTTTTTACAGTTTATTTGTTTTTTTAGTAATCTCTACACTGAGCATGGGGCTTGAACTCATGACCCCAAGATCAAGAGACACATTCTTTTCTAAATCTGCCAGTTACCCCACAAAATAGAATTCTTAATACCTAACCCATTACTCACTCTTCTCTGCTTCTCTTCTACAAGGTACATTGCCTTTTATGAAAATCTCACTGCAGATTTGATTCAGGAAAGTTGCCCTTACGTATGGAAGGGGCATATATGACTTTAAGTAGAAAATATTAAAAGATATTCCCTCAGAATAAACTCTTATGAGTAAGAGGTTATATAACTCAGTAAAAGTTACCCAGATTGTATTAATTTCATATACAAAGACATTCTATCATAACATACTTAAAAGTCATTATCTCATAACATAGTCAGCTGATCTGCCTTACAGATGTTTGAAATGATGGTACTTATGTAAAACAAAAGTCTGGGTTTTAAAAAAAAGACAAGTACTATATGATATCACTTATATGGAATCTAAAAAAGACAAATTCAAGAGAAACAGAACAGAGCAGTGATTACCAGGTGTTGGATGTAGAGGCTTCTTTTATACAACAGGTTGGACCAATGGCTTTGTTCTATCACTCTTATTAATCAACAGATGATTGCTTATATTTCTTCCAGTGCTTAATTGCAGTTCCAGTAATTGTCTGCTCAATAAAAGTAATAGAGTGGTGCCTGGCTGGCTTAGTCAGTAGAGCATGGGATTCTTGATCTCGGGATTGTGAGTTTGAACCCCACCTTGGGTGTAGGGATTACTTACTTACTTACTCAGCTTTAAAGAGGGACATTATATTGAGAGAAGAAAAGTCAAGTTCATATGAAGCAATTTATACTTTACATGTCTCTATATATTTTTAAGTTTTTACCAAATATATCCCAAGTTGTGTTAAGTATTAATCTTGCCAATTAAAACAACAACAACAACAACAACAAGCTTGTGACATGGTGGAGCAGAATTTGACTCAGGCAAGATGAAATTTCCCATGCCCTTAATGGCTCTTTTATTATGACACAATTATATTATGAACATGCTTATATAATACAGTCTATAAGTAATTTAATGTGTATTATCTTACTATATAGATACAGTATAATTTTATTCAAAAGTCTTTTATTTCAAACTTTTATAACAACTTTAAAAACTTTTATTATGGAGTTTTCCCAAAACAAAATTAGACAGCATATAAATAAAAAACCCACAAGTATCCATAACCCAGTGATTATCATTTTATGGCCAAACTTGTTTTCCTAAATGAAAACTTTACTTTTTCTACTCATATAACTTCTCTTTGTAATTTATGAAGAGATTTCATAAATATCTGGATTCTGATCCATTTACCACTCTCGACAACTTTAATTAACCTTTAGAATCAGCTTCCATTAATAACATGATTATTTATCAGAGTTTCACAACTATCTGGGGCAAACTTATTTAAAAACTAAATCTCCTAAGATTTTCTATGTCCCTGTGACAATTCAAAAATACAAAAAACCTGCGCAAAGAACTACAACAATTATACACTTAAAGCTATCATCATGCAATGACATTTAAAGAGTTGGGAAAAATAGAGGAGAAAAGATAATAATTTGAGAAATGATGTAAAAGTTTTTCCACACATTTTCTTAAACATCTTCTGATTAAATGAAAATAAACCATGGGGCAGAAGCAAGCTCAGTTCACTATTTTAGTGGCTCCACATTGCATCCTCCTGGAGTGTTTTGCAAGTTAAAATAATGTTGTCTAATGCAAGGCAAAGTAGAACTCAGAGGTCAAGACCACGAATTAGGCTGGAGAACAAAGTGAATGGAGTGTAATCACATGGTTACAATGCAATGGTGATTCAGAACCATGGACAGTAACACTCTCGCCTCCCTACTTCCTGTGGTAAATCGCTTGCTGGGACAGAAAGGCATCTGTTACTGTGTATCTGGAGTGGTTAGAGGAAAGGGACAGACCATGTTCTGAGGCCAAATGCAGTCTAACCTAGAAGCAACAGAGCCCAGGCAGAAGCATGGTGAAGGTCTTAAAATCTAAAGACAGATATGAAGGAATCACACTCAGGGAAATAAAAAGCCAAATTTGAGGTCAAAAAGCAGGACTGGAGTTTAAGCTAAGTCCAAATACAATAGAAAAGGGTAGGCATTCAAACTTGAGGACTAGAAACATTACAGAAGCAGACAACAAGGTCTACACAGCAGTGCAACTAGAGTAAGGTCTTTTTGCCTTTGGATCTGATTCAATTCGATTCAAGTTAATTCAAATCCACAAGCATTCAATGCTCACCAATAGTGAGACAATGGCTTTAGGCAGTAATCTTGGTGTGGACAGATAAGAGCTAACAGATTTGCACTGCTCAGAGGCATGAACAAGATTGAACGGATGCTACTGATTACACCTGTGACCTAGGTCTTCTGGAGCCTCAAGGTCTTGACATCTGGAAGCAGTCCCTTATTTTTAATTCACTATCAATTCTTTTGCACTAACTCAGAGAAGATAAAGAAAAAAGAACAAAAAGAGGATTGAGTTGACTGGGGAAGGGGAAATTGATGCGTACTGACATGATTATCCACACCTTCTTATTGGGTATTTCATTTTAACATTTTTTCCCCATCTCTCTAGACAAAAAGTGACTTTATATGGACCTCCTTTAGGAAGAAAATGATGTGTATGTGCACACGTATGTGCGTATATGCATGTGTATATGTACATGTGTGTATAAATTGAGAAATTTTGTTTTTGATTTTATCCAAAACAGATAAAGGGATGTCAACATAATTGGGAGAAATAGACAATTTAGCACAGTATATAAATATTTTTTTCTACTAACAAATAAAAGCTCCTCTTACATTAGGGTAAGAGACTTCTTACAATCCCTTTTTAGATATATTAAATAAAGGACAGATTCATTAGATAAAACAAACCAAAAAGACAGTAGGTAAGTTTCTTAACACTAGAGGTTACTTTCTCAGAGATTGATAATGTTGCCAACTTAGTGGGAAGAAATTTTAATTTTTTATTTTACTTTTTAAAAAATTTTTAATGTTTACTCATTTTTGAGAGACAGAGAGAGACAGAGCATGAGAGGGGAAGGGGCAGAGAGAGAAGGAAACACAGAATCTGAAGCAGACTCCAGGCTCTGAGCTGTCAGCACAGAGCCCAACATGGGGCTCGAAACCCAGACTATGAAATCATGAGCTGAGCTGAGGTCAGACACTTAACCAACTGAGCCACCCAGGTGCCCCTGGGAAGAAATTTTAAATAGAAGTTCAAGAGTTTGGCAATTACGCAAGCCAAAGTAGTGGAGAGCCATATACCCACTTGATTTTGATGCATCACTGGAAAAATTATTATGGATACAAATGTCATTGTGCACTAAGATAAGTCTCTTCATTAGCCTGTAGAGTAGATTCGGCATGATGTGACTACATGGATGTCCTCAAACTTCTTCAGTGCCCCATGTGTACTTTTTCCAAAATTGTGCTCTGTTGGTTATAGAATACCTCCCCAGATAAGAGATTTATTCTTTGTGAAGAGATATACAGAAAACTATACTTCTGCTTATAGCACACTCAGGTCTTGCCTAATATCTAGGAAGATTAAGGGCCATACCTGGACCACAATGGGTTTCTTCTGTAGATGCTATTAGGGGCTTTGAGCCAACATCTAAAAACAGGATCAGCAAACTTCTTGCTGTAAAGGCCATATAGTAAATATTTTTAGGCCTTCTGGGAGCTCCTGGCTGGCTCAGTCAGTTGAGCATGTTACTCTTGATCTCAGGGTTTCAAGTTCAAGCCCCATGTTGGGTGTAGAGATTACTTAAAAATAAAATTAAAAAAAAAAAAAAAAGAAAGAAAGAGGCTTCTGACAAACTCAAGGGAAGTATTCACTACCCTCCTTGATTTTCTTCCTCATATCAGCTAGTTATGCCACAATTTGAAAGAAAACTTTCTTTCCATATTACATAGAAAATACCTGTATGTGATATGTGTGTTTATATATATATGTATATGTATGTATATATATATACACATAAATATAAAATAATAGGAATGGATAAATAGAAATAGAGATAGATAAAATGTATGTGCATATTGGGGTGCCTGGGTAGCTTAGTGGGCTAAACATCTGACTCTTGATCTCTGCCTTAGGTGATGATTTCACCATTCATGAGCTCAAAACCTGTTTTGGGCTCTGTGTGGCAGCACGTAGCCTGCTTGGGATTCCCTCTCTCTCTCTCTCTCCAGGCTGCTCCCCAACTCATGCTCTCCTACACATGCACACTCTCTCATCTCTCTATCAAAAATAAATAAACTTAAAAATATATGTGTGTGTTTATGTCTGTAAAAATGAATTTATAAAGTGTATATATAATATATAAAAACACATTTATATATATCCCTTAGTTTACAGAACTACTTTTGCAAAATACCACTTTCATATATAATTTCAAAAGATATATAAGGGAACTAATAGAGTATAATTGAATGAGTGGGAATGGTCATAGCAAGCCATCTGGTTAACTAGCTTTGTCTGTCATTGTTTCCCATGCCCATAAAGTAATGGACATACACATTCATGTAGCAAAGAGCTCTCCAGTGTCATTAAAAAAAATTTGGGGGGGGCACCTGGGTGGCTCAGTCAGTTAAGCATCTGACTTCAGCTCAGGTCATCATCTCGAGGTTTGTGGGCTCAAGTCCCGTGTCGGGCTCTGTGCTAACAGCTCCCAGCCTGGAGCCTGCTTTCGATTCTGTGTCTCCCTCTCTCTCTGACCCTCCCCTGCTCACGCTGTCTCTCTCTCTCTCTCAGAAACAGAGAAAAACATATAAAATATTTTTAAAAAATTTTTTAATATTTATTCTTAAGAGAGAAACAGAGAGAGAGAGACAGACAGACAGAGCACAAGTAGGGGAGGGGCAGAGAGAGAGAGACAAAGACACAGAATCTGAAGCAGGCTTCAGGCTCCAAGCTGTCAGCACAGAGCTGGATGCAGGACTCGAACTCATGAAATGGGAGATCATTAACTTGAGGCAAAGTCGGATGCTTAACCGACTGAACCACCTAGGCAACCCACGAGAGTCATTTTATAGAGCAATACTCATATATAGAGTGATGAGGCTTCTACACTTGCTTGATAACTGCTGCCAAGGTGTATCACACCCATTTCCACTTAATCAGCTGCTCCTCTTAAAGAAGGAAGGTGTTTTCTTAATAAATGTATATATTTAGATTAAATTTGCTGTCAAGGAGGTGACACTGCCTGCTACAAATGATTCACATATGTGCTAATTATCTTACAGAACACGGAAGCTATAGAGAGATTAGAGTAATGACTTGGATGGATGAACAAATAGGTCAGCTAGAGATGAGTGAACTGATTTGTCTAATATTAGAACCAAGCCCTACAAACCCCCTGCCTGACTAAATCATCCAATTGCTTCTGCAGTTTTAGAACTTAAAGTATGGTTTTAAACCTTTGTAGTTTTTAATTTTCATATGATTGGCAGTCTTTTGTAAGAATTATATAAGATATAAATATAATTACATCCTGGAGAATTATAAGAGATGTAAAAACACACTCTCTAACAAAACTGCTTTCCTAAAGGTTTATGATTTGTCAAAAGATTCTCCCATTTTGTAAGGCTTTCATTAGTTCCCTAATATGCCTCATAGAAAGGCTCAGAACATGAAAACCCTCAACAACTACAAGGGCTGCCATCATGAAAAAATACCAAAAGGTAACATAAAGATGTTCTTCCATAATATTTATCAGCAGATAGGACTTTATGATTTGAGTAAATAATATAAGGTGATAAGTAGATAACACAGGGGGTTTGCTGTTCTACAAGTTAAAAAACACAGACTCTTTAGTTCATTTCTGTCTTAAGGGGCTTTGTGAAAGAAGACATTTAACCCCTCGATGCCTCATTCTTTTTTTCTTAATAAAATTGATTTCACATGCTAGCATCTATGCCACAGTTAATAGTAAAGTTACCTAAAAGAAGGAAAAAGACAGCGTTCTTTATTTTGTACATCTCTCTGCCTTTCAAATGCACCCTTCTCAATCTTCACAAAACTAAAAATACTAGATACAGTAACAGAATAAGAAAGATCACTGATCGGGGCACTTGAGTGGCTCAGTCGGTTGAAAGTCTGGCTTCGGCTCAGGTGATGATCTCGCAGTTTGTGGGTTCGAGCCCCACATCAGGCTCTGTGCTGAAAGCTCAGAGCCTGGAGCCTGCTTCAGATTCTGTGTCTCCCTCTTTCTCTTCCCCTCCCTTGCTCATACTCTGTCTCTCTCTGTCTCAAAAATAAACAATTAAAAAAAAAAGAAAGATCACTGATCAAATAAAAACAGAAAGCTAAGCCATTGGACAATATGATTCAACACTTGTTTTAATTTCTTTAGGCAACCAAAGACCATCTCTCTATGTGCTGTTCCGATATCTCACCTCTGTAATGAGAATTAGGTGGGAGTGTTTAAGTAAGACCAATTTTTACCACTATAGGAAAAATTGAAGGTTACTCACATGATTAAATGTAGTGGGCTTTTATTGAGTCAAAACCAGCATCAATTGGAAGAGCATGCAACTCTTGATCTTGGAGTCATGAGTTCAAGCCCTACATTGGGTGTAGAAATTACCTAAACAAATACACAAACAAACTTAACCCATTTAAAAAAAAAAAACAGCATTTATACACATCTGGACCTAATTTTAACTTGCTTTTCTTCTTTTCTCCCTGCCATTTCCTACATCTGTATAACCTATTCCCCACCACATCCCCTCTACCATCCAAGTCATACCCCAAAGGCCAAAGATAGAGAAAATAGTATGTTGTGTGTAACAGATATTTTTCCTTAGCTCAACTCCATTAATTCATATTTTTAAAGTTTATTTATTTAATTTATTTTTGAGAGAGAGAAAGAGAGAGACTATGCACGAATGGGGAGGGGCAGAGAGAGAGGCAGAGAGACAATGAGTCTCAAGCAGACTCCGCACTGTCAGCGCAGAGTCCAATGGGGGGCTGAAACCCACAAACTAGGAGATTATGATCTTAGCCAAGGTCAAGAGTCGGACACTTAACCAACTGAGCCACCCACATTCCCCTCAGCTCCATTAATTCCTAGTAGAACCCTACAGAAAGAGAAGCCACTAAACGAATTCCAAGGAATATACTATATGGCACTCTAGGAACCAAGGGAACACAGCTGGATATAAGCAAGGAAAGAGGCTTTTCCACATTTTCTCACAGCATGACCTGGCATCAGATCTGGCAGCTCTGAAAGCAACGAAAGATGGCACTTTTAACAGATTCAATATTATATTGGGTGTGGGCAACAAAGGAAGGCACCACTTTCAGGGGTTTTCTTACTAATGCAGCACATTAACCATGTGACTAGAATTCCTGAGAATAGAAGAGGGCTTCCCAAGCTGATGTAAAAGTGCCCTTGGCAGTCAGCGGGAGCCTGGAAGCCCTGTGAGAGCAGGCAGGGGCAGAAATGTGAAATTAGTTTGATCACTTATTTAAGTCCATTTGTACCCACAGCCTGGTGAAAACTGAAAATTAGTTTATATGGGTTTTACAGTAAAATCCAGCTTTCAAATATTTTCCCCATGGTATTCAAAAATCATGGAAATGTGGGGCACCTAGGTAGCTCAGTCAATTGGGCAACTCATTCTGACTTTTTTTTTTTTTTCCACTTATTTTGAGAGAGACAGAGTGTGAACAGGGGAGGGGCAGAGAGAGATGGAAACACAGAATTTGAAGCAGGCTTCAGGCTCTGAGTTGTCAACACAGAGCCAGACACAGGTATTGAACTCACAGACAGCAAGATCATAACCAGAGATGAAGTTGGATGCTTAACCAACTGAGCCACCCAGGTGCCCCGCATCTGACTCTTGATTTTGGCTCAGGTCATGATCTCAGTTCATGGGATCAAGTCCTACACGGGGCTCCACTGACAGTGCAGAGCCTGCTTGGGATTCTCCCTCTCTCCCTCTTTCTCTGTCCCTCCCTCACCCTGATGCACACATGCTCTGTCTCAAAATCAATAAACTTTAAAATTTAAAAAAAAACAACACATGGAAATGCACAAATTTCACCTTCAAACTATATGCCTGATTTGGCGGCAGAAATATAGTTACCATATTCATATGTTATCATCAGAGGACCAACATTTTCATTGATTGCTAAAGTCCCACCATAATGTATTCCTTTTTCTCAACACTACCAAGAGCAGATACATTTCTTTATCAAGAGAAAAGGAGATGGAAAGGGAGTTGAGGGAGTAGTGAAGAAGTAAAAATGAAAGGAAATAAGGAAAATGTCTAATGCATCACAGCCTTTATTTTTTTTTTTAAAGTACAAAACTGGAAAAATTATTTTATTTCTAGTTTTACTTGTTTCACAGTCTTAATTAGTACTGTTGCTCTGGTTGGAAGGCAAAAGGAAAGGGCCCTTTTGGTCTCTGCTTCACTCTACCCCCCCCCCCAGTGTGTCTCTCAGAGGTCTGTAGTTATGCAGGTAAGATGGTGGCATGGTTTGGTGAAAGGAACACTGGATTTGGGAATACAACACCTGGTTTCAGACCTGTCTCTCTAGCTAACAGGCTCTTGGGATGGGGGTGAGGGTTGGGGAGAGGAGTGGCCATGATTTGTAGTATTTGCCAATTTCCATGACTTAAATATTCCCAACATAATTACTCCCAACATGACATTTCACACCCTCATTCACATTTCACATTCCCATCCACACATTTATTGTAAGGAAAAAAAGAAAGAAAAAAAATTCTTTTTACTTTTTGGGTTTTATTGTGGACAGTTTCTCTTGCTAAATATTGAAGTTCACCAATTTTTTGTAATATCTAAGCAGCTGTTAATCCAACCTAGTATATTTTTTTCATCTCAGGCACTGTAATTTTCATCCCTAGAAATTCTATACAGGTCTTCTTTTATTTATTTATTTATTTATTTATTGAGAGAGCACAGGTCTTCATTTATTTATTTGTTTGTTTATTATTGAGGGAGCACAAGCTGAGGAGAGGCAGAGAGAGAGGGACAGGGGATGTGAAGTGGGCTCTGCAAGCCCAATGGGGGGCTTGAACTCACCAACTGTGAGATCATGACCTGAGCTGAAGATGGATGTTCAACTGACTGAGCCACCCAGATGTCCCTATATGGGTCTTCTTTTAGATCTCCTATGTTTCTACTTAAATGTTGAACACATAAAATATAGTTAAAATAAACAGTTTTGTGGTTTTTCTGTAAATTGTAACCTTTGTATCTATTATGGGTCAATTTTAATTTATTGATTTTTCTTCTTGTAGCTCCTACTTTCCTGCTGATTTACGTTCCTGGTAATCTTAGATCAGATATTATGCATTTTGTTGAGTGCTGCATATTTTTATATGCCTCTGTATTTTCTTGAGCTGTTTCTGAGATGTAGTTGTTACTAGAAAACATTTTCTTTTGGGTCTCAATTTTCACATTTTTTTAAGGTGGGGACATAGCAGCATTTAGTAGAGTTAATTATTCCTCACTACTGAGGCAAGACCCTTCTGAGTATTGCACCCAAATTATGAGCTTTTCCAGCTGATGGGACCAGGCACTGTTTCAGATTACGTATAAGCATAGAATACTATTTTCTCTAATTCTTCCAGACAGTTATTTTTCAGTCCTCAAGAGATTTCCTTAATGCATGTGTCGATAAGTACTGTGCAGAATACTTTGGAGAGACTACAGAGCTCTGAGGTGCTTACTCTCTGCAACTCTCTCCTTTCTGGTACTTTGTCTGGAGAACTCTAGCTGACTTGGTCTTCCTGGACTCAGCTCTGTCCACATTCTTCCCCTTTGCTCCTGGCCTTGGATCTTTCTCAAGGGAGGTAAGCTGGGGCCAACTGTAGGGTTCCTTTATTGTTTCTCATCTCCTGGAGAGCACTATCTTTTGTTACCAGATGTCCAGTGTCAAGAAAACTCTTATTTCATGCATTTTGTTGAAGTATTAAAAAAAATGCAGGTGGACAAGTAAATCCATTTCTTATTACTTTATCCTGGGTGAAAGCAAAAGTGATTACCTTCATTTTAAGTATAATTTATTTCATTGTAAGTTCACACAATTTAATATTCAATAATGGTGGTGTAAATTACCTGGGTATAAATCCTGCAAATTTAACAACTGGCTCTCAACAAGCTGGTAGAGGCTAGCACATCTCATCTCTGCTTGAGCTTCATTTTCTGCATCATTTGACAATGACATTATTTTATACAACTTAAGATTACTTCTAGTTTATCAAGTCTAAATCCCATAGCCTTAAGAACAACAACACTGGTCAGAGTTATTTAATAATTTTTAAAAATAAAGCACATAAAATAAAACTAATAAATTCTTCAGGATTCAGACTCAGGATTCAATGTACTGTACTACACTTTTTATTCAAGAGTCTCCTGCCTCTATGGATCCTAAAGCACATTTCCAGCCTAGGCCTTTGTCATCTCTAGACTAAAGACATTGCTGAAACTGGTATTTTTGCTTTTAGTCTTGTTCCTCTTCAATTCTACTCTCCATGGCATCAAGGGAATGAGCTTTCTTTTTTAAAAATTGTTTTAAATGTTTTATTTATTTTTGAGAGACAGAAAGAGGCAGAGCATGAGCTGGGGAGGAGGAGAGAGAGAGGGAGACACAGAATCTGAAGAAGGCTCCAGTCTCTGAGCTGTCAGCACAGAGCCCGACGTGGGGCTTGAACTCGCGAACTGTGAAACCATGACCTGAACTGAAGTCAGATGCTTAACCGACTGAGCCACCCAGGCGCCCCAGGAAATGAACTTTCAAAAATCATAGATTTGAGGGATGCCTGGATGGCTCAGTAGCTGAGTGCCTGACTCTTGATTTCAGCTCAGGTCATAATCTCATAGTTCATGGGTTTGAGCCCTGCATTTTATCAACAGCATTCGTTAACAGCATGAAATCTGCTTGGGATTCTCTCTCTCTCTCTCTCTCTCTCTCTCTCTTTCTCTCTCTCTCTGTGTGTGTTTCCCCTCTGCTAATGTTCTTTCTCTCTCTCAAGATAAATAAACTTAAAAAATTTAATAAAATCACAGATGTGATTAGGTATTTCACAGTACCTGCAGAATGAAGTCCAAGACCCTTAGGATATGCAAGCCTTTGAAATAAAACAAAAAACCAAAAACCAGAAAAAACTAACAAAGTAAATCACTCCCCAATTTTAGTCCCCTTGGTGGTAGTATACACGATACATCTGTCATGGCTTCTTGGAAGCATTTTGTGCTTTCCTACTCTTTGACAAATTTGACCATTTGGCCAATGGAATGTTAAGAATGTGACATGCACAGAGGCTTGAAAAGAGCCTGCATGGTTGGGCTTGCACTTTTGTCATCATTATAGATAGTGATAGCATTTGTCCCTATACCTTGAGCCCAGAATGAGATATGTGGGCTAGACACACAACGTGAAGCAGAGCTCCCCAGCCAACCCTACTTCAGCCAATCTGCCCTTGACCTGCAGATCAGTGAGCATGAAAATGAATGCTAATTGTTGTAGAACACAAAGATTTTTGTGGTTGCTTATTATGCAGCAAAAGCTGATGGATACAATAACTAAAATTTGTTATTATTCCATGCAAGGAAGTTGCACATCTGTTAGCTCATTTAACTTTCTCAATAGTCTGTGAAACTGTTTTCTTGCATTGTATGGATGGGAGAAATGGTATTTAGTGAACTTATGTTACTTGCTTAAGTTTACATTCAAAATAAGTGTGGTGGATGTGAGATTTGAACTCAGATTTGTCTTTTCCACTACACACCTTCATTTCCTACTGTTCCCTTTATTTCCTCTATTTTCTGTTTCAGCAAAAACATAAAGTACCATTTCTAAGTCTAGCCGTTGCATATGTTGTATCTAGGCATATAGTAAGTGTTCAATAAATATTCAGTAAATAGCTAATAAATCAAATTAAAATGTCTCTCTTTTGTCACCTGGTTAATTTAGTCTTCAAAATCTGTTTATTTTTTTTTTAATTTAAGTTTATTTATTTTGAGAGAGAGAGGAGTGCACGTGTGTGCATGAAAGTATGAGCAGGGGAGAGACAGAAAGAGAGAGGGAGAGACAGAATCCCAAGCAGGCTCCACACTGTCAATATAGAGCCCGACATGGAGCTTGATCTCTTAAACAGTGAGATCATGGCCTGAGCTGAAATCAAGAGTCAGATGCTTAACCAACTGAGCCACCTAGGATGCTCCAAACCCTGTTTCAGAGATCATTCTTACATGAAGTTTTTTCTTCACCTCTCCAATAATTTCCTCCTTTCTGCTTTTCAATCCACCACAGTCAAAACTTATATCAGACTAAATTGCAATTATCTCATTAATGCATTTGTTTTCCTAACCTTAAAATTTCTTTGAGTCCATAAAAATTCATCTTGTATACCTAGGGCTAGTTTGGGAATAGCACACAACTAATAAGTGTAAGTGTTTAACAATTTAATTTCATAAGTGTATCGTTTCATTCTGATCATTTGTGATCACTAGGAGAGAACTAAGCTTCCAGGAAATCCCAAATAATTTAAGCATTATGATTGTCCCTGATGCTATTTCCATTCATAAGCAGACACCAAAGAAAAACTTAAAACAAGTTACATTTAAAGAGGTTTAGGAAACTCCTTACCTGTACTTTAAGACTTCCCATTTTTCCTCCATGACCCTCTTGAAAATCATTGCATATAGCAGACTTTATGATGTGAAAGCACTTCTGAATGACATACTTGCAGAGGGGGAAATATTTGAAAATTCTCTTTAATTTGAAGGTTTGAGAATGATTTTTAATAACCAAAGTATCTGAAGTACATAGAGTTTTATAAGGAAAAATAAAATTACTTAATGTTTTCAAATAACTGCTTTTAAAACTTATTATGACAGAACCCACAGAAAAGTACCTGGAAAGTACCTTATCAAATAGCAACAACCACTAGATGTCAGCACTTAAGAACTGTAATCCCACCAATGTCTCTGATGTCAGTTTAATTTTTTTTTCTTTTCAAGATTATGATTTATAATACAAGATAATTGGAAAACATGTAACTGTTTGCTTGGAGTGGATAAACTCATGTTTAGAAAACAATAAACTCAATTATGGTGACAATTATGATAACAAGAATAAACATCTCAGTTTTAAAATTGTTTATTTTGAGAGAGAGCATGAACAGGGGAGGGGCAGAGCAAGGGAGGGAGATAGAGAATCCCAAGCACGCTCTGAGCTGTCAGCACAGAGCCTGACTTGGGGCTTGATCTCATGAACCATGAGATCATGACGTGGGCCAAAATAAAGAGTCAGATGCTTAACCAACTAAGCCATCCAGGCCCCCCTAAAAATCTCATTTTAAGTGATCATTTTGCAAGTCCTGGAGGTTCACCAACTGGTACTTTGCCAAAACAGACCAGGATAAGATTCTACATGCAAAAATTCCCCACAGGCAAATACCCTATCATCTAAAGAACTGAATAAGTGGACTTTGGGGTTCTCTTCAGGTCAAGACAGCAAAATGTTCTTCTTCTCAAAACCATACTAGTTAGGGTCCTGCACATGCACTTCCTGTGTTGCTCCTTGCCAACTGTACATCAACTTTCTTCAGCGTCTCCTTTTAGATTTAAGCCATGCAATCACTAAATTCCCTTTGCTTTTGAAGCACATTCAACAAATCAAAATCAGTGCAGTGACAGGTCTTTGTTTGTTTGTTTGTTTGTTTTGTTTTGTTTCCTAGAACACATAAATCTCTTGTGGGCTATTTCTGAATAGCATACAAAGTGAGATGCACCAAGGGCAAGGAGCATGCCAAAGGTGTGTCCACAGGGCGGGTCTGTGAGCCTGTGGCTGAGAATAATGGAAGTCTAATTAGCTGCTTAATGAACCATTATTAAGCTGTCTGGGGTTGAGTGAGGAATGCACACACTTGGCTCAGCTGACTGGCATCATTTTGATCAGAGTCTGAAATGAAACAATAGAATTTTTTAAGCCATTAGATACTTTCATAGGTAGCCTCAGAGATCTCTTCCATGTCTGAAGTTCTGTGATACATGAGACTAATTAAAAAGCCCCTGTTTCTAGTACCATCTTTACATAGTTTTAAGAAAGTGAAAATTATTCTTATCCTTATTTAAAAATAAACACATGGTCAAACCATATCACAGAGTTAGCATTTCCTATTCACTATGTCTTATAACACAGAAGTAAAATAAGGCACCAATATTGCTTTGCATTTCCCACAACAGCAAATTTCTGCTTGCATGCTGAGAATTTTGCCCTAGACTTATAGTTGAATTATTATACACTAAGATTTTCTTTCAATAATTATAAGATTTATATCCTCCTTTCTATAATTGCCAGAGTTATTTAAATTTTACTGTGTTTATGTGAGTTCAATGTGTATTGGTAGTCTTTTCCTATATGACTTGATCATTTATTTTCATTTTATTTTATTTTATTATTTTTAAAGTTTGTTTATTGTGAGAGAGTGCGGGGGAGGGGCAAAGAGAGAGGGAGAGAGAGAATCCCAAGCAGGCTCCATATGACAGCAGAGTCCTACAGGGGGCTCCAACTCACAAACTGTGAGACCTTGACCGGAGAGAAAACCAAGAGTTAGAGCTACACACCCAGGCACCCCTTCATTTACATTTTAAAGATAAAGAAAACAAAAAAGTCTCAAAGTACTTTTGTTTACTTTACCAGGGGTGCCTGGCTGGTGCTGGTCTCAGGATTGAGTTTGGCCCTGCACTGGGCCTAGAACTTACATTAAAACACACACATACACACAGGAGCTCCTGGGTGGCTTAGTCAGTTAAACATCTGACTTCAACCCAGGTTATGACTTCATGGTTCATGAATTAAAGTCCTGTATTGGGCTCTGTGCTGACAGTGGAGAGCCTTGGAGCCTGCTTCAGATTCAGAGGGAGCCTCTCTGTCTGCTCCTCCCCTGCTCACATAAGTAATAAATAGACATAAAAAAAATTTAAACAGACATACACAAGTGATTTTGTTTATTTGTTTCCGTTAAGATTATATGGTGGGTCAGAGACAGAGTTGGGGTTATCTGACATGGTCTTTTCTTATTTTGCAGAGCTCATTATTTTCTTTAAACTTTTGGGAATCAAACCAATTATGAAAAATTTTGTTCTTCTAAAGTGTGCTCCTCATCTGTAATGTACATCTTCTACTCTATTCTGTTTCTGTTCCAGTATTTCTCTACAGGTCCCATGTGAGTGCTTATTTATTTATTTATAATTTATGTTTTATGTTTATTTTTGAGAGACAGAGAGATAAAGCAGGAGCCGAGGAGGAGCCCAGAGAGAGGGAGACACAGAATCCAAAGCAGGCTCCAGGCTCTGAACTGTTAGCACAGAGCCTGATGCGGGGCTTGAACACACAAACTGTGAGATCATGACCTGAGGTGAAGTTGGACATTCAACCGACTGAGCCACCCAGGCAACCTCCATATTAAGTTTTCTTATTATTTATCATAAACAGAGTGGCAAAATTATCTTAATGCTTTTGCTTATTCATTTGGTGATCCTTTGAAAACTTACCTTAGAATATGAGGTGGAAGTTTCATGTTCATGCTATTATCCTATAATCAGTTCCCTAGTTGCTTAAGGCAGAGTGGGTGTAAAAACCCCTGGCAGTAGGTAGCCACAGTATTAGAGCTTTATGTCAACAACTCTACCACTGTACACTTATGCCAAATTATGAAAAATATTTTTCTTATTCAGTGGGATGTCCTTGGATATTGGTTTATTCTGTAGTTTAAGGGTGAGTTAAAGAATTTGATACAAAATCAGGTTAGCACGACACCTCATGGTTTGTTAACCCTTTCCTTCCTCTCTTCCCCCTCTTCCCCTCCCTTTCTTTCCTCTCTTCTTCCTCCCTCCCTCCCTTCTTTCCTTCCTTTCTTCCTTCCTTCCTTCCTTCCTTCCTTCCTTCCTTCCTTCCTTTCTTTCTTTCTTTCTTTCTTTCTTTCTTTCTTTCTTTCTTTCTTTCTTTCTTTCTTTCTACAGGTCAACTTACCCTTTTCTCCATCCAACTGTTTCTGTTCTTCTGCTGAAAACTTGGTTCCCAATACAGAATCCCCTCTTACCCCTTAGAGCCCTCTTATCCTGATTAAGGAGATGGATTAGATAAACTTTTAAATGCTAGTGACCACAGGGTCTTTTACAATTGAACTTCTGCATTGGAGAAATGGCTTCAGAGGACTTGGTTTTTGCCTTTCTTATTGCCTCCCAAGCTTATAGTCTTGCATATTCTTTTTAAAAAAAATTTTAAAAGTTTATTTATTTTTGAGAGACAGAGAATGTGGAGGGGAGGAGCAGAGAAAGAGGGAGACACAGAATCCAAAGCAGGCTGCAGGCTCTGAGCTGTTGTAACACAGAGCCCGACATGGGGCTTGAACTCATGAACTGAGATCATGACCGGAGCCGAAGTCAGATGCCTAACCAACTGAGCCACCCAGGCACCCAATGGTCTTTCATATTCAAAACAAGGGTACAGTGGGTACCTTATTACTGTAACTTACTTCTGATAACATTGTATGACTTCAAGTAGGGTGATGTTTTAGATGCCATGGAAAGGAATATGCCAAACTCTTAACTCTGAGAATTCTACTTGTTACAATACGTACCCTATCATATTCTTTTTTTTCAATAAACTTGTTTCATTTCCATGATTTTAAGATTAAAGTTTTCAAAAATTAGTCAGCTTCAATATTGAAGCAAATAAAATTTAGAACACTGGAAATTTAAATACAGAATGGTTACATGTAAATAATAAGAAAACACTGTAGAAAAAGTAGATAAAATTATGATTAAGAAATAGCAGTATTGATTTTTTTCCAAATGAAAATAAATATACTAGAGCAAGTACATGGACTGAGGAAGGGCACTAATTTTATTGAAATGCAATGAAAATTGTATTCAATAGGGGGTCCTGGGTTACTCAGTTGGTTAAGCATCCAACTTTGGCTCAGATCATGATCTCACGGCTTGTGAGTTCGAGCCCCGCATTGGGCTCTGTGCTGACAGCTCAGGGCCTGGAGCCTGTTTTGTATTCTGTGTCCCTCTCTCGCTCTGCCCCAACCCTGCTCATGCTCTGTCTCTCTCAAGAATAAATAAAACATTAAAAAAATTAAAAAAAGAAAATTGTATTCAATATAATCTAATATCACTTTGAAGAAAATATTGAAAGAAAAGGGGTCCAGAGTTTTTTATTGAATTAACTGACTTACTTCAGAAATGTTAAAACATTTGATGTGCTTTTGCATTTATAAAAGTTCTCTGACTTTCCCAATTATCATGAAAATGATTTCAGCTCATAGGCCATAGGCATGAACCATAAGCCCTCAAAAAAACTTCCCAAGTATTTCTATGAGACAGTAAGTATATCATAGATGCTCTCTCACACATAGATATAATTTGAACCAGACAATTTCCTCATGATGCACTGATTGTTATTCAAACCCCTTCCAAGTCACCTGTACAGGTAAATAGGGATGTCTATGTTCCAAGCCCTTGGGGAGCCCTGGGCTCAAATTCCTGAGAGTCTAAGGAATTTGAGCACCTCCATAACACTCTGAATCAGCTGTTTATACAGCTAACTGCCCCACATTGTTTTGAAGATAGAGCATCACTATAGCAAGGTGGGTAGTTAGATAGAAACATTGTTTTATGAGTTAATATCATAGATAATATTTCAGTCCCAATCCTGGTTAATAGTTGTGTGAAACAGTGTCCCAGTTGTCTCAGGTTCGTGTGATTTATTATTGTCCAAACAACCCTTGGGATAATCATGTCATCTTCTACATCTCTGCCCAAAGTGGTTCTGCAAGGTACTGAGAATTTGCCTGAGCCTCTACCCACTATCAAGTCTATTCCTTTGACTAGCCCATGTGGCTCATGCTCTTCTCTGGTAAACACCGCAGGATTCTGTTACTCGTCAATGCTTTCTGGGCTACTGTTTTCATTATCAACCTGATGTTGGCACATGTCTTTGCATCTCCAGACACAATATTCTTCTAGTCCTTGTTTTGGCCCCACAGTGGAAGATGGAGAGGTGAAAAAGTGTTTTGTTCTTTTAATTACACTGTTTCAGTCACCAAATACAACTATTACTATGAAATGATTCCTCATCCTACCAAAATGTTCCCTTCATGAGGGCAGACACCAAATCTTATCCATATTTCTAGGATCCTTCCTGGCACATAGTAAGCCAATAATATTTGTTCAATGAATGGTCTAAGTCCTTCAAAGACTGGCTAGAGAATATATAAATGAAAACATTGCCTTTAAAAATATCCTTTCTGGTGGGCTTGTTTTTCAGATAAGATGGTATAGACTTCTCTCTTTGTTCCTGCTAAGTACAGCTATAAACTCTAGAAAAAATGAAAGAGGCAATGATAGGAGGGCTTTGAAAGGTGAAAAGGGAAAGGCAGACTGGCTAGGGAGCCAAGACTAGAGAAACAAAGTGGCCAGGTATCTTAATTACCCTCCTCAGCCCTCTACAGAAAGCAACCCAGACCCTGTGCCTAACCTAGTAGCAGAAGATGGCCCAGATAGGCTCATTCCTCCCCTGGATCAGAGGTCCTGCATATAACACCAGACAGGCCAAGTGGCACTGACAAGGGGGACAGAGTGGAAGTTCTTCTGACAACAAGTGGCCCTGGAGACCTACTCTTCATCCCTATTGGCTGAAGGCTTCCTTTTCCCACCTAGAAGTGTTGGTGACTTGGACTAGGGAAATGCCTTTTATCCCCATAGGTGGCAACAGCAGAGATCAGTGGGAACCCAAGTGGCACCAAAGGAAGGAAGCAGAACAAAATAACAGCAAAGGCTCCAAAAATTAAATTGTCATTGGAACCACAGTCTACAAGTAGACCATGACCTACATGCTAAACCTAAACAGAATGACTGCCTGTTAAAATAGAAAATGTATATAGGACCTAGAATTGCCTAACCCAACAGCCCAAGTGTCTAGTATACAATAGAAAATCACCTTCCATACTTAAGAGCCAGGAAAACCACAACTTGAATGAGAAAAGACAATGAAATGACACCGACACTGAGATGAATGAGATGTTGAAGTTATGCAACATGGATTGTAGAGTAGTCATCATAAAAATGCTTCAATAAGCAAATATGAATTCTCTTGAAACAAATGAAAATGCAGAAAATCTCAGTAAAGAAACATATGTTTAAAAAATGAAATATAGAAAAGTGAAAAATACAGAAACCAAAATCAATAAATCATTAGATGGACTCAGTTGTATAATGCAGATGATAGGATAGAAGCAGTAAACTTGAGAACAGATAAATTCACCAAATCCAAATAACAGGAAAAAAATAGGCTGAAAAGAATGCCTTTTCCTTAATGATCAATAAGAAGTTATTTTTCTCTCTGGTGAATTGTTTCCCCTCCCAATGCATTGAACCCCATTCCCATCCAACTGGATGGATTTCATCTCCCTTCTTTGTCCTAATTTCATTATCACAGGGCCCTAGCTGTCAGTCCCAAAACTTTCTTCAAGGGCTCTTGGAACTCTACACAAAAAGGAAATTTTGTAACCTGCTTTGAGGTTCATATTGGGTAGATTAACAACCAATGTCACTTTTTGCGTCCTTCCATCTCCCATCCAACAGATATTTCTAATGGTTCCTCAGATAAGATAGCATTGGGCTCTCTCATCAGGACTCAGAAGTACAGCCTCCTAGCTGGAATCTCTTTATGATAGTCTTAAGGATCCTGGGTGGCTCAGTCAGTGGAAAAACAGACTTGGGCTCAGGTCATGATTCTGCAGTTCCTGGATTCGACCCCTGCCTTGGGCTCTGTGCTAACAACTCAGAGCCTGGAGCCTGCTTTGGATTCTGTGTCTCCCTCTCTCTCTGCCCATCCCCCACTTGTGCTCTGTTTCTCTCTCTCTCTCTCTCTCTAAAAAACAAAATTATGGCAATCCTTTAAGTTCCAGAAGTTAGCTTTATAAATATGAAAAGTACATGCATATATCTAAATATACAAATTTTATTCAGATATTATAAATTAGCTACTCTTTATATAAAATGAAGAAATACATAAAAAGTGGTATAAAATAAACATTTTTTTTAGGTACAAACCATATCCTTATACTAGTAAATCTGAACTTCTTTCAATGACTCCTTAATCTTTGATTTTCTTCGCTACCTTTAAGAAAAATATAAATCTTGGGGCGCCTGGGGGGCTTAGTCGGTTAAGCGTCCGACTTTCGCTTAGGTCATGATCTCACGGTTCGTGGGTTCGAGCCCCGCGTCGGGCTCTGTGCTGACTGCCAGCTCAGAGCCTGGAGCCTGTTTCAGAGTCTGTGACTCCCTCTCTCTCTGACCCTCCCATGCTCACGCTGTCTCTCTCTCTCCTAGAAATAAATAAAACATTAAAAAAAAAAAGAAAAATATAAATCTTCTATTTATGGTATTTTGAAACTGCTCAGTTATGCCTGCTGCTTCCGTTTGTGTTCTACTCTAGGAACAGTTTCAACATCTTAAAGCCTTACTTTTGCTATTTCAGCTGCTTTGTAACTAGGTTTTCAGAGCTTTGGGGAAGTCTGTTGTTAACTAATTAGCTCTGGCTAATTACTTGCATATTCTAATTGCCCTAGCTATCCATTCCTGAATCCACCATAATCTCTCAGACCTGAATTCTTGGCACTTCTCTCACTTGTCAGACTTGGCTTCATTCTGTTCTGAAGCTTGCCCACAAACCCTTGCCCACAGACCAGAAGATTAACAGAGGAAAACATGGCTCAAATGGCAAATCACAAAATGTGACTCCTGCCACTTCCTTCCTCCAAATTCGTAATAAGCTCATTATGGTTATTAAAAAAAAATTCAACGAGTGGCTGTGAATATGGTATTCACAGCAAGGTAATGTCTATTGAAAAAAGGGAACTGGTAGCAACCACACATAAGCATCTCCCCACGTAGGCCTCTCTTTCTGTCTGATCTACTGGGCTTTATGTTCATATTAACTTCGTATATTATTTTTCCTGAGTTTCTACCCTAGCTTAAGGACCAATTTCTATATGTCCATGAGTAAACTATTTAATATCTCCCCAACCAAGTCTCAGTTTATTCATTTATAAAATGAGAATTATATTAGTACCTACATAACGATTCTGTGGAAAAGACCAACAGTGTTGATCGACAGTGCCTGGAACATAGTAAACACTCAATGAATGTTGGCTATTGTCTCTCTTCTTACTTCTAGCATTAAAGTAAGTTGTTCCCATCCCCTTTATCTACTAAGTCACAAATTTGTAAGGTTGGGATGGTTGTATTCATCTCTTTATACCATTTTGGAGGCTTTATAAGAAAGTGATTGACCTCTTCATGGTTTCCATTGCCATCACTAACATTACCTTTGCCATAGACTATGTCATGCTTCTCTAATTCTCTGTTCATGGTTACAAAAAAAAAGTCACAACAGGCTTCTAATTTGGTGGGAAATCCCATAGTTGCTCAAACCAAATATACCAGGAGGCAGCAGAGATATCCCTGGGTCTGTATTTCCCAAAATCACAATTCAAAGAGGACTGGCATTGGAGTCTGGGCATCTGCATTTCTAATAGTCACTATGTGACTTCTTGAACCAAATATTAATTCCTACTGGGTGATTTAGCATAATCAATTCACTTAATCATGTTTCTATATAATTTTTTTGAATCTCTTCAAGCAAGGTAAATTTTCAAGCTAGGCGAACCTGGTAGAAGATCTGTATGGCATCATTTTATTTCTGTATATTTTCACCTCTGACTAAAGGCAGTAGTCAGAGGTAAAAACTTCTCCCACACTTATTCTACCAGGCCTAGCATCAAGCTCCTGGAGCTGAAGTTGACTAAATTTTACTTAGGTCCCATTTTGTAGAAAAACTTGCCTTCATATATATTTGTGTGTATTCTAAATATGTCCCAATACAAATGTACTAACACCCATACCTGACTTAAAACAAACTAGAAGCATGGCTCAAGGTTACTACTTGTCTTTGTTATGGTTCCCTGGGCTTGACATTTAAAGTAGCAATTCCAAGTCAGTGGGTGACTCCAAGGTCTAACTGGGTGAGAAGTATTAGGAGGCCTGATTGGTTGCTGACCTAAGCCTTAGTTTTCAATCTAGCTTTTTTGTTTTAATCTCCATCTGTCTTCTTACTCTGTACATATCATAACTGGTTCAAAACTAGGAAAAGGAAACTGGAGTATTAGTTAATACCTTACCAAGTCACCAGAAAACAGTGACAAACTCAAGGCACAGCAATAAGAAAGTAGAAAAGATATATTAACTAGAATTAAAAATTTTAAAAATTCTAAAAATAAAAAATAAAATATGTTAGAGACTGAAGTAATAAAAGCAAAATAAAAATAAAGAAGAATATATTTTTCAAGTAACTATAAGTGATAAGAATGGCACTAATTTTTGCTTTTGGTGGTATTCCTGACAGTCAATTGAAGAAGAGACAGAGTGTAGACTAAAGTCTAGAATGTTGATCTCTTTCCTCTTTATAATGCTGTCTTTATTCGCAGACAAAAAATTAGTAATTGATCACTGAGAACACAGAAATATAATTATAAAAATACAGATATTAGTTGGGGTGCCTGGGTGGCTCAGTCGGTTAAGTGTCCAACTTCAGATCAGGTCACCATTTCATGGTTCGTGGTTTAGAACCCCGTGTCGGGCTCTGTGCTCTCAGCTAGCTCAGAGCCTGAAGCCTGCTTTGGATTCTGTGTCTCCCTCTTTCTCTGACCCTCCCCTGCTCATGGTATGTGTGTGTCTCTCTCTCAGAAATAAATAAAACATTAAAAAAATTTTTTTAAATACAGATATTGGTCACTGAAGAACTTTATCATGAACAAAGGTAGATTAATTGATGATTTTAACACTCACCCACCAAAAAAAAAACCTTTCATGCATTTTACAAATTTGGTATAATTTATTTAGTTCATTGTTTATTTGATGTTTGCTTTGTTTAATTGTTGTTGTTTTTGTCCATTGGTTTTTTTGAAAGTATCCCAGAAGTTATAATTCAGGGGAATTTGAATTGAGGTCCAGAAATTTAAACTTCTATTAAGGTCTTTAGGCAATTTTGATGTGAGTGGTCTGTGGAACACCCTTTGAGAAACATGAAGTGAATGGCTTTAGAATCCTCCTCTATAAATGGAAATGATTATGCTCATTTCATAGGTTTCTTCTGAAATATAAATGAGTTAATGTACATAAAGACTTAGAACACAGTCTGGAACTTAATAAAGATTCAATACATGTTAATTCTTTACCTCGAATCCCTTCCTATTTTGGAAATTGTCTTCCACTATAAAAAAAAAAGGGAAAAAAAGTGAATATAATTTCCCCCTACTCAGTAAGGTCACAGTAAATGCATTCTGGTGTTCAGCTAGATTTATTTCTGAATAGCTTTACTGACTTTTTAAACCTGGTCTACCACCTGCCCCAGGTTAACACCCATTACACTATGCTCTAATAAATGAAAACCAAGATGGCTGTCACAATATTTTAATTCTGTCTCATAATTTGAGCTAACTTGTTTGTTACTATCTTAAACACCAAATATCACTTGGACTTTAACACTATCTTCCCATGACTTGATCTATAGGGCTGAAAGTACAGCAGTTTCAGTTATTAAAGTAAAACCAAGAAAGTGACCCTGAGCAGACCACCAGTTGGGAATTCTTTATCAACTCTATAATGATTTTTTAAGTAAACTCTACCCCTAACATGGGGCTCAAACTCACTACCACAGAGATCGAGTAGCATGCTCTACCAACTAAGCCAGCTAGGTGTTCCAACCCTATAATGATTTTTTTAAAAAATCAAGCATTTAGGGGTGCCTGGGTGGCTCAGTCGGTTAATAGTCCAACTTAAGCTAGGGTCATGAACTTGCATTTTGTGAGCCTGAGCCTTGCATTGGGCTCAGCCCAAAGCCTGGGGCCAGATTCAGATTCTGCGTCTCCCTCTCTTTCTGCCACTCCCCTGCTTGCACTATGTCTCTCTCTTTCTCAAAAGTAAATAAAGATTTTTTTAAAAGAGGAGAAAAAATTAAAATGTTAAAATTCAAGTATTTAATATAATTACGTTGAAGCTAAGTAACAAGAAAAGGTGTATATGAATTTGCAAAGTTTTAAGGCATCCTCCATTTTTCTTTTTTGACATTTCAAAATATGTTGCAATGAAATAAGTCCAATGTCTTTCTTATAGCAATAAATCTATATTTAAGGACAATCGTTTGGGAATTTTTGTTGGGAGAGAAACCTAGTATCTAAAACTTGAATGTGTCCTCTCAAAGGTAGCAGAGACATTTTCTTCATGCCTATCACCACCTACAAACCTGATGGGGGCAAGGATTCTCTAGTTAAAAACAAGAAAAACATCACAAAAATTATTTTATTTATATATTTATAGAAAGTGTGAGTGGGGGTGGGCAAAGATAGAGGGAGGAAATCTGATAGTACAGAGCCTAACGTGGGGCTTGAACTCTTGAACTGTGAGATCATGACCTGAGCTGAAGTCAGATGCTTAACAGACTGAGCCACTCAGGCACCCCTATAAAAACTATTTTAAATGGGGAGAACATGGGTGGCTCTGTCAATTCAGCAGCCAACTCTTGATTTCAGCTCAGGTCATGATCTTACAGTTTCGTGAGTTTGAGGCCTGCATGTGCTGTGTTGACAGTGCTGAGCCTGCTTGGGTTTCTCTCTCTCTCTCTCTCTCTCTCTCTCTCCCTCCCTCCCTCTTTCTCTCCCCTACCCCACTTGCACTTTCTTTGTCTCTCTCAAAATAAACAAATAAACTTAAAAAAAAAAAAGAAACACCAAAAAATATTTTAAATGTATTGTCTCAAATGTTGTGCTTCTGACAAAACTAAAAGCAGATGATCCCAGGTAATCCTTTCCCAGATGAAACAATGACCATATGACGGAACCTTGAACCATAATGCCTCACTACCTCTTATAATTTATATGTAGACAAAGTTCTAAGTATCACTACTGAAGGGAAAAGTGTAAAAAGATGGAAGACCCTGAGTTTATCATTATGTGTATGTCATACTTCAATAGTTTTATTTAAGTGGCCAGTGGGTCAGTAATAATTATAGGTAAAGAAAATGGACATAATTTGAAGACTAACAAAGTATTCTCCGCCTATGCCTCCCAAATACCACTCCCTACTCCTCCAGTAACTCAGAAAAAATTTGCCTGCACTGAAAATTCCTCCTCAAAATTCCTGGTTAGAAATCAAAGATAGGAAAAATTGTGTGAGAAGTCACATAAAAAATACTAGCCTATGATTGTACCTGCATCAAGAGTTTATTTACCATGTTAGTTCTCATCAGAGAGCAGGGGGTCTGGATGAAAATGAGAATATAAGAAAGAGGCCATGCAGGGGCGCCTGGGTGGCTTAGTCGGGTAAGCGTCCTACTTTCTCTTAGGTCATGATCTTGCGGTTCGTGGGTTCGAGCCCCGCGTCGGGCTCTGTGCTTTCTGCCAGCTCAGAGCCTGGAGCCTATTTCAGAGTCTGTATCTCACTCTCTCTCTGACCCTCCCCTGCTCACGCTGTTTCTCTCTCTCTCTCCTAGAAATAAATAAAAAAATTAAAAAAAAAAAAAAAGAGGCCATGCAAAAACGCTCTGATGCACTTCTCTAGAAGATTTGGATGAGCAGGCTTCTACAACCTGGAGACATCATATGACAGAAGCTGGCAAAGGACCCAGGGATCAGAATTCAATACCAATTTTGTTGTGTAACAGACCAGCCAAAAATGTAGTGGTTTAAAACTTCAAACACTTATTATTTCTCCTATCTCTTTTGATTGGCTAGATGATTCCGATTGGGAGAAAGAGCATAGACTGAAGGTAGTATGTAGTCAGAGGTAAATGCTTCTCCCACACTTATTCTATGAAGACTAGCATCCAGCCCCTGGAACTGAAGTGGGCTACATATATTTTCTTTAAATTTTTAGTGTTTATTTATTTTTGAGAGAGAGCAATCACGAGCAGGGTAGGGGCAGAGAGACTGGGAGGCACAGAATCTGAAGCACGCTCGAGGTTCTGAGCTGTAGGCACAGAGCCCCTCATGGGGCTTGAACCCACAAACTTTGAGATCATGATCAGAGCTGAAGTCGGATGCTTAACTCACTGAGCCACCCAAGAGCCCAGAAGTGGACTAAATTTTACTTAGGTCCCAATTTTGTGGAAAAAGTTTCTGTTACATATATTCAGATATATTCTTAAAAAAATTTTTTTAAATATTTATTTTTGAGAGAGATGGGGGTGGGGGGTGGCAAAGAGAGAGGGAGATGCAGAATCCGAAGCAGGCTCCAGTCTCCATCTGAGCTGTCAGCAAGAGCTGACATGGGGCTCAAACTCACAAACTGGGAGAACATGACCTGAGCAGAAGTCAGACGCTTAACCAACTGAGCCACTAAGGGGCCCCCAGATATATTCTAAATATGTCCCAATATAAATGTATGAATGCCACATCCTTGATTTGACCTTTGTTCTGAGATATCATGATACACTTATAGGTTTTTGTTTAATTTAGGCTCACTAGAGGACCAATATTTAATTAGCCAAACCTTTACAAACTCATATGTTTTACTGTATAAGTTGCCAATTTAAACATTACAAGACCCTAGATTTCTGACCCTCTTGTGGCTAGATCTAATAAATCCTTTTCTGCCTCAAGGCTTGGGAGAATGGGATGAAAGTAGTACAAATATTCATTTTTCCAATCTATTCTACAGCAACTTATTGTTAAAAATTTATTTATTGTTATTATTTTATACTCCAAATTATAAAAGCAAGCAAAAGCACCTATCATCATGAGGTTAAATTACAATTAAATTATAACATAGGGACATGACACTACTCACACACCATCATTAAGTCTTGGATTTTAGTTTTTCAGACTAGGGATAAGTTTCCTACTAATCTGCAGTTTTTCTGTTTTCATTGTGCCATTAAGCAATAGTGGGGTAGGATTACGGTTGTGCAGTGTCCCAGCATCCAGCCTACCTGGCGTCCAGCCTGGCATTCAGACCACCAAATCCAATGGTCTCCAAGTTCGATGAGCACAGAAGATAATCTAATAAGGAACACGAGATACAAAATCACAATTGGTTTTTATCACATTGTTTTCAATTTCTACTCTGTATATGTTTTACAATGTATACAATGTATTATTTACAAATGTATATGAATACAATCTATAAATGAATAAATGAATATATATTGGAGGCACATGGTCCAAATATTTTTACTAAAGGGGTACAACACAAAAACCATGGCTCTAATAATAATTTAAAATATAATTAAAATATAAAAATAAATAAGTCTCTCAGAAGTTGGAAATAGATAAGGAAGTTTGACTTTAAAAAGTTGGGGTCAGGGTGCCTCAGTGATTCAGTTGGTGAGTGTCCAAGTCTTGAATTTGACTCAGATCATGATCCCAGAGTCATGGGATCAAGCCCCATGTCAGGCTCCATGCTTAGCATGGAGCCCACCTGAGATATTCTCTCCCCTTGCCACCCTGCTTCTCTCCCTTGCTCATGCTTTCTCTGAAATAAAATAAATAAATAATAAATAAAAAAATAACCAAAAAATAATTCATTAATTAATTACTTAAAAGTTTGGGGTCTACAGATCTATGTATGACTATGAATCGTAATAATAAATAGCCTTTTTGCCAAGCATTCCTTTTCTCCTGGTTGGTTTACATGACAAGACTACTGATTCAAAGGAGACTTTACTGATTACTTCTAGCCAACTGCCTTAAAGCCTGGAATTACGTAGAGTCCCCTAAAGCCAGGTATTTTAGACATCAACAATTTTTTACTAATACATAAATTTTCAAAAATTTTTAGAAATTTATCTAATTTTTTAGGTAACTCAAGATTTTATCAAAGCTAATGATTAAAAGTACATTAAAAATATGAAAACGTTCATGGGTGTCTCAGTAGGTTAAGCATCCAACTCTTGGTTTCGGCTCTTCGGTCATGATAGCACAGTTTGTGAGTTCAAGACCTGCATCTGGCTCTGCACTGCTTAGGATTCTCTCTCTCCCTCTCTCTCTGCCTCTGTCCCGCTCACTCTCTCTCTCTGTCTCAAAAGAAATAAATTAAAAAACCTAAAAAAATTATAAAAAAGAGAAAATGTCTAAATAGATAAAATTAGACTAGTATGATGAACTACCATATATCTATTACCAAGATAAACAGTTACCAAGATTTTGCCAAATTTGCTTCACTGATCTATACTCTTTCATTTGGGAGGGTGGGGAGAAGGGGGATGCTGTCATTTTTTTTTTAAATGAGTTTTCAAAAAATTTGAAAAAAATTTTAGGAGTGCTTTCCATGGGAGTACAATCAATAATTTGGCATACTTCACTGTTTTCATTAAAAATGTTTTTTTAACTTTTTAAAATAAAGTTAATGAATTTATTATTTCAGAGAGAGAGAGAGAACAAGAAGGGGAGGGGCAGAGAGAGAGGGAGACACAGAATCCAAAACAGGCTCCAGGCTCCAAGCTGTTAGCAGAACCGACATGGGGCTCAAACTCATGAACTGCGAGCTTATGACCTGAGCTGAAGTCAGATGTTGAACTGAGCCACCCAGGTGCCCCCCAAATTTTTTTAAAATATACTCATTGTTCAAATATTAAAACTGTATAACAAGCATATATTAAATCTTGCTCCTATCCCTATTCCCATCCACTCTGATCTCCCTACATTTGAGTAGGCAATCATTTCACTTGTGTATCTATCTAGTATTTCTACATGCAAAAACAAAAAAAATATAAATATATATATTCTTTTCTTTAAATTTTGTTTACTTAATTTGAGAAAGAGATAGAGAGCAAGCAGCGCAGGGGCAGAGAGAGAGGGAGACAGAATCCTGAGCAGGTTCTGTGCTGCCAGCACAGAGCCTGATGAGGTGATCGAACTCACAAACTCTGATATTATGATCTGAGCCGAAACCAAGAGTCCGATGCTTCAGTGATGGAGCCACCCAGGCACCCCTAATTATATATATTCTTATTATCTCCTTCTTTTCTCATACAAAAGGCAGCATATGTGGTCTCTGGCATGCTGTTTCATATATATAGCAATGTATTCTGGAGTCATTTCCATGTAAGCACACAGGTTTTACATTCATTATATCAATGTACTCTTTTTTATTTACCCAGCCCATGGATAGACATAGGTCATTTCCATTCTCTCACTATGATAAAAATGTTCAATCCAGGTACACATGTAATTTGCTATGTATGCACCTATGTCTGTATGATACTCTCCCAGAAGAGGGATAGCTAGGCATAGAGGATATTTATAATTTTAATAGATTTCACCAAATTGCCCTCTCTAAATGTTGTGCCCCTCTTCCACTCCCATAGCAGTGTATGAAAGTAGTAGTTTATTTATAGCCTTGCCAAAAGAGTGTGCTGTCAGACTTCAGGATTTTTATCAGTTAAACATGCAAACATAAGTTTGTCATAATTTTTATGAAAGCAAAACTTTTCACCCATTTTTCATTTTTCTTTTCTATAGGTAAAGGAGAGTCCAATAGATACCTTATAATGAGTGATAGTGCTTCCTTTATAAACTTTTAATTTTAAAAATAAGATAAATTATAATTGTGATAGTCATACATAATTCTAAAGCAAACATTTGTGACTAGAGTTATTTCTTTTACTCTAATAATGGGGGGAAACCAATGTGGGAGGGACTGTGACTGTCAAAAGAGCTTACAAACCTGTGATTTTCTTTAACATTTTTTTTTTTTTTTTGGCAGGAGGAGAGAGACAGAGTGCAAACAGGGGAGCGGCAGAGAAAGAGGGAGACACAGAATCTTAAGCAGCCTCCAGGCTCTGAGCTGTCAGCACAGAGCCTGATGTGGGGCTTGAGCTCAAGAACTGCGAGATCATGACCTGAGTCAAAGTTGGATGTTTAACCCACTGAGCCACCTAGGAGCCCCTTTCCTATTCTTAAAATCTATTTTAAAAATTGTTGTAGAACAACAGAATAAACATGTAAAGAACCTAGTTTTCAGTATTATAACAGTCAGTACTTGTAATTCATAAGTGAAAGGACAGGATACCTGGAATTTACTTTCATATTCTCCAGTCATGTATTTTATTTTTTAACGATTTTTTAAAGCAATCTCCACATCCAACATAGGGCTGGAACCCACAACCTGAAGATCAAGAGTCATATGCTCCACCGACTGAGCCAGCCAAGTAGCCCTTATACTCCAATCATTTAAAAGGCAGGGATGAAACATAACACACTGCAACTGCATTCTGTATTTTCTTGTTAATCATTTGCTCAAAAATGTAACAGGGTGCATTCTTATGCACTAATTAAAAACCAACATTTTTTCCAGGGCACTTGGCCAGCACAGTTGGTAAAGCATGTGACTCTTGATCTCAGGGTTGTGTGTTTGAACCCCACAATAGGTAAAGAGATTATTTGAAAATAAGCTCTAAAAAATTTTTTTTCTGTAACTAATATAATGCTATATATTAACTATGCTTCAATGAAACAATAGAAATTAAAAAAAAAGATTTTTGTCACACCCACTATGTAACAGGCACTATTGCAAGCACTGGAGATAGAAGAGTAATTATCAGATATAATTGTAAGAGTAAAGCAACTTATCACCATGGCCTCAGGTAAAAATATAATTTTTATTCATTTATTTATTTTTATGTTTTTTAATGTTTATTCATTGCTGACAGAGACAGAGACAGAGCACAAGTTGGGGAAGGGCAGAAAGAGAGAGGGAGACACAGAATCTGAAGCAGGCTCCAGGCTCCCAGCTATCAGCGCAGAGCCTGATGCAGGGATTGAACCCATGAACTGTAAGATCATGACCTGAGCTGAAGTAGCCCCCAAAAACCCCAGGTGCCCCCAAAACCATATTTTTAGAAAGAAACTGCCAAGAGCCATATACAGCTAATAAATTCATTTGCCTTCAACTTTCTCTTATAGCTTTTTATCCACCCTTAATCATACTAAGATATTCTTTAGCAATATTGTAATGACCCATTTTTCATTTTTGTGACAAGAGCATGATGTCATGATGATAAATAATTTGAAATCCAAAAGAAAAATTACCTCTTGACTTGTCTAGGATACCACTTCTAGGTTGTTTTAATGTGCTTTTTTCCTAACAAATGTATTTTTTAAATGTTCATTTGAGAGAGAGAGTGCCCATATGAACGTGCACAAATGGGGCAAGGGCAGAGAGAGCGAATTCCAAACAGGTCCTCACTGTCAGCACAGAGCCCTTGAACTCACAAACCATGAGATCATGACCTGAGCTGAAGTCAGGAGTCAGAAGCTTAACCAACTGAGCCACCCAGGTGCCTTTGTTTTAATATTTATTTTGTTTGCAATTCTCAGGACTTCACAGAAGTATTACATATATATACCTAAAGTCTAATTAAGCTCCTAAAAGACAAAGCTATTAAAAGAAAATAAAGCCTACTCTACAAATACATCAATTGTAAGTTCTACTTATAAATTAAAAATTGCCATAATGCTTTTAAGTAAAAGTATACGGTATTTTAGATGGTGATACATAATTAGTTGCTGTTTTGCATTTCTAGTGATCAAGGTCTACATCTTTTTCCACTAAATTATAATTGGAATGTAGTGTAAAGTATATAGCATTATAACAAATCCATTGCAATCCATTGATACAATGGTTATAACTAAGAGCTGTATCTAAAAGAATCCTCTGTTCTACTCAGTAATGTTAGAAATACTTTATGTACTTGCTAAATGAAAAGGCATCTTTAAAGTCAGTCAAGATCAACACAGGCTCAATGGAAAGTTGGGCAGCCATTTACAGAATTTGCCAAAAGTAGTCAATCAGGAAAATTCTTGGGGGAGGTCACAATGGGCTGTTGCTTCTGATCAGTTTGTCTGCACTTATTTCATCCCCAAGCCAGAAACATTTTTTCTAGACCTTGGTTATCCCTGACTGATGAACTGGCTGCTGCTGCCCACCATCAGGAGAGAGAGTCTATAACATAACCCTAGCACTGGAAAAGATCAAAATTCAAAATTTTGAAGAATGGTTTCTACTGAACGCCTATTGCTTTAAAAAATAAAAAAAAAAAAAAAAAAAAAAAAAAAGGATGTTAATTAAATCATGTAGGTCAGGGACTTTGGTCTATACAGGATCAGACCAGATCACAGATCAGAAGCTATGTGGTTGACCAGGACTATTTGGTTCTGGGAGTATAAAGAGAAACGTTGCCAAGAAAGCACTGTGAAGTCAGCAAGTAGAAAACAGTAGGAGAGAAGGCGATGAAATTTTGGGAAATACGCCAAAACGGGGCGCCTGAGTGGCTCAGTGGTTGGGCGTCCGACTTCGGCTCACGTCGTGGTCTCGAGGTCCATGGGTTCGAGCCCCGCATCGGGCTCTGTGCTGACAGCTCAGAGCCTGGAGCCTGTTTCAGATTCTGTATCTCCCTCCCTCTCTGCCCCTCCCCAGCTCGTGCTCGGTCTCAAAAATAAATAAACGTTAAAAAATTAAAAAAAAAAGATACTCCAAAATACCACGGTTAGGTATGCATATGTCAGTATTTGGGGCCACAGATCTCTTTTGGTACTTTGTGAGGTAATTAATGTTTGTATTCAATTTGAGGTCGAGTAATTACTGTTTACGAAAAGTACAATATGGAGTGCCTGACAATAGGTTCCCCAAACTTCTGACACTATGCACAGTGGATCCCGAGATGCATACAATTATTACTTGGAACGACACTGTTAGCAATTCACTATTATGTGGTACCTCCAGAGCGTTTGCTAATTAAGCGGAAGACCGTCCCGGCTGAGGACACGACTCGATGCCTTCTTACGGTTTCGCTCCCGCCTCCCTCCAGGCGCACCCCAGAGCCCGCCAGCTAAGGCTCTTCCAGAACCAGGCGCTGTGCGCCGCGGGATCAGAGTGACAGGCCCAGTCAGTCGAAGGGACCGGCGCGCCCACACCCCGAGCGGGGACGCGCCCTTGGGACGGTAAGAGGCGGCGCGCGTCCCCACGGGCCCTCGGGGAAAGCCCCGCCGCCGCGGTTCACGCACGCCGGGCCCGAGAATGAATGGAACGTTCAATCTCGCGCGCTCGGCGCGGGCAGCCAATGACGCGGCCGGGAGCGGCGGCGGGCAGGTGTGCGCGTGCCGCCGCCTGACGCAGGGCTCGAGCCGAGCAGCCTGCCGCCGCCGCCGCCGCCGCGCCCCGCGGCCCCCCTGCGCCCGCAGCCCGGCCCCCTCCTCCCTGAGCCCCGCCACCCGCCGGGCTGCGGCGGCGGCGGCGGAGCGGCGGCGACAGCAGATTCCGTGCCCGGCAGCCGAGCGCCGCCCCTGCTCTCCAGCCCCTCCGCGCCGCGTCCCACCCCCCCCACCTCCGGCTCACAATGTGCTGACCCCTCCCGGCCCCGCCGCGCGCATCCCGGGTCTCCGGCCGCCGCACTCCCTCAGGAAGTGACAGACTCCAGGCCCCTTCCTCCGCCCCGTCCCCCCGGACTGAACGCCACACACGTACTCACACCCTCTACCCCGCTCACACCCGGGCTAGCGACGCGACCATGAGGCTCCGGAGGTAAGCAGCGCGCCCCGCGGCCGGGCGAGTGCGAGTGTGGCCGGGTGTGCGCTCGGGTACGGACGCCGCTCGCGGCCCCGGGTCTGGCACGTGAGCAACGTCGAGGGGAGCTCGGTGCCGAGGAGCAGGAAGAAAGGAGGAGGCGCGAGCGCCAGGGAGGGGAAAGGACAGGGCAAGGTGGGAAAGTGACAGGTCTCGCAGCAAGTTGTCGTGCGGGAGCAGGAGCCGCGTCCTTCCTTCGCCGGCCCTGATTTATTGCCCCAGTGTTACCACTGAGATGCGGGCGGTCGATGTACTTCCGGGTTCACACCTTTCTCTCCCAGCTCGGTGCCGCTGGGTCGGCGCTCGGTGCGGGCGCTGCGTCGCCTGCGCTGTCGCCCGGTCTCTCTGCCGCGGTCGCCGCCCGGCGGTCGGAGCCGGCGGGAAGCAGGAGGGCCGGACGGGAAGGGGGAGCGGGCGACTCGGGGTCGCAATGGTGCGGCGCGGGCTGCGGTCCCAGAGGTCGGTTCGCGCGGCCGGTGCCGGCTCCTCGGACACGCGGGGCGGCACCAGCAGAGGGCGTCCGCACCTGCCCTTCTCGCGCTCCGCCAGTGCAGCCGCTTTGTAGCGGGCAGGCGTCGGGGATCCTTTTTACTTCGGTATTGGTGGTGTAAATTAATGAATTAAAACTAAGAATTTGAGGAGAACGGAGAAAGACGCACTTGGATGTAGGTTGCTTTTGAAAAGAAAAAAAGAAGCGATGCATTCGCAGGAGCATTAACCGACTACGGACTGGAACATGGGAAGCGGGTGGATTACGAGGATTTCTACTCCAAAACTTTTTTTTTTTTAATTGCACGTTGGTTAACATTGAGTGTTTTCGAGTAACATCTTACAGTATGTATTTAGTGTCCTCATTGCGGAAATTTCTTAAATGTAAGTAATAGTCCGCCATTTTGAATTGTTTCATGTAACACAGACTGAAATCTTAGGTTCCTGTGTTTCCTTGAGTTCCTTTCTGTTCTTTTTGTCAATTTGTTTTCATCCATAGATTTATTAAGGTTACCAGGTATGATTATGATTACAGTTCTTCAGTGAAGATTTTTATATATACAATTGTTAATGCAAGGGAAAAAAATTATACTTCTGTTTTATTGTTTTTATTAGTCACACTGTGGAAGTTAAAATTATTCATGGAAACTAATATTAGAATGAATTTAAAACATCGTACAATGTTGTTGGAAAATGTGACTTTCAGTGAATTTTACTCTGATCAAAAAAAAAATTTCCTCCTCTTTGCCTTCTCTGTCCAGATTATTACCATAGTAATAATTATCATAATGCTAGGTGATGATGCAAAAATGCTTTTTGAAATGCATTTGTTGTTAAAACACATTTTTAAGTCTAACAATAATTTATGAAGCATCACAATTTTACAAAAGATTAAAGAGAAACTTTACAATTTAAAATTAAATTCTTGGAAATGTATGCCAGTTTATGTGATTTTCAAAATATTTGTGTATTTGTCATGAAATTTGTACCTTTTTTCTGCAATGGACTTGCACATATTTGATAGAGGTGTCATACTATAAGTTAATATGTAATATATTCCATTTAGATTAATAATTAGACCCTTGTCCATTTAGAGAGAATTCTTGCTTCCCAAATTCTTTATCTCTGAAAGTATGAAATAGGACAATGCAGCATGCCTAAATTTACTAAACACCTTCGGAAATTAAACTCACACAGGCCTCTTTCTAGTACTTGGTAGGGAGGGGAAGATACTACAAATGAACAAAATGCTTTATTTGACTTTTCTATTTTATAAATAGGATCAGCTAATCCTTGCTTGGTAACAAAATGTCAAGCATTTAAATATCTGGATCAGTTTGTAATGCATATTGATTATAAGAACTGTATATAGGTGCTTCTCTATTAACATATCTGGAACCTAATGATTCAAGGATCATTAATCCTTGTCCAGTTGTAGTATCTTATTGTATATCTGTGCCAAACATCTTTCAGAAACAATGAAAAATTTATTGTGAAATTAATCAGGATTTAAATAAAAAAATCTTTTATGGGGGAAAATACTGTTAACTATATTTTGTAAGTGAAGCAGATTGAGTGTTAATGTGGCAGTGCTCAAACTCAGTCTTCAGAATGCCTTAAAGTGTGTTACACATGTAAATTTCAAAAACACCGGGATTTTAGGAAATATAGTGGATTTAAGCGTTTTTTTTTCCTATTCACCCTGAAGAAAAAGAAGATTAAACAGATCTTACCTGTCTGATAGTTTGATATTGTTTGCTATCTGATCATGTAACTTTTTTTGGTATTTATAACACACTGCTATTGTAATTTATAAATCATGATTAAAGGAAAAATAAGTTATTAAATTAAACATATATGCAGTCCTTGGGTTTAGGACTGATGTCTCTTTCAAATGATTAAAGTACTCTTCATAACTACCAAATTTGGTGACTATGTTAGAAATCTCCAGTCAGAAAATGACCTGTAAACATTTATCTTAGTCTATAGTTGAGTTAATTTTTAAAAAATGAAAAGTGGAGATTCATACATGAAACAATTTAAGTATTTAAAGCTATTGATTGTGAAAGAAAAATTGGAAAATTTCAGTCAGCTAAAGAGTTTTCTTATTTAATAATTTTTAATGGAATCTTATTTCCTTTTAAAAATCTTTAAGTCCACATATGCCCAAAGTTTTGATGTTTAAATGCTTAGAACCTGTACCTAATTTTCTTGCCTTTTAAAACGACTGTATTTTCTTTATGAGTACTGATTTTGATGAACCTGTACAAGAGAAAAAAGAATTTTTAGCTTGCCACTGAGAACAATGAAAATTCTTTACGTTAAACAATGTAGGATTGATTCATTTGAACATATCTAGAAATATATGAAATCGAGAATCACATTGGTTTGAGTGTAACTTGCCTGCTGTGTATGTGTACTGTGTTGTATTTCTTGGACACAAGGACTCTCTATAAAGTCGCTGACCATAGTGCTGAACCAAGACAGCCATATTGGTCACTGCTAAATCTGACTGAAAACTGTACACAGAAATTATGTAAAGGTTCAAGTAGCACCATCACTGTAGAAAATGTATACATTATATTTCACATATACTTTTTATGTATTCTTTGCATTCAGCTGCATTGAAATGAACCAGAAATTGTAATAGAGAAATGTTATTTCTAAAGTATATTAATTTACTGTATAAAATTGATTTTGAATAATGTCAGTAAAATCAATGGGGTCAATGCTAGAGGTTTTTCCCTTTCTTTGAAAGCTGCCATTTGCAGATAAAGACAAGATTTTAAAACCAACTTAAGCAACCAATGATTTCTCTCAAAAATTATACTTTTTGTTGATACCATTGTAAGTTTGAGTAGGAACTTGATATTTGTTGTTTTTATTTAGGTTTATATTCTGGCGCTATCATAATCAACATCAAAACATATGATTATTGGAATTAATAAAGTTAGAAATCACTCAAAATACATTCTTAGAAACAATAATAATGTAAGCAATTTCTAGATAAAAAGAAAAATATAAAGTTTGAAATGATAATGATCTTGATTTAGCACTTTGAGGAAATTTTCTATTGTTTGAAGCAGAATGAACAACATGCTGTCCTTGCTTATGATATTACTATGTTCTACAGTATATGAAACGAACACTGGTGTGAAACCAATGTAGAAATTACCTGAAAAGGAATGCTGTAATACATTTAACATTTCAGTGAAAAGTACTATTTTAGGTATAGAACTTTGACATTATTTTCCTAAAAATAGAATGGGTTGATATGCAGGATCATCAAATTAAGGGTCAAAGGTGATAAACCAGGACAAAGGGCATGCAGCTCATTTTCAAGTAATCAGTTTCTAGTTTTTTCAGGGCTGAACAAAGCTTAATTATATAGAAAAAAGGACTTAGTGTTGAGTGACCAGTTCTAATGGTGGAAAAACATGTTTTAAATTTGCTTCATATTTCAAATCACTGTTTCTTATTTGGGAATGCAAGAGCCAAAATGCAAGTTTTATATTTTTTGAACAATTCTTTTATGTAACATTTTTTTTCAAACTCTGTGTTTCAATGAAAATATTCTATACTGTATAGACTGAAAACAGACAATATTTTTGACAGTTTTAAATTTTTGAAAAAATCTAAATGGTATAATATCTTTTTATATTCATTTCTTGATATAATCTCTTCTGCTAGTTTCAATCCTGTAATTTTTACTTAGTACTACATTTATTACACTATCAGGTCACTGGCAGTGATATAAGGGTGAACAGCCTCTAAAACATTTCTTGATCTTTATTATATTAAAATGTTTATTGAAACTATTTCAAATGCACTGAAAGTTCTCATTTAGTTGTTAATCTCTTGTCATATAAAATTTTAACATATTAATGTTGTATATTAAAACTTAGAATGCATTATCAAATAAAATTGTCTTGTTAACACTGTAATTAACTAGAATTGTTCAGGTTTAAGTCATTTTTGCTTACCATATCAAAAGCTACTCTAAAGTTTTCATCTTACAGTTATGGTGGGCCTTGAAAGCATGATTAGCTTCAGTAAGATAGGAATTTTGCCATTATTTTGACTCTTTAAAACTACTGTCATTTTTATTTTCTTTTATTCAGTGCAACCTCAACAGTGACTCATATGAGCTTTATTATATAAAACTATTGTTTCTTAAGGTGGAAAGTACAGTTTGCATTAGCAAAACCAACTGCTGTGCCTTAACTGTGTTACTACATTCACATTCAAGTTAAAGAATTGTTTACCAATTAACATTTGTGCCATAGTCAGTGCCTTTAAATAATCTTGACAGTTTGCCAGTTGACTTAAATTATTGTTCATTGAATTTTTTTATTTTCTAGAATATTTTTTTACTATAGTATTTGAAGACAGTGGTAAAATTTCTCATATCTTATGTGAAACCAATAAAATTGCAATTTGTAAGATGGATGAGAAATTAAAATTGATCTCTGTTTCAGCTGTATTAAAAGTGTTAGCCTCTCAGTTTAAGTGTTTGTATAATGTATTGTAAATAATAAAAAATAATGTATTATAATTAACTTCATAAATATAAATGCAATTTAAAAATGTTTTTCCTAAAGTAATATAATATTTTTCTCTTAAGATAACATGCTAAATATTTTAGTAAATGCTAAGTTTCCTGTGTTAACATTCCAATACGTATGGTTATTCAACTGTATAAAGTCATATGTAAATATTTGTTTTACTTTAAAGTAAATTGTTTTCTTTAACTTTGCTTTATCTGTATATAGTTCATAATATAGCTTTTTCAGTTTTATCTACATTTAGAGTAGGATTTTGAGTTAAATTACAAAATTATTTATTCTGGTTCTGCTAAGGCAGCATTTGAATTTAGTCTGTTGACTTAAATTGCAAAAAAATAATTATAATGAAGGGATATAATATAACTAATGTTCCTTTGGAGGACAGAATAAGAAAACATTTTCATAAAGTACACATTAACTTCAATGTTGAACTTTTACATATGGTATTTTATTTCAAATGTGTAAATGTTGTATTTAAGTTATAGTAAATGTAGTATCTTGCTTTAGGTTTTACTCTGGTGTTTGTGTAATATGTTTGCTTTATGATCTTAAGTAGTCATTTAAAACCTTTTCTCCCATATATTCTAAGGAAAAGTCACATTGTTGCCTATTTTGCTTCCCAAAAGATGTATTTAGTTCAATGACAATTGAAACATATTGTAAATAGATTAATTTTTGTTATAAACTATAAAGTCAGTATTTTATTTAGTAAACTAATATATGTTACATTTATATTATTTTAGAAAATATTAATATGAGAAACAATTTGTTATTTAAATATATTTTTAAATGTTGAAAAATTGTAGTGATGAGAATAATGACATAATTTTCCTTTTATGATAGTGAATGTTTTTTATTGCTAAATTATTTTTTCCACCTTAAGGTAACTTGTTTTTTAGAGGTAAAAGCTAACATGTAAATTGAATTGAAATAAAGTTCTGAGTAACATGAAGTAGCATTTTTATTTATTACTACTCAATTCTTTGGGCTTAATAACTTGACAGTTTTTAAGGAAATTACAGCATATAATGCAGAATAGTAAACACTTTCTTTTACATTGAATAGATACAGCAGTGGATTAACAGCAATATGGAAAGTAGTTGAGAAGAATAGGGTCACATATTTTTACAGGAGGAAATATGAAATCTAAGAATATATTGTGTAGTTTCTAAGTTAAGTAATTTTATAATCATGTGTATTGAAAATAAAATTATTGAAATCACTTTACAGGTACATTTACATTTGCAACAAATGATTATTTGCCTATCGGATTCTCTTGTGAAAATAGGGTTTTAAGAAAATTTGTATACAAATCCACTTAATTCATAAAAGGCATCCTAGGACTAGTCAGCTGAGTTTCAGAAATTCCTTAAGTCATTGGTTCATTAAAACATATGTATTGAATACTAAAGAATGCTAGGATCACAGTGGTGAGCTAAATATATGCAACACCCTCCACCCCCTACCACCATATAGCATAGCATCAAATTGGGATAGGGAACATTTTCATGGGTTATTACAATCAATTACAGTACGGTATTACATGGTAGAGGCATTGTTCAGTATGGAACAATAAGAAAAGGAGATCTAAGCAGAGGTTTAGATGATGAGTCGGGATTATTCCCGTGAAGGGGCAGAGAAACTTATTTTAGGACACCAGTTTTAATTAGATTTTTGTTTTCTAAAATTTACCAAAAATTATGGTATCAAATGAAAATACCCATGTATAAAATTACAAAACTGTTTTTGGAGTATCCATGCATTTAAAGGCTCCTTTTTTGTTCTTTATCATTACTTCATGTCAAAAAATAGTCACCTATAGAGAACATATGAACATTTAATATTTACCTGTCTCATTCCTAAAATAGTTGTTCAGTAAACATTAGATGATTTTAATAACCACATTTATACTTAATTCTATTTTCTTTACCTACTCTTGTTTTTGAAAAGTTCCAAACTGTTACTTAACATCAATGAAATATATTAATGTCTATGAAATAATTCTTTTTATTTGGAAGGGATGATAATATTAAAACTGTCAGTAACCAAAAAACATCATATGGCAAGTTTGGATAGTGAAAAATCTGAACATCTTTATCACTCAAATTTATAGTGTTACTTAGCTAACTTTCTTCCACCTTGTGATTTTCACTTCATTAAGTCTACCATTTATAATAATTTATATTAATTATTTGAAAAATTTTTGACTGTTTTTATGTTGGCTTGAACTTTTCCATAACTATAAGCAGATAGAAAAGATTAACCGTAGGCTGGGGATACTGGAATAGGAAAACATGAGCTAGGGTTTTGCTGAAGTTTATGTGTAATATTTAAATACACATCTACATAAACCAAATGTACAAAATAAAACTATAAACTCAATATAAAAGAAAGCTGTATTTCAATAAGTTTTAATAATGAAATTTTTTTTTTAACATTGAGGTCTGTCATTGTCTTCTTTTGGTTGTGAACACAGGATAACTGAAGGATTTAATGTATAGAGGTTCACGTGCCTTTTGTTGACAATATTCCTCTATTCTTTTCAAATCGCACTCGGTGGGATTGTCATCCTTTGTAGGATGAATCTTGGGTCACCATTCAGTGGAACTCCACACTTGGAAAAGCCTCCATTTCATTTTGAGAAGACAATTAGATTGCAACTTAAAGAATTTACACATAATGGTTTATTTTTCGTGAGTTGATATAGTAGATTGAGTGTGTAAAATTTAGTTAAGGGAAGAAAGACAACCCTGGGTGGTAGCAGGTGAATGCATGCACGTTCAAACCAATCTATTTTTCAAACCTTAATAATTCTGAATCCAGGATAAAAATGATAATTCAGTTGCCAGCAGGAGTTTCTCGTCCAATTGCTATACTTATTACTGGGCAACTCTTTATTGCGAGTTTTATTGTGTCATGACGTCTGCCCATGTTTATATTAGAAACATCAGTACTTATTCATATTTTTGAAACAAGAACTGATTTTTCTTTTTAAAATTTGGGTTCATACACATTATAAAGTGTTAATTAAATGTACTTAATGATTAAGTGTACTACTATTTTTTCTCACAAAGTATTCAAATGTAATGGATCCAATATGAATGCTATAGAACCACAATTAGATTCACATGACTTATCTTCTAAACTATATCTGAAGAGAATAGTCAGTTAAGCTCATCAATAAAATATTGTAGGTTAGGTTTACTTTTTTAACTGGTTTTTAAAAAATGGGATTTTGGAATTACAGTGTAAAATTAAACTTAAAAAAAATTTAAAACTGTACTGTTCATGAAATTAACTCCTGAACAATTAGGATTAATCTTAATAGTCTTGTGTAAACTGTTTTGTAAACAAATGTCCTGTAATAGGAATGAAAGGCGAATTTATGCCAATTGGGTATATGATTTTGCTAGGTGAGTCTTAAATTGTTAAAAAAAAATTTACAGGTCACTTCACAGAGTCAAACACCTAGGCATTTTATTGCTTTCTAATAAGCCATTAAACTGAAGAAGAGGCAATTAAATAGGCAATTAATGTAGTACTGACTTGAGCTCTCTGATTTTAGGTTCTTCAGAAGACGATGAGGTCATTCAACCAGGTTTCATCAGCCCCAGGTTAGTCTGTCCTTTTTTTCCCCCCAAATTAAATATTTAACTTGACTAATGTTTTGAAAAGATTACTAGGGCATATAAGAAAACTTGACAGCCCTCAGCAATTCTCCACTTGGGCAAGATGGGTACCATATCCTGCTGTATTTTAGATGATTTCATTTACAAACTGATACTCCCACCAGAATTGCATGGATGAAATAGTCTCATTAACTCCTTTTCCTCCTGACTTCTAAACATTTTTCAAGGAATTAGGGAATTTTCTTAATTTAGGAAGCTCCATTTATTTTGCTTTTCATGAACATGTACCAAATTTGTTCCTCATTATACTGCAAAAATAAATCATTTGAACTTTTGATAATTTAAACTTACACTTTAAAAAGTATATATCCTTTTGTTTACTTAGGTATACTATAAAACCTAGACTTTTGATATATATTTTTCTTGTATTACTGAAGTTAACTGAAAGTTTATAACACTTTTCAGTAACAATTCTGTTTGATAATAATCTAGTATTTTAGCTTCTGCTTTGCTGAATTTGGTGTCTTGTATCTACTCTTGATTAGTACTGTTTTGAAAATACACTTAAGAGTCAAAGTTTGTGAGCATTAATAAGTACAAATAAAAAGATGTTATTTTATTATTAAGCTTATTAAATATAGGATTGTAGGTAGCAAGAGAAATTAGTAGAAATCAAATCTTTAATGAGGAAGCCACTGGGAGGCTTTGCCATTTGAAAAACACTTTACTTTTTTCTAGAGTGAATCCTTTGACATGGAGATGATGCTCTTACTAAGTATCATGAAAAAGAAGATTATGGAAAGTTACTACATTATTTTATTTGACCACCTAGTTGCCCCTTACTATTGATTATATTTTTTTTTCTTGGGGCAGATTGGAAGCTGCCCAGAGACCATTTTCTTTTCTGTTGATAAATAATGTTAACACCAATGTGTTAAGTGACTGCAATAAAGTTTCATGTCTGTTTCCTTGTGATTAAAAGAGGGTTGGCCAAGGGAGAGATTCCACTTTGACCAAAAGAAAGGTTATTTCCAGATATTACATGTAAACTGAAAGACTTCAACATTGTCTGGTTCAGCCTCCTCACGTTACACCTGAGGCCCAGAGAAGCTCAATGACTGGCCTAAGGTCATAGAGTCATTAAAATGGGACCAGAACTCTGGCCTCAGTTTCCTTTTTTCCTTCTTCTTCTTTTTAAAAATTTTGTTTCAAGTATTCTCTCTATACCCAATGTGGGGCTTGAACTCAAAACCCTAAGATCAAGAGTCGCACACTCTAACCGCTTTAACCGACTGAGCCAGCCAGGTGCCTGTGGCCTCCAGTTAGATGTTTTGTGTTTTTTTTTTTCCTCATAGATTTGCTTCCCACACAGGCATCTTTAAAACCTGAAGATTTCTTCTCACTTGCTTAATCTTTTACTCCTGCTCTTCGTTTCCTTCTCCTTTTCCATCTTCCTGTCCTCTTCTCCCAGATAAGCCCAAAGTGATGATATTAAAAGAAATGACTTGGAAACAGTCCACACTCTTATTTATTTTGATGAGGTTAAGTTTTAAAGAATAAACTTTGATTCATTGCTTTGGGAGACAGGGAAGGAATTGTATGTTAATGTTATTTAGTGCCGTTTCTACAGACAGAATATTCACTGCAAAAGTTTCTTTATATTATGAAGACTACATGTTTAAGTAGTACAGGTAAGAAATATGAACTCATTTTTCAAATAAAACATGAAACTTCTTTTTGTGCTGTTTTGAGCAAAATAATGTAATGCTTATTACTAAATGATTTTTGAAACTCAGTTGCTGTTCCATTTAAAATCATTTAAGAAAGTATTGAGTACAATTCAGAAAATATTTGTTAGGAGTAGTAAAAAAATTATATTTCTCCCTTTCGTTGGGGGAGAAGTATGTTAATAGAGTAGGACTTTTTCTATTCCAGTTTTTTTTTTTTACAAGAAACTTTCTACAAAATGGGGGTCTTAAAATAATGCCCCTTTGTGAATTAATTGTGTTGCTCTGACTACTTTGCTGAAACATAACTGACCAAAAAAAGAAAGTTGTTTTTGAAATATGAAGGCAGTTTGTCTGGAAAACTTAAAATTTATGCTAATGCATTCCTTTTTTCCCATAATTTAATCATAACTAGGGAAATGTGTTAATAAGATATTTAAAGGAAAAGTTTAAGAGAGTTTTACAGCTGTGTAAAAATTCTCAAATTGGAACAATTGTGTTTAAGCCAGAGCATTTTGCTTCCTGATAAGGAAATTAAATGAGAACGGAATTTTGCTTTTTGGAAACAAAAACAAAATACCCCCCCAAATCTGAAGTGCCTCTGCTATAAGACCAGCGCACCCAGGCGAGTACTCTTTCATTTGACTCCGTTTATTGTAAGAATTTCAAGAAGTTATTTGCCAGCAGTGCCAGTGGTTTGCTGAAACGCAGTGGGTGGGAGGAATCGGGAACACTTTGCCCGACGTGTGGGTCCGCAGTTTTGGGGCGGGAAACCTCATCCCGGGGCTAGAGAGCTGGTCCCTAAAATCGTCCGGGGCTGCCCTTCAAACCTCGTTCCCCGTAGAATTCTTTTCCTGATCTTCCAAAGGCGCATCGCCACGTTTTCCTGGCTTCCCGAAAGGACGGCTCCAGGGGTCTGTCTGAAGACAGCTCCATTTTAGGTTTGGCCTGTTGCGGGGCGGGGGAGGGAATGGGGGTGGGAGAGGTGGGGGGCGGTGGTGGTCAGTCCCGGGGGGGAGGTGTGTGCTAGTTCCCTCTCCCCCTTGACTTCACTTCTCTTAGGTAGGGGAAACTGTGATCTGTCACAGATAAGGGACCAAATTATAAATTGTATACATCTGGAAAGGCAGTAAAAGTAGTAGTTGTGCCAGGTGTTGCCTTCAAAATAGTCAAGGCAGGGGTTTCTTTTGTTTGGTGTTCTTGGGGACGAAAGGACAAATTTAAACGCCCCTTGTTAGTGAGAAATCACCCGCCTTCTTTGGAAGGGTTTGACTTATAAAGAGGGGGTGGTGATGTGATGAATAAGGGAAAGGTGACTAGGGAGAGAAGGGAGAGGAAGTTGCTGGGGCGGGAGGTGGAGGGAAAGGGCGGATCCGCTGGCCTGGGGGTCTTGGCGACCCTTGGAGGCGGGCTGCGCGGGAAGGCGCGCGGCTGCGAAGGCGAAGCGAGCGCCAGGGCTGCAGACCCCAGCCTTATTTGCCTGGAGGAGAGCGCGGGTGGAGTCTCTCGCCGCAGTGCCACGGCCCCTCCTCCTAGTTTTAAGAAGAACCGAAGCATTGTTTCTGCCGTAATAGAAGTCACTCATTGCTTATAGTTGACGACAACGACGGTGGCTCTGGCACCTCTTTGGGCTCCTTGCATTGTACTCATGGAGTTAAAAGGAAAAGAAGAGAAAAGAAAACGGTCAATGAAATGTGTACTTCGTTTTTTAAACGGAGAAATTTTAGATTGTGATGACCAACGGGCATGTGATAGGTTAATTCCTTAATTTTTCTCCCCAGTGCGTTGATGATTCTTTGTAGCTACCGGAACGCATTTTTAAAACATTTTGAAAGAACTATGATAAATCAAGCCACTAAACATTTGGCTTTCACAAATATAAAACATGCGTTTTGAGTCAAGCACAGGTCTTTCTGGCACTAAAAACAAGTAGGAAATGAGAAAAAAATTAAAACCAGAAGACTTCAGGAAGGTGACAAATTGGAAAGCATTCTAGGAGATTCATAGGACTATTTTATGTGAAAGAAGCACTCTAAGAGCTTAAAGAGATTATGGCCAGTTTTATTAGAAGGATCTTAGGCTCAAAAGATTGGGGGTGAGGTAGGCAGAAAAGACGAATCTGTTTAAATGACAGTACCACATACCCAAAATAGTGGTATTTTCTGTGTCTGTGTCTCCTTGCTTCACTTCTCTCCCGTCCCAGTTTCCCCCCCTCCTCCTCTTTTATACTTTCCTCTTCCCTTCTCTCCCTCTTTCTTTTCTGCCCACCTCCCTCCCCCAGGTATGTAAATGTATTTGACTTAAACTCTTTGTGAATGAATGTTAGAGGATTTCTCCAAGTTCCCAGTTGGAAAAAGCCTTCTACACAACTTGAAAGGCTGATGTCCCTCTCAGGAAATGAATGAGTCGATAACCTCTGACACCAGTGACCAGTCCAGTGAACCCTACCTTAATTCCACTAATACTGGAGGCCCCCAATCAGGCAAGACTGAATCTCATAACCATACCATTCAATGTACTTCAGTTATGGTATTTCACACCTTTAATATATATATTTATATATTTATAGGTTTGAATTACATCAAGTTTAACCATACACAAAAAAATCAGAATCTTTCTACGTGTTGTTTTTTATTTTGTGATTACACTATTTTCTAATTAAAAATAAACTTAACAGATCAATATTGTTTACCATAAATGTGTGTGAGTGACAAAACCAAACTATACTGTTCTGTGAATTTTGTGATTACTTTCATATAAATAATAACACTTCCCTTCAATTTACATGAGTTCTTTTCAGATTATTTTCCTCTGTTACCAGATGTTGATTTTTAAAAGTAATTCTTTCGTTCAAAATATAATAAAACAGAACTTATTTTAAATTTTTTCTATTTCATGTTATGTGAAATGTTTCCTCTGAAATGCCATCATTAAAGTTACTTCATTATAGGTCAGTGCAATCAGTTGATTTCTACTATCAAAATAATGCCTAAAAATGTTTTGTTAGCAAATAATTTTTTTGAGAGCTTGGAGCTTTTGTTACTCTTGCAAAATCATTTGGATTTTTACACTTTTGCTTTCTTCCCCACCAACTGGAACATGGTTATTCTATCCAAAGTAAATAAAATGAGAAAATGAGAAAGCTTTGCCTCCTTTCCTGAGAAACAACAAAAGAAATAAACACGAAAAACCTTTCCAAATTGATCAATCTTGATTGATGCCTTTTGCCACAAACAGCTGAAAACATATTTACACATACCCATTTATTTGTTCTGTACTAATTAGTAAGAATTTATATTAGTTGTTTAATATGGGGACGGCGTGTAAATAGGTGCATTCTGTGAGTTTTCAAAGCTTTTAGGTTCAGAATCCCCCACATTTTAGTTTGTGTGAAACAGTATTAGAGTTAGAGGAGTGTGGGCATGTTTGGAGATCCGGGGAGGGGGGGGATTGCGGGTAAGGTGGGGGAGGGTCAACTCGGGTAGCTTTGCCGAAGGGAAGTGGTATCTGTACAGTTTCTCCGTAAACTGCTTGTTTAAGAAAATGGGGGGTGGGGTGGGGTGGGGGAAAGAGTGGTGGTACGTTGTAATGTTTCAAAGACGGGTTACATTTTGTATTTTAAAGGAAGTAAGGCGTTGCTAGTAATATTTACCGTAGTATTCGATGAGGGCGGTAATATTGGCGTCAGCATCTAGTAATCAACAATCGTTTGAATCAATTTGAAAGGTAAAGGGTAAGCATTTTGAAACTGGGGCAGGGCCAGAGCGGGGATGGTAGGAGCCTAATCCGTTATTACATTTTCGTTTATTCGACTCTTCTATCCATTGGTAGTGGACTTTTTAAATGTCAGGGTCTAATCAATATAATATGAATTTACCTTTTTTACCCCACTTGTCCTCTTTCTTCTCCCCTCCCCCCGCCCGTGCCCGCTTTTTTTTGCCCCCCCCCCCCTTCTCTGGCTCTGCCGCCGCCTGTGCTGGCGGCTCCTCTTCACCTCCCCTGCCTGGCGCTCCCCTCCCCCTCCCTGCCCTACGTCGTCTTGCTCTTGGGGAACAATCGCCACTGATTGAGGTTCACTCTATGTTAGGCTGGAAAACTGGGCTGTTATTTAGGAAGTCATTAATCACATCTCCTCCCCCGGAAAGAGATGGCGGAGAAACCTGTGAAGTACAATTCCCCCTTCAAAATGTTCCGAAATGATAAAACTAAACATAATTTGAGTACGTGAAAGTGCTAGCGATTTTTCCAGTAGGGTATTATTTTAAATCTGAAAAAAATTCGGGGCACGATCATGTAAATGTGTGCTTTTGTCTGATTGTAGGTGTATGTTACTATTATCTAAAGTTTCATGGAGATATAATTAGGTTTAATTAGATCCTTTGGAAATTATACATTTTCCTCTAAGAATTGAATTAAATACGAATTTTTTTTTTCCCCCGAGCAGGTTTACTACTATGGAGCAGCTGACTTCTTAGGGGGGGAAAAAGCGTAACATTGGTTGCTTTATTTAAACGGCTTTTTCCCCCTAAATGAGATTATTTAGACAGGCTTGTGTGTAAGGCACGCGTGTGCACATATATGACTGTGCCGTTTTTCTAAATTGACGATTCACAAGGACCCTCCATTGTGTCTAAGTTAAAGCACGAAATCAGCATTCTGATTTATCGCAAAGAAGCGTCCCAAATTGTCTTTAAGATAACATGTTTGAGTTTTTCATGTTCATTCATAAATTATTTTGATGTCAGCATAGATGAAATGGCGATTGGTTATCTCTTCCTCTTGCCAGCCCCTTAAGGATCCGAGGTGAAATTAGTAGCAAGAAAGCATGTAATTGACAAAGTCACGTGGCTCAGGGGGCCAGAAACTGGAGAGAGAAGAGGAAAAAAAAATCAAAAGAGGGAAAGCACATTAGACCATGCGAGCTAAATTTGTGATCGCACAAAATCAAGATGTTAGATTGATGCAGAAGATCACTCCGTTCCAAAGGGAAAGTTTTCATCTCACGAGTTTGGAGCAGAGGGCCCGAGGGGCAACATGGCCGAAGGTTAATTTTCTTTTCTATTGTTTTACTGTGATTTTCTCTCTTCCTTTCTCTCCCCCCTCCCTCTCCCACCCTTCTTTGCCCGTCCCCCCTTCCCCTTTTACCCCAATACTGGGCATTACCCCCACTCCCTATCGCGCAGTGGGGCTTTCTGCAACCTATTGTTATAGATCTCCAAAAATGTTTTGTACCGCCCACACTGATTCACAACTTGAAAAGCTTTCAGGGGGCTATTGTTTGAATTGTTTGAGTGTGATTAAGTGCAGTTTCAGTTAGTGAGCCCGAGAAAACTTTTATACACCTGCCCCCTCCCCCACTCCACCCCAACTTTAATTGAAAGTTATTGGGGGGAGGGGAATGCACATTGAAAATAACCCTGGATTCACTGCCGCTGCATGTGTATTAACTAGCTCTAACCATCTTCACGATTTCTCTTCCCTCCTCGTGCCCGCCTGAGAGAATAGTTACGCTGGAAATTTCTTTTTGTAAATGGGATCAGTGTTAAATCAGCAATGTGCAAGTAAAGTATTGCATGTTGTACTCTAGTATATGGCCGAAAAAAAAATGGAGTTAAATGAAAAAGTACACGTATGTACAGAAAAGTGGAAGTTGATGTGATCGATAGAATAGTGTGGCTCCCTCCTCCCCCGCTTCCCCTTTTAACCCTTTCATTTTAAATATTTTCTGTAGAAGAAAAGAATCCACCATTTATTGGAGTTTCTTTCTGTTTCCTTCCCCCACCCCCCACCCCAAGCAGTTTTCTTCTCTTTCAATGAACAGTTTGGGAATACAGACTAACTGACTTTTTTTGTCCTGTTCTACTCAGGCGGGGCAGGCAAAGGTGGTGGAGAAGGGCCCGGAAAGCTGCCCGAGCCGGCAGAGGAGGAATCCCAAGTTTTGCACGGAACTGGCCACTGTAAGTGGTTCAATGTGCGAATGGGATTTGGATTCATCTCCATGATAAACCGAGAGGGAAGCCCCTTGGATATTCCAGTCGATGTGTTTGTGCACCAAGTAAGCCACACTTTTTCCCCCCTCTTCTTTTACCATGTGCAGAATTTAGTGAATAGTTTTGTCACTGGACATACACTGTAAGACAAAATTTTCCTTACGTTCAGGAGTTAATCCTGTATGGGTATGGTCCCCTTACTGGGTTCTTTTCCTAAACAGAAAATGAAATCTTTGAAATTTCACTGCTTGGCTGCTGGTTGACTTTATTAGCCAAGTTCTCCTCTTCATTCGACAGCGAAATTGCTATAGTGTAGCTTCCGGTGTTATTGGTTACAATATACTTTGTTGCCTATGCCTAGTGAATGAATGGGGAAATGAATGAAGAAACAGGGATCATTTAAGTTACAAAACAAGAACAACAACAACAAACGTTTGCTATTGTTGGACACCCTTTAGACACCTTAGTCACACCGGCTTCTTCTGTTCTTATATTTCTGTCATCTGGTAGTTGTTTTTAGATTTAAATAAAAATAATTTGATTTCAAAGTAAAATAAGATAGACGACTATTGGTCTACCATGGATTTGATGAAATGCCCAAGAATAGGTTGTTTGTTAGCCGAACATTTTAGAAATGTGCTCCCTTTTAGGGCATAAGTCCAAGGATACTGTCTCTTTAAGAAACTGAACTCAAAAAAACATGTGGCCAGCTGTGGCTCTAGTTTGTGTGTCTAAAACGTGCTAGTCTGCCACTTTGAGTAAATTTCCACCATTGTTTATATTGTGTTGTAATTTTTTAAGATGCTTAAATACCCAACAGAATGTCATTGCTTACCATTTTTAAAATTTTACCCAGAAGCAAGTAAATTAATACCTCTTCCATTTTTACTTCACTCTATTGCTTAATTTCGTCGTAGTAAAAAAAAAAATATATGGTTTGCAGGTTTGATTATCACATTAAAAGAAGTTAATTCTCTGTAATGAATTCTTGGGAGTAAAAGGATTTAAAACCCAAGAGGTTTGTTTTGGCTTGACATTTAAGTTTTAAAAACTGAATGAATGGCTATCAATAGTACTGTTGACTGACAGATACATGCAGAAAAGACTTAGTATTCTTGCATGAAAATTCTATATTTTATTTGATATTGTGTTGCACCTTCTTGGTAATATTTACAAACTCCTTTACCCCCAAGGAATATCATTTTGAAATTAAGTATATAAACAATAGACACATATGAAACCATTCTGTTTTGATTTGTTGTCCTATAGTGGTTGGTAGCTTCCTGACCTTGCTGTGTGGTGTATGTTTTCCTTTCCTAAAGGCCTGGCCATCATTATTGGCTGTTTACATGTGGAAGGATCAGCATAATCTGTGAATTGAAACAAGGTTTAAATACTTAAATAGAAGTCTATAGACAGGCTACTGGATTTTATGCCTCCTACTTTATATTGTAAAATGAACCTACATTTTCAGCTTTTTTTCCTCCCTAGACTGAATGACTTAAAAACATTGACAAATTCATTTTCTCTCAGGCTCTGGCTTTCCCCACTTTGAACCTTCTTTAGGTTGTTAAATTGTTCTTTACGATCTCATAAATTTGTTTTATAGATGAATAAAAAAAATAACCCTTTTCTTTTTTGATCACACCTTGTTATAATTTAGTTTTCTATGTTTTCCTTTTAATACTTTAAAATATTAGACAATTTATTAACCAATATTAATGTTTAGAACCACAAGACATCCAAATTTACAATATTTAATGATTATATGTTGGTAAACATATGTATATCCACTGAATTATAAAATACCATATTGCTGGAAAAGTTTTATTTATAGATAGTAAACAGTTTTTAGAGTACAAATACAGATCATTAATATTAAATTGCTTTAATCCTCTGTAACAAGTCACACATTTACTTAAAAAAATATTAAGATGGTGAGATAAAATTTCTGAAAATATATATTGTATTCTTTAGAAGAATGTAGATACATTCTTGGGAAGAAGTATGTAAAAGCGTTGATAAAACTTAAGTATCAGCAGTTTTGTGATGTAAAGAAAGGGCAGTGATACTCCTTAAATTTGAAATTAGAAAGTGATACTTTAGGGAATTTTTTTGATGGCTACAGTATTCGTTTTTTGAAATAAGTCTCACTTTTTTCCTAGGGAAAATTAACTTTATGGCTTTATTTTTTCCTTCTTGATTTTGATGCATTGGTAGCAGTTTCTGTCTTATATTGGGACTTACGCAAATTGTATATAAATCATATTGAATAATTGTTTTGAACAAGGCAGGAATCCTATAGCTTTTAGCCAACCAATTGCAAATAACAGTTGGATGGTCATAAATGATCTGTGCAGGTATCTTGTAAGCATCATTTACACCATCAGGTTGCAATTCAGGACCATTTTACAAAAGTTTTTAAAATACTTTTTATTCTTTTATTGCCATTTTTACTGTATGAGAATTTTTGAAAGCATGCTACTTTCATGTATAAAACAAATTAGTTTTTTTCCTAATATGTCAATGTTAATATGTCAATGTACTATTTTATTATGAAAGAATAAGCATTGTAGATAATTAGGAACTTTAAATGTTCAACTGGACAACGTCATTATTTTAAATACATGCAGTAGGTTTTTTTTTTGAGTATTCAAAAGTACACGTATCATTGGATTTTAAGTATTATGAAACATTTTAAATAATATGTATTTGGGGAAATAAAAAATAATTTTAGTTTAACATAATATTTAAAAATTCATGCCAAGGCTCCCAAGATATTTTGTCTTGAAAAGATCTTAACTACATACATTTCAATAATAAATAAATATATAAAGTACATATATACTTTATAAATATATAAAGTACAGTTAAATAGGAATAGCACAAAAATCCTGACTACAAAGAACTGCATATCAAAAACAGTTCAGTTGCTATGAAATGAAAAGAAGGTATGCATGTGTATTATTCAGTTGCTGTGAAATGAAGAGAAGATATGCATGTGTATTTTTAAAATAGAGCTGTACATTCATAGTTACATAATTTTATTTAAAATATGTTGGCAAGAATACAGTCAAACTTTCTTTTAGTCTCTGTAATGTCACCAACTTCTCAAAAATAAACATGTGACTTAGGTAATGTACCTTTCCTGTCCTTAATTGTTGATAAATGTAGTGAGACTCTCCTCACAATCTGAAGATGGTGTGTGACTATTGGTGGTTTAAAGTGACAGTCTTCATTTGACTTCCTAATATTAACGTGTCATTTAAATGATCATATGATTATACATTGGTAATAATTTTATGTATTCTGACACATTAATATGGAAACTTGGTAGTGTTTAATATTTTTAAAAACATACAGGAATGTATAAATATCATATTTGTGAATTTTGTTATAGCTTATTGAGTTGTTCCTTAAAATATTTAATATTTAAAATTGGAAAATTATGCTGATTATTTTATTTCTAATTATAATATATTTGTAGGAATTTCTTACTTTAGGATCCAGTGCAAAACACTGAGATTTATCTCTCAATCGAAGTAAGACTATGCATACATGGTTAATACAGATTTGTAAGTATAGGTTACTACTAAGGAGATTCCATTAATGTACAGTTTTTGTGTAAGTGTTAATAATTAATAACTTCTATTAGTTTATTATTAACAGTTAAAAAATTGCATCCACGGTTAGATTATGGGATACCATGTTTAAATTACTTGGAAAGTTCTCTTGTAACTTTTTGAAATGTTACAAATTTTGATAGGACTTAAATATTTGATAATATTTTAGCTGAGTCACATGGTAATTAAAATTAGATCCTTTTGGAGAGGGAAAATGTTACCCAATAACTACTTGTTGATGTTTATTATCATTTAGGTTTTCCTTACGTAAGTGTTGATATTTATTTCCAAATAAATATTATCTCAATGAGATAAACTATTTTGTTCAGTGGAGGAATAGAATGCATTCTCCTACTTCCTTCTCTTCAGCTCACTTGCATAATAATATTTTCTTTGTATGTTAGGTTATATATTTGGAATTCTATGCCATCAATTATGGTATAAAGATTTTGAACATAAATATATTTGATTTATTTCACTACTTATGTAAGAATTTCTTCCCAAAGAGAGTAATTTCAAAATGACTGTAATTTAGCTACCATTACCTGATACGCTTAAATACTTATTAATAATTTGGTTTGAATTCTTAATTTACCTTTCAAGTATTGATGTTTTCATTTTATGCTCTTTATTTCTGGTTTATAGTTTGAACTTAATGGAAAACACAAGTGTCCATATTACGGCAGTTTTATATATTTTATGCTCCTTTTGTTAAATTGCTCAGAAAACAACTCAAAGTAATGGAAACAGAAGAAATAAGAATAATTGCTATAACAGATAAAGTTAAAGCATTTTTATTAGTAGATTAGGATATGAAAATATTTGGAGATGAATAGTTTTTAAATATATGAACATTTGAAATATTATACGCAATTCAATTGATGTAGCATTAGAGTTCATATCTCAGTGATTAATTAATTATACAGTTTATGAAAACAGATTTACTCCAGTTTGTTCATGTTCAAGGATTTTTTGTAGTATTTCATCACCCACTTATTAACCATCTTTATTTTTATCATAATGGCATGGAAACATTTTTCACATGCAGAATAGATGTGATTATTATTATTGGACTCTTGAAAATGTCAGTTTCAAAAATTGTTTAGACAGAAATATCTTGGAAATTAAAAAATATATGATCATATTACAGTTACAGCTTGTTAGTGAGTTATATAATTTCATATTTTGATTTTTTTTAATGTTTTATTTCTGAGAGATGGAGAGAGAGAGAGACAGTGGGAGCAGGGATAGGTCAGAATCTGAAACAGGCTCCAGGCTCTGAGCTAGCTGTCAGCACAGAGCCTGACTTGGAGCTCAAACCCACCAACCGTGAGATCATGATCTGAGCCGAAGTTGGACGCTTAACCGACTGAGCCACCCAGGCGCCCCTATAATTTCATATTTTGAAAATGGTTCCTAATGCTACCAGGTTTTCAAGATGAATTGCACATTTTCCAGTTTGGAAGAATCCCAAATGAAATAAAGCTATTTAATGCAAAAATCACATTTGAAGGATTTAAATCCAAATTTTATGACTTTTATTGTCTTTAAAGTTACTGGATACTTTCCTTCACATTTTCAAATGCTAGTCCATTTTCAACACCCTTCTTTTGTTTACTTCTAAAAAGACACTTTTATCCTAATTCAGTTTAAACATGAAGTATGAAACTGGGCACATTTACGACAATCTTCCTTCCTCATGTTAAATATTATTGATGAACATAGACTGTACTTCAATAAAAATGAATAAAGATCATTGTTGTAAGTCTTAAATATTTTCCTCTTATTTTTGATTCTTCTTTTTTAAAAGAATTCACAAAAACCGAAGGCAATAAATCAAAGAATTGTTTTTTAAACAAATATATAAGTGAGAAACGACTTACAAGTATTTGGCATGACAGCTTTAACCTACCTGTAACTGATCTTAGAGAGCTTAGGTTTTGTAAGAAGTTAAAAACTTCATTTTTTTTTGCCTGCATTCAACATGGTAGATAAAAAGTGAGTTTATTGTTGTAAATTTTGTTTTGGGGCAGCAAGGAACCCTTATTATTTACATTTGCCAGAATTCTTTCTGTTCAGAAATTACAGAGATATTGCAGATAGTTTTATCTTGAATGAGTAGTGTTTTGGTATTGTGATTAACCTGTAAGTTATTAGTTAAAAATATGGTGTGCTCTGTTTTTATTTCTAATCCAAGTATAACCTAAGCAAATAAAGTGAGGATATTTCTGAATAATTAAACTGGAAATGTATTACTTTAACGTGTAATATTCTTTTGACTTGATTTGGAACTATATATGAAATAAAATAGTTATTTTATCATTATCAATTTTTTATATCTTGAGATATTCTCACTGAATTTTAAGTAATAAGAAATTTAGCTTGTTCAATATATAGTTATTATAGGTTATGGCATTGTAACATAAACAGTCCATAAGAAGAAACATAAATGGTTTATGGTTTTCTCTAAAATGATTTGATTATAACATCTAATATTGAAAAGTTCACAGTAATATATTCTAGAAAATACATTGCAGATCAGTGAGATACACTTAGAAATTGTTTTTTAATTAATATTTCTATAAAAAGAGTAACAAAAGCATTTGTTATATTGCACTTGGATACATCAAAATAAGATTAATCTTATTTTCGATCTAGCAACAAATTGGAAAATTATCTGAAGATTACAGCTTCCTGACCAGTATCTAAATATTTGAGTATTTGGAAATGCTGTCTAACGTAAGACCCATTGATTTAGTTTTATCTTTCTCTCTGCAGTCAATGGCAAATTGGAGCAATTGATACCTAACTTTTCAGGATGTTGTGAAGAATAGAGATACTGTTATATAAATTCCCTAGCAAATGTGTTTAATAAATAAACTAAAATATAAACAAATCCCTGCCACAATAAAATCACAGGTTATTTTTGGTGGCATATATACATAGTAGAAAATTAAATTGGTACCTTCTTTTATGTGCTCTCTTTTTTTTTTTTAAGTTTATTAATGTTTATTTATTTTGATAGAGAGAAGGAGAGAGAGGGAGCAGGGGAGGGACAGAGAGAGAGACACAGAATTCAAAGCAGGCTCGAGTCTCTGAACTGTCAGTGCAGAGCTCGATGCAGGACTCGAACCCACAAACTGTTGAGGTCATGACCTGAGCCAGAGCAAGACATTCAACCGAGCCACCCAGGCGCCCCATGAGCTCTCTTTAAAATTAGGCACAATGTGTTGTATAATGGTAATAGTTTAATTTTCACTGCAGTGAACTATGAAATATTTTATTATAATATTATGGCATATAATATTGCATAATATTGTTGAAAATACCAGGATATAAATTGAGACATAGGAACGATTTGGTTATACAGATGGTTTTAATAGTGAGTTTTATCATGAGATTTTACCTGAGCATTTAGTTGTACATACCCAGTTGTATATTCTTCAGTGTAAGCTAAGGAAAAAAATAGTTTTAAATAGACTTTCTGTGATAATTTAATACCTTTTGCTCTAATGCTAATTATTTAATCGTTGTGAGGTACTATACAGTGGCATAGCTTCTAATCAAAAAGATCAATACTGAAATCCCAGTTTTTTATTTGTCTGTAGGGAAAATGAGTAACCTTGTCAGTGTCTCAGGGTCCTATAAAGGGAAAAAACAAAACTTTAGTATAGGGTTATTATGAGGATTAAATGTTATTACACATGTAAAGCATTAACACTGAGCCTGGCAGAGAGTAAAGGCTCAGTGATGTTTGTTGTACATAGTTAACATTACAAAGAAATAGTAGTGTGGTAGAGTAAGGGATAAAGCATCAGAAATGAAGGTTTAGATCTGTCTCTAGCACTTGGTGGTTTTCTTACTTCTGGCTAGTCAGTTCTTCTGAGCTTCACTGTTCCCATGGGTGAAATGTGTTAAAAATCTTTTTCTTCCCTATTTTTCAGGGTTAGGGTAAGGGATCATTGAGATATAGTATATAGGAAATTAATTTAATAATTATAACAATACCAGGTTTTATTTTTAATCTTTATTTTGAGCACTGCATTTTACTAATACTCTTTCCACATAAATCGTCAGAATTTTTAGAAGATAATAAACTCCTGTCATTTATATTATTTTTGCCTTGTCTGCTTTATTGAAGTATAATATATACAATAAAATTCACCAAATTTTAGTTGTGTTTTGACAAATTATGTAACCACCACCACAGTCATTTCATCACCCCAAAACTTGTGTCCATTTATAGTCACCCTTGAAGACAAGAGGTTCAGTTGTTCTATATGATCGTTGATATGTCACAGTAACTGGTTAACTCACATAGCTCTTTTTAGCTTTGTTACCTTAGACATAAGCTACAATTCAGTATTACCAATACAGTCCAAACTTATCTTAATTATGCACATTATCTTTTTACTAGTAGTTCTGTGTTTGTAAAAGTAAGATTAATTAGTATGCATTTCACTGATCTTCAGTCTTAATTTCATTTATCCTTATGGTACTTTTTCATGCAATATAAACTCATTGTTTACCTAAAGGGTATAATTAGGCTAATTGATACTCATATTTCTTCATATTTCTTCTCATAAGCTTAATGAATTTCTATCACAACTGAGTAAACATTTTTAGAGGTGTAAATTGACAAGATGGTTTATTGTATAGAAGTACTGAGTTGTAAGGAAATGGTTACTCTAGAAAAATTTCTGGTTCAATACCTATTCAACTATTTTGTTAATGATCACATAGTAGGCATAAAGCACTGTGGGATGATAGATTTAAGAGTTCTGTTCTCCAGGGGCACCTGAGTGGCTCAGACAGTTAAGCTTCCAACTCTTTTAATGTTGGAAAGAGAGAGAGAGAGGCAGCATGAGTAGGGGAGGGTCAGAGAGAGAGGGAGATACAGAATCCAAAGCAGGCTCCAGGCTCTGAGCTGGCTGTCAGCACAGAGCCCGACGCGGGGCTTGAACCCACAAACCATGAGATCATGACCTGAGTTGAAGTCAGACGCTTAACTGACTGACCCACCCAAGGCAAGCTTCCAACTTTTGATTTCAGCTCAGGTCATGATCTCAGTTTCACTAGTTCAAGCCCCATGTTGTGGCTCTGTGCCGATGGTGCAGATTTTACTTGGGATTCTCTCTCCTTCACTGCCGTTTCCATGCTCATGCTGGTTCTCTCTCTCAAAATGAATAAATAAACTTAAAAAAAAAAAAGAGTTCTGCTTTCCAGTTTGCTATATATTCTTTTTATCTTATTTTTAGGAAAATTTTAAAAAAGAATTCTCATTCTTTTTATAGAAGTATGCAAGTAGTTGATCATTTTTTTCCATTAACTATTTACTTTCTTTTTATAAATCTAGTTATGCAGTTGTATCCATTTAATTTGGTGGCAAACTGATAAAACAGTAAATGTTAGTTTTCAGATTTTGAGCTAAATACAGTGATTTTACATCAGTCTTAAAATACATAGTTTTCAGAATCATATGTACAAATTATCTTTACCAGTGCTTAGCATCATTTTATTGTGCTTTTAATAATACACTTAACTTTTATCTGCTGATCTAACCTTTTGTTATGAGTTTATTTTTTTTTAAAAAGTCCACCTGTATTTATTACTTTTTTAATCTTAAAGTTGTCCTTTATTTCAAAATCTTTTAATTTGCTAATTACCGTAAGATTTTTGTTCAGTTTTATTTGTGCTATATTATCTAAAGACTGTATGTAAAATTCAAATTAATTTTACTATGGCCATGATTTCTTCATGACCATTTATTTTTTTAAGCTTTGTAAACAGTTGTCTAGGCCATCACTGATAGTAGCTAGAATATTCCCAGATACGTTATGCCTAAATTCTATTATCTTAACATTTTCTTCATTCAGTTGAATTCTTTATTCTTAGTTCAGTCTGTAACAGAAGTCTGACCACACAGGTTATATCTATTGCTTTAAATACTTAGTGGATCAGTGATATATTGTGGAGCTTAGAATGAATTCTATCAACTGTTTTCTCCAAAGTGTGATTTTAGTAATACATCAGTTTGCTTATAGTATGGAAACACTGGTACTTGGAGACTAATTCCACCTTCAACAACTTCCTTAAATAGATTAAATGATATTAGAGATACATACATAACACAGTTCCATATAAGCCATACGTTTATGAAGATAAATGGATAAATTTTTTTCAACTTTAGCAACTGAGAAAAGCTTATCTTTTTAGGACTGGTTAAACTATGAGTCAGAAATGTAATCACAGTATTGAGCTCATTTATTTCATCCTCTAATTAAAATTTTTAGTTGAATACTAAATCTAAGGACAGTTGGACTTGCACATTTGCCCCTTTCACTGTTTCCTCCCCCATGCCATTGAAGAATTTTGAATGGTGAGGAATTTGCACCCTTTGGCTCAGGTTGCAGACCCACTTGATCAAGCCAGAGAAGCTGGGGTCAGAACTATTCATTGCTTATCTTTTCCTTGGGCCACTTGTAAATCCTGCCTTTCTGCTCTGTACAAAATCTCTTTCTATCAGACTTATAATAAAGACTGGAGGATAAAAATGGGCATAATAGTTGATGCTTGATTGTGACTCTTCGTGGGCTGATTTCACTAATTTAGAAGTTTTTCATTGCATTACAGCTTATTTGGTGTATATAATGCTATTTAAATACATGTTATTTCGTAAGATATTATAAAAGCATGCTGTTGGGTGTGAAAGTGTGATGATACAATATTCTGTCAGGTTGAGATTTTACGCCTTTGAAATGTATTGATTACCTTAAAGTAAGTTGAATTAGTTAATTTCAATCAGACCTATAAAAAAGTCCCAAAATCATTATTTTGTTTTCATGTGCCTGATTTCTGGCATTTATACTGACATTTAAAATTTCCCCGAATTAATTATAGTACAAGTTTATTAACTCTGTCAATAATAGTGTGAAGACTTTAAATACAGAGCCAGGTTTAAACAAACACAAAACACTTTGTTCTTATCTCAGCATCCCTTAAAAGTATACAGCTCTAGTTCAGGACCTCAGGACCACCCATCACCCTGGACATTGGATACTCCTATTTATTCAAGAAGCTTGTGAAGTATCTGTGTGCCAGTGGGGGATGGTTGTGTGTATCTGTGTAGGGAATCACAGTTAGGTGATTTTACCCGGACAAAAGCAGCAACATTGTTTATAAACTGTATTATGTCCCTGTAGAATTTTCTAGTTGTGGAAACTAAGTTACATTAAGTGCCTGTTATTTTCTGTAAGCTTTGGTTGCAGTTTTCACATTTTTAATGCTTTCAGAAGGTTAAAGTGGGCCCCCATTAAGATTAACCTCAGTCCATTACAGCTTTTTGGCTTGCAGGCCCCACCCATTGGCCTTGGATAGCTAATACCAAGCTTTTGTTTCTTCCTGTAGAAAGGAAAGGAAAGAAAACTGTTCTTTCTCTTTCATTGTGTAAGTCATGTGACTTCCCTTTTGGTTAGTTACAGATAGGATGAAAGTGAATCTCAAAATGAATAAGATATCAGTTTTACGTTTCTATGAAATATTTATCGAAATATTATTGAATTCATGTGTCTTATGCATTAAAATATTTGTTTTTGAACAGCTATACCTATTTACATTGACGCTGTTGTTTTTTCAGGAAGCCAAAAAGAGGACTAAATAGATTTTTATTTTTTTTTCTAAATAGATTTTTAAAATGATACTCATCATTTTACCTACATTGTGGTAGTTTCTTAGTATACTTATTTTTATGTTATCTTTTAGCATCATTTGGGGTTTCTGAATTGTAGCTTATTTCTCAGAACAAAGTGTAAAGAAAACAGGGGTGGTATTTGGGATGATTTATCAAGGAAAAATTGCTGGTAGGAAACGAAGAAAGAAACATGTTACAGGACTGGTTGTAAAAATCAGAAATGAATTGGATATATTTTCCCTTGTTCCTCTTCCGTTTAATCTCTCATTAATAATATGCAGTATAGCTGGCTGGGAGAAAATCCTATATAGTTCCTAGGCTATTAAAATCAATAGACAAATATTTTCCTATGAAGTTAGATAATGTGAGGATAAATGTTGATATTTAGTTCTAATTTGGTGATTTAGTCATGATGTTATGATTTTGTATGAAACATTATATATTTAAACTTTAAAGTTATTTTAGTTTGTCCTTAAGCTATCTTTTCAAATATTTAAATTATCTTTTAGTAAATAGTATAGCTGCCACTAATTAATAAGTAAAATATTAGAGACAATGGTAGTTTAAGAGTGTCTTATCAAAGATTTTTAAAATATAGCATTCTTTGGCACATATTTCCAAGCATGAAAATACTTTTAAAAGACTTTTGAGAAGAATACTATTTTAAAATCTAGGATGCATTTTTATTTGAAATATTTTATTTCCATAAAATGTTCCAGATTCTCGTTCCATAAAAAAGCCTTGTTTCTTACATTTTTATGGTGTTGTAGATCTTAAAGGATAATGATAACTTAATCCTTTGATTTTGTTATCAATCCAGGATGACTTGGTTAATTAGATTTCAAAATATGAAAAATTTGTTGAGATATATAGAAAAACTTCTTAAGTTTCTATTAATAACAGTAGGTTATCAGCTCTTTAATACCTGTGATCTGGTATGAAGTCTGTAATTAATGTGCTGGTCCATGCTTTATTGACATTAAAATTTATAGCAAGTGATTTATTTTGCATGTGCTTTGCAATTGAATATTTCAGTTTCTGTTTAATTAAGTCATGTAAACATTTATTGACATTTTATTTAATGTTTAAATTGTCACTACAGTTTTGCTTTGGGGAAAGGTTTAGGATACCTTTCAATTCTGTGATCTTCCTCATTTACATTTGTGTAGCAAGCTATTCATTAAACACCAAGGCTATTATTAAGTATTTAAATCTAGTGTTGATATTTATTGTTGAAATAATCCATTTAGTATCTTAGTGTCACTGTAAATTTAAATTAAAAAATAAACAAAAGCCTACTTTTAAAAAATTGCTACTGGTTTTGTGTGTGTGTGTGTGTGTATACTACATGCTTCTCCCCTCCCCAAACAAAATTAGGTATTAGAAGGTGAAAATTTGGGCGTTTTCACTTTATAACTTTCTGGGGTTTTTCTGCAATATTTTTTTAAAAAATGTGCAGAGAAAAGTAACTTTTAAAATGAATTTATATGGCTTTAAGTGACTTAATGTTTGTTCAAAATAAAGCTCATTTGTGAGAGTAATATCATTTGGGGTATTGTTACTTGTTTTCATGTGGGTTACTGTGACTATATGGTTTTGGATTTTCTTTCTTCAAAAATAGACTTCATAGGGCCAAGTAAATACGGGCATTTGTTTCAGCACATATTCTTTATCTTAGTATTTGGGTTATTTATTTTTGGAAAGACATTCTAATTTTTTTTAATTTTTTTAAATGTTTTATTTATTTCTGAGAAAGAGGCAGCGTGAGCAGAGGAGGGTCAGAGAGAGAGGGAGACACAGAATCTGAGGCAGGCTCTGGGCTCTGAGCTAGCTGTCAGCACAGAGCTCGACACGGGGCTTGAACCCACGAAACATGAGATCATGACCTGGGCTGAAGTCGGATGCTTAACCAACTGAGCCGCCCAGGCTCCCCGACATTCTAATTATTTTTTAATGTTAACAAATAATGTTTGGGAAATTGCCTTGGTAGGTATTGACCACTTTTCCATCCATTCCGCCTTCACTTTTAAAAGTACCTGATCACGATTAAACCATTAATCTGTCTAAAAGTAGTCCAGAATTTCCAGTGAGATTTAGTATTTGATATATATTTAATTACCCAAATTTACAAAATCGAAATGATTTTTGGAAAATCTCATGAAACAGGAATGTTTTCAGAGTGAGATTTTAATACAATAGAGTTCATTATTTTGACTTATTTCTTTTTTTAATTTAAGCTGTAAATTGAGAAAAGAAATTACTGAAATTATTAAAGCACTGTGTTGTTCCCAAATTATTCTCTGCCTTAATATCGTCATTTGATCTGCCAGTAGGAATTATGAAGGCCTTAAGTGGACTCTCTTTAGCCTCTTTCTTCCCTTGTTTTTCCCCCTCCCCCTCTTCTAGCCTCTTCGGGAAGGAAGCCTGAGGCCCTAGCTCTTAGAGATACCAGGAAAAAGCAATCACTCAGCACAAAGTGTCTGTCTTTAGCAGAAGTATCATCCCTTGGAGAGGAGAATGGTTGAGAAAAGGTTAATAATAGATAATAAGAGGTTTTCAAATTTATTCCAACTAAATTTGGTTTTGGTACAGCTGGATATTATTCTTGTTATTCAAAATGAAGTCTACTTTGTCTGTTTAGGCATTAGCAAAGTCTAACCTAGTCCTTCACTTTTCAATCTACTTAGCTTTGGTTAAATCTTTTATACCTTATACAAAGGCCATTGCCAGTGATTTTCCTAACTGAGGAGAAGGATGAGTTATAAACAATAACAATGGATGGTTAGGTAATATTAACATTTCTAAACAGTTAATGGTATCTGTGGTATTTTTGTAAATTTACAAAGAAAGTGTACATGAAATGTTTTACTCTAACTCACTTGTCATCTAAAGATAATATTTTTGTGTGTAACATGCTTTTGCCTAGAGGAAGACTTTTGAATCCACAAACTGAATCATAAAATAAACTAACAGTGAAAATAAATTGATATTGATAGATCTAGAAATGTAATTATTTCCTTAGAGAAATTGTTCACAAAACTCTTTTTTTTCCCCAAGAAAAGTAAAATATGCAGAGTCACTGGGGTAACACTATAAACTGAAAGATTGCAGAAGGGCCCAAGTTTCTTCCCTTGTACTATAGGTATTTCTGCTAGGATTTCTTCATCTTAGAGAGTAATCCCTTATGTAGCTCCACATGCATTTAAGTCTCTTCTACTTGATCCTGGTTTGAAAAACTTAAGCAGAATGGTCATGGAATCTCACAATTAACTTAATGAAGATTTTAGAAGTCATAATTTAGGCTAATGCCTGGCTGGCTCAGTCAGAGGAGCTTGCAACTCTGAATCTCGGGACCATGAGTTTGAGCCCCACATTGGGTGTAGACATTGCTTAAATAAATAAGTACTTAAAAAAACCTCATAATTGATATCAATAAACACTGAAGTAAATATTATGTAATACATAGATTTTAAGGAATGAACCAAAGATAGTTCAAATTTTTTAAATATTATGTACTTAAGGTGCAAATACAAAAATATAATAGCAAGTTATTTAAGGTAATATAAAAATGGTAAGTATAAGCAAACTTTTGATAGAATAACTTTAAGAATACAGTTAGAGGGGCGCCTGGGTGGCTTAGTCGGTTAAGCGTCCGACGTTCGCTTAGGTCATGATCTCACGGTTCGTGGGTTCGAGCCCCGCGTCGGGCTCTGTGCTGACTGCCAGCTCAGAGCCTGGNCGGGCTCTGTGCTGACTGCCAGCTCAGAGCCTGGAGCCTGTTTCAGTCTGTGATTCCCTCTCTCTCTGACCCTCGCCTGCTCATGCTGTCTCTCTCTCTCTCTCCTAGAAATAAATAAAACATTAAAAAAAAAAAAAGAATACAGTTAGAATGCAATCATATATTTCTTTCTACTGGTCCAACCCTTCTCCAGATAAACATTTATGTTTGTTTTGTTTTGTTTTTTAGCTGCTAGCTATTACTAATGAATTCCCACTTATGTATGCCTGGAGATAGACTACACTTTGCCACCATTTGATCCTGTGCCCTAGGCATCCAAAGCCACTGGTGCAACTCCCCTCAACCAATGCTTCTGTTCTGTCAACACAAGAGAGCCCTTGGGCTACAGCCAGTACTCTAGCAATGATAGTAATCATACATGACACAGAATGATAACAGTAGTTCTCATGTAACTTTTATAGAGTGCTTGCATGTGCCAGGTACTGTACTAAGCATTTATATCCCCATTAAATTTTGACTCTGAAAAAAGTTACTATTATTGTCTCGTTTTTACAGATGAAGGAGTGATCTTAGAATGGCTAATAGCCTAATTTCATGCCGTTGAACCAGCAGTAGGATTCCTAGAGCAGTGCTCTTAAATCTCTGGGTTCCAACAACATTTTGTGTCTGTTTAAATTTTATATTAATGTGCTTTTTTTGAGTATATTATTTTTTTTGAAAGATAGCAAACAGGAGAGGAGTAGAGAGAGGGAGACAGGAAATCAGCACAGAGCCCGATGTAGGGCTCAAAGTAAGGAACTGTGAGGTCATGACCTCAGCCAATATCATGAGTCAGGACGCCCAATAAAGTGAGCCACCCAAGCGTCCAGTTAATGTGCTTATCTATGCTAATTGCTAGAGATTCAATTGTGAGCAAAAAGCAGAGATTCTTTTCTGGTTGCTTAAAGAATAGTAGGGGAGACTACCCAAATGAAAATAAATGAAAATAAAATAAAAACCACTGTGAGTGCTATAACGAAACGGTTTGTGGGTTTTTAAGTCTTTAACTGTGAGGATCCTGACCTAACGTGGGGGTCAGGAAGGCTTCTTTGGGGCAGGAAATTTGTAATGAGGGATGAAGAATGAGTTGATGAAGAATAAGGAAAAGAATATTCTAATAGAGGAAGGGGGTTGTACACAGGCAGTAGGAAAAATGGAACTTTATGGAACATTATAAAGATCAGTAATGAGTGTCTTTAAGACGCTTGTAATTGTGTGGAGTGTGTGTGTTCATGCGTGTGTATGAGTGTGACCAACAGCTACAAGAGAGTGATAAATGTGAAGGTAAGAGCATTAAGGTAGGAACTGTCCATGCTTTTATCAGCAGGGAAGACTACAAAGGTAGAGACTATTTGAGATTGTCCTTGGAAATACCTAGAAACTTGCTAGGTTTTTTAAAGGCGTTTTTTAAAAACGCCTTGAGGGCGTTCCATATTGTAAATGTGCAAAGATGTGGAGAGGTGAAAGAGCTTCTTGGAAAGGCCATTGTGTAGCTGTGCTACCCACTGTGGCTATTTGATTAGTAGAAGGGGCAAGGAAGAAGTGGAAGATGAAAATGAAGCCCAGGCTGGGCCAGTGTGTGATCAGGCAGTTGTACTTCCCCCATCATAGCTGTTTGTGAATTTCTTTAAAGTACTCATTACCCCCAAAGCTTCATTGGCTGTTTGTTTTCTGAATACAGTTTACTTTATAGCCAGGCCTCCAAGCTCTTCATGATCTGATTGATTTTACTTATTCAATTTTTCTTGTCATACTTCTTACTTAAATTGTTTGATTTGCCAGTTAGAATCTGTCACTGTACACATACCCTACACTTCTTTCTCTTTTCCCCTTTGCACACAATACTATCTTTCCCCTAAATTCCTCCTTCTGTCCTGAGGCCTTTCCTTATTCTAAGGAATAAGTAATAAATAACTAAGTATTGCTTAGTTCCTTATAAACTCCAAAACTCTTTATAAATAATGGGTCACTTACATTGATTATCTTCTGTTATCTCCTACTAAATTGTGAATTCTAAGTGGAATTGTTTAGCCCAATTTTGTATTCCTTACAATACATAGGTGCATGCTTTTCATATAATTATTACTCAAAAAAATTCCTTGAATAATGAAAACACATTACCTTAGGGGCATTCCCCCCCCCCCATCTTCCATTGGATAAGAAGGTACAGTTTATAAAAGAAAGGGTATGGCTTATAGGAGCTAGCTGAGTTCATATTGTCCAAACGAGCAAATGCAAACTCACCTTGTTTAAAAGAAAACCTAATGTTCAATTGAGTGTCAATTCCATTTTTATGTCGCTCTTACATGTTTGTTCTACATTGAGTTACATATGGTAAATGCTGCACTGTGGGCCAGATCACTTGGATTTCTCCACTCCAGCCTTTAGCAGAAAAGATGGTGGCTTCTGTCTGTGCTATGTTTATTACCATAGTTCATTGCTATGTGTCACTGCTAAGTGTCTGCAGTTTCTTGGAGGGGAAGGGTTTATCTAATTCTCTTAAGTCCAGAGAGCACTGACATGGATGTTCATTAAATGTTTTAAGTGGCAATATCATTAGGGAGATGAAATGATATTAAATGTAAATCTTGAAGACCTTGGAGTGAGATAGACCTGGGTTTGAATCCCAGCTCCAGTGCTAACTAGCTGTTTGAATTTTGTCACATTACCTTACCTCGGATTTCCTATCTATAAAAATCAGGTAGCAATACTAATTTATAGGGTTGTGAGGATCTGAGTTAATGTATTTTAAGTGTCTACCCTCATGCCTGAAAGGGGAATAAGGGGCATCCTGACTGTTCTCTTTTTGTTGCTTTGTTTTTTAGCTTTTTGTTTGTTTGTTTTTTAACTTTTAAAATAGCATAGATATGCTACAGCTGATACAATGCAGAAAAGGATATCTGGTGTAAAGAGATGGCAGGGCCCAAACTTAGCAGATAAAGGAGACTATAACCACACATTATGAAACTTAATGGAGAAAAATATAGTTACCTATATCTTAGTTAATAACAGAAGTAAAAAGTATAATGAATACAAGTCAGTTGCTCAAGTGCAGGATGGGGCTAGTGTCTCTTGCTACCTTCTTGTGTGAAAAAGGTCTGTGGTTTTTGTTGTAGAAACTGTTGGTTGCATCAACTCCTTCCTTCCTTCTGATCAGAACCCCAAATCTTTTGATCATGTATTCATCTCTGTCTTTCTGTGTCCCTGGGAAAGATGACAAAGATGACTCCATCTCTAAGGTAAGGGGTAGCTCTTATCAGTCTAAGCACATGGCATTCTCCTCTGAACTATTTTAAGTCCATGGTTTATTCAGTCATTAGAGGACCAGTTATTTACTTTTTACTATTAAAAGACATACTGTTCTTTTATTTCTATGACTCTTACCTTCTCTCTGCCTCTACTCTTTTCCCTTGGGTGGAATTTGCACTGGTAACAATTCCTTTCATAGGTACTGAGTTCCATTCTGGAGGACATGCCTCACAACCTTTACTATCTCAGGCTTTCCACCACATTGGGATACTCAGATACGAGAATTTGGTGTCATTTCCTTTAAAAAATTTTTTTTTAACATTTATTTATTTTTGAGACAGAGAGACAGAGCATGAGTGGGGGAGGGGTGGAGAGAAAGGGAGACAGAATCCAAAGCAAGCTCCACGCTCTGGGCTGTCAGCACAGAGCCCAACGTGGGGATCAAACTCACAGACCATGAGATCATGACCTGAGCCAAAGTCGGACTCTTAACTGACTGGCCACCCAGGTGCCCTGGTACTTTTTAAAATAATCTTAAAATGCCACACAACTTCCTATCATCTGTATTTGAGATCTCAATCAGAGCAGAGTCTTGATAAGGCTGCTCTTGCGTTAGTACCTAGAAGAACATGCACCTGAACATTAGGCAAATCAGATAAAGAAGCTTTGGCATTTAAGGCAGGCATTTGATGATGACTTTATGTTAGGGTCTTCTACTGGTGAGCTTCTGCAAGTAGATCAGTTCTCAAAGGGAATCTAGTGGTAAGCAATCTAATTAAGACTTAGCTCCATCAGTTTATTCAACAAAAATTATTGAACACCTAGTATGTGAGCTACAGCAATGAGCAAAATACAATGAAAATACCTGCCCTCACACCAGCTCCCACTCTCCCATCTCTTTTCTATCTTCTATTTCCACTGTAAAAAATAGGAACACAAACTAACCACATTAGGTACAAAATACAGCATCTTCAGGTTTTTAAAAATCTCACAGTAATATTTGGACTCTGGAAATCAATTTCAGGAAAATTGGAACATAAGGAAAAAAGTAAAAGAAAGTGTTTTATTTGGGGAAAAAGAGAAAAAAATACCAATGAGATAACTCTGAGTGTGAATTTTAGAGCATTCTAAAAATTATGCTCTGGAGTATACATATAGTGGTATTTTTGAGGAGAAACAGAGGTTAATGAACCATAGGAGAATTTCTTAACTTTAGCACGTTGGGTCAGTTTGGACCTTCTGGGCCAGATAATTCTTTGCTGTGAGGGGCTATGCTTTGCTCTATAGGACAGGTAGCAATATCCTTGACCTCAACCCACTAGATGCCAGCAGTACACTTCCCCAGTAGTGACAACCAGAAATGTGTACAACATTACTGCATGTCCCCTGGAGGGCAAAATTGCCCCCTATTTAAGAGCCTCTAATTTAACGACTTTGGTAAGTGCTTTATCAAATATATAGTGCTTCATAATTAATATCTTATATTTTCTTAGACAGAAATATGGTACAGAATGATTTTAGAAAGCCTGGACATTTGGGATAAAAAATTACCACCAAGTTCATATTTAAGTAACATAATGGACTGAAAGCTAAATATGAAACATTTTAATCTTTTAAGTTTTAGAATGTTATATATGGCATTGTTCTGATTATAGATGAGTGCATGTTGAGTATAGGAAATTTAGAAAAAGAATATAAAGACGATAATAAAGTCACTCATTATCCCATCACCCAGAAAAAATTACTGATTATCTTTTAGTGTAGTTTTTAAAATCTTTTTCTCCTTTTTGTTACTTAAATTCTAGTTTTGAATCATTTAATTTTTTATGCTCTTTATCTAAAAGTTTTTTTAAAAATAGGGAAAATAATTTTTAGTTCCCTTTGTCAAATTTTTGACAGTTGTAAATTAGAAGAGTTTAAAACTAATAGGAAAAAATAGGGATTTACAAATTACTTTGGAAGTTGCAAAAGGAAAGTATAGAGAAACACATACACTATGCATTTGAGTGACAGATTCTAAGTAATATTTGTTGATGAAGTGTAAATTTTTGGAAATAAGAGTAAACCTAACAACTTACATTATTTCTTACTTTAATCCACTTGTAATTTCACAAATCTGAATAAGTGAGACATTTATTTTTTTTAAATTTAAATCCCTTGGGAAATTTTGTCATTTGGGAAAATTTAGGAAAAATAATAACAAAATTATATTAATAGGTTTTCTTTTCTTTTTTTTTTTCATTTTTAAAAATATTGATTTATTTTTGAGAGCAAGAGAAAGAGACAGAGGGCAAGCAGAGGAGGGGCAGAGAGAGACGGAGACACAGAATCTGAAGCCGGCTCCAGGCTCTGAGCTGTCAGGAAGGAGCCCAACATGGGGATTGAACTCACAAACCATGAGATCATGACCTGAGCTGAAATTGGATGCCTAACTGATTGAGCCATCCAGGCACCCCTGTTTTTATTTTCATGTGCAAAATATAGAAAGGATTGGTATGTGTTTTTATTTTGTTTAACAGTTTAGGTCATCATTAAATCTTCAGCTAGTTTTTCCATTTTATAGTCAAGTTAATAGTTTTTTTTCCTGATATGGAATTTAGTTCTGCTGACTATATTTAGAGATCATCTTTACTTCTAAAATACATTACTTAAAATTCTGTAATGTAGTTGCCTTAAATTTAATAAAATGCGATGAAATAATTGTTATTGTTATTTATAGATGTGTGCAAGTTTTGGTGAATCTGTACATATAAGCAGAGCATGGTAAGTGTCTTGTCTGTGTCATCAGCAGTTAAGCGAAGGTGAAGTTTTATTTCTTTCAAAAAGGAAGATGTTTGGCCACAGAGCAAGGAGGCAAAGCATTCTGGGCAGGAAAAATGATGCAGGTGTTAAATGGGAGAAACAGTCCTTTGAGTTTAAAATTTTTATATGGCAGGGAGTTCCCAGGAGCCCCTCTTAACTTTAAATTCCCAAATTGGTTTCAGAGCTGCACAAATATATGTATTCCTCTTTATGCATAGGTGATACGCTGACCTAAATTTAAGTGGCAAGTATGCTTCATGTTCTTTCATTATAGAAAATAAAAACCTTTCTTGAAGGAAAAATTTTCATTTAATACGAAAAACAGCTTTTATACCTCCTTTAAATGTTGTTTTCTCAAGAGTGATTGACTCATTATCTGCTCACCCACGTTTTCTAGTTGTCACCTATGTGTGTTCTCTACACACTGAGATTTCCCCTCTGTACTCAGACTACACTAACCTTTTCATATCACATCCACTTAAACTGTTGACCATCCTACGCATTTTATCAACACAACCGTGACAAACAGACATCCCTAATCTAATGTTATTCACTGTAGTCCTGCCATATATTAAAAGGTATAATTGTTGCTATCATTTTCTGTTATATATTCCATGCTATAAATTTTCTCTTGTCTCCTTGGGTGCTTAGCCCATTCTTAAGATAATGCTAATTAGAATTGAGGTTGGATACCACAAGAGGTTCTGAAACATCTTATTTTAGCTAGCAAAAATATAGCATCACAAAGGATGCAGACATATCCTTCCACACTATAAATTCACCTTAGCCTGTTTCCTTTGTGTTATTATTTCCTATCTTTTCTAAAACACTGCTGTTTTTAAGATCCTGTATTCATTTTGCTCTTCTTTCCACTGTGTATGTGTATATGTTTTTTGTTTTTTCTTTTTCGACTTCCACCCCCACTCTTCCTGGTGTAAAGAGCTTCTGTAGGAAATTGAAAATCGGTGTCTTTCTGCTTCAGAGTCTTTAACAAGTGGAGCTGGCTGTAAAGAGAAATTGACCAGGTTCCTGTGATCCTTGTCTGTTTCTCTGATTAATCAATTTTTCTTTACTGGAGTAGCTGCTTTTAACAAAAGAAAACTAGCTTGAAATTTCAATCGTTTGCCTATTGTCGCCTAGCTTATATCTGCTTTTCTTTCTCTATCACTTTGTTTTTATTGTAAACTTTTAATTCTTGGCTTTCAGTTACCTCATTTGTAATGGACAATGAAAAGCTAATTTCATGTAATTCATATAGCCTCAACTATTCCTACTAATTCCAACATTTGCACAATTTAATTTATAAAGCTGGTTCCTATTCAAAAGACAATAACTACACATCAGAATAGGTGCATTTCTTACATACTTCTTGTTGACTTTCCTACAAAAACCAAGGCCAAACAATTCCAAAGTACTTAAAAGGAAATCATGCTATCATAGAATGAAATACAGTGAATCCAGAAAAACCAGGGAGAGGGACTATATTGCTCTTTTAACAGGGATATTTCTTTAAGCATGTCAAGTACTATTATATTTAGAAACAGAATTAAAAGAATGTGTCTTTAAGCCATGGAGAAGTTTGAGCAGCCAAGGTAGCCTGAAAATAAGGTTATAAGATCTATAGAGGAAATTAACAAAGTAGACAAAATGTACTTGGAATATATCCCTTAGGTATTACCTAAAGGTGTTTGCACATAGCGATATTAGATAATAGGATAATCATAGGGAGGAGTTATTATGAATGGCCTTAGGTTCAGTGGTGAGATTGATGCTCCAAAACATATTTGGCAAGTAAGTTGTTTGATGGTATATTAGTTAAGTGTTCCTTGAACAGAAAAAAAAAGAGGCCTTCTTCAGTAAGTTTGGAACATTCTTGATTATACAAATATAGCCTGTTTCTTCATTTAAGATATAGTTTTTCAGTGCCTTATTATACAGTAGTGTGCTGTCTGTCTCATGGGACGTTGTTTCATGGGGACAAGCACTGAGAAGCTCTCGGCCGACGGCCAGCAATCTGTGTATTAATCCATATTAACATCTTTACTCTTTAGCTCATAATTTATTATTAGGTTAAAAGAGATTAAAGATCTTTTAAACATCTGCAAAACATTAGTAATATATTTTTATTTTACAAAAGCAAAGACAAATTATATTGAAGATGCCTAGAAAAGCAGGAGGTGAGTAGTGGTTCATCATCATATAAATTACCCCAATTACCCTGCAGGACAGTGTTGAGTGTAATTCTCTGGCAAATGTTGGTGTCCTAGAGTGGTGGTGGTTCCAAGCTTTTTTTTTTTTTTTTTTTTTAATTTTTAAAATTTCGGATCTGCTGTAGATCAGATACATTTGCATAGATATTTTCCTCAGGTTACATACTTGTGGTCCAGTAATGAATAGCTTATGGACAATACTGCTCTTTTGACAACACAAACACTGTTACTAGATTATCACCACTTCTACACTGCTCTTAACTTGAGAATGTGTCACCGCTTACTACTGCCTAAAATTTTTCCTACAAGTAGAGAAAACATTATTTAAAAGTGTAAGTGTTGTTTCTGTATCAGTGATTGTAATTTTAGTAATTTGTGGACCAGCAAGCATTTCAAAAAATGTGGATGATTTGGTAAATGTTTAGTGATTAGCTTTCCAAAAAATGATCTTGTGTGTGTTATGCATTTTACTGACATAAAGGATTTAGAAAACAATTTACAAATGATAATACATACACAATATTCTTTATTATAAATTCCATGCAGTCACTTGTGTCTCACAGAATGCTTTTATTGATTATTTTTAGGTCTCTTATGTCTGTAGCCAAAGTCTCATCGCAATTGATGAACAAGTGTAAGTTTTATGTAAATGTTCAATGAATAACAACACAGAAGTTAAACGACAAAGGCAAAGGTGTATGTCAAAACTATTATAAATGACTTCCTTGCTGAGTTGTAGTAGTTTTTGAACACTGTAAGAGAGCTCCTCAATTTTTATGATATTTACAATGAAAGAGCTATAGACCTGATACAGTTATATTTCATATGCATTTATTAACAGCTTCTTCATCAATTTCTTAAGGATCTAGACAGTCAACAAAATAAAAAATAAAGCCGTGGTTTGTAGCATTTGCCAATTTCCATGGTGTAATTACTTATGCCATGACTAGTTTCAAGCTATCAGTGTGATGTGAGTGAGTGTGAAGCTGGGAAGAAGTGCATAGTGACACACCGTTACACAGCAACGTAGCAATTCCACTGTACAGATTAAATAAATGTAAATAACCTCAGGGTAATATAAAATGTAGCAAAATATTTAGGAAGTAATGAGTTTTAAGTTTTTTATTATTTTCATATTATTGTATATTTTTATAATTTAATTTTTTTTAATGTTTATGTTTGAGACAGTGCAAGTAGGGAGGGGCAGATGTGGTGGGGGAGAGGATCTCAAGTGGGCTCCATGCTGGCAGCAGCCAGCCTGACACAGGGCTTGAACTCACAGTACGATCACAACCCGAGCAGAAGTCAGATGCTCAACCAACCGATCCACCCAGGTGCCCCTACAATGTATATTTTAATATTGGCTGTTTTTTTAACAGCTATCTCTTGGAATTCTTAAAAATTTAACAATCTGTTCTCTTGAGCTGGTATAATCCAGCCTCAGCACACTGCTGCATTGTCTGTTTTGCCATGGAAGGATATTTATTTGTAGTTACTAATCATCTATGTTATCTACCTGTCTGTTTAAAGAACAAACTTTTTTTTTTTTTTTTTTTTTGAGAGAGAAAGGAGAAAGAGGGGTAGAGGGAGGAGCAGAGGGACAGAGAGAGAGAATCCCAATAGGCTTGTGCTGTCAGTGCAGAACCCGACATAGAGCTCCATTTCTTGAACCATGAGATCATGACCTGAGCTGAAATCAAGAGTCAGATGCTTAACCGACTGAGCCATGCAGGTGCCCCAATGGGATGTCATCTCTGAATAAAAGAAAACCCCTAAGGAAGACAACTTACAAGCATAACCATTGTTCTTATTTTTTGCATTTCTGTAGTATAGTGTTTTTATAAAATGCCATTTGAGTTCCTACACATCTGTTTGGACACCACTGTCCTCTGAGTAGTATAGTAATATGCAGATAAAGCTAATTTTCATTTAGTGAATAAATACCAGTGATCACTCAGATACTTTTCTGTTTTGTGGAGATCGTAGGTTACTGTTAGTCTTGAGGACTTTATAATCTGAAGGGGTGTAGAATGGCACTCATGGATAAGAAAGACTTAACATTTTGTATAGGCCTTTTAAGTCTTCTACACTGCACTGGATGCTATATAAGAGATACTACTACCCTAGAACCATTATCTTTCCGTTGTTGAATAGGCTTGAGCTCTCCTTTGTGCACTACCACCTGCAATTTATGATGTGTTTACGTTTTTTTAAACACTCCTCTTCCCTCTCTTTTCCTTCCTCCCACTTTGATACAGAATCATGTTTCCTATTACCACAAACTTAGTGGCTTAAAACAACACATATTTATTAGCTCAGAGTCCACAGATCAGTAGTCCAGCACAGTGCAGATTAGATCTCTGCTCCGAATATCACAAGGCTGAAATCCAGGTGTCGGCCAGCTGTGTTCTCATCTCTCTTTCAGGACTCTAACTCATTCCCGGTGTTGGTACCAATCAGTTCCTTGTGGTTATAGGACTGATCTTCCATGTTTTTGTCAGATATCAGCCAGGTACAACTCCCAGCTCCCAGAGGTCGCATCCTTGCCTCCCATCTGTCTTCTAGTCAGCTGCGGTGGGTGAAATCTTTCTCCTGCTTTCAAATCCCTCTGACTTTCCCTTTTTTCACCACCTAGAGAAAAATGTCTTTTTTTTTAAATGTTTTATTTATTTCCGAGAGAGAGAGACAGACAGCATGAACAGGGGAGGGTTAGAGAGAGAGGGAGATACAGAATCTGAAAGAGGCTCCAGGCTCTGAGCTAGCTGTCATCACAGAGCCAGACGTGGACTCGAACCCACAAACCGTGAGATCATGACCTGAGCTGAAGTCAGACGCTTAACCACCTGAATTGCTGGACTCCTGATCTGTGGACTCTGAGCTAATAAATGTGTGTTGTTTTAAACCACTAAGTTTGTGTCCCCAGTATTCTCATTTTAAAATAAGTCCAAGTTGTAATTAGTAAAATAAAGAGACTGAACATTACCTAAATGTTGGCTAAGAAAATAAGTGTAAAGATATATAAACATTACCTAAAAATGAAATACCTAGTACAAATGTATAAAATATAAAGCCTTGTGCCAGAACAGTCTAATGTTTACTCAAGAAGAGGAAGTTTAATAAAGGTAGAGGGAAAAGCTTGAAACTCATTGTAAATAAAAAGTCTTTATTGAAAAACCTGGTTTATTAAAGAAATAGGCAAAACTTTATTGCATTCTTGATAATGCAAATATTGACATGAACAAAAATGTATGAAAATTGACCTCTGGTTGAATTATGGTATGGCCATACAATGGAACCATTCATCTAATACTTATTGAACATCTACTGTGTACCAGACATTTTGCTTAGCTCTAAATAGAATAATAACCATCAAATACTCACTTGAAGCGTAACTAATGACTTCATTATGGGAATAATAAGTGCTATAAAATTTAATATATTAAACTTGATACTAGTTTTGTTACTGATATGGATAGGAAAAATTGAAGAAACGAAAAGCATTTAAAGAAAATAAGTTTTGATTTGTTGTTTTTTTCTTAATCATGAGTATAAAGAGGTTGAACACCTTCCTTTCTTAGTTAATGCCCAGTATTTACCCTATAGTGATCTATAAAACATTGCTGAGTTAATATCACAGGGTGTTATATTTCTGTTAAGACTTTTTACATGTATTTACAAATTGTATTGATAAAATATTTATTTTTATTTTTTTACAAATAGTTTATTGTCAAATTGGTTTCCACATAACACCCAGTGTTCATCCCCACAAGTGCCCTCCTCCATGCCCACCCCCCCAATCCATCAGTCCTCAGTTTTTGTCAGCATTCAAGAGTCTCTCATGGTTTGCCTCTCTCCCTTTCCCCCACCATTTCCGCCCTTCTTCTCCCCCTTGTTCCTCCGTCAGGTTCCTCCTAATCCTCCTATACGTGCAAACATATGATATTTGTCCTTCTCTGCCTGACTTATTTCGCTCAGCATAACACCCTCAAGGTCCATCCATGTTGCTACACATGGCCAGATTTCATTGTTTCTCATTGCCATGTAGTATTCCATGGTATAGATAAACCACATCTTCTTGATCCATTCGTCCGTTGATGGACACTTAGGCTCTTTCCATGTTTTGGCTGTTGTGGAGAGTGCTGCTATGAACATTGGGGTACATGTGCTCCTATGCATCAGCACAAAATATTTTTAAATATGTTAAACTGCTATAGTTTATAATGGTGTAATGTGTAGCATGGAATATTTTTCTGATATTCAGGTTACATAATATGTTTTTTCTAAGTTATTCAGAGAACAACTCTTTGAATTAAAAAAATGAAGAAAAGAGGAAAATATCCTTTTACTCAGAAGTAAGAGCAAAATTACACAGTGTGGTTATTTTGGAGAGAGCAAAGTCCTGTTACTTAGGTCGAAGAAGGGGAGGGAGTAGGAAAGGCATATCACATTTAGCAAGTGTCTAATAAAGATCAGATACTGTATAGTGCAACTTTGTTATTCTATTTCAGTTAATATTTGTATTCATCTGAGTTAGATATTATTTTAAAATGAGAACATTGGGGAAACCTGGGTGGCTCAGTCATTGGATGTCCGACTTCAGCTCAGGTGATAATCGCACTGTTCATGAGTTCGAGCCCCACTTTGGGCTCTGTGCTGACAGCTCAGAGCCTGGAGCCTGCTTTGGATTCTGTGTCTCCCTCTCTCTCTGCTTCTCCCCTGCACTTGCTTTCTCTCTCTCTCTCTCTCTCTCTCTCACTCTCTCTCACCCACCCTCTTCCTCACCCGTTTTATTTTTAAAGCTTTAAAATATTCTCTTCCAGTTTAAATCCCTGATTTTATGTGTTTACTTAGCATTATGAAGACTACTTTTACTGTTGAGTAAGTAGCCATTGTTTAATTTGTTTATATCAGGATTTAAAAGGTAGGATATTAAATCTTATTTCTTGTGAGCATTAGCATAAGTAGCAATTCTGAAAGCAATAAACTGATCATTTTGTAAAGTGACTCTTTCTTGTAGGATTTTACAAAGAAGCTTTTGTCATTAAAAACTACACCAATGCTTGGGGCGCCTGGGTGGCTTAGTCGGTTAAGCGTCCGACTTTCGCTTAGGTCATGATCTCGCGGTTCGTGGGTTCGGGCCCCGCGTCAGGCTCTGTGCTGACTGCCAGCTCAGAGCCTGGAGCCTGTTTCAGTCTGTGACTCCCTCTCTCTCTGACCCTCCCCTGCTCACGCTGTCTCTCTCTCTCCTAGAAATAAATAAAACATTAAAAAAAAAAAATTAAAAAAAAAAAAACCTACACCAATGCTTAATAGAGCATTCTTTGTTTTTAATCTTATTCTTAGGTGAAGATTCATGACAAAATGTTTTTTTTTTTAATTTTTTTGGCTGTGAATTAACAAATCAGTTACTTAACTTGTTTGCTTAGTTCTGTTTTGTGCCAGGCATAGTATTAGTTACTTTGGATACAAAGTCATATTAAGTAATGGGCTCTGTCTTCAAGGACTTTGCAGTTCAGGATAGGAGAAAAAAATTAAATACAGAAGTATATCAAAGTGAGGTAGATGCTGTCAGGAAAGCTTGCACATTGGAATCAGAAAGGAGAATATGCTTGACTTGTCAAAGTGTTGAAAATATTTTATAGGAGGTGAGTATTAGCTGAGCCTAATGAGAGAAGAATATTTTGTCAGACACCTAGAGGAAGTGAATCTCAACAGAGGGAGCATTATACCCAAAGCCTGGCCTTTTTTAGGACACTTCAAATCATAGAGTATGACTGAAGAGGGGGAAAGGTGGAAGGTTTGGCCTTGAATTTGTTGATGCTGGGGAGCCATTGAAGGATTTTAATGGATTATAAGTCATTGAAGAATTTAAAGCAGGGAAATAACTTGAGCAGATTTTTACTCTAAATGGTTCCTACTGCAGTGTTATATTGAGGATAGATTTGAGAGAGGTAAGACAACAGCAGTTCTGGAGAGGTGAGGAGAGTCTTCACTAAGGTAATGATATTAGATATAAACTGGTAGATGAGAGATGTTAAGAAAAACATCAAAAATATTCAAAATTTGGTAAACTGTTAGTTGTGGAAGGTGAGAGGGGGGAAAGTATGTGAATTACTACTAGATTTCTGATGTGGGTGCTTGAGTGGTTTGGATAGAAACAAGGATGGAAGCTATAGTAGGAGAAAGACTGTTGAGTTTTGTTTTATGAGGGGGGAGCGTGAGGGCCCTGTGACCATCCAGTAGGGTGGATGTGAGTTTTAGAAGTCTGGATTATAGTTATAGATTTAGATACAAGTCATCAGATGTACATGGTTGTGAAAGAAAAGTTGGAGAGCATCATAAAGAAGGAAATAACGGAATGCCTGGGTGGCTCAGTGGGTTAAGCGTCCTACTTCAGCTTAGGTCATGATTTCACAGATCTCATCTCACGGTTCCTGGGTTCAAGCCCCACGTTGGGCTCTGTGCTGACAACTCAGAGCCTAGAGCCTGCTTTGGATTCTGTCTCTCCCTCTCTGTCTGCCCCACCCTTGCTTATGCTTTCACTCTCTCTGTCTTTCAAAAATGAATAAATGTTTAAATTTTTTTTAATTAAATTAAAAAAGAAATAAGGGGGTGCCTGGATGACTCAGTCGGTTAAGTGTCCAACTTCAGCTCAGGTCATGATCTCATGGTTTGTGGCTTCAAGTCCTGTGTTGGGCTCTGTGCTGACAGCTCAGAGCCTGGAACCTGCTTCAGATTCTGTGTCTCCTTTCTCTGCCCTTCCCCTGCTCACAGTCTGTCTCTGTCTCTCTTTCAAAAATAAATAAACATTAAAAAATATTTTAGAAAAAGGACGGAAATAAGAGTTGAAGAAAAAGATCCAGGAACAGAATTTGGGAAGTACTAGTAAATAAAAGGAATTAATAACAGTCTGCAGCCTTCTTTGTAGTGATAAAAAGATATAAATATTTGGATCCATGAAGAGCTCATCATTTTTTTATTATTGAGGTAGATTTAACAAACAATGTTATATTTCAGTTGTACAATTAAGTGATTTCAACAATTTTATACATTATTCAGTGCTCATCACAATGACTGTACTCTTAAGGAACTTATCTTTTTATGAAATTAAGGAGCAAATGTATATGTGCTTATGATAGAAAAATTACTTAACATGCAAGTGAAATGCATGAAACATAATATGAACTGTAAAAGTATATACTGAAACTAAAAACAGCTTGGAGTTAGATCATAAAAGAGTCTTTTTAGGTTTTGTTTTGCAGGACACTTGGGTGGCTCAGTCGGTTAAGCATCCAACTCTTGATCTCATTTCAGGTCATGATCTTGCTGTTTGTTGGTTTGAGACCTGTGTTGGGTTCTGGACTGGTAGCACCAAGCCTGCTTGAGATCCTGTCTCTCCCTTTCTCTGCCCCTCCCTCTCTCTCATTCTTTCTCAAAATAAATAAACCTTAAAAGAAGATATATGTTTTGAATAAGGTTAAAGTAAAAATGAAACCATTATAAGAACTAATAGTATTGTTAATAATAAACATGTAAAAAATGGCATCAGGAACACACCTGCATCAAACAAAATTGGATTTATTAACTTTTGGCACTGAGGGACATGGAACATGTGGAACCTTTAAGCATCTCAGGGAGAAGGCGTTAGAAAGGACTTACAGGATTTGGGTTTATGTTAAGTGATTTGGGGGAGGTCAAGAAAGTAGGGGTCTGTGCCGTCGAAAAGCAAGACTAATTCTGTGATTCAGTATCTTAATAATTCTTATCTAGGAGGCAGGAAGAACATGGTGGGGCTAAAACTGGAATTGGTAAGGAAGCAGATATATTAGCCAGAGAAAGGGAGTGTCTGACCATTTCTTGGTTTCGGCAGTGCTGTTTTTGTCTCTGTTCAGATAAAGTCAGAGTGGCCTTGTCTGATGTTAGGTGTTATCTGAAATTGTTTATCTTTCAAATAAAAGTTATGTTACAAGCATACTGATATAGCTCTGAGTGCCAAGTCAACTCCCAGCAACACAAGACCTGACTGATAGTGACAAACCAGCCCCTGGCTGTCAGGAGCTACTTTTGTCTTTCTTAGACTCCAGCAGCAGGGAGAGAATGCAGCAAAGGCTTCTTGGCAGAGAGAAATGTTGGCTGTTGTTAGGTAGTGATCTAGTAAGTTTGTAGTTGGGATAGAGTAAGGAAGGAATTAAGGGAGCTTTGGAAGGGCAGAAAGGTAAGGAGGGACAAACTGGAGAATGGTTTCTAAGTGATCAACTTTGCGTATAGTTTAGGGTAGATTCCTGACCCATATTATGGTATGATTAAATTAATGTTTGTGGACAATACAGTTGCCTTTTAAAATTATTAAGTATCTAAAAATGATTTTTTTAACTCTTATTTTTTTTAAATTGTAATTAGGCTCAGTGCCCAACATGGGGCTCAAACTCCTGAACATAAGATTAAAATTCATTTGTTTACCACCTGAGCCAGCCAACCACCTTTCTAAAATAATGCTTTTATTGTATTTTATTTTTAATGACTATTTATTTTGAGAGAGAGAAAGAGCTCACGCAGGGGAGGGGTAAAGGGAGAGGGAGAAAGAGAATCCCAAGTAGGCTCTTCACTGTCAGCATGGAGCCCAATGAGGGGCTCAAACCCATGAACCATAAGATCATGACCTGAGCTGAAACCACAGTCACATGTTTAACCGACTGAACTACTCAGGCACCCTGAAAAATGATTTTAATGAACATTTTAACTGACTGATAACTCAGAATAACTATTTTCCTTAAAAATATTTGTCCATATACTTTTTTTTTTACATTGTCACAATTACTTTTCTTTATATTCTGAACTTAAAAAATAATATTTTCTTAATATACCATCATACACTTTAGTCTGTGTTTTTACCTTGTTTGAAGAGGATCATTTCAATAGTTGTCTGTGAGGTTATCCATTTTCTCAGAAAGGGAAAAGCAGTAATATAAAGCAAATAACAGAATTTGGGCGGAAAAATTAACAAGCATCTATCACTGATGAAATGGAATAAAGGAAGAGAAGAATAAAAAATTTTGAATTCCTGAAACTGACAAATTTAAATTATATCTATATGCATAGTTTCTCAATTGGATCATGTATTATAATAAAATAACAAAAGTTGGTAACACTCACCAAAACTATTTCTACAAGATATCCTGAAGGTTGTAAAATATATCTGATTTTTTTGTTAGGTTGAAAGTTTTGACATTTGTTGACAGTGGTAGAAAATGATGAGGGGTGCCTGGCTGGCTCAGTCAGTAGAGCATGCAGCTCTTGGTCTTGATGGTGTAAGTTTGAGCCCCATGTTGAGTGTAGAGATTACTTAAAAAGAAAATCTTAAAAGAATTAAAAAATAAAGAAAATAATGAGGGTAGAATTTGCTAGTGGTAAGATGTTCATGTTCATATTGAAATCAGAATTTATAATCTGCATGTGGCTGGGCTCACATCCTATAAAAATTAGTCTGAATTAGAGAAGGCTGATACTTCTGGGTTTAAGATGCCTGGCATCCCCATTAGTGTTGGCCACTAGCCTTTCATCCTTAGTTTATTCTCTTGTGCCTATTTGATAAGGTTGTCTTCTTAAATGCTTTTGAAAAGTCTTATTTCTACACCATAATAAACTAAGAAGAGAAAGGCTCTATCATTGGAGAAGACTGATTGTTGAAAGAATTTTTTAAACCTTTTATACTATAAAATTTAAGTACTTTTATTATCCACTGAATTTGTTTTGACCATATACAGAATAATTTTAGGTATAATTTATAACATAAGTCAAATCATACTGTAGCAAAATATTAAAATTAATATATCTAATTCATAGCCTATAATTTTAAGAAGTGTTTCACGTTATAAAACTCCATAAGAAAAAACATTTAGAAATGCTTGAAGTTCATTGCAGTGACTTTAAACTAGCATATAATTGAAATCCCGAGAATATGTTTCATTCTTAAAGCATAAAGTACAGCTAAAACAGAGATGTAAAATTCATTTACATTTTATCATTTTATTTAGATTTTTCAATGTTAAATTTTAACAGAGAACATAATTAACAATGAACATAGACCCAAATAATTTAGATTTAGATGCTTTACTTTATCCATATTATTTGAGCATAATGGCTTAATAAACTATTAAAATACAGATAATAGTAAAGTTATTAATTTGATCTAAAATTTTTTTGACCCTCACCATTTATATTTAACTGCTTTTTTCTTCCAGACTTACCAGCTGTGTCATGTTACAACTGAATGTATAAAAAATTAATTTGTTCTTGCTTGTTCATTTCCTCTTAGAATCTAATGTCATTAATCATTACTGATGTTGACACTTAAAGTCAATTTTATATATAGATTACCTATTATTTATAAAAGTAATGATGGCTATTTATTTAATGAGTGAAATCTTTTATTCCAAATATATTTTAATTTTATGAAGTACAGTTTATTTATTACATATCAGAGTTTCAGACATTTAAGTAAAGTGAGTACATTATGTATAAATTAAATATGTATAGATCTTTTCATATTAACTATTTATATCATTAATCAGACTTAAATCACTTGTAGAAACGTGTTAGGAAATTTGAAGGCATAGTGCAAAGTAAGAAAATTATTTAAAATGCATAGACAAAAGGTTAATGTCCTTCCAGTATAAAGAAGTCTTGTGAAGTAGTAAGAAAAACAAGCATCTTTGTTGAACATGGGCAAAGGACAGGAACATAGAAATTCACAAAAGTATAAATATAGAAATTAAAGAAAAAGAAGTTTAAAGCAGTTTAAAGCAAATTGATATTAATACTATTTTAATGATAATACTTGATGTTGTGGAAGTTGCAGAGAAATAGTCTCATCTATCTCTGGCAGAAATATATACTGACACAAGTTTCTATAATATAATTTGGAAATACACGTCAAAACCTTGTAAATAGAGATGAATATACACAAAGATTTTTATCATAGCACTTTTTGTAAAAACAAAGAATTGGAAACAACTAAATGTTTATCATTAGGTATAAGTTAAATTATAAACATCCAGGGCGCCTGGGTGGCTCAGTTGGTTGAGCGTCCGACTTGGGCTCAGGTCATGATCTCACGGTTTGTGGGTTTGAGCCCCGCGTCGTCCTCTGTGCAACAGCTAGCTCAGAGTGGAGCCTGCTTAGGATTCTTTGTCTCCCTTTCTCTCTGACCCTCCCCTGCTCATGCTGTGTATGTGTGTCTCTTTCTCTCAGAAATAAATAAAACATTAAAAATTTTTTGAAACATAAATTATAAACATCCATGTCATGTAGCCAATTTCTTTAAAATGATGTTTTTAAACTTAGATTGTTAAACTGTATTCAGAAGTATCCTTGATTTCCTCAGAGATATTTTGAAGAACCCTGGGAGAGGCGGAGGCTGAGCACAACTCCATTCTGCTCAACCAGAGCAGCTTTGTATCTGCTTTTTAATACAAAAGTTTCAAATAAGAGTTTGCCTGGAGGAAAGGGTAGGAGGGGGATACATTTGGCTGCTAAAAACTTAGCCTTAAAGTGTTCAGTACAATGGCAAACAGTGCAACAGCAGTTATCTTAACAAATGAAAAATAGTAGAGTATAAAATAATGGGTATAGTTGGGTCTCAGTGTCTAAGAAAAATTGTATCTCTGTCATCTGTGCATATGAGAAAATGGAAGTTTATGATAATAATTGCAACAAAATTTTAAAAAAAAGCAAGTGATAGTTTTCAGGTGATTTTTACCCTTTGTTTTAACTTTATTTGAGAGAGAGAGTGTGCATGAGGAGCGGGGGAGAGGGGCAGAAGGAGAGAGAGAGAGAGAGAGAGAGAGAATCCTAAGCAGGTACTCCTCCTAAGTAGCCCTGCCCCCCCGCCCCCCAGCACTTAAGGCAGAGATGGACTCGGGGCTCTATCTCACGACCCTGGGATCTTGACCTGAGCCAAAATCAAGAGTCGACCATGCAAGGATTGAGCCATCCAGGTATCCCCCCGCCTTTTTTGACTTCCTGTATGTCTTTTTTTAATGTTTGTTTATTTTGAGAAAAAGAGTGTGAGCAAGGGAGAGGCAGAGAGAGAGGTAGGAAGAATCCCAAACAGGGTCTGCACTCTCAGCATAGAGCCTGACGTAAGGGCTCTATCCTACAAACCATGAAATCATAACCTGAGTGAAACCAAGAGCCAGACACTTAACCAGCTGAACCACCCCAGCGCCCCTTGCTTTCTTTTAAAACATATTTCCAACAAGTAGTTATTATTAGAAGTTAAGTTGTGATTCAGGATCCCAGGGTGGGGATTACCATGTACCCTGGGCCACCTTTACAACTCGGGGAGAAGAATGGAGGACAGAGGAGACGTGGGGTAGAGGCAGTTCACGTCTTCCTAGGAAATGTGCCTTCTGCTCAGAGGTCATCCTAGGCTGACAACCTAGGATATGGGGCAGAGGGACTTGTATATGCGCCGGTACCATTCACACGTGGACATCCCCCCCTTTAGCAATCATTGTCTTCTCACAGTGGTGGAATTCCAGATAGTTCTGCCAGCAGTCCCTGGTCTGGTTCTGGTTGGGGAAGTACCTGTCTATAAGGGGCAATCCAGGGGCACCTGAGTGACTCAGTCAGTTAAGCGTCCGACTTCAGCTCAGGTCATGATCTCATGGTTAGTGGGTTCCAGCCCCGCATCGGGCTCTGTGCTGACTGCCAGCTCAGAGCCTGGAGCCTGTTTCAGACTCTGTATCTCCCTCTCTCTCTGACCCTCCCTTGCTCACGCTGTCACTCTCTCTCAGAAATACATTTTAAAAAATTTAAGAAAATTAAAAAATAAATAAAAGGGGCAGTCCAGTACTTCTTGATTTTGGTCTTGATGTCTTCTGCCACGGTGCTGACTCCTGAAGACACCACTGAAACAGCTCACAGCTCAGTGTCTACCCTCTGTTTTGTTTATCTATATTTTATAAAATGGACAGGTGCTGTGTGTGATGAGGTAGGAAAAAAGCAATAGCCACTAATAAATATTTTTTTTAAGTTTATTTATTTAAAGAGAGAGAAAAAGTACAAGTGGGGAAGGAGCAGAGCGAAAGGGAGAAAGAGAATCCCAAACAGGATCCACACTGTCAGTGCAGACGCCAATGTGGGGCTTAATCTCACCAACCATGAGGTCATGACTTGAAGTCAGACACTTAACCAACTGACCCACCCAGGTGCCCCCATAAATACTTTTAAAATGCTATCACCTTTACATGCAAAGTCCCCTTTTAATGTTGGTGTGATCTAAGTATAAGATTTACTACATGCCAACTGCTGTTCTCAGCAGTTGACATACATGAGCTCATCTGAGTATTATAACAGCCCTACTTAGGTATTATAAGAGACCTTAAATAATGTGACCAAAGTCATGCTGCTGATTCACTCTACCTTGATGTATCACCTCTTGTTTTCAAAGAATTCCATCTTACTAAACTCCAGCTTGTATTACTAATTCCTTTTTAAAAATTTTTTTAACGTTTATTCATTTTTGAGAGACAGAGAGTGAATGGGGGAGGGGCAGAGAAGGAGGGAGACACAGAATCCGAAGCAGGCTCCAGGCTCTGAGCTGTCAACACAGAGCCCAATGCGGGGCTTGAACTCACGGGCTGCGAGATTATGAACTGAGCTGAACTCGGACACTCAACCGACTCAGCCACCCAGGCGCCGTCGTATTACTAATTCCTGTAAATTTCAGAAATAGTGTATAAGTGAGATGTAACAACACACATAGGTATATTGACATGTTTATATGTATTTTGCATTTTGTTGGTATTTTCAGTTTTTATTTTTTATCTCATCCTGTAAGTAGCCTTTGACTTATTGTTACTTCACTCATTGCCACCATCATATGCAGACAGGAAACAAGAGGATCTTCTAAGTCGATCAGATGCTCATCCTTACTAAAACACTTTAGAAACCTGTCTGTGGTAGCCCTGGTCCTGAGTTACTGTGTTTGTTTTTAAGCAAACTGAGCAACATACACATATGAATATGTATAGTGTCTACGTGCTGTGCTTCTGGAACACATACAAATCATTGCCCTTGAAACATAACACAAATTACAGGTTTTTATACCTGAAGATGTTATTTCTTTTGGTATTATTTCCTGGTCCAGACTTCCCGCTGTCAGCAAGATTTATGCTTGACTTATTTATGGTAGTAACTGATGTGTTGAGCCATCCACATGTTCTCTTATCTGTGACCCTGTGGGCCTTCACAGAGGTAGGTGGAAAAGCTAGGAGGAAACTGGGTGCATTTAGAGACCAATAATCCCTATATATGTGCTTTTTTCCAACAGCAGATTGTTCATTTACAAAAAATACTGGTTAGGTTTGATCAGTGTCAGAAAAGAAATTGTCAGGATTCTAAGGGAAAAGGGACATGTGAAAGAGAAAGGAAGAATTATTAGCAAGGGCAGTGAAATATGCTGAACAAATGGATGGAGAATACAGAAGAAAAGTATAGGGAAGTATGCTAATGCAAATACAGAAATTAAAACCCCATTACTGAAAGATGATGGTCTAATGACTTAACTAGGGAAATACTATTTTGATAGCCCTATGAATAAAATTAGTCCCTTTCCACATTTTTCTGGATATTAAAATAATCCAAATCCTTAGCCGGAAGACGATTTTCTTAGACAAGTTTTTAAATATTACAAAATCTATATGAAGCACATAAATCCATATGTAGTCATATATTAATGAAGCTTTTTCCTAAAACTACATGTGTTTCTTTTCTCTTTCGTTATTTTGTACAATTTGTAGTAATGTAAAAATTATTATTTGGTGTAGGTGGGACTTTGCCTTACATGTATCTAGTGATTTACCCAGTGAAAGAATTAGAGCTGAGTTGTAGAACTTGTTTCCTGCCTTGAAAGATCCCCTGGGGCTTTGTGACCCTTCTGTGATCATTGGAGCAGGCTGGGCACTTGAAGAGACTCTGATATTTTTTAGAGAAGGATTTGTTCATTCTTTGTCCAACCTTGCAATAGCCGTTAAGGTTTTCTCCCATGGCATATGATATCCTGCTCTCTGATACATAGATTGGAGGATGAAGGTGGCCATGGAGTTAATAAACATTTCAAAATAATGTGATATCTCATAGTCATTACTCTGTGCTAATGATTTTACATTAATATGACTGAACGGTATAGAGATGTAATCTATTTCCACACTTTCTTTGAAAAGTAACTCTCAGGGGCGCCTGGGTGGCTCAGTCGATTGAGCATCTGACTTCGGCTCAGGTCATGGGTTCATGGTCATCTTGGGGTTCATGGGTTCAAGCCCCACGTCGGGCTCCGTGCTGACAGGTCAGAGCCTGGAGCCTGCTTCAGCTTCTGTCTCCCTCTTTCTGTGCTTCTCCCCTGCTCACACCCTGTCTCTCTCTCAGGAATAAATAAAGATTTAAAAAATTAAACAAAAAGATAAGTACCTCTCAGTACCTCTCAGATCTTTATGATGTAACTCTAAGACTGTGTATCCAAAATGGTACTCACTAGCCTATATGGCTATTGAAATTTAAATTAATAAAAATTAAATAAAATATTTGGTTCTTCAGTTGCACTGGCAGTAATTTAAGTGCTCATTAGTTACATGTGGCTACTTAGTAGACACCATCGTAGATAATGCAAATGTAGAAAATTTCTGTTGGGCATAAAATTCAATTGATCTTCCTTCCCCTAGAGGAGATATGTATGTCTTTTGAGGAGGTCATTGATGTTGTTTCATCCCTGTCTTTTAAAATGTAAGTGTATTGAAGAGAAATAACTGTTTTTTTCAAGCTGGTCAGAAGTTCTTATAACTTTGACGGTATATTACAATGACTAGATTTGCAAGTTAGCTAACTTTACTATGAGGAAAGCTTCATTCAGGTTAATCAGTAATAGAGATTTTCTGTTAATCTGTAAAATACTTTAAAGTTGGGCTTCTGGGAAACAGAATGATGTAGGTAATGAAAAAGAACACTCACTTTCAATACAGGAAACACAATCTTGTCCCAGCTTTGCCACTAACTAGTTGTTAAGACTTAGGAAATATTCCCTATGTGACTTACTTATTTTGTAACTAGAAATATATCTTATAACTAGAAATACTTTTTTTTAAGTTAAGTATGTTCTGTGCCCAATGTGGACCTTGAATTAATGACCCCGAGATCAAGAGTTGCATGTTCTACTGACTAAATGATATGGATCTGGGTGCCCCTGGAAGTACCTTTTGACCCTCTTCATTCATTTTATCCATCCCTACCTCTGCCCTTGGGAACTGTTAGTCTGTTCTCTGTATCTGTGAGCTTAGGGTTTTGCTTGTTTTTAAGATTCCACAGATAAGTGAGATCACCATATTTGTCTTTTATTATCTAACTTATCTTACTTACCATAATTCCCTCAGGGTCCATCCATGTTGTTGCATATGGCAGGCTTTCATTCTTTTTTATGGCTCAGCAATACTCTGTGACATATATATAAATATCTATATCTATATGTCACATTTTCTTTATACATTCGTTAGTGAACACTTAGTTTGTTTCTGTATCATAGCTATTGTAAATAATGCTCTAGTAAACCTGAGAGTACGTATATATTTTCAGATTAGTGTTTTCATTTTTTTCTGATAACTACTCAGAAGTAGAATTTCTGGATCATATGGAAGATGTATTTAAAAATTTTTGAGGAACCTCTGTACTTTTCTCCATAGTGGTTGTACCTATTTACATTCTCCCTAACAGTGCATGTGCATTCCCTTTTTTCCACATTCTCGCCAACACTTGTTATCTCTTATCTTTTTGATACAGCCATTCTGACACGTGTGAGGTAATACCTCATTGTTGTGTTGATTTGCATTTCTCTGATGATTAGTGATGTTGAGCGTCTTTTCATGTATCTGTTAGCCATCTGTATGTCTTCTTGGAAAAATGTCTATTCAGATTCTCGGTCCATTTTTTAATCAGATTGTTTTTTGCAGTTGAGCTGTATGAATTCTTTGTATACTTTGAATACAAAGTATCAGACATATGATTTGCAGATACTTTCTCCCATTCAGTGGTTGTCATTTCATTTTGTTGAAATGGCTTTTTGTTTGTTGTTTATTTGTGGGTTTTTTGGCTGTGCAGAAGCTTTTTAGTTTGATGTAATCTCATTTGTTAATTTTTACTTTGGTGACCTTAAGACTTTGGGTATTTAATTATCCAGAGTTAATTTGGGATTTAATTTCTTCATCTCTAAATTGCACGTTTAAATAAAATATTTTTAAAAATCTCTTGGAATAGTAACTATGAGTACTTTGTTTTCTCAGATACAACTTTTATAAAAGATGTATGGTTTTGAATGGAAGAGATAATACAAAAAGAAAGAAGATATGATATCACTAAATTGCTACCCAGGAATATGAGAAGGATTCTGTTCGTCTTAAGTTGTAATAGCCTATCATAAAATATTGCATTCATCATGTTCATTCCTTCTGCATAAAAACCATGATTAGCTTTGGAAGCATGCAAACCTGAATTTAGATAACATTTCTCTGGTCACTAGTTGGGTGGCATCGAGTGAGTTACATAACCTGTCTGCCTCAGTTTCCTATTGGATGGATGAAATGATGTGTTATCATGATCTCTTAAGACCTTGCAGCCAATTCAGAAGGATAGACACGTTATTACAGTCATGGGTGTGAAAGTTTATTATAGATGTATGCCACATATTATAAAAATAGAAAAGGACATTATTTAACTGAGACCCAGCCATGGTAGAGAAGGTAGGGAGGAGAGTAGCAGAAGGGTGCTCCAGGGAGAGTGAGTAGTATGCACAGAGACCCCCTGGTATGTGAGGTCTACAGCTAAAGCAGAGAGAAAGAGTAGAAGAGTTTGGTAAGAATTAAGCCCGGGAATATATGGACAGAGGCTAGCAAATAAAGGATTCAGAGTTTAAACTTCATGGTGAGCACTGTGGGATCACACTGAAACTTTTAAGCCTGTATTTGTGAGAAGGGTAATATAAACATATGGGGAGAGAAGAAACAAATCTGTGCTTTCGAGTGTTCACTCCAGTGGGAAAGTGGAGAATGGATTACAAGCAAAGAGACCATAGGAAGCTATTTTTTCCAGTTTTAGTGAGAAATGATGAAGAATTATATCAGGAAAATGGAAGGAAGTGAGCAGATTCTATATGTGTTAAGGAAGTAATGTCAATATTAATAAATTGGTGACTGGTTGATGTGGGGTTGAGGAAGATGGAGGTTTCTTTCTTAAGTATCAGAATGGATAATGGTGACTTTTCATTGGGTAAGGAATACTTTAAGAAAAACTGACTAGTGAGATAATATACTGCATTTAAGAGGCCACACCCCTAAGCCAAATTGCCTGCTTTAAAATCCTGGCTTTCCCATTTACTAGCTTTGTGACCATGGATGTGTTACTTAGTCTCTTGTGTTTTAATTTCTTTTATTAGCTTCGTTAAAAAATTGCTATTGAGGTATAGCTGACATGCATTGTTATATTTCAAGTGTACAACATAGTGATTCAACAATTCTTTTTAAAAAATATTTATTTATTTATTTTGAGAGAGAGAGAAAATAAGAGTGGGGGAGGGGCAGAGAGAGAGGGAGGGAGAGAGAATCCAAGCAGGCTGCCCACTCCATGCAGAGCCCAATGCAGCACTCGATCCCACGACCCTGGGATCAATGACCTGAGCTGAAATCAAAAGTCCAACGCTTAACCAAATGAGCCACCCAGGTGCCCCCTATTTTGACAATTCTATACATTACTTTGTGCTCACCACAGCAAATATAGTCACCATATAACATTATTAAAATATTATTGACTGTATTCTCTGTGCTGCACTTTTCACCTCCGTGGCTTATTTATTGAATAACTAAAAGTTGGGATCTTTTATCCCCTTTACCTACTTCATTAGCTTCATTTACACCTGAGTTAATAGGTGTGAAATGCTTAGACTAACTTCTGGCATGTAAGCACTGTATGTTTTAGCTATTATTAATAGAAGATATGAGTTCACTTTTAGACATAATGGAGGAGAATCATATGAAAATATATAGTATGTAGGTAGATATATGAGACTAGAGCCCAGTAGAGAAGTCTGAGCTGGAGATACCGTAAGGAAAGTTATATAAGTAGTAGTTGAAACTAAGAGAATATAGGAAATATCCCAGGAAAACAGATACAGTAAAAACACCAAAAATGGGACTTTAGGGAACATTAATAATTTAAAAAATCAAGGAAGACGAGCTTATGGATATAACTGAGGGAGAGTGAGTAGAGTTATAAAGAAGAATATTAGGCCTTAGGGTCCCAGATGCCAAGAGCAGTGTGGGAGTGTTTAATGTCAAATGTTATAAAGCTGACAAATGTGATAAGATTGAAGAAGTCACTGGATTTGCACCAAAGAAAGTCAGAGAGTGACCTTAGAACATTTCTTTAGAGTTTGGTACAGAGGTCACTCTACCAAGGACTGAGGAATAAATGGATCAGGAGGCAATAGAAACGGTAAGTTTAGATCTCTCTCTGTCTTTCTCTATCTAAATCTTTTTTTTTTTTTAACATTTATTTATTTTTGAGAGACAGAGTGAGACAGAGCATGAGTGGAGGAGAGGCAGAGAGAGGAGGCACAGAATCTGAAGCAGCCTCTAGGCTCTGAGCAAATGTTCAGCACAGAGCCTGATGCGGGGCTCAAACCCATGAACAGTGAGATCATGACCTAAGCCGAAGTCAGAGGCTTAACCGACTAAGCCACCCAGGTGCTCCTGAATCTGTTTTTTAAGTTTAGTTTTATCAAAGTAATAGTTAAAAAAATCAAATAGTTCCTTAAGGGTTAGAAGGAAAAAAGGAAAAGCAAACCTGTTCCCCTTTCCTTCCTATTTCTGCTTTCTTTTTTATTTGAAAACCAAAATAAAATTGGCTAACTTTTTTCTTCTAATATTTACTGCTGCATTTCATAAACCACTAGGTATTTGCCCAAAGAACACAAAAATACTAATTCAAAGCGATACATGTACCCCGATGTTTATAGTAGCATTATCTACAACAGCCAAACTATGGAAAAGCCCAGTGTCCATCACCTAATGAATGTGTAAAGAAGATATGGAATATTACTGAGCCATAAAAAAGAATGAAATCATGCCATTTACAACAACATGGATGGAAGCAAGAGTATTATGATTAGTGAAATATATCAGAGAAAGACAGATACTATATGATTTCACACATGTAGAATTTAAGAAACAGAACAAAGGGGCAAAGGGAAAAAAGAGAGGCAAACCAAGAAACAGATTCTTAACTGTAGAGAACAAACAGATGATTATCAGAGGGGTGGTGGATGGTGGGGGATGGGTTAAATAGGTGATAGGGATTAAAGAGTACATCTATTGTGATGAGCACAGGGTGATGTCTGGAAGTGATAAATTACTATAGTATTCCCCTGAAACCAATATAACACTGTGTGTTAACTAACTGGAATTAAAATAAAAACTTGAGGGGGCCCTGGGTGGCTCAGTTAGGTGTCCTACTCTTGATTTTGGCTCAGGTCATGATCTCACAGTTCCTGGGATCAAGCTCCAAGTAGGGCTACTTGGATTTCTCTCTCTTCCTCTCTTTCTGCCCCTCCCTCACTCATTCCCTCTCTCTCTCTCTCTCTCTCTCTCTCTCTCTCTCTCTCTCAAAATAAATTTTACAAACTTTAAAAACTAAAACAAAATAAGATAAAGATTTATATCTTTTATACAACCTCTTTCCTTTCTTGTTTTAAGTTTAAATTTTTGTTCGTTGACATACAGTGCAATATTGGTTTCAGGAGTAGAATTCAGTGAGTCAGTCACTCAAATACAACACCCAGTGCTCACAAGTGCCCTCCTTAGTACCCATCACCCATCTAGCCCATCTCCCACCCTTCTCCCTCCATCAACCCATAGTTTGTTTTCTATCATTAAGAGTCTCTCGTAGTTTGTTTCCCTCTCTCTCTTCCCTTATTCTTAAAAAGAAAGTTCACAATTTTGGGTTAAATTAATATTTAGTACTTTATTGTAGCTACATAGATGTTTACAGAGGAATTACAGTATATTGTGATTTCTTTTCCTTTTTGTAAAAACAGCTTTAACAGTTGATAATTGCTTTTTATTTCTTTATTGTTTGCTTTATTTTCTATGTACATATCAGTAACCTGTCTCCAAAATTTCAGCAGAACTGGAAAGCTCCTCAGTAACTTCAAACATCCCAGAACATCTGCCAAATTCTTTCTCGCCCCCCCCTCCGCCCCCCCCCCCCACCTTGGTGCATCTCACCCAGAGCTTACCATGGTCATGGTCTAATGTAAACTTTGTTGTTCTATGCAGGCCTGGTGGAAGAGCTGTTGTATCCATGCTTTCCTTTAGAATTTCGAGGAGAAGCCAAAGTGGTTTCATGGATGCAGCATAATTTTTTTTAAATCTGTTTGAGGATGCTAATTGCAGTTTCTAATTTTGGGAATTTTCTTTGCTTCTTTACTATTTCTGGATCTCATGTGTTCGTCTTTCTTGGTTTTTCTCTCTGTTTTGATGGAAAATCTTCTTAAACTGCTTCTTAAGAAAAGGAATACTGGGGCGCCTGGGTGGCTCAGTCGGTTAAGCATCCAGCTTCGGCTCAGGTCATGATCTCAGGGTTCATGGGTTCAAGCCCCACATCGGGCTCTGGGCTGACAGCAAGCTCAGAGCCTGGAGCCTGTTTCAGATTCTGTATCTCCCTTTCTCTCTGACCCTCCCCTGCTCACGCTGTCTCTCTCAGAAATAAATAAAACATTAAAAAATTTTTTCAATAAGAAAAAGAAAAGGAGTACTAAGGAAATAAAGTTTTCAAGACTGTGAGATGGTTTGGCTAGATACAGAATTCATATAGAAATGCTTTTTCAGGGGCACCTCAGTGGCTTAGTCAGTTAGGTGTCCAACCTTGGCTCAGGTCATGATCTCTGATTGGCGGGTTTGAGCCCTATGTCAGGCTCTGTGCTGAAGACTTAGAGCCTGGAGCCTGCTTTGGAGTTTGTGTCTCCGTCTTTCTTTTTTCCCTGCCCCGCTCACACTCTGTCTCTCTCTCTCAAAATAAATAAATATTTTTTAAAAATTAAAAAAAAAGAAATACTTTTTAATCAGATTTGAAAATATTGTTTCCTGTTATCTTCCGGTGTTCACTGTTGCTGTTGAAAAGTTGGATTCTAGTTTGATTCCTACTTCTTTTTATAACAGCCCCCCTTTTTTCCCCTTTCTCCTTAGAAGCTTTTAGGTCCCCTCCTCCACCCCTCCAAACCTTCAGTTCTGAGGTTTTACAGTGATGTGCAACAGTTTTTAAAATAATTTTTTTAAGTTTTATTTATTTCTGAGAGAGAGAGCAAGGGAGGGTCAGAGAAAGAGGGAGATACAGAATCTGAAGCAGGCTCCAGGCCTGCGCTGTCAGCACAGAGCCTGACGCTGGGCTCAAACTCATGATCCGTGAGATCATGACCTGAGCCGAAGTCGGATGCTTAACCGACTGAGCCACCCAGGCGCCCTTAAAATAATTTTTTAAATGACTTGATCTTTTCAGTGTGAAAACTTGTGTCCTTCTCTTCTTGGATAAAGCCTCTTCTTTCTTAATTCTTTCTTTCTTAAACTCCTACTGGTGGATACTGTATTTTATTTTAAGCCTTTCACTCTTATTGTTGTCATTTTTGCCTTTGTGCTCTTTTTGGAACATGCAATCAATTCTCTAACACTCCTATTGAATTTTTCTAATAATACATTATTCAATTTTTAGGAGCTCTTTCTTCTTTTGGGGAGATTCCAAAGTGGTTTCATGGATGCAGCATATTCTTTTATCCATTTGAGGATGCTAATTGCAGTTTCTAATAATTTCTCCTCCCTACATCATCTTATTTCCTCAAGGCTCTTTTTTGTTTGCTTGTTTTGGCTCTTTTCTTCAACATTGAAATGTCCTGTGATTCTTGGCTGTCCAATTTTAAGAGTGGCTGAAGTATTTTGTTATGTGACAGTTTTACTAAATGCATTGATGCCACATAGCAGAGTTTGCCATCCAGCATAATTTTCCTTCCACTTAGCAACCTGTAAGATAACGATATTTTAAGATTTGGGTGTGGCCACAACTCACTTCTAGATTCTTTTTGTCTGTACCACCCTGGACATTTAGGTTCTGTTTTGGTGAAAGCAATCTGAAATTTTCAGTAGCGTACATAGGGAAAGTTTTATCTCTCTCAGACTACATGTACAATGTGGTCTGCAGTGCCTTCTGCTCATGCTCCTCATATCAGGACTCAGACAAATGGAGGCTCCCTTATGAAACCTGCTTGTAGAATTGTTGAGGTGGGAAAGGGGAATAGGGCAGATTGTACACTATCTCTAAAAGCCTCTACAAAAAAGTGTCCATGCCATTTATACTCACATTTTCGTTAGCCAAAGCAAATCATGTGGCCATGCTTAATTTATTTTTTTAATGTTTGTTTGCTTGTTTATTTATTTATTTCTTTTGAGAGAGAGAGAATGAGTGGGGGCAGGTCAGAGAGAGAGGGAGACACAGAATTTGAAGCAGGCTCCAGGCCCTGAACTGTCAGCACAGAGCTCGACATGGGGCTCGAACTCACAAACTGCGAGATCATGACCTCAGCCAGTCAGAAGCTTAAATGACTGAGCCACCCAGGCAGGCCATGCTTTATTTAAAATGCGAATGAAATGCAAGCCTACTTGCCTTGGAGGAGAGGGCAACCAGAGTATTTGTAGCATCTGTAATGGCAACCACGATGGCATTCCACTTTTGCATGTTCTAGGATTCCTTCATGCTCTTGCTATTTTAATGAATTTTGCAATATTTGTATCTTCCAAGAATGATATGTCTAAGTGCCCTTCCAGCTTCAACATTTATGGCTGTATGACCTAAAAACTGTCACTCACTCCTCACAACTTGTTGAAAATTACTATGTTCAATAAATATGGTGAAAATAAAAACAATATTTCATAAAAGATGGAAACTGGTTTTCTCAATAGCAGTTTCTTTTTTACAAAAATGTTCAATATTTTGACAGAATTCTAAGACATTTTTGTTTCTGTGTTGAAAAATTGGCAGTATTTAAAATGTATTTGCATCCTTGAATTATAAATGTCTAGTTGAGAAGTTTTACATGACCAAATACCTCAGTTATCTTAAATGGTATTCTTGGTTGAAAATGAACACGTATGTTTTTAAATATATCTTAAAATTTCTTTTTAAGTTATTTTATGTTGTCATTCAAAAAATTCTTCAAATATGTCAGAAATCTTCTGTCAGATAAAATTTCAGTTACCTTTAGAGGTGCCTGGGTGGCTCAGTTGGTTAAGTGTCCAACTCTTGACTTTGGCTCAGGTCATGATCTCACGGTTGTGAGATGGAGCCCCATGTTTGGGTTCTACACTTAGCATGGAAGCCACTTGGAATTCTCTCTCGCTCTCTCGCTCTCTCTCTCTATCCCCTCCATTCATGATCTCTCTCTAAAATAAAATAAAATAAAATAATTCAGTTGCATTTATTTTATTTTGTGCTTTATGTTCAAACCTAGTTTTAGTTTTATTGTTGACATTAACGTTGTAAGCCTAGTAACACTGTAAAAACCAAATTGCTAAATCTAAACGTTTTCTCTATACATACCTCTTTTCCCTCATATTCAATTTAGTAGGTTAATTTAATTTAACTTTTTACAGTTTATTTATTTTGAGAGAAGGAGCAAGTGGGGGAGTGGCAGAGAGAGAGGGAGAGAGAGAATCCTAAGCAGGCTCTGTGCTGCAGAGCCTGATGCAGGGCTAGAATTTTAGAACCATGAGATAATGACCTGAGCCAAACTCGGACACTACACTGACTGAGCCACCCACATACCTCTAGTAGGTTAATTTTAAATGATATAATTTTAGGGGCACCTGAGTGGCTCAGTTGGTTAAGCGTCTGACTTCAGCTCAGGTCATGATCTCACAGTTCTAGGATTCAGGCTACTCATTGGGCTCTGTGCTGGCAGCTTGGAGCCTAGAGCCTGCTTTGGATTCTGTATCTCCCTCTCCCTCTATCTCTCTCTCTGCCCCTCTCCTCATGCTCTCTCTCTCTCTCTCAAAAATAAATAGTTTTTAAAAATTTTTAAAAATGATATAATTTTATATTCCAGACCACTAAGTTGTTCGGTTTACACTAAAAATAAATTTTTATTTTCATTTCTTTTTATTTGAAAATGACATTGCCTGTTGTCAGTAATCATATAAATGCGTTGCTCAAAATTTCATTATTTGAAATACATGAATGTTTGAAATACTTTTAAAAGATTTATTTGTTTTGGGGGGGGGAGGGAGGGAAGGAGAGGCAGAAAGAGAGGAAGAGAGAGAATCCGAAGCAGGTTCCTCCACGCTGCCAGTGCAGAGCCTGTTGTGGGGCTTGAACTCACAGAACCATGAGATCATGACCTGACCCAAAACCAAGAGTCAGATGCTTGACTGACCTCGCCACCCAGGTGCCCCTGAAACATTTTTATTTTCAAAAAGAAGAACCACAACATGAAATAGTGTCATAATATTTGCTTGCTCTTGTATGATGATTTTATACGGAAGGTTTGGGCACTGTCCACATAGTAGAAACAAGTGAAGAATTCATTATTGTTAGCATAATGGAACTTGTTTTACCCTGAGTTTAATGACTCAGCACATTGTTAAAACTGTCCTAATTTTAGTCAAGAAATGGAAAGCTCTAGGGGCGCCTGGGTGGTTCAATCAGTTAAGTGTCTGACTTAGGCTCAGGTCATCGTCTTGTGATCTGTGAGTTTGAGCCCCATGTCAGGCTCTGTGCAGACAGCTCAGTCTGGAGCCTGTTTTGGATTCTGTATCTCCCTCTCTTTCTGCCCCTCACCTGCTCATGCTCTGTGTCTGTCTCTCTCTCAAAAAAATAAACATTGAAAAAAATTTTTTTAATTAAAAAAAGAAATGGAAAATTCTAGGTTTAAAGGTAGTTATTTTCATTTCACACACATACTGATAATTCAGTGAGGAATTCTCAAAGTATTATAACAAAGCATATTATGTGTTCACTTGTTATTAAAGAACTGACAATTATATTATGTACCTGGGTCTTGCCACATTTGTATATGTCACATGTGTTGTAGTAATTGCCCTTGTTTGACTTTTTTTTGTAAGTGGCTGTGAACAAGGCTGAATTTTAATGAAAGAACAATACAGAACTGTACTATTGTACAGTAAAAATTTCTGAAATCTGCACGTGTACACACAGACATACACACACACACACGGTAACATGTTAGGATTTCTGCTGACTTATTTTGTAGTATAATAGCAGTGTTTTATGTTAGATTTTAATGTACTTTAAAATATACTTAAAAGTAGAAATTCAGGGGGCGCCTGGTTGGCTTAGTCGGTTGAGCGTCCGACTTTCGCTTAGGTCATGATCTCGCAGTTTGTGGGTTCAAGCCCCGCGTCGGGCTCTGTGCTGACTGCCAGCTCAGAGTCTGGAGTCTGTTTCAGAGTCTGTGACTCCTCTCTCTGACCCTCCCCTGCTCACGCTGTCTCTCTCTCTCTCCTAGAAATAAATAAAACATTTTAAAAAGTTTTAAAAAAAAAGTAGAAATTCAGATAAATTTCAGAATCATTGAAGCATTTCTCTGAACTCCAGAGTTCTTTAAATTTGTTTTTAAAAAACTTAGTTTAAAAATCACTCTTTTGTCAGACTTCAGATGGGGGCAAGCAGCTTTAGTTGTGGAAAGCTGACTTTTTGGTGATTTTTTTTTTCATTGGATAAAACCAAAAAGATAAACTTGGAGTGTTGATTATAGGTGCAGAGTGAGAGGTTCTTAATTTTTTGTTCATCTCTAAAAGGAAAAGTGGGCACACTGTTCTCAAAGCCATATCAGCCCCAAGCAGAAGATAGAAATTGCCTGGGAGGAAAGGATCAAGTAAAACTCTTCAGAAAATATGCTCAAAGGGAGAGCAGAAGCAGTATCAATTGTTGCTTTAGTTTCATGATCCATGCTCTCATATGTTGTTCTCTAAATCACCTGTCTGCTGCCTTTCTAATTCAGGCATCAGCCCAGCAGTCCAGAGTATCAGTCTGAAATTAATTCCACAGATTCTCTTTGTAGATGAATATAAGAACATTGTTCACTTCTCTTAATTCCATTTATGTTTATTTATTACTTCTTATTCACCTCTCTCTGTCTCTCTTTCTGCCCCTCCACCATTCACTTTCTCCTCTGTTTCCAATTATGTAAGTAATATAAAATGTCTGCTTATAAGTCACTAGCATATTTAATTTTCTGAGATTTGTTGGTAATGTCCAATATAGTGTCACGTACACATTGGTCTTTACTAGATAGATACTTTATAAATAAAGACATCAATTTCAGTTTATTACTTTCTTAAAAAATTTAAATATGCCAAGATATCTCTTACCCACAATGTCTCTGTCAGAGATGTATTCTTAAAATATTTTTAAATGAAACATTTGAAACATGCAAAGAAGTTGATAGAATTTTCACATTGAACACCATTATATTCAATATCTAGATTGTATAATAGTTTTCCTATGCCTGTTTTTTCACATGACTTTACACCTTTTTTCTCTCTGTGGATCCATTAATCCATCTTTTTGATGCATTTGAAAAGAAGTTACAGATATCGGTGCACTCCTCCCTTAAATCCTTCAGCATGCATATCATTAACTGGAGTTCAATATCTTCTTTTGAGTTCCAATTGATAGATGATGCAATGCACAAATTGTAAGTGCACCTTTCAGTAACGTTGACAATGTCTCTACTTTTGTAATCGGAACCACTCTCAAGACCTTGAATATTATCACTCCAGTATGATCATGCATGTCCCTCCTCCGTCTACATACCTACCCTCACTCAACAACTAGTCTATTATTTTTCCAACCATAGGTTAGATTGGTGTGTTCTAGAAATTCAGACAAATTGAATACACAATCTGTACTCTTTTTGTATAAAGCTGCTTTCACTCAGTATTGTTGGAAGACACTTTTCCCCAGCTCTCTCAGATGTCTTGTGAGTGAGGCAATGGCTCTCCTTTGTTCTGGGCTACCTTTTCAAGGATGTTTATATAGCATACAGCCTTGGAACACAGAGATAGTGTTCCCTTCCAGAGTAAAGGGCAAGCATGCTTACTGCCCATTATGAAAAATTCAGCTTCCCTAAGGTCAGTGTTCCTCTCTTGTAATGCAACACACTGTGTAGGTTTCATTTGACCTTCTTCCTATCACCCTGTGGGAATAAGGGCTTGTAGAACCAGCACAAAAATGCTGATTACTTGTTACTGCCATTGCTCTGAATAATAAACGTCCTTTGTCTCTGAGTTTTTAGTACTCTGCTTTCTACCAAAGTCTGGAAATTCTAGCAAGCTAATATTTTTTAGCGTGCATTTGAGGTAAAAATCAAAGGCCCTTTACAGTTCTTGACAAGTACTGTGATGTATATACTAGTAATTAATTCCTTTTTGTTACTCAGTGGTATTCTACTTTATGAATATAGCACCATTTATCCATTTTATTACTGAAGGTTAACTATACTGAATTTAGTTTTTAGCTACAATGGATAAACCTGTTATAAATGTTTATGGTCAAGTATTTGAGTGGATGTGTGTTTTCATTTCTCTTGGCTAAATAACTAGGAGTGAAATACTGGGTCATAGGACAAGTATATATTTTAATTCTGTTAGAAATTGCAGAAATTGGACTTACTCCAAAGTATATCTTCTTTTTATATTCCTATTGGTAGTGCACGAGAGTTTTAGTTGCTCCAGAGGATACGGACTCTAAGTCAAATTTGTGATTTTTTTTCACAATTCTCTGATGCCAGCTGAGCATTCTACAATTCAACTCATTTCTGCCACTATCTTCCTAGAGTTATTATCAGATCCCACAGGCTTAGTGCAAGACTGCCCCCTGCACCCCACTTCAAACATCAGTTTTAAGCCCCACCTTGTCACCTGTGCTTCTGACCTAATGGCTGTAGATTAGAGGTTCCAACAACCTTCTCCATGAGTTTGAGTAATTTGCTAGAACTACACACAGAATACAGAGAAACATTTTGTTTACTAGATCACTGGCTTATCATAAAAGGGTATAACCCAGGAACAGCCAGATGGAAGAGATGTGTAAGACAAGGTATGTGGGAAGGGCACAGAACTCCCATGCCCTTCTAGGCATGTGATTCTGCCAGCGTCTCCACATGTTCACCAACTTGGAAGCCCTCCAAACCTTACCCTTTTGTTTTTTATGGAGGTTTCATTACAAAACCTACATTGACCATTGGGAATTAATCTCAATCTCTAGGAGCACCTGGATGGCTCAGTTGGTTAAATGTCTGGACTCCGCCTCACTTCATGATCTCACAGTTCATGAGTTCAAGGCCCATGTCGGGCTCTGTGCTGACAGCTTAGGGCCTGGAACCCGCTTCAGATTCTGTGTCTCCCTGTCTCTCTCAGAGCTGGGGTTGGGGTGGGGGTTGGGATCCATTATCAACATCCTCTGGTAGAGTGGTATATTTGTTACAATTGATGAATGTGCATTAATACATCATAATTACCCCCAGAGTACTTCGTTTATATTATAGTTCACTCTTGGTGTTCTATGGATTTGGCTAAATGCATAATGACCTCTATCCATTGTTATGGTATTACATGGACTATTTTCACTGCCCTGAAATTCCTATGTGCTCTACCTGTTTATCCCTCCTCACCCTCTACTCTACCCAATCCTTGGAAACCACTGATCTCTTTACTGTCTCTGTAGTTTTACCTTTTATACAAGGTCATACAGGGAATCATATAATAGATAGTATAACTAGAGGTAATATTATGAATGGTCTCAACCTACAGTCTAGGAGGGGTATTGAAGAATTTTGAGACAGGAGACTGACTAATAGGCAAAGATTTATTATGAGAGAATATATAGATATGGAAGATGCTATGGAGTAAGGAGGAGACTTCATGCTTAAAAAACAATGAAGAAATGATTACAGTTACCCAGATAGGAGATAATCAATAATTTGTCAATTATTATGAATCTGAATTGCCTTATATACTAAACTGGGGAAAGAGTAATGTAAGATAGAATTTTAAAAATTATTCTTTAAGAATACCTTGAAGAATAGCCAGAATTTAGTAGTCTTTTAGAGTAGAATTTTACTGTAGATTTGGAGAAACAATTCACTTATAAATGATACCTAACAAAAATTGTAATAATAGGTGAAATACACCCATATACTAGGAACTGTGAGGAAATAAGTGATAGAATTTATATTACAGCAACAAAACATGAACATACGATAGCTCTAGTTAAAACTGCTGTCTCTTTATTCTCTTAATTGCTATAGTTGACCTGTGTATGCTTCACTTCATCTGATTTGATAGTCTGCACTTTCTTGACCGGGGAATGAAAAAAGAAATGAAAGCAAAAGAACTATTTATAATTAGTGAGGAGAAAGTTTAGGGGGGAAAAGGGAAGATTTGAAAATATTAAATAAAGCTTTAAAAACAGTAATTTTTTTATTTTAAAGAGTGTAGGCAGTTGTGATTTTTTTCCCTTAAGTTCTGCATAACATCAGATAGCAATAAAGGTGCTGCCAAATTGCAGACTTCCACATGAGGGATTTTGAAACATCAGATGACTGGTTCAAAACCGTGTTTTCATGCATCCTGTTACTTTCAGCATGAATAGTCTCCTTTTACCTTGAATTTTGAGCTGTTGTTTTTATTTGTTCCATATGATTATTTGGCTGTATGTAATTATTTAGCTTCCTTTAGAGTCATGGACTTGGGAGGAGTAAAGACTTTCTGGTCCCATATTTCCCTAAGTGTGCTTGTCAACTGCAGTCATAAAGAAAGGGTTCTGAGATCAGTTCAGTCAGGAAATTGCTGGGTTAAATAAACACAGTCAAACAAATTTTTTATTTAGGTAGTGGACAGGAGGGATATGGAATCTCAGAGACTTTCATATATGCTAATGTGATTCATTTAGGGAGAAAAAAGATAGAGCATTTATTTGACCACAAAATCCTTTTTTCACGAGTCTTTCTTGGAGCCATTGTTCCTTAGAACACACGTGGGGAAACTCAAATCCCTTAAATTTACAGATAAACATAAAAGAGATGAAATGGCTCATTCAAACCTGTGTAGCTTGTTTACTTAAAGAAATGGACTTGACCCAAGGGTTCCCATCATATTTAGTTTTGCTTCCTTTTGCCTCTAAATTCATAAAAGTCTTTGAAAACTACATGATATTTCGAATTAGACCCATAAAATACACACAAAAGCATTTGAAGACCTAAAACTAATGATTTAATTATTTTTAGTATATTTTGAACTGGCACATTGACTTTGATGAAAAGAGATTGAAAAAGCCAATTAATATTTGTAACCAAGTTTACACTTTTGCAGTCAGGAAACTTTTTCTGCCGCACAAAAATCAACCATATTTCAAATTATAAAAATCTATTTCCTTTATAAGAAACAGAAAAAAGTACAAAAATTTATGCAGAACAAGCTTTCCCACTTTCAAAAAAAGAACTGAAGAAAAGGACTGTTTATGATTTGCTCTGTTGTTCCAAACCCCCTCTCTGCATAAATAAACATGTATCTTTTAAAAACTTCTTTATGTATGGGACACCTGGGTGGTTTTGTCGGTTAAGCGTCAACTTCAGCTCAGGTCATGATCTCACGGTTTGTGGGTTCGAGCCCCATGTTGGGCTTTGTGCTGACAGCCAGCTCAGAGCCTGGAGCCTGTTTCAGATTCTGTATCTCCCTCTCTCTCTCTGACCCTCCCCTGCTCACCCTGTCTCTCAGAAATAAATTTTAAAAATGTTAAAAAATTAAAAAAAAAAACTTCTTTATGTAGATGGCACTATGATAGATGTGCTGTTTTTTGCCTTTAATATTTTTACTCAAGAATATTGCATATTTTTTCACATTAATACATGTAGATCTTTTAAAATATTCTTTGTTGGAGTGCCTGAGGTGACTCAGTCGGTTAAGCATCCAACTTCAGCTCAGTTCATGACCTCGTGGTTCGTGGGTTCGAGCCCCACGTCGGGCTCTGTGCTGACAGCTCAGAGTCTGGAGCCTGTTTTGGATTCTGTGGCTTCCTCTCTCTCTGACCCTCCTCTGCTCATGCTGTCTCTCTCTCTCAGAAATACATAAAACATTTTAAAAAATTAAAAAAAAAAATTTATTTGTTGTTTTAGTTGAAGTATAGTTGACACATAGCGTTACATTAGCTTCAGGTGCACAACACAGTGATTCAACAAGTTTATATGTTATGCTATGCTCACTACAACCGTAGCTTACCGTCTCTCACCATACAATACTATTACAATATTATTGACTATATTCCTGATGACCTTTATCCTTGTGATTGATTCTTTTGTAACTGGAAACCTGTTCCTCCCACTGCCCTTCACCCATTTCCCCCCAGCCATCAGTTTGTTCTATGTATTTATGAATCTGTTTCTGCTTTGTTTTGTTTTTTAGACTATGCATGTAAGTGAAATTATACAGTTTTGTCTTTTTTGTCTAACTTACTCCACTTAGGATAATACTCTCTAGGTCCATCCATGTTGCAAATGGCAAGACATAGAGATTTTCTTTTAATGGCTCAATAATATTATATAGCTATTCTCTAATCTGTATAATTGGTTTCCCATTGATGGACATTAGGGTAGTTGTAATTTTTTTTAACAGATAGTGCTGCAGTGAATTTTGATATAGGTCTTCGTTTTCTTTTGTTTTGAAACTTTGTGTGTGAGTATGTCTGTAGGAGAGTCCTTGAAGTGGAATTGCTGGGTCAAAGAATATGCACATTAAAATTTTTGTAAGTATTGCCAAATTGCCTTAAAAAATGGTCTTAGTTTATCTCCCATTGCCAGCATTGCAACACGGAACCTTAAAATGGTGTAACTCTTATTGAACTTAAAAAAAGACTTCATACTTTGTAATGGATAATAGTGAACATCTTGCTGTATGAATTTGAAAATCATAGAGAAAATTTATATAACATTGATAATCATGATCTCTCTTTTTCTCTATCTCTCTCCCCTGCTCTTTACAGAGCAAATTATTCATGGAAGGATTTAGAAGCCTAAAAGAAGGAGAACCAGTGGAATTCACATTTAAAAAATCTTCCAAAGGCCTTGAATCAATACGGGTAACTGGACCTGGTGGGAGCCCCTGTTTAGGAAGCGAAAGAAGACCCAAAGGGAAGACACTACAAAAAAGAAAACCAAAGGGAGATAGGTAATCATTTTACTATGTTAGTTTATGAGTTTATTGAAAAAAATTCTGAAAAATTATTTGCACTTTTTATGTTATTGGGCTTTATATATTCTAACCAAAATAAGTAAAATGCCATTATTATATAGTTGAGTAAACTTTGTCAGGAATATAGGCTACCTTGCAACTTGAACTCTCTGCACTATTTCCACCAGACTGTTCTGAGATCACAAAGGAGTCGAGGTTCCCAGCAAATAGTGTTGTCCCTCTGTACGTTGTAATACCTCACCTGTTTTTCAAATGAAAATACATTTGTTGTTTTGTGTTTTTAAGAGATAACACCTGTGTAAAGAGGTCAAGAAAAAAATCACTTGAAATCCTAACTAGAGGTAGGAATAATAATACATATGTAGTCTTTTTGAAACTTGCATTTTTTCTTTTTCTTTTTTTTAAAAATTTTAATGTGTTTTGTTTTGTTTTTTTTTTAAATTTCTGAGAGAGGGAGACAGCATGAGCAGGGGAGGGTCAGAGAGAGAGGGAGACACAGAATCTGAAAGAGGCTCCAGGCTCTGAGCTAGCTGTCAGCAAAGAGCCTGACACAGGGCTCAAACGCACAAACCATGAGATCATGACCTGAGCCGAAGTCAGACACTTAACCGACTGAGCCACCCAGGTGCCCCAGAAACTTGCATTTTTCTAATCAGTTAAAAGTATATCATGGAGCATTTCATATCAGTCATAAACACCTGTATAAATTCCCACTGTGTGAATGTACCAGAATTTATTTCTTTTTAATGTTTGTTTATTTTTGAGAGAGAGAGAGACAGAATGTGAGTGGGGGAGGGGCAGAAAGAGAAGGAGACACAGAATCCGAAGCAGGCTCCAGGCTCTGAGCTGTCAGCACAGAGCCTGATGCAGGGCTCCAACCCACAAACTGTGAGATCATAACCTGAGCCAAAGTCAGACTCTTAATCGACTGAGTCACCCAGTCACCCCAGAATTTATTTTTTGAATGTACCGGGATTTATATGCATCCAGCTTCAGGTTAGGTTATGATCTCACAGCTTGTGAGTTTGAACCCCACATCATGCTCTGTGCTAACTGCTCAGAGCCTAGAGTCTGTTTCCGATTCTCTGTCCCTTTCTCTCTCTGCCTTTCTCCTGCCTGAACTCTGTCTTTGTCTCTCAAAAGTAAACAAACATTCAAAAAAAAAAATGAAAAGAAATTAATGTACCAGAATTTGAACAAGGCTAAATTGATTTATAAAATTTAAGCTGTTTTGAATTGTTTGACGTCACCAATAGCACCACAGTGGGAATCCTTATATGTACGTTTTTGAAAAATTGTCTGATTATATCCTTAGGATAAATACCTACTAGTAAAAAATCTGGATCAAAAATAATGCATTTAAAAACTTTTGATATTTAGGGGTGCCTGGGTGCCTTAGTTAGTTGAATGTCTCTTGATTTTAGCTCAGGTCATGATCTCATGGTTTGTGAGAAAGAGTCCCAAGTTGGACTCTGCTGACAGCAGGGAACCTGTTTGGGATTCTCTCTTTCCCTCTCTTGCAAACGTGCTCTCTCTCTCTCTCTCTTTTTCTTTCTCTCTCTTTTTCTCTCCTTCCCCCACTCATGTGGGCTCTCTCTCAAAATAAATAAATAAATATTAAAAAAAATTTTTTTTAATGTTTTATTTATTTCTAGGAGAGAGAGAGACAGCGTGAGCAGGGGAGGGTCAGAGAGAGAGGGAGTCACAGACTCTGAAACAGGCTCCAGGCTCTGAGCTGGCAGTCAGCACAGAGCCCGACGCGGGGCTCAAACCCACGAACCTCGAGATCATGACCTAAGCGAAAGTCGGACGCTTAACCAACTAAGCCACCCAGGCGCCGCAATAAATAAATATTTTTTAAAAATTTTAGGTCTGTTTCCAGATTGCTCTCCAGAAATGATTAGGGCCAACATACAACCCCTTCAAAAATGAGACTGCTCAGGGTGTCTGGGTGGCTCAGTCAGTTATGTATCTGACTCTTGATTTCAGATCATGGTTTGTGGGATGGAGCCCTGTGTCAGGCTCTGGACTGACAGTGTAGAGCCTGCTTGGGATTCTTTCTCTCCCCCTTTCTCTGCCCCTTCCCCATGCTCATGCTCGCGCTGTCTCTCTCTCTCTCTCTCTCCCAAAATAAACAAACACTAAAAAATGAGACTACTCATTGGGTGCTGTCATTTTATTTTAAGATTTTTTTTATGTTTTTAAGTAATCTCTACACACAATTTGGGGCTTAAACTCCCAACCCTGAGATAAAGAGTCACATACTCTACCAACTGAGCCAGCCAGGTGCCTCTGAATGATGTCATTTAAAAAATCTTTTCCAATTGTTTAGCTTAAGAGATACAGCTCATTTTTTTCTTTGCATCCATTGATTAGATTAGAGGTTAAATATATTTTTATTTTTTCATGTTTTCTTCTATGAATTATATGTTTCTTGTCCTTTGCTCATGTTTCTATTAAGGTATTCATTTGCTCTTATTGATTCACAAGTTCTCTTTTTAGGAAAGAACTCAGTTTTCTTCTTTCCTACTATGAAAAACCCAGTTCTTCCCTAACTGTGTTTTTCTCTTGTGTGTCTCCTTTACTTTTTACACAGCACTCCATTTCTGACACCAAGCATGTGGAGATTTTACCCCCACACCAAGCAATTCTCCACAACACCAGCTGGGTATCCTACAACTTAACTCAATTCTGAGACACCTACCAAGAGATAGAGTCAGATCCCACAGGTTAAGGGCTAAGTCTCACAAGACAGTATCCCTCCACACACTTCAGATGTCATTTGCAAGAAGTGGATCCCGAGGTTACCCATAACTTCTGTTTGATTGGCTATAAATCAGAGGTTCCCACGACTCCCTCCTTAGGTTTGATTAATTTGCCAGAGTGGCTCACAGAACTGAGGGAAACACTTACATTTACCAGTTTATTAAAGGATATGATAAAGGATACAGATAAACAGCCAGATGAAGAGATGCATAGGGTGAGGTCCGAGAGGTCCCATGTTCAGGGGCTTCTGTCCAGCTGGAGTTGGGGTGCATCATCCTCCCGTTGTGAACGTGTTAGTCCATCTGGAAGCTCTTTGAACTCTTCACTACTGAGATTTTATGGAGACCTCCTCACATAGGCATGATTAATCTTTAACTTCATTTTCAGCCTTTCTCCCTTCTTAAGAGAATGGAGAGCAGGGCTGAAAACACCAAGCTTCTAATCATGGTTTGGTCTTTCTGGTGACCAGCTCTCATCCAGAAGCCACCCAGAGTTGCGTCATTAGAATAAAATACACCCCTGTCGCCCAAGGAAATTATAAGAGTTTCAAGAGCCCTATGTCAGGAATAGGGGTCAAAGACCCCTATTAAAATAAGAGATGATCCTGTGTTAGAACAAGAGATGATTCTAGTGGTCTTCTCACTTAAGAAATGATAAAAGTTTTAGGAGCTCCCTCTTAGGAACAAGGGGCAGAGACCAATATGTATTTTCAATTTTCTCACAGTCTCTTTGTGTATTTAGGACGTTAACCTTTTTTTCCAAACAGATAAATATCTTTTCAGCTTGTGAAATATTATTTAGTGACTTAATAGTGAAATATGATTATAGTGACTTAAAAATGCTTTTAAAGTTTTAAATTTGTATACAGACAAGTCTGTCACTGGGTCCTTGATGCTATCCGACTTGATTGCTGTTTGTCTTTCCAAGTTACAAAATTAATAATATACTATATCTATCTATAGTTACTTTTTTCTATTTATATTTTCTTATATAACTTTCATTAATTTATTTTTTACATTTAAGTATTTCATCTCTTTGTGTATAATTTGTTTTTGAAGAGTACTGTTAGAATCTAGCTTTCCTTTTCTCTCCTAATTTCTAGCTAGTTATCTCTGTAGCACTTACTATTGTCTATCCATATTTTTAACCTGGTTTGAAAAGCTGTCAGTAACAGAATAAACTCAGTTTTCATACATTTTTAGGAGCTCATTTTGTATATATAAAAAAAGTCCATGAAAGTGTGTATAGTGGTACACTTACCTGTTAAAGTGGTTTGTTTCTACTCTTAGAGAGTATATACATACATACATACAAGTCAAGCAAAGTAAAATAAAACAAGCCCCTTTATTTTTCCAAGTCTTCTTTAAATTTATTTTTATTTTTTAAATGTTTATTTATTTTTGAGAGAGGGACAGAGACAGAACACAAGCAGAGAGCGAGGGAGACACAGAATCCAGAGCAGACACAAAACCCTGAACTGTCATTAACAGAGCCTGATGCGGGGCTCGAACCCATAAACCATGAGATCATGACCTGAGCTGAAGTTAGATGCTTAACTGACTGAGCCACCCAGGCACCCCTTTCCATGTCTTCTAGGTAAAAAGTTTAACCATAGTTCTGGAATGTTTTACACATGTGTTAGATTGGACTCTGGAAGAAAGGGAGAGTGGTGGAGGCCAAGACTAGAGAAGGAATATAGCAGGCGATTCCTTCCTGTAAGACTGTCAACCATTGTAAAGTGGTTGAAGGAAAACTTTAAGTTGAAAAGTAACATGAACTGATTTATCTCCTTAAAAGTGTCATTCTGGCAATTGGGATGACAGTGCAAAGTGGAAGGGCAAGGATGAAAGCCGTGAAATCACCAAGAAGGCAGTTCCATTTATGCAGAAAAGAGATAATGGTGGTTCAGACTGGGATGGTAGCAGTAGAGTTGGGGACAAAAATCCTGACATTGTGAACATACAGACAACAGGATTCACTATTGGATCAGAGGTGGACCGTGAGACAAAGTAAAATATTCGGGATGACTCCAAGATTTGTTTGGCCTAAGCAACCAGAAAGATGGAGGGACTGTTTATTCACCAAGAAGGAGAAGACTAAGGAAGGAAAAGGAAATAAGAAGTATGATCTCAGATATATTTAGTTGGAGGTTTACAATAGACATCCAAATGGAAATAATTACTTAAGGAGGTAGATGCATGAGTCTGGCATTCCAGGGCTAGAGATGGCAATATTCATTAAGTCAATGATATTTGCAGCCTTAAGACTGAGTGAGATCACCATCAGAGTGAGCCCTGGGGCACTCCAGCATTTAGGGATCAGGAAGTATAGAAGGAATGGCAAAGGGTACTAAGAAGGAGGGAAATAGGAAAATCAAGAGAGGGTTTTGTCTCAGAAGTCAAGGAAAGAAGTATTTCAGAAAATCCAGTATGTGAAATGGTGCTAACATGAAATGATTTAAGATGACCACCCAGACATTTTCTTTTTGTGGTTAATCAACAATTTGTGGTGAGATACTTTGAGACTATATAAATATCCCATTCTTTTATCAAACGTTCCATTTTTCATTAGTTTATTATCTCAATATGGAGCATGAATTTCTGTTTTTTTAAATAAATGATGTATTTTAATGCTCAGATTTCCCAGATTCTATCACTAGGAGCCCCTTCCTTCTGGTTTCTGTGTTCTTTTGACAACATCCTATCATTTATTTATTTATTTTGAGAGAGAGAGAAATCATGAGTTCAGGAGGGACAGAGAGAGAGGGAGAGAGAGAGAGAATCCCAAGCAAGCTACACACTGTGAGTGCAAAGCCTGATACAAGGCTTGTATTTAGGAACTATGAGAACATGACAGGAGCTGAAGTCAGACACTTAACCGAAAGGGCCACACAGGTGCCCCCAGTTAATTTCTATTTTAAAAACTAAGCATTGGGCACCTGGGTGGCTCAATCAGTTAAGCGTACGACTTCGGCTCAGATCATGATCTCACAGTTAGTGGGTTCAAGCCCCGCGTAGGGCTCTGTGCTGACACGTAGCTCAGAGCCTGGAGCCTGCTTCAGATTCTATGTGTGCCTCTCCCCGGCTCATACACTGTCTCTCTCTGTCTCACTCTCAAAAAAAAAAAAAAAAAAGAAGTAAGCATTGGTATTTTTCTGGGTATTTGGTTTGAGAGTTGTTTATTTTATTTTTAAGATTGTGATGTAGTAAAACTGACTTTTTTCTTTTGATGTATAGTTCTGTGAATTTTCACACATCTATTCATGTAGTTACCATCATAATCCAAATTCAGAACCTTTCCTCACCCCTAGAATTTCCCTCTGTCTTTACGTAACTCTGTCGTCACGCCTCCTGCACCTAAAACTCTTGGCAACCACTGATCTATTCTCTGTACTATAATTTTGTCTTTTCATGAATAGAAGTTGGAATCTTACCCCCCCCCAGTTTTATTGTGATATAATTGACATATAACATTGTATTTGCTTAAGGTGTTCAGTATAATGATTTCATATATGTAAAAATTGGGAAGTTTAAATTAATACCTATCACTTCACATAGTTAGCATTTTTTTCTTGTGGTAAGATTTTCATGAACCTTAGGGGACATGAAACCCTAGAACTTATTTGTCTTACAACTGGAAGTTTGTACCTTTTGATCACCTTAACTTACTTCCCCCAGCTCCCAACCCTCACCTCTGGCAACCACCAATCTCTGTTTCTGTATGGTGTCTTAGTATTTATCTTTTATCTGAGTTATTTCACCTAGCCTATGCTTTCAAGACCATCCAAGTTGTCCTAAATGACTGTATTTCCTTCTTTTTATGATTGATTAATATTTGTGTATGTGTATCTCACAGTTTCATTATCTATTCATCAGTAGACTTTTAGCTTGTTTCTGTGCCTCAGCTATTTATTGTAAATAATGCCACAGAGTACATGATGGGGGACAGGTATCTCTTCGAGATAATGATTTTGTTTCCTTTGGATATATACCCTGAAGTGGAATTACTGGATCATATGGTAGTTCTAGTTTTAATTTTTTGAGAAACCTTCATATTGTTTTCCATTTTGGCTGAAATGATTTACATTCCCACGAACAGTGAGTGGGACAGTTGGGTACAGAGAACCAGGAGGGAGGAGATAGCAATATAAACTTCCCAAATACTTAAAAAGCTGTTCAAAAGGAACTGTGATAAATACAGAACAACGCAATGCGAGTGAAAATAAGGAGCAGCAGTGAGAAGAGTCGGCTATAGATGTGGTCTCCCTTCCCTTCTTTCAGCAGTACACAAGGGTCGCCTTTTCTCTAGATCCTCACCAACACATGTTATTTCTTGTCTTTTTATAATAGCTATTCTAACAGATGTGAGGTGATATCTTACTGTGCTTTTGATTTGAATTTGATGTTTAGTGATATTGAGTACCTTTTCATGTACATGTTGGCCATCTGTATGTTTTCTTTGGAAAAATAACTATTCAGTTCCTCTGCCCATTTTTAGTCAGGTTATTTGTTTACTAATGAGTTGTAAGAGTTCTTTATATATTTTGAATATTAACCTTTCATCAGATATATGATTTGCAAACATTTTCTCCCATTCTATAGGTTGTGTTTTCATTTTGTTAATGGTTTCTTTCGCTGTCTAGAAGTGTTTTAGTTTGATTTAGTTTCATTTGTTTATTTTGCTTTTTTGGTCAAATTCAAAAAATCATTGCCAAGACTGATGTCAGGAAGCTTACACCATAGGTTTTCTTTGAGGAGTTTTGTGCTTTCACATTTTCCATTCAAGTATTGAATCCGTTTTGAGTTGGTTTTTACGTATGGTGTGAGATAGTCATCCAGTTTCATTTTTTTTGCATGTCACTGCCCAGTTTTCCCAACGCCATTTACTGAAGAGACTGTCCTTTCCCATTGTATATTCTTAGCTCTTTTGTCATAATTGGCTGTGTATGTGTGGGTTGATTTCTGATCTCTCTGTTCTTCTTCATTGATCTATGTGTCCGTTTTTATGCCAGTACCTATTGTTTGATTACTATTCTTTGTTAACACAGTTTGAAATCAGAGAGTGTGATGCCACCAGCGTTGTTATTCCTTCAAGTTGCTTTGGCTACTCAGTGGCTTTTGTGGTTTCATTCAAATTTAGGATAGTATATACTATTCCAGTGAAAAATGCTATTGGAATTTGATAGGGATTCGATTGAATCTGTAGATCACTTTGAGTGGTATGAATATTTTAACAATATTAATTCTTCCAGTCCATGAGCACAGAATATCTTTTTATTTATTTGTGTTTTCCTCAAATTTTCCTTTAATGTCTTGTAGTTTCAGTGTATAGATCTTTCACCTTCCTAGTTAAGGTAATTCATTATTACTTCCTAAATATTTTATTCTTTTTGATGCAATGTAAGTGAGACTGTTTCCTTAATTTCTCTTTCTGATAGTTCTCTGTTAGTGTATAGGAACCCAACTGATTTTTGTATATTGATTTTGTATTTGCAGTTTTACTGAATTATTAATGCTAACTATGTTTTGGTAGGGTCTTTTTAGGCTGATATGTATATATACATATAAATATATGTATCATGTCATCTGCAAATGGAGACACTTGTTCCTTTCCAATTTGAAAATCTTTTAATTATTTTTTTCTTGAATAGCTGCTTTGGCTAGGGCTTCTGGTACTATGTTACATAAAAGTGGCAAGAATGGGCATCCTTGTCTTATTTCTGATCTCAAAGGAAAAGCGTTCAGCTTTTCACCATTCTGTAATTAATGCTAAGCTGTGGGCTTGTCACTTATGGCCCTTATTATGTTGATGTGTGTTTCCTCTATACCCACTTTACTGAAAGTTCACATTATGAAAGAATGCTGAATTATGTCAAATGTTTTTTCTGCATTTATTTAGATGGTCATATGATGTCCTCCATTTTGTTAATGTTATATATTTATTGATTTGTGGATTTTAGACTATCCTTGTAATTCTGGAATAAAACCCACTTGACAGTGAATATGATCCTTTTAATGTATTGTTGAATTTAGTTTTTTAATATTTTGTTGAGGACTTTGCATTTATGTTCATCAAGGATATTGACCTATAAATTCCTTACAGTATTCTTTTCTGTTTTCTATATCAGAGTAATGCTGGCCTGATAAAATGAGTTTGGAAGTATTTCCTTCTCGTCTATATTTTTGAAGTGTTTGAGATGGATTGGTATTGAGTCCCAATTTAATTGTTTGGTACAGTTACCAGTGAAGCTATGTAATCTTGGACTTAATTTTGTTAGGAGATTTTTGATTACTCTTTAGTAGTGATTCGTGTGCTCAGATTTTATATTTCTTCATAATTCAGTCTTGGAAGCTTATGTGTTTCTAGGAATTTATCCATTTCTTCTAGGTTGTCCAATTTGTTGGTGTATAGTTGTTCATAGTAGTCTATTTTGAGCCTTTATATTTCTGTGGTATCAGTTATAATGTCTCCTCTTTAATTTCTAATTTCATTTATTTGAGCCCTCTCTCTTTTTTTTGTGTTAAGTCTAGCTAAAGGTTTTTCTATTTTATCTTTCCAAAGAACTGGTTCTTAGTGTCACCGATCTTTCTATTGTCTTTTTGGTTTCTATTTTGTTGCTTTACACTCTGATCTAAGAAACTGCCCCAATTTTTTTTCAGACTGATTGTACTCTTTTGAACTCCCACCAATAATAATATGAATAATATGAGTTCCAACTACTGTACATCTTTGTCAGCATTTAATATTATCATAATTTAAAAATTTTTTAACCATTCTAAAATATGTGTAGAGATATCTTATCATGGTTTTAACTTTCATTTCCCTAATGACTACTGATACTGACATTTTAAAATGTTTTTGTGTCATATGAAGTGACTGTTCATTCTTTTTGCCCATTTTTACTGGATTGTTTGGTTTTGTTGTTGCATTTTGAGAGCCTTTTGTAAATTGTGGATACTAGTCCTTTGTCAGATATAGAACTCACAAATTTTTTTTCCTGATTTTGTGGCTTATTTTTCCAATGTCTCAAATATCTGTTACAGAGCTAAAGTTTTACATTTTGATAAAGTCAGTTACAATCTTTAATATTACCTCATTTATTTGATATTATGTTTAAGAAATTATTGCATAATGATAGGTCACAAAGATTTTTTTCCCATGTTTTCTTCTTATAGTTTTATAGTTTAATGTTTTATATTTACATATCAATCTATTTAGAATTAATTTTTGCATGGAGTTGAGGTGTAGATCCAGGATCATTTTTTGTGTATGAATAATATGAATTGTTCAAACACTGTCTTTTCAAAACATAGCTTTTTTGTCTTGGAATGTTTTTAAATTACAAAGTTTAATCTAATTCCTGTCCTTCCAGGTTGAAAAAGTACAACTCTATAAAGTTTTTATTGCATGGAATTAATATATTTAACAAATTAAAAATTTGGTTCCATCACTCAAAAGAAAGTATTTGTTCAATTTTAATATTTATATATATGGTAGAACCATATTTGTGAAGATTTATGTCTTTGTGACAAGAAATATAAAATAATTTTTAGGATTCTATCTTAATTTTACATAAACTATTTATGAAAGAAAGTGGGATTTTTTTTTATTCTGTCTTAAAATTCTACTAAATTTAGCAGTTACCAGTGCCCACTCAGTAGCAGTGTTATTTTGTCTTATTTCAAGTCCTCCGCATTTGAATAATGTTTTCTGACGTTTCAAATGAAATAATTTCGGATTTATTTTTGCTGTTTATTTTTTAGTGTACATTATCAAAAGAGTAGAGATTTAATGACCCCTAAAAAAGATCTCTTTATAATAAAATTGAGGTTGTTAATATAAAACTTAAAAATTCCATTTTTCTTCTCAAAATCTGGCCTATACTTTATTTTTTATTAAACTACAATTTACTTTGAAGTAAAAGAAGTAACTTCTAACGGAATGAAGTTTTGGGGGAAGGTACTAGAATGATTATTTTATTTATCACTGTTTGTGTTTAGTATTTATATGGAATAATCATGTCAAACTATAATATAGAATCAAATATTTCATGCAATAAAATATTAGTTTATATTAACAAATGATTAGTATATTAGTAAATTACATATATTAGTAAAAATGATGTATACTGAAACAGATGGTCTAGAAATCTTTTTATAAAGGTTAAATGATTTTAACCATTAATAATTAAGGAATAAAAATACATTTACATTTTAAAAGCATTTGAACTACATACATACATGGTAGATATATATATTGGATGTACACATAGAGCTTCATTTTTTATTCTTTATGGGTTTTTTTTAACCTTCTTTTTCATTCTAAGTTTTTTCTAGGGTAATGACTATTTTCTTTGTTCTCCTTAACCTTCCACATCTTTGACCCAGGCACACAGTCCAAGAAGTGTTGTTCATAATAATGCAGTTCTTTTCAACAATGTTGACCTGAGATTTTTAAAATAGCAGAAAAGAGTACCAATATGCTATTGCTTTCATTCCATTTCAAGCAGTATTTCATTTGCATCACTGCATTGACATTGATTAAGCTTTTTTATTTTCTGCATGAGTTGAAGTTTTAATATATTTTATTTAGAAATAAGCTTAATTGTTATCATGTTCAGTATTACTGCTTTTGTCACGGAAGTGTGGGAAATTCCTTTCATTTGATCATATTAAAAAGACTTGTTAATTTATCATTTTTAAGATGTTCTTCATGTAGAGTTAAAACTGATTATGAAATTTGACATTCCTTATAGTCCACTATTAGAATGGCACATTATGTTGCATTTACCATTTTGGTCAGAAAGACCAAGTGAATATAAACAGAACAAACTCATTATATATGTCTAATTTATTCTCAGCTTGGAAGAGCTAACTTCCTTTAAAAAAATAATAAAAGTGAAAATGTAGGATAGTCAAGTTATTTTTACAGGGCCAGGATATTTTGGTTTTAAATTCATTTAATTTGCAAAAAGGCTTTGAAAGCCATAAGATTTTTTTTTTTTTTTGGTCTACTTAGGCTTTTCTCATTGAAGGACTGTATATTTTCATTTGTTTATTAAAAAGAAAAAATAGTTACTACCCTCATTTACCTTCAGAGCAAGTGAGCTCAAAACTAACCCTTTTCTACCTTCCTCCAACCACATCAGCAGTATAGTGTTTTCCTCTCGTTATCTTTTTGGTATAACTTACAGTTTTCCAGGTACTTTATAGGTAGGAATTATATAGTACTATGTTTTTATTCATTTTGAAATCAACATACCTAGCATCCCTGAAAATAATAAATCTGCTTAAGTTTATGATGCCATTTTATTAAGGATATCTGTTTTGCATTATAAGTTCTTCAGTGATTTTTTTTTTCATATTTATTATATCCCAGAACCTGCTCACAAAAGAAAAAGGAAAATGCTCTTTACATGCTGGAGATGTTTGAAAACTATAAATCAACAAATTCCAATAAATAACTGTTTCACCCTGATACTTGTGTGATTAGATTTAGGAATTTGCTGTTTAGTAGGTTCCTATTGTGGAAGAGAAATCTCTCAGGCATGAATTGATAGTCCAGATCCTTTGAGGTCTGTCTGTTCTGACCTATGACCCCTATTCTTACAAGGTCAACATCTGAGGGCAGGAGATTAAGGCAGTTTAAAGACTGGAATGGTAAATGGAATGGAAAAATTAGCCAGCACATTTTGGGTGCAAAACATCAAAGTCATCAAATAGTTTGCTTATTTTAAACCTGGCTTATGGGCGTAACAAGCTAATTTTACTGATTTTTGTTGGAATCAGAAAAATTTAATACCCATAATTGGAGATTCTATGTATATAACAAATTTTAACTGTATAGTACAAATTAAGTTCACCATGCTTAACCTCAAAGTATCAGAAAATGCACAAAATGTCAGTTTCAGTACATTTTAGTCCTATGTCTGCCAGTTTGGATACTTAATTGAATTTAAATCGGAATTATGTTTACTTTAGTTTTTACCATGAAGTAATTTTAGTTTATCAACAATGATGAATAAAATGTATGTGCACCTATATTGGCTGATAATTTGAAAGTGACCGAGGATGTAGTTGTGATTTATACTATCAACTTTTAAGAAAAATCTATTTTTAAAAGGTAAAGGTAAAAAATAGAAGAAAGTAAATTGATTATGCAGAGACAATTTCTCCTTTGTCTTTCTTAGATTTTGCTCTTTTTTATTTTACTTTTACCTCTTAGAAGGTTCCTTTAATTGTATGTGTTTCATTGTAATCTCAAAATATAGACTTTAAATTTTAGTTCCTATGTTTTGGTCTCTTGTAAGCAATTTTCCACCACCCTTTATTTCACATTTTTTTGTATCCTAGACAGCTGTGGATTTGTATCTTCTGCTTCCTACTAATGACTGGCAAGGGTTGGAGCTGAATAACTGAACTGTTGCATCGAAGTTGCCATCAGTAAAACCAATGGAATACCCGAGTTTCCTTAATTCTTAAGCATTTTTTATTCTACCCCAAATTTTCCTTATTATAGACTTAATTTTAGGTTGGTTTCCCAAGTCCTTTCTTCTTGTAATCATTTTGCCAGAGATCTCTTAATGAGGCAATTATAGTTGTTTCCTTCATTCACATTATCTTAGCAGATGCTCTCCCTGCTGTGACCTCTGTTCGGACTGGGCAGACAATGTGCCATTCTCATCACCCTGCGCAAGACATTGTGTGAGGCTGAGCTTCATTTGGCGCTGCATAGGTCTCCCAAGATGTCTGATGAGACTGGTCAGAATCCAAGTGGCAAATAATCACAATTTTAGGTTGATTTTTTGGATTGCTGTTTTATTTTAAGCAAATGAATAGTAAAATGGTATAGGAAAAGGTATTCCAGAAGCAACTTTAATAATGTTTCAAGTAGGAATTGTGGGTTTAACAAGTAACATTATACAGCTTTCTTCCTTTAGACTATGGTCTTGGTGAAGTGACATAAAATATTCATAGGATGGTCTCAATACAAAGAATTATAAGAATTGCCTAATAAATCAAAATTTGGAGATCTTTTCAAAAATGGAAACTAATTTAGCCTTTAATACTACGTATATTTTTAATTAACATATGACGTTGTTCAGAGTATCACTTTTAAACTTATAAAACATAACTCTTCATGTTAAATCAGCTCTGGCGTCCACCCTGTTTCTATGTGAACCCAATAAGGACTAATTAAGATGAAGACCAATCAACAAAAAAAATCTCTGTCCTTTACACTGATAAATAAATCCCTCCACTGAAGTACTAGTGCTAAGCCTCAAGCCTAAGTAACAATCCAGAGAAGTACAAAATTGTAGCAACCTTGAGATAGCTTTTCTTTATTCTCCATTAATAAGGAAGTATAAGTCAAATTTTGTTCTGATAAGTTTGAAGAGCCTATGTGTAAGTTTGAATAAATTTTCAAATTTATACCGGAATTTTAATTTTTTGAAATTCGGTTGAAATAAATATCAAGAGTTATGACTTGAATTGTATTCATATTCTAATGAGATTTTCTTTTGTTGGTGTAAATAGGATTACCTTATTTATATAATAATTTATAATACATACATTTTAATTTGCTAGCACTTATCAGCAAAAAGTAGTAATTTAGTAAATCAGTTTCTAATTTAGAAAAATCAGTTTCATAATAAGTTTTTATATAAAGTAATACTTTTAATACATACATTTTCACATGATGAAGGACTGTTTTTAAAGTGTAAATGCCTTTGGATATAAACAGAATATATATTAAATTTAGAAAATTTTTTGTAAAGGGAAAATACTCTCGTGACCATCTCTTAAAAGAAAATCTTGATTCAAATAAGAGCCCAGAATTTTGGCCTCTAAAATTTTTCGTTAAATTTAGTCTTGTCTGTTGTATGATTATTTTAAATATGAGTTAATAAGGAACAAAATTAACTGTTTTCCTTCCTTTTGGGAAAGAGTTATTTGTTGACTCTTAGTGGCTATAGAAAATGTTCAGAATCCCTAGAAATGTGAAAAAATTTACTTAGACCCCTTCTATGAAGGTTAAAAATATTATCTATAATTTTTATAATTATTTCTAAAACTCTCAGTTTTGCAAAAATCACATACTAAGGACAACTGAATTTCATAGCTCTATTCATTGATTGGGAAAGCAGGATATGGTCATAGTTAGAGGAGTTCTATTGCCAAATGCCAAATTTGAACCTGGGCTCTTTAAATTTGAACGTGGCCCTGCCTCCTCATTAGCCATTCTGCATGGTCACAAATAAAAGCTTATATGGATAGCAGTTCTTTAACAGGACCATTGTACAAAACTGCTATTAAGTCACTTCCTGCTTCTTCCTACTTGGCTGACTCAAGACTATGTTTTGAGTCATTTGCTTTTAGTTCCCTCAGTTTGAGTAGCCCTTTTAGAGTCTCTTGGGTTTATTATTGAAAGTACTGGAGGTACTACCAACACAATAAGAAAAGAAAACAAAACTGAAAATCTAAGGATTGAAAAAGAAGAAGTGAAATGGTTTGTTATATACAGCAGTAGGATTTTATATCCATAGTTATCTACTGATAAATTAGTGGAATAGTTGGGATAAATGAATAGTTGGAATAAACAAATTTGACAATATTGCTAGTTATAAGTTCAGCACAAGAAAATTGAACGAAGAAAAACTGTCAAGAATGCAAAAGCAATTCCATACCCCAGGAACTCACTATAATTTCAGAAAAAGGTTTACTTTTCAATGGAACATTAACCGTAATATACCGTACATAGGAATAAATCTAACAAAACTGTGGAAGACTTCTATGAAGAAAATGATAAATGTAATCTGAGAGATATAAAAGGAGACCCATATAAATGGAGAAAGGTATTTTATTAATAAATGGCAAGGCTTGGGGCGCCTGGGTAGCTCAGTTGGTTAAGCGTCCGACTTCAGCTCAAGTCATGATCTCACGGTTCATGGGTTCGAGCCCTGCGTTGGGCTCTGTGCTGACAGCTAGCTCAGAGCTTGGAGCCTGTTTCAGATTCTGTATCTCTCTCTCTCTCTCCTGCTCATGCTGTCTCTCTCTCAGAAATAAAACATTAAAAAAATAAAGTAAATGGCAAGTCTTAATATTTTAGAGAAGGTAATTCACCATAAATTAATCTACAAATTCAATGTAATTCCATTCAGAATTCCAGTAAACTTGATTCTAAAACTTATTTGGAAGTTTATAGGGCCAATATAATCACACAGTTTTGTATATGAGAACTAAAGTGTGAGGGCTCTTTCTACCAGATATCAGTATTTGTTACATAACTAGGTAACTGTATCTAATTAAGTAAAGGAATAGCCCAGTGAAAGACAAAGAGACTTTTGATAATATGGCAGAGATAGCATTTCAGATCTTGGAAAATAATAAAGGTATTATAAATGGTCCTAGGACTGTATAAGTCCATAGATAAAAAGTAAAAGTGGACCCCTCATACCATGTTTAAAGACCTCAAAGTATAAAGCAAAACTTTACAACTTTATTAGAAGTAAATATAGGAAAATATAATTATGACCTTGGATTTGGGCAAAAAAAATTATACAGAAAGTACAGACCATCACAGAGAAGATTAAGTTAACTGCTTCCAAATTTAAAACTTGTACCTGGCAAAGGTTTCATTCAGGAAGATAGAACTCATCAGGAAAAGAAGCTGAGCATAGAACACCAGAGAGAAGCTGGACCCACTGGGCAGATCTATGTCTATTAACTGTGTCCAACCCAGTGACTCTCTAAGAATAGTGGCTTCTGCTTCATTTCAGCCTTCCACATCTTGTACAAGTTTCTCTTTTTGGCTAACTCTAACCCAGAACCATCTAGAGAAAGAGATTTTGGGAAACACTGTTACCAGCCATGACCAAACTGACATACAACAGTCCAGCATCAACAATATAAACAAAGTTAGAAAATAGATATAGAGCGGGGAAAGATAGTTGCAATGGATGTAGTTGATAAGGAATTAATATCCAAAATATATAAAAGACTACAAATAAAAAAGAAGTAAAAACCTCAATAGGAAATGAGCAAATAAACAATAACTTATGAAAGAGTAAAATATTCAGTAGGCCGATTAAAAAATATGCTTAGCATTACTAATTTAAATGGGATACCTCTTTACTTCCGCTCAATTAGCAGAAATTTCAAAGTCTGATAGTATTATGAAGAATGTTATATAGTACTGGTCAGGACTCTTATTTGATACGCCACTTTAATTTTTTTAAATTTTTCTTTATTTTGGAGAGAAAGAGCACAAGCAGGGAAACAGCAGAGAGAGGGAGACACAGAATCCAAAGGAGGCTCCAGGCTCTGAGCTGTTAGCACAGAGCCCGACATGGGGCTTGAACCCACAGTTCATGACCTGAGTCAAAGTTAGACACTTAATTGACCTAACCACACGAGTTCCCCAGCTAATAACAACACTTTAGAGAGCAAACTGGCAATACCTGGTGGAATTGAAATTGTTTATATCCTTTGATTCCACTTCAAGGTGGATTTCCAGAACAATATTTTTCAGATTGTGATTTGGGGCCTGCTAGTAGTTTTGGTATTAATTTGGTGGGTTATACCAGCATTATTATTTTTTAATGAAATATTATAGATTAAAAATTATCAGAGTGCAATGCATGTAGTAAAGGTAATTGTTTCATAAACTTTTGGGTCACACTGTGCACGTTTCTGTGTGAGTATTGAATCATAATGCAGAATGTTTTCTCGCTGTGGGTCATGGTCACATGCACACAAAGAGAATTTAACAAAAATGCTTATTGCGGCATCATTTGTAATAGCCAAAAAAAATTGAAAACAATCTAAATGTTAACAAGAGAATGGTTAAATTCTAGAATATTAGGTGGTACTGAGTTAAAATGAACAAATTTGAATTACCTTTATCAATCTGGATAACTTTCTTTTTATAAAGCCTATACTGTTGAATAATAAAGCAAGTTGCAGGGCGCCTGGGTGGCTTAGTCGGTTAAGCGTCCGACTTTCGCTTAAGTCATGATCTCGCGGTTCGTGGGTTCGAGCCCCGCGTCGGGCTCTGTGCTGACTGCCAGCCATCTCGGAGCCTGGAGCCTGTTTCAGAGTCTGTGTCTCCCTATCTCTCTGACCCTCCCCTGCTCGCTCTGTCTCTCTCTCTCTGTCTCTCTCTGTCTCTCTCTCTTTCTCTCCTAGAATAAATAAAAATATTAAAAAAAAAAAAGCAAGTTGCAGAGTGATTTATGCAATATTTCATCTTTACTGATTTTTTAAAACTATCAGGTGAGGGGCACCTGGGTGGCTCAGTCAATTGAGCATCTGACTTCGGGATCAGGTCAATGTCTCACGGCTTGTCAGTTAGTCCCGCATCAGGCTCTTTGCTGACAGCTCAGAGGCTGGAGCCTGCTTTGGATTCTGTGTCTCCCTCTCTCTCTGACCCTCCCCTGCTTGCTCTCTCTCTCTTTCTCTCTCTGTCTCTCAAAAATGAATTTTAAAGAAAAATTTAAAAACTATCAAGTGATATTATGTATTACCTAGGGATCTTATACGTATGGTAAAAACAAAAACATGATAAACCCTTGTTCATAATAGTGCTTACTTTGGGGAGGCAGAGAAGAGAATAGGATTGGAGGAATATATAAGCTATGTTGAACCATTTTTTCCAAGTTATTTTTGTGTCCTTCAGTAAAATTCCATACCTTCCTTTTGATGTTTATTCTTCAGCATTATAATTTTTGGTGCTAATGAATTTTTTTCCTTTAGTTTTAATTAGCTCTTGCTGGTGTAGAGAAAAGTTATAGGAATGGGGGATAGACTGCTTTAACTCTACTAAAATACTTATACTTATTATTTCATTTTCTTCTCTTAGAGAATGGACTACAATTTCCTAGACAGTGTTGAATAGTGCTGATGTCAGAAAGCATCCTGTCTTCTAATTTAATGAAAATGGCTTTAACATTTCAAATTTAATCTGTTTGTTGTTGCTTTTAGTAAATAATCGTTAGTAATTGCTTCCGTTTTCTTCTCTTTTGCTCAGAGTTATTGCAGGTGACTGCTGGACTGTATCAAAAGTGTTCAGCATCTATTGACATAATTTGTATTTTTAACTTTATTTTATTGATAAAATGAATTACATCTGTAGGTGTTATAAAGTTGAACCATTCCCATATGCCTGGGGGTGGGGCAAAACCCTTCATAATCATGGTATGCTCTAATGTATCTAGTTTCATAATTTTATTGGCCATCCCATACTTGGACTCTTTAATGTGTTTTCTTCTTCATGTTTTATTAGCAAAATTATTCCAATTTTATGTATTAGGGAGATTTCTGTCTCTATGTTGTGGAATAAGTTAATAAACATAACAATTAAAATAATGAGCTCCAAAGTGGAAAGTCTACACTCCAAGGACAGATAAGACAATAGATCAATTTCTTCATACATGGAAAAAATATCACAACTTGTTTTTATATTTATTTACTTTAATTTTTTGTCTTATAATGTATACTAGTGCATATCTAATTTATAAATACAAATAAACATATTAGAATGAGTGTTCAAAGATATTTTACTGAGAAGTATGCATGGTCAGAATAATTTGGAACCCACAGCTTTGCAAGGTGATAATAGAACTAGACTACAGACCATCTACGCCCTTTGCCTTTTGTACAGTTCCAGAGCCTTATCTCATCTATTAGGTTTTTCTGCTTTCTGTTGACTCATATTTGATATATTTTATTGGAAAATTACTTACTTCATTAGGTTTCTCGTTTGTTGCCATAGAGTTGCAATAAGATTCTTCTTCCATATATGCAAGTGAATTTTAATAGTCTCTAGCATTTTACATTTTTATTTTCTCTTTCTTCCTATTTACACTTCTCATAGATTAGCCTTTTCAAATAATTAGCTTTTGTCATATTTTTTTTTCTGCTGCTTTTGTTGTTCTCTTTTTAACTTTCAGATCTTACCTGTATAAAGTCTTCTATCTTTCTTAATTTGCTTCTATTTTTCTATTTTCTGAAGTTGAGTACTTAGCCTATTTTCAGTCTCTGTTTTTATGAATAATGGCTTTAGACCTTTTCCTTTAAGAAAAACTTAACCATGTTGTTGTTCTACCGGTTTTGGTATGAATTTCTAATTATTTTCATTATTTTCTAGATATTTTAAACTTTCAGTTTAAATTTTCACGTTGCTTCAAGGGTTATTGTTTTCATCTGGCTGGAGATAATAGTGATCACTAATCTTTCAGGTGTAAGTAATATGAACCAACTCATAATGGCTTAAGGCAATTATTCTCCAGCGTGATCCCTGGAGCAGTGTCAGCATCACAGGGAATCTTGTTCAGAATACAGATTCTTAGGCCTCATCCAGACTTATCCTAGGATAGGGATCCCAACAATCTGCTTTTTGTTTTGTTTTGTTTTGTTTTGTTTTGTTTTGTTTTGAACAAACCCACCAGATAATTTTGTTGTACTCTGAAGTTTGAGAACCACTGGCTTAAGCAGGAAAAACAGAAAGTTATTGACTCACAAATTTATACTTCCAGGAATTAGAATAGTTACATATATATCTAGATTTTAGTGCTCAATCTAAGTGCCAAGGGGGATAGAATTACAAGCATTTCTAACAAAGGTTTAGGATTGATTTTATTGATCTAGACTAGAATGGAACTCTTTGATTTGCTAGACTTGAGTCATTTGCCCACCCCTTGAGCTGAGGAGTGAGGTGAGCCCTATCCAAATGACAAGGATTAAAAGTAGGTGAAAGAAGACTTTTGAAAGAAAATCAAGGTGTTATTATGAAAAAGAGAGATTGGATGAGGTCAGGCAAATACAACTTTCATTCATAAAACAGTGCTATGCCAAAGTAGCCAGTATGCAAACTCTGCTTTCCAGCAACATAAAAAATTTGTGACATAATGTAAATCAAAACTGTTCCTTCACTGAGAAAGTCTTGCTACAAAAACAATGTCACCTGTACTAAATATTCATTTTATTATCTTCCATTACTTTATGTATGTTTCTTCTTTTTTTTACAAGTTTATTTTGAGAGAATGAGAGAGAGCACGAGTAGGGGAGGGACAGAGAGTGAGGATCCAAAACAGGCTCTGTGGTGACAGCAGAGAGCCCAATCTGGGCCCACAAACTATAGAAATGATCCCTGAAAGTATAGTCCTGGAGCTCAGACCCACAAACCGTGAGATCATAAAGAGCCAAAGTCAGACGCTTAACTGCTTGAGCTACCCAGGCACCCCTACATGTTTCTTCCTTACCTACTTCCTTTTCTCCTTCTCAAACTCCTGTTATTCATCTGTTTGTGCTTCGAAATTGATCTTTGTTTCCTCTTTCTATCAACAGTTCCTATCTCCTGCTTTGCTTTTTGTAGTAAGATTGTTCTTAAGCTTCCAAAATACTGAGTTCTCAAGTAGGGCTATCTCCTGTCACTGTTTTTTCTATTCAGGTTTAAAATTTGAAATCCTGTTTTTAGTTCCAGAGAGCTTTTTTGTTTCCTGTTCTCATCTAATTGGTTGAAGTTAAAATTCTCTTTAGAGAATATCAGTGAGAGCCACATTTTCTAAAAGTGCATCTTTCTTCCTTAGGTTGCATTGTCCCCTATGAGTTACTGTTTTTTCTTGTTTTTTTTTTTCCCCCTCTCCAGTCATGGTTATTCTTCACTTAACAAGAATACAGACCTGGCTTTTAGTGTTTCTTGGGCAGAGGCAAATCTCTCAACTGTGGAAGGTATAGTTTCTGCTCTTCTGAGCTGGCAGTAAACAAACTTATCAAACCATGACCCTTCTGCTAAAGGAGATAGGAGGATGGAGGGGTGGATGGCCAAGGAAAGAATCTTTCCATATCTTCCTCTGTTCACTGAAGAATATATTCCATTTACCAAAGGAACAAAACAACGAAAGCACTTAAGAGTAAAGCTCAATAAGAGATATACATTACCTAAATGGAAAAAATGAAAGCTATACATTGTTGATATATAAGAAAAGTTGAGTAAATCTAAACACACATATAAAGTCTGTCCTGGTGTATGTTATCTGTGCATGTGTGTGTGTGTTTATGTATGTATGTATGTTTTTGAAAATGGGATTTCTTTCTTTTATTTTTATGATCTTTTTAAAATAGGATTGATTTTATATAATTTTGTAACTATCCACCTTACTAACTTCTTTTGTTAATTTTAATAATTTTTAACGCATTTATGGTTTCCAAGGTATAAAATATTTTCAGCTACAAATAATAATTTTACTGCATCTATAATAATTTTAGGCATATCCAGTTGTTGTGTTTTTTTTTCATTTGGTGAGTTCTTTCATTTTCCTTCTGCCTTTGTTTCTTACCCATCTGGTGATCTTATAAATATTGATCTATATGGTTTTTTCTGGTTTATTTCTTTTAACTCCTAAATCTATCTGAAATTTAATTTATAATAACATGAAGATTTATTATGAATTTTCTCATACTCTGTCTCTTGTTTGAGCTCTTTCCATTGATTTGTGAAATCTCTTTTCTTATATGATTTCTTCTGTACAATACTTCTGGTATGTATGTTTCAGGATTCTCTAATTTTGCATAGTTTGTCCTGCTTTTTCTTCCATCAGTTGTTTTTTTTTTTATATATTTGCAATACATTTTAGTACCTTTATTACCTTTTTAAAATATTTTTGTAGCTACTCTCACTCATTTTTCTGGATAAATTTAAAAATCACTTTGTCAGGTCTTCCCATCAGTACCAAAAGAATTCCATTGGTATTTTGATAGAAATACAAGTTATTTTATTCATGGCATTCCTGTGGTACATGAATCCTAGTTTTATAGTTGATAAATCTGAGTACAGTACTGTAAGTAGAAATTTATGAAGCTATAAATCTAATCATATTTGTAAGTTATTACTTCACATAATAACTTATGTGAAGTTATATAGTTTGATCTATTTTTTCATGCTCTTAAGAGGTGAATTAATGTAGTCATTGCAAATTATTTTAACAGCAACAGTTTTTTAGTATCTCTTCTTGTTAATGAATTTATCTCTGATATTTAATATCTTGTAATTGGGTAATAAGCAAAATTTAGATCTATGATATATTAGAAAGGTATTGTCAAGGACGGGAAAAGTGATGCTACAGGTATATGTATTTTGAATAGTCTAAATGTTAGACTCTTAAGATTAGTAATAGAAAAAGCAAATAAATAATCTCATCTCAGACTGAGAAAAATTATAGGAATACCTGAAGGAACTGTTTGTCTATTCTGTGTATATTTTATATAGGTGGGCCTATTTAATTAAATTCTCCAAAACTCTAAACCTGCTTTTTAAAAATTATATTTTCTTTTAAACATAAAAAACTGTCATGTTTGCATACACTTAGACAAGGCTAAAAAAATTACCCATTTTTTTGGCTCAGGAAAGAAGTGTCTGATGTTCTGTAGTTCATGATCAGGCTGCTTTTGAAAGCCCAATTGGTGGAATGCTGAGCAAAAAGCTGGCCAGAACACGGAACTGTACACCTCATTATGTTTCTCTCCAAATGAGCAATATATGATGTGCAATCTTAAATCACTTTTAAAAATATATTATATGTGTGTATTATTTTCATTCTGTTTTCTGAAATGGCATTTTTTATAGTTAGTAATTTTAATTGACATTAAATGATGTATTTTATATTGTCGGGCCAATTATAAGCCTCTTTAATTTTAATTTTTTTTCTTGTTTAAGTCACATCACCAAAATACCTGAGAAATGTTGATTTTGGTGCTTTGTTTTATTAGGAAATTAAAGGCATACTATAATACATTTAAGACTGTTTTACAAATGATGCTGTAAAAGGTATATGAGGCTCATTGAGGCTAAGTAAATATATCTAAGAGAACCTAGCATAGTTGTATTGGAAAATTGCTCAAAGAGTAAATCTTAAAAGGTCTTAGCACTAGAAAAATGTTCTTAACTATGTATGGTGATGAATGTGAACTAGACTTGTAGGGATCATTTTGCAGTATATACAAATATTGAATCATTTTATATGCTTGAAGCTAGTATTATGTATGTCAATTATACCTCAATTTAAAAAAAGAAAAAAGTGCATTTATTAACAAAAGAAATAGGCATCCAGGAGACACCAAGTTATAATTGAATTGTTAAGGAATGTTGTGTTCCAGCTTTGTTCCCTTCTCCCAAAGGACTTTTTTAAAGTTTCAAAGAAGTGTTCCTATTAAAAACAAAAAACAAATAAAAAAAAGACCAGTAGCCATGAGAGCTATGATCTGAGGTTTTTCTTGACATGTGAAATCCATGAGGACAGGATCTGTACTTTCTTATTTATCATTGGATATCTAGCTCCAAGCACCTAGTGTGGTATATAATGAGTTCTCAGTAAATGCTTCTTGAATGAAGTAGCTGTGACCTTGGACAATTAACTTTCCCTGTGCCTCAGTTTTCTCATCTGTACAATCATTGATTCCACCAACTTTTATTGCTTACCCATTGTGTGCCACTGTTCCAGGCAATGAGCATACAGCAGAAAATGAGATCTATAAGGATTTTGACATTCTGGAGCAAACATTTTAGAATATGAGGCAGATAGACAAACATATACAACTAAATGCATAATGTAAAGTCAGGTAGCAGTAACTGCTGTGAAGAAAAATACAGCAGGGTGAGGTGCCAGAGGTTAACAACAGGACCACTTAGTTCAAGTGGTCAGGAAATGCCTGCGGAGATGCCATCTGAGCAGAGACCTGAATGAAGATATAGAACAAGCCTTTTATAGCTCTGGGGAAAGAGATTTCTATTCAGAAGGATGGACCTATGCAAAGACTCTGAGGCAGTAATGAATTTAACCTGTTTGGAGGGGCCGTAGGCTGGCAGGTATGGAATTAAGCAACTAATGGGAGAAGTGCAAAATGAGGGCTGAGAAATTGGCAGGGGCTGGATTATATATGGCTATGGAGGCCATGATGTTTATGAAGTTTGAGAAACAGACTTTGGTGAGGCAAGAGTGGAAGCAGAAAGACCAGTTTGGAGGCTGTTACAATAATGCAGACAGGTGAGAGGTGATGATGGCTTGGACAGGGATGTGAACTTGGAAAGAAGTTGTTGATTCCAGACATAATTTGAATGAGCCCACAATAACTTCTGTTTGACTGGCTTCATAGCCTGAGGGAAGAAAAGGATTAGGGTAACTCCTAATTTCTGGTGTGAGCAGTTGGGTACAGTTTATTGGTGAGGATGGAGGCAGGCAGAGTTGGAGAGTTAGGAGCACTGTTTTGGACATAGTACTTTCGAGCAGCCTCTAGAGCAGGGATGTCAAACAGATATTTGTTTTGGGTGATTCTTTCTGAAGTTCAAAGTAACTGTAGGGACTAGTAATCTAAATGTGGGAGCTACAAATGTACTGATGAAATTAAAAGCCATGGGGATAGATGAGAACACTTTGAGGACAGAAAAATTTAGAAGATTAGAAGGTACAGCTAGGAAAGAGTAGGCCAAAGGGAGGAAAATGAGGAGAGTGATTCCCTGAAAGCCTTTTCTAAAAGATAGAGTGATTAACTGTTGATTACACTGCTGAGGAGACCAGATAAAAAAGCAGTCATTTGGTTTGGCAGGATGAAGTGGGGACTTTAATAAAGGGGTATTTCTACTGCTTATAGATAAGAGTAAGTTTAGATTATTACTTCCTTATCTAGCAAGAAAAGTCACTTTAATATTCATTTTTATTTATATCCTATACAATCTTTTATTCTTAATTGGGGGGAGAAGGAGAGATTGAAATCAAAACAAAGTATTATCATTTAAAAGGTCAACTGGATTAGATGGCTTTTCCCGATCCTTCATCTTTCAGATTTTTGGTGTTAATATTTAAATTTTCTCAAATCATGTATGTAGTATCCATAATACTTCGTTTAAAAAATAGTAGCTCAGGGTGACTGGGTGGTTCAGTCAGCTGGGCTTCTGACTTTGGCTCAGGTCATGATCTCACGGTTCCTGAGTTCGAACCCTGCATCAGGCTGTTTGCTGACAGCTCAGAGCCTGAAGCCTGCTTCGGATTCTGTGTGTGTGTATCTCTCTCTCTGCTTCTCCCCTCCGTCAAAAATAAACAAAACATTTGAAACATTTTAAAAATAGTGGCTCTGTTTTACGTGCTCACAATAACCAGCCATCTTAAGTTAGCATGTATTCCTATTTAGCACGTATTCTATTTATAAACACATTCCTTTCTCTAACACCATAGTTTATATGCAGCTAGCTGATTACAAATGTATATTCTTTTTACATAAAGGATGACATTCTATAACATTCTTTTGTCCCTTGCTTCTTTTTCAGTTTGTTTTTTAAACAAACTTTTCAAGGCAGTACATGAAAATTATATAAAACCTAAAGATATAAACAGGATAAAAAAGGGAAAAGGTCATACTCTTATCAGAGTACCAACATGAAAACTTTAATATGTAATTTTCTGGATCTGTTTTCTATCTGTATGTGTGTGTTTGCCAAAATGTACAGTTCTTTTATTTAAAAAGACATTTTTTAGTTGGTATAATAGCTGTTAAATATTTTTAGTATTACTTCTGCCTTTGATTCTTTTCTATCATTTTTAGTATTATTTCTGCTTTTGATTCTTTTCTATCAAACAATAATACATAGAATACTGGAAGGCCTAGGAACCTCCTCCAAATGTGTAGGCTATGCTTCAAAAAATTTTTGCTTCTTAACTTTATAAATTATTATTAGTAGTAGTGTCCATCATTGTTACTTACATGCTTACCAACCTGTATATTCACTACCCTTCCATCTCTGATCTTCATTCTGCAATCATTTTCTTTTTTTCCAGTATATATCTTCTCAAATTTTCTATAAAAAACATGTTTGTGGTAAATTCTATTGTTTTTGTCTGAATAAATTTTGATTCTACTCTTGTTCCAAAATGCTCGTTTCACAGGATATGCATTTCTAGTTAACAGATATTTTCTCTAAGTATTTCAAAGTATTATTATGATCCTTGTTTCCAGTCTAAGATCCTTGGTTGCAGTTTAAGATGTCTGCCATCAGTTTAATACTTTTTTTTTGCAAGTGATCTTTTGTCTAGCTCCTTGTAAAATCTTTTTGTCAGTTTTTATTTATCCTTCTTGGTATATATAATAATCCTTTTCTATATGTATGTTCAAGTCTTTTATCCCTTCTGGAAAATTTTCAGCTATCATGTCTTCAAATAATGTCTCTTTTATTTTCTCTATTCTCTCTCTCTGTTTCTCTCTGTCTTTCTCCCTCTCTCCCTTTCTCTCTCGTCACACACACACACACACACACACATATGATGTATGTTAGACATTCTATTACTGATATTTCTTAACCTTTCTTTCACATTTTTAACTTTATCAGTCTATGCTATTTCATGTAATTTCTTTAGATTTATTTCCCAGCTTACTAATCCTACCATTAGCTGTATCTAAGTTGCTGTTTAGTAATTCCACTGAGCTTTAAATCTCAACAATATCATTTTAATATCTAATAGTTACATGGAATTTCATATTTTCAAACGTGCCTGAGTATTTTGCCGGTCTCTTGTTGGTTATTCATTTTTGTGACGTCATCTTTTATTTCTGTAAAAATTTTGTCTCTATTTTATAGTTTGTTTTTGACAATTCAAATAAAGATTTTGGAAATGTGAATCCATAGTTTGTTATTTCTGCTGACCCTCACCTCATGGTAGTTTATTTCTTAATGTTTATATGTATTTGATTATAATCTATGGAAATAGTGCTGGCATAAATTAAGAAAACTTTCCTTTTTTTAAAAATTGTGTTGCCTCTGCCTTGAAGTAGGGGTTTCCATAGCACTAATATCAAGGATCCCTGTAACTAACATCAAGTATCCCTGACGTGGTGTGGAAGTGAGTTTAGATGTTGCTGCCACCTTGACTCAGTTTAGTCACTTGTTACAGTACTAGTATTATCACTCACCATTAGGACACCCCTGTCTCTCCTGTTTCTTCTTACTCACCACTCCTTCCTTTAATTTTGCCTCTAGGTTTATTTGAGGGGCTAATGCTCTTATTTTCTGCAAGCCCAGCAATGCACGGAAATGTATGTTTTAGGTACCTGGTGTTCTTCAGATACCTGATTGGTCATACTGTTGGAATCAGAAGTTCTTACTGTTCCTTTCAACTGTTTCTGGTCAGCTTTTTAAGTTATTGAGTTTTAGTTTCAATTATTTATTTTTTCTAATTCTAAGTATTTAATTAATTTTTTAAAAAATCTGCTTGGTGATGCCTTAGAGTCTTTTGCCCTGACCATATTTTCAAACCCTTCTTGCTATTCCTTTAAATCATTGGTTCTCAACCAGCGTGGTACCATCACAGAGAAGGTGTTTGGAAATTTGTGAGGGAGATTTTGGTCATTTCCCCTACAAATGATTATCACTGTTAGGAAAGGATAGTTATTGTTGTGTAGGAATGCTAGATAATTTCAGTGTATGAGGCAGTATCACAAAACTCACACATTGTCCTGTCTGCAGTGTAACTTTTTAATATTCGTGGCAGCACTCATTTTGGTGAGAAACTTGTTTAGAAATATCTAAGCATCAAACTAAATTCTACTTTACATTTAAGTACAAATACTTTTTGGTCTGTTCTAATATATATTAATTTTTTTTCCAAAAATTGTTTGCCAATCAAAAAATCATGTCACTGATAACTATGCTACTGTTAGTACTTAAGTGTCCAATACAGCACATCAGTATCAGTGTGCATTTGTAGCTGGCATATTGTAAATATGTTGCAGAGCAGATTTGAGACTTCTTTTAGCAGATTTACATTCAAATATTGTCAAGGTACCATATACACATGAGTAAGAGCTGTTTTAAAATATTTCATGTTACTAAAAATATTTCATATTGCCATTTTACAAATTTTTATTTTATAATGAAGTAATTTTTATGTAATGAAATGCACATCTGAAATGTATATTTTGATGACTTTTGATAAAACATACATCCATATAACAAATACAACCATCAATATATAGAATATTTTTTATCACTCCATAAAGTACCCTATTTCTCTACCAGTTAGTCTGTGCTTTCTACATGTAACTACTCTTGATTTCTGTCCCCATTGCTTATTTCTGCCTGAACTTAACAAACATGAAATTAATAATGCAGTTTACAGTTTTATGTCTAGTTTGTTTTATTAAACATTTGATCATGAGATTAATGTCGTGTATATTATTAGGTCATTTTCATTTTAATTAGAGTGTAGTTTTTTATATGAATTTTCCACAATTTATATAATCATTTACCTGTTGATAGACATTTGGCTCATTAACTGTGTGTTGTTATGACTTAAGGGGCCATAAACATTCTTATAAAAGTCTTTATGGACATGTATTTTTATTTCTCTTGAGTCATTACATAAAAATGGAATTGCTGAATCATAGAGTAGTTTTTGAAATTTTATGAGAAATAACCAGTTGTTTTAAAACAGAAATGTTTATGAGTTCAAGTTGTTCCACATCCTTCTCAGTATTTAAAATGTCAGTGTTTTTAATCTTCCTACTGATTGTAGCAAGTAGTATTTCATTTTGGCTTTAATTTTCATTCATGTATTAATAAATGAACATTTTTTCATGTACTCTAAGCCATTTGTATTTCTCCTTTTGTTCGTTTGTGTTTTAAATTGAGTAGCTGTTTTATAACTAAATTATGAGACTTCTTTATTCAAGATATAATTTCATTGACAGATAACACTGAAAATATTTTCTCTGAGCTTTATCTTTTTCATCTTTATACCAGTCTTTTGATGAGCAAAAGCTTTTTCATTTTAATATAGCCTAATTTGTCAGTTTTTAATGGTTCTTGGTTAATATATTCTGAGAAATGTTTGCCTACCTCAAGTTATGAAGATATATCATTTTTTAAAAGTTCTATAGTTTTACCTTTTATTTTTACAACTCTGCTTGTGAATTAATTTATTTTGGTATGTGGTATTAAGTAGAGGATGAAATTTATTTTTCCTCCATAAGTTTATCTAATTTTTCCAGTGCCTTTTTGATGAAGTCTTTCTTTGTTTCATTTACTTGCCTTGGCATCTTTGTTGAAAATCAGTTTGCCATATGAGGTGGCATGTTTATGGATTCTTTCTCTTAGATTTAACTAACTTGTCTCTCATAACACCAATACCACAGTCTTCTTTATTGTATTTCAGCTGGTGATGTTGCATTATAGGGGACATTTGGCAATATCTGGATACATCTTTGGTTGTTACAACTGAGGAAAAGTTGCTATCCGGAATCTAATGAGTAGAGACTAGATATATTGCTAAAAATTTTATACTGTATGTGGCAGCCTCCACAAGAATTATCCAGCCTAGGGCGCCTGGGTGGCTCAGTTGGCTAAACGTCTGACTTCAGCTCAGGTCATGATCTCATGGTTCATAAGTTCGAGCCCCATGTCAGGCTCTGTACTGACAACTCAGAGCCTGGAGCCTGCTTTGGATTCTGTGCCTCCTTCTCTCTCTGCCCCTCCCCTACTCACATTCTGTCTCTCTCTCTCTCAAAAATAAATAAACATTTTAAAATATTTTAAAAAAAGAAAAAAGAATTATCCAGCCTAAAATGTCATAGTGTTGAGATTGAAAAACTCTACTGTAGCTTTACATTAAGTCTTGAAATCGTGTAATATCAGTCCTCCAACTTTATCTTTTTCAGAATTGTCCTGCATATTCAAAGTCCATTGTATTTTTATATAAATTACAAACAAACTTGTCCACTGGAAATCTGATTGGGATTGCATTCAATCTATAAAGTAACTTGGTGAGAATAACCTCTTAACAATTTTGAGTCCTCTTATTCATTAACTATTTAGGTTTTCTTTTTCTCAGCAATATTTTGACATTTTTAGTATAAAAAGTCTTCCGTATCTTTTAAAAATTTATTCTTGAGCACTTTATGTATTTGGATGCTATTATATATAATCTTTTTTTTTTTAATCTTGAGAGAGAGTTTGCACCTGATCATGTGAAAGTGGGAGGAGGGCAGAGGGAAAGGGGCAGCTAGAGAGGGAGAGAGAGAATCTTAAGCAGGCTCGCATGAAGCCCATCTCAGGGCTGCGGGGCTCCATCTCACAACTGTGAGATCATGACCTGAGCTGAAATCAAGAGTTGGATACTTAACCCACTGAACCACCCAGGCATCCCTGTATATAATCTTTTAAAGTTTGTTTACTGTTTGCTGCTACTATGTAAAATAGAGTTGATTTCTTGACTACTATGTTTACCTGGTAATTCTATTATCTTTTGTAGATACTTTATGATTTTACATGTTAACAATCATGTTTGCAAGTATAGACAGTTTTCTTTCCTCTTTTCCAGCTTTATGCCTTTTATCTATTTATTTATTGCTTTGGCCTGCTGCACTGGCTAGGGACCTTAGTAACATATTATTTAGAAATGGTAAGTAAGAGTGGATATCCTTGACTTCACAGTCTGTAGGGGAGGGTATTCAGTATTTCACTATTTTTATGATGGTAGTCCTTTGTCAGGTTAAGGAAGTTTTTTTCTGTTTCTAATTTTTGAGAGTTTTTAATCATGAATGAGTATTCGATTTTCTCAAATGCTTTTCTCTGGAGGTACTGAAAAGACCAGATGTTTTTATCTCCTTTTATCCTATTAATATGGTGAATTAATTGACTTTTGTAGTGATAATAGCAACCATTAGGTATTTCTGGGATAAACTCCAATTGGTCATAATTCATAATTCTTTTTTTATATCACTGGAATCTTTTTGCTAATATTTTGCTAATGATTTGTGTGTTCATGTTCATGAAGGATACTGGTGCATAGTTTTATTTTCTTATATTTGTCAAATTTTGGTATTAGATTGTTTAGATCTTGTTAATAATTTCTGTCTTCATACTGACAAAGGTTTTGTAAGATTGTATCATTTGTTTAACTTTTTTTTCTTTAAATGTTGGATAGAATTCACCAGCTTGAAGCCTTCAATGATTTTTTCTGTTACAAATTCAGTTTCTTTAATAGATGAAAGGTATTATAGACTCTCCAGGGAAACAGAACTGATGTAATGTATGCTAAAATTTAGGGGCGCCTGGGTGACTTCATTGGTTAAGCTCTTGATTTTGGCTCAGGTCATGGTGTCATGGTTTGTGAGATTGAGTCTGGTTCTGCGCAGACATCAAGGAGCATGCTTGGGATTCTTTCTGTCTCTCTGCCCCTCCCCCACTCACCTTCACGTGTGCACACATTCTGTTTCTCTCTCTCACTGTATATATATATATTCTCTCTATATATAGCATATTATGATACATATAGCACATATTATGTACAGTGTAGTATATTGTGTTATAGTATGTACACTATATATGTGCTACATATAGTAATATGCAATTGGCTTATGCTACTGTGGTGATGGCAAGTTCAGATTTGCAGGACAGGCCAACAGGCTGGAGACTTAGGAAAGAGTTGATGTTGTGACTCAAATCCCAAGGCAGTCTGCAGGCAGAGTTTTTTTCCTCAGGGACCTCAGTCTTTTTCCCGTAAGACCTTCAACTGTAACATTAACCATCTTAGAAGGCAATTCAGGGGTGCCTAGATGGCTCACTCGGTAAAGCATCGCACTCTTGATTTTGGCTTAGGTCATGATCTAACTAACGGTTTGTGGGTTCAAGCCCTGCGTGGTGCTCTGCGCTGACAGTGTGGAGCCTGCTTGGGATTCTCTCTCTCTTTCTCTCTGCCCCTCCCTCACTCATTTTCTATCTCTTCCTCTCAAAGTAAGTAAACATTTAAAAAAATAAAAAAGGAGGCGATTCAGATTTTGTTTTCTTACGTTGTGTTTTTTCTTTTTTTTTTAAGATTTTTTTTTAATGTTTATTCCTGAGAGAGAGAGAGACAGCGTGAGCAGGGGAGGGTCAGAGAGAGAGGGAAACACAGACTGCGAAATTGGCCCCAGGCTCTGAGCTGTCAGTCAGCACAGAGCCCGACGCGGGGCTCGAACCCACGAACCGCGAGATCATGAAAGCGAAAGTCGGACGCTTAACCGACTAAGCCACCCAGGTGCCCCTCTTACGTTGTGTTTTTTCAAAGAATGGTCCTGTTTCTCTAAGTTGTGAAATGATTTTGGCATAAAATTATTTAATATTACTTTATATCCTTTTAATATCTTTAAGACATATAGTAATATTCATTCTTTCATTCCTGATATTGGTAATTTGTTTCTTGATCAATCTTAGTAGAAGGTCATTAATTTATCTTTTTAAATTAACTTCTGTCTTTGCTGTTTCTGTATTATTTGTTTTCTGTTTCATTGATTTCTACTCAATTATTTAATTCATATTACTTACTTTGGGTTTATTTTGCTCTTTTTCTAGCTTCTTACGGTAAAAATTTGGGCCATTGATTTTTTTTAAACTTTTCAAATTTAAACATTTAAAGCCTTAAACTTTCCTCTGGGCAGTGCTTTAACTGCATTGCATAAATTTTAACTTTTTTTGTTTTCAATTTCATTACGCTTATGATTTCTAATTTGATCTGTGTTATTTTTAAATGTGTAATATAATTTCTAAAATATTTTGGATTTTCTGTATGTCTTATTTCTAAATTTAGTTACATTGCAATCAGAAAAGATATTTTATAGAATTTCAATATTTGAAATCCATGGAGACTTCTTTTATGTCCATTATTCTATTCTGGACAATGTTCACTGTGCACTTGAAAACAATGCATGTTCTGTATATATTGAATGCACTCGTCTGTAGTCTTTCAGTAATAGTGTTGCTGAAATCTTCTGTGTTTACTGATATGTGTATCTACTTGTTTTATCAATTACTGAGAAAGGGATGTTAAAATCCAACTGTAATTGTGGGTTTCTCCCTTTCCTTTGAGTTCCAACAGTATTTGCTTCCTGTTTTGAAAGTGTTGGTTAACAGATAAGTTGCATTCACAGTGGGAATATTCTGCTTCCTGATGGATTGACCCTCCGTGTGTACAAAATTTCCCACTTCTCCTCCTGTAATATATCTCATCTTGAAATACCTTTTGTCTGATACTGATATAGCCCCCACAGCTTTCTTATGATTATTGTGTGCAGGGAGTACTTATGTTTCCTTGTAATTCCAACGTATTTATGACTGTATATATAGTGTCTCCTTTAGTCAGCATATAATTAGATCTTTTTTTTATCAGACCTGACAATCTACTTTTTAATTGGAGAACTGAGTCTATTTGTATTTAATTATTGATATATTTAGATACAAAGCCTACCACTTTGCTATTTGTTTTTTTATTTTTTTCATTCTCCCCCTCTATTCTTTGTTTTTTGCTTTCTTATTGGTTAATGATGTTTCATGTTTCATGTAAGAACCTAACAAAAGTATAATTTCATTCACCCCAGTGTCATCTTTTGTAGCTATTGCATTGTATATTTACTTCAACATAACTTACAGATCCCACAAGTAAGTGTTGTTAAGTTTTCTTTAAATTGATATTTTTCTTAGAAGTACTTAAGAGTGAAAAGTAACATTTTATGTTTATGTACATATCGTCTATTTCTAGTCCTCATTACTTCTTTTTGTAGATGAAAGTTCCCATGTGATTACATTTCTCTTGAGCCTGAGGAACAAATTTTTTATAGCATTTCTTTTTTTGGAAGTCTGCTGGCCACAGTTGCCCTCAGATATCTTTATTTCATTGTCATTTTTGGAAGGTAGCTATGAGATCACCACTGTACCACTAATGTGCTATCTTACCCACATTTTTGATGGATATTTCTGATAGGTTCAGCATTTTCAGTTGAAAGGGTTTTTTTTTTCTTTCTCTTTTACTGCTTTGAAGATGTTGTTCATTTATCACCTGGCCTCCATTATTTCTGAGAACACATTAAATGTCATTAATTTCTTTGTTCCATGGTATATATTTTTACCCCATTGTCTTTTCTCCTTCTGAGACTAATTAACTTATAACACACCATTTCCTATCACCCCACATCTCACAGAGGCTCTTTTCATACTTTTTAGTCCTTTATTTTCTCTGTAATCAGTTTGAATTATTTCTTTTGTAATCTGTCTTTAAATTTGTGGACTCTTTTTCTGCAGTTTCCATGATGCTGTTATCTAATCAGTACAATTTTCATTTTAGATATAGCTTTCTGTTCTAGAATTTTCAGTTAGCTTATTTTTTTAGTGTTTAGTTTTTCCCGCTCAGATTCCCCATTTTTCATTCATCATGTCCTTCTCCTTTATGTAGTTGAACATATTTATCATAGCTATTTAGAACTCTTCTCTTTCTAACATTTGGGCCTTTTCAGGGTCTTTTCTGTTGAAGAATACTTCTTTCCTTGAATGTGGGTTGGTTTTTCCTGTTTCTTTACATGCATACTATGTTTTTTTTATTGTATGCAGAATGTTGGGACTGATAAGTTGTAGGGACTCTGGGTTATTATCTTTTTTACAATGCATTAAATGGTATGCTGGCAGGCAGTTGAATTACTGGTAGATTTTTGTTCTGCCAGCCTCATTTTTATTCTGGGTTAGTATAAATCCATTTTGATTTAGGGTTCAGCCCTTTTCTAGGGAATGGTCCTTAATTTCTAAGGCATGAACTTACTAGGATCTCAACTGAATGTCCAAAGTGCTGGATTTATAGTTCAGCATGGCCTCTCCACTCTGGGTGGGTAGAGCTCTGTATCTGTCAGGTGACCTTGGGTAGGCACCAAATAACAGCTCTGTCTCCTATGCTTTGTGGTCTCACTCTGTGTATGGCAATAAGAGGTGCTTTCTTACATAGCTCTCTTCTCCCCAGTAGTCTGTCCCATGAATTTCACCTGCTTCATAAACCATGAGCTCAGATCTATATCTGTTGGGCTCACCGACACCACTATGCTGTGTGTAGGTTTCATCTCCTTGACCCTTTGTCCTGAAAGCCTACACAGGCAGAAAGTAGGTCACACATGGCACTTACTTTAAACGTTTTCCTTCTGTAAAACATCACAGTTTCCCACTGTCTGTTGTCCCTTCCACTGCCTGTTGCCTCATACAGTTTTTCCAGTTTTATAGTTGCTTACTGAAGAACAAGTCTAGTAACAGTAAGTCTGTCATGGTCAGAAGCATACTAAACCTATGTATTCTTAATTTTTTTTATATAACACAGAGATAAAATATCTGTATTGAAAAATTACAGGCGCACCTGGGTAACTCAGTCAGTTAAACTTCTGACTCTTGGTTTCACCTCAGGTCATGATCTTACAGTCATGAGATTGAGCCCCATGTGGGGCTCCGCACTGAGCATGGAGCTTGCTTAGGATTCTGTCTCACACACTCTCTCTCTGGAAATAAGTGAATAAATATTTTTTAAAAAGAGAAAAATTACATGTAGAAATTATTTATTCATGGGTTATAAGTTGTTTTTTCAGCCTTTCTGTAATACTGTTTCCAGAAACAATTACTTCATAATGTCTTATACTATATTTTGTTTTTCAGTCCGTCAACTATTTTTCTCATCACCTACTAAAAGATACGGTCTCCAAAGTTTTTTGTTTGTTTGTTTTGAGAGAGAGTATGAGCAGTTGAGGGGCAGAGAGAGAGGTGAGACAGAATCCCAAGCAGGTTCCATGCTATCAGTGCAGACAGGGAACAATCTCATCAACTGTGAGACCTGAGCTGAAACTGAGTTGATGCTCAGCTGACTGAGCCACCCAAGCACCCCTCCATGGTCTTTTTTTTATGTGCTTAATACTCCATTTATATCTCATCCTGTGGTGGAAATAGGTACATGGTGTGTATTCTACTGTACTTCTTCACTACCATCTACCATGTTACAGCATGGGGAATTAATAAGACCCCACACTTATAAGTGAGGTCTAGATCATTTGAAGAATGTTGTATTTTCTCATTTTTATATGGTCAGTGTTTTTAAATTTGTTTTGGTATGTTATGCTACTTTAATAACAGTGCTTTTCCTTTTTTTTTATTGTATATTGGTACACTCACACTCATTTTTATTCTAGTTATTTCCCTGTACCTCTCTTTTTAAATTTTTCTGTATTTGTATGGAATGGCTTCTCTTAAATCCAAATTTATTTACTATAGACAAGTACAAGCACTATCTTCCAGTGTGACTTTGGCTTCTGCATTTTTTGTTAGAATATGTATTACTTTACTATAAATTACTTTTTTTAATCTATAGAGTTAAGGAATATATACTATATATGCGTACATGATGTGTATAGGTAGATTATATTATTTTACATTTCTTTCAGATAGGAGTAGGACATTAAAATTTATTATAGAATGTAGACATTGGCCTGATAATGTTAAGAACCATTGCTTTAAAAATATCAAATCTTATTTATTTTACAGTCTGAATCTGCTCAACCCAATTTCTGAAGTCTTTGGGTCTGATTCTATGACTCTACTGTCTGTAGTTCATAGTGCCCTATTTTGTCTTTATAAATTTTTTTTATGTTTATTTATTTTTGAGAGACAGAGCACAAGCAGGAAAGGGTCAGAGAGAGGGGGAGAAAAAGAATCTGAAGCAGGCTCCAGGCTCAGAGCACAAGCAGGAAAGGGTCAGAGAGAGGGGGAGACAAAGAACCTGAAGCAGGCTCCAGGCTCAGACAGAGCACAAGCAGGAAAGGGTCAGAGAGAGGGGGAGACAAAGAATCTGAAGCAAGCTCCAGGCTCCACGCTGTCAGCACAGAACCCGACACGGGGCTTGAACCCATGAACTGTGAGATCATGACCTGAGTCAAAGTTGGACACCCAACTGACTGAGCCACCCAGGTGCCCCTCTTTTGTCTTTTACAGTTTTTTCTTAGCCAGTCATATTTCATGGACTTTTGTCTATAAGAATCCTTTCGCTCCTGGCTTAAAAGGTGCATTTTATGTTTTTTTTTTTAACCAATCCTATTTCTTGGACTTATAACAATTCTTTCACTCCTGGCTTGAAAGGTGCATTTTTTAAGAGATTTTTTTTGTTTGCATTCTCATGTTCCTGGAAGCACTGTTACAGCTGAGAACCATTTTATAGTAAATTTTCCGTGTATGCTGTATGCCGTCTTGAGCTATAACACCATATACAGTCTGGATTATAATTACCAGTTCTCAAGGGAGATTTGTTTTCTCTTACTCTCAACACCATGTTGGGAGTAGAAAAGTTTCCATGCCATCCCCTTCATCTGGCCAACTTTATTTTCATCTATCTTTACACTGTGAGCACAATTTTGGGGGGGTCCCAACTCTGTGGGACAAGATCTCCAGTAAGACTTCCAATGTCCAAACAGGTCCTGGACTTTGTTTCCTGACCCCTGTGCTCCCTCTGACCACTCCCCCACAAGGTCAAAGCTTAAGGTTGGTAGTGTTCTCTGGTGCCTCCAGGGTGAGAGTCTATTTCAGTGCTCCACTTACTGCCCTAGTTTCCTGTTTTCACTTCATTTTTCATTTCTAAGCATTCCTTAGTTTTTATCTGATTAGTAATGCATTTCAAAAGATGTTTTAAAAATATTTTATTTAGTATTTTCAGTTGTTTTCAATGGTATGGTCAGTATTTTTATATTCTACTTTGAAAGGCATATTATTCATTGATTTTTTTTCTTTTGTATGATTGATTTTTTTTATTTTTTGTTTTTGCTAATGTATTTAAAACTGTTTGTCAGTTTTCTTTCTATATTTGTGAATTTCCTGTTTGTGTCTTTTGAATGCTTTTCTATTGGACTCTGGTGATTTTCAAAAGAATATGACATGTACAGCTTTGAAAAGGGCTTTCTGAGGAAGTGAATCCTCTCAGAAGACTTATTTCCTAAGACCACACATGTTGGACCTTAAGGAAGTGAAGTTTGATACTGACACTGCAGTTCAGTTACATTCCTTAATTCTTTTGTATTTGTTGTATGTTTTACCTGAGGCTTCTTACTACCTCTGCTTGCTAAACCCATCAACCTATTTTAATACATCTTATTTGATCACTGTCAGCCACTTTCTCCAATACCAAACTGAATCTTTTTTTGTTTTTTTAAAAACTGTATTTATTTAGTCTTGAGAGAGAGAGTGAGCACATGAGCTGGGGAGGGGCAGAGAGGGAGAGACAGAATCCCAAGCAGGCTCCACACTGTCAGGGCAAAGCCGACACAGGGCTCAGACTCACAACTGTGAGATCACGACCTGAGGTAAAATCAGAAGTCAGAAGCTCAACCAACTGAGCCAACCAGGTGCCCTGCATCTTCTTTTTTAACTAAGGTAGTGCCTCTTTTCTTGCCTTCCTACTACCCCTCTGACTATTCCTTCTTAGATGCCTAACTGGTTCTTCCACCTGAACATTATTCAAATAAAAGCATTTCTGAAGATTTTGTCTGCGTTCCTCTCTCACTTTTCAAAGTGTGCTGGCCAACCTTCATCCCCTGGCTTTACAAGTGTCTGTCCTTTCAGTCATGCCTCCCAGGTGTGTGACTTCAAGTTCCAGACTAATGTCCCCAAAGATGTGCATCAGCATATGGTATACTTTTAGTTCCCCCCATCAACTACTTTGAAAATTCCTTGAATAGTGATCACTTACACTTAGCCAAAAAGTACAAAAGACTTTTCAGAAGATGACTAGATGAAGGGAAATTGAGCTAACTTTGGTGATTTTTGCCCAGGAGGTGTGGCTTCTGCCATAGGGTTACGTGAGAGCTCAGTGGGTGCCTTGTACTCTGTAATATTGCCCAGAGTCCATTACAGTAATGTTCAGTACAAAAAGTATGGTGAGAATTCATACTTTTATTTCTTTTTGACATTAATCACAAAACACCTCTCTCACTTTACTCTTTTGGTACTAAATACTCTACTCTTCACCCTTAGGTTACAACAGCATATAATAGTTCCCCTTTTCATTGCGATTATTCTTCTGTTACACATTAAAAAAAATAATACAGCATGGGGTGCCTGGATGTCTCAGTTAACTGAGCATCTGACTCTTGACTTTGGCTCAGGTCATGATCGCAAGGCCATGGGTATGAGCACTGTGTCGGGCTCTGCCCTGAACATGGAGCCTGCTTAAGATTCTCTCTCCCTCTCTTACTGCCCCTCTCCCCTGCTTGGGTACCCTCTCTCTAAAAATAAAAAAGTAATACAGGGTGATTGATTTTATAAATTTTTGTTTTTTCATTTATATTAATTGAGGTGACACTAATATGGTCATCACTGGTTGGCCAAGTATCCATCAGGCCAAGTGAACTGACCAATGTTTGGCATGGCATAAAGACAGGAAACCCGGGATCTATCTCCAAGTGGGTAAGAAGTTGAGGAAACTGTTCATAGGTTTAAGGGAGTAAACTTTATGTTTCCATTTTACTTTTGAAGGACAAAAAGACAGTGAAGATTTTATTTTTATATTTTTGTTTATTTGTTTTGAGAGAAAATGTGCACAAGCGCCTGTGAGTGGGGAAGGGGCTGAGAGAGAAGGAGAGAAAGGATTCCAAGCAGGCTCCGTGCTGTCAGGGCAGAGCCTGATGTGGGAGCTCCATCCCATCAACCGTGAGAACATGACCTGAGCTGCAATCAGGAGTTGAACTTAACTGACTGAGCCACCCAGCTGCTCCAAGACAGTGAAGATTTTAATAATTTCCCTTTAAAAATGTATATTTTATTTAATTTTGAAAGAGAGAATTTGTGCACACATGCCAGTGAGGGGTAGAAAGTGGGCAACAGAGAATTCTAAGTAGGCTCTATGCAGTCACCACAGAGCCTGATGTAGGGCTCGAACCCATAAACCATGAGATCATGACCTGAACTGAAGTCTGATGTTTAATTGACTGAGGCACCCAGGCGCCCCTACCTTTTGCCTTTTTTGAGCCAATGAAGTAATGTCAGTAATCACTCTAAATGCAGTGGTAAGTGATGGAACTTATAGGAAAATCCATCAATATTGGAAGAGATATGGAAACAAGGGTCAAAATGGCCTGGAAGAGATGAGTTGAATTTGAGATTATAGGAAGACATCAACGTGGGAATAATTTGTGAATGGTCAGGATTAAGAAAATAACTTGTTAAGGGAAATGGATCAGATTTTCAAAGGAGAGATGATAGACAAGCTTGGTGAATCCAGGAAGTCACTGAGAATAAGATAGGAAAATAATGTCAAAAAGCTAGGGAGGAAAAAAACAATAAAATAGAGTATATAGAATATAGGAGTAGTGAGAAAATTCTCCATACATGAAACTGTATGATAACACAGATTAACATATTTATATAATTTTCTTTATTTATAAAGTTTTCTGATAGAGTTTATTAAAACAGTTATTCTTGGATTTGATTTTTAGGGACTCCAAAGTATAAAGCAGAAAAATACTGAACTTTCCTCTTTTTTTTAGAAAAATACTGAATATTTTTAACAGTGACATCTGCACTGTTAAAGAAAAGATGAGTGGCATCTGCAACAAAGTAAATGAATTTACTAGTATTTCATCAAAATGCAAGAGTAGGAGATGCTAAAGAAAATCCCAGTGAAACAAGGAGTGTTAAATATAACTATTTATAGAGTATGTGTAAATATACAAAATATCATTATTAGGCTATTTGCTTTATTCTCTTTACTGTCTTTGAAAAGCAAAAAGCACTTTAAGCTTTTCCTGTTACTTATATTTTCTCTTCTTCCTCCACCCTCTAATTCATGAGAACTTCAGCTCTTTTACCATTAATTATCAAATCATGAGTGGGGTGAAAGTGCTTTGGATATAGAATATCCAAGATTAGGGAAAGAGATTGTACCTACTATTTATATAGAGCTTTGTAGTTTGCAAAGCATCTTAAAATACTTATCTCATTCAAGACCAGAAGCAATCACGTGAAGTAAGTGGGAATTATTATCATCTTTAAAAAAGGATTCCTGGATGATGAAACTTATTTACGGATGAGGAAACTCAGAGAGATTAAGTGATTTATCATGGATCACTGCAGTTATAGGCTGAAATCTTGGGCTCTCCATTATTGTGGTCATAAGCAATGTATGTATCAACTTCAAAACTCAATTTTTTCACCTATAAGATGACAGGTTTTAAAATAGTAGAGCATAAAATATATTTAATATTCTGCTCAGTAAGCTTGGTTTCCATTTTATTTTCCAAGCTACCCAGCTTGCTTCCCTAAACATATTTTCTACTTACTCACTTCTGTATTCTTATTCATGCTGCATATATTCTGGAATGTTTTTCTTTCATCTGTATGAACCTCACTCATTTTAAATAAATTTTACCTAGCTTGTTGTAGTCAGGCCAACTTCTTTATAAAACCATTCCTGTTCTCAAATACTGTGATTATATCTTCTCTTGAAAAGATATAACACTTTTCTTACACCATTTATTAAATTCTACATGTTATTAGCCACCAGTACACCAGGAAGAGTAGTCATTACCATTTACCATCTGAGTCCAAGGAACCCTTTTAAAAACACATTTTGAAGTCATTTTACAAATAATTAACAGATACAAAAATAAAGGATGTTTATTTTCAACATCAGGAATGTTGTGAAAAACAGAAGTATTGAAAATTATAAGAATGTAAATGTAACAAAAAATCCTTTATTTCATATTTTTGTGGTGTGAAGATACATCCAAAATGGGCAATATCCTTTAAATGCAAATAATTGCTAATGGAAGCCTGGAACACACTCATTTTATAAATATTGATCCAGATATCAGGTGTATTTCTAAGAGATTCCAGCTTTATATTACCTCTAGTTCTTGCACTTTTATCCTCAAAATGCAGTGCTTTGAAAACTTCCACAGCACCTAGTTTTGTTGAAGAGAGGATGGTCGGTTTTTTCTTCAGTCTGTAATAATAGCAAAATATCTTCATTTAAGATATTGATTAGAATGGTCAGTTCAATCATTTTCATTTCTATGCTATTTATCTCCTTTCAGTCAGTGCCTTCAGCATTTGCCCACTTATGAACCATATCAAGTAAATTTCTTAGTACGAACTTGATAAAAGGTGAAGGAATACCGTTCTATGTCTTTTAACAAAAATTTCTGGTCAAAAAAATTTTGCATGATGACATCCTCCTCCCTGTAGAATGACTAACTGGATAACCAATTTCATTGTTGTCCATAGAAATATACCGTTCACTCAGCTATTCTTCAATTTGAGAAAATATATTTAGGGTATTAGCTTGTATAATGACTCATAATCTGAGATTTAGTTAATTTCACCATCATTATTCGTCTGTAGTACTACTGTCTGTTCCTTTTATATTTGTGTTCTTACTCATCTAACAGTTGTAAAACACCTGTCATTTTCTTCTCTTTGCCATTACAGACAGAAAATGAAAAATTCTGAATTCTCAACGGTGTTCAGGGAAAGGTTAAAAAGAAAAAGACCACAAAAATTCTGTCTTCTGAGTTTGGGCAATGCAGTAAGAAAGCTGAAGGATGATGAAATAGTGATGATTTATTTCACTATTTTATCATCCTTCTGGATGACTCCATTATTTAAAGAAATTTTTCAGTGAAAGCTTTACATTCAAAATGTTATTTCCCAGTTATCAGATAATTGTTTAATTGTACAATTAATAGAATATTATGGAAGCAGTGCAGAATCAGTTAAACTGATTAAGCTTTGTGCGAACAGTTTTGAACTCTAGGATTGCACGAGGCAGTCAATAGATGATATATATAAAATCTTGATTTCACATGAACATGTCGTTTAATTCATACTAGGATTAAATGAGAGAAGATTGGGGCTATTGACTCTAGGTTTTGGAAATCCTTTCTCCCTTTTTTTTTCATTATTTGAATTCCTTCTGGTCTCAGTTGCCTCTCCTCCCAGCTTGGACCAGCTCATTTCAGTGATGCTTTTATGAGCAAACTAAGTCCCCATCATCCCATCTTTTCGCAGCATCCACTTTGCCAGTAGCAACTCTAGATAAATTTGGGTCTCTTCTGACTCCCATTGCCTGTTTACTACTAGGCTGGTGAGTATTTCTTGGAGAAAGTTATAAAACCAGGCTGAGTTGCTCATTACAAGGGTAGAGAAGATACCAAGATCATTGTTCAGATTGGAAGAGAATCCAGAGAATTCAAATCCTAACACCGTCTTGCAAGGAAGATGGAAAGTTAGTACTAGAGCTAAGAAGAAGAGACAATGATTCCTGACGTGTAGTGAGTTGAAACATCAGCAAACTGAGGGCAAAATGATATAAAATAGGAGATAAGAGAAAAAGCATTAAGGTGGCATGAAGGCCTGTGTGGGAATCTTTTTTCTCCCCACCTGCCAGCTTTATTATGGTCTAGTTAACAGATAAAATTGTAAAATATTTACAGTGTACATCATGATGATTTGATATATGTATATATTGTGGAAATATTCCACCTATTTAGTTAACTAACACATTCATCCCTTCAAATATTTATCTTTTTCTTTTTTTAGCAAGAGCATTTAAGTTCTACTCTCTTAGGAAATTTCAGTTATACAACACAGTGTTATCAACTATAGTCACAATGTTATACATGAGGTCCTCAGACCTTATTCATCTTCTAGCTAAAAATTTGTACATTTTTACCACATTTCCCCCACTTCTCCCTACCCCCAGCCTCAGCAACCACTTTCCTATTCTCTGTTTCTATGAGTTTGACTTTTTTTTTAGATTCCACGTATGTGAGATGATACACTATTTGTCTTTCTGTGTCTTACTTTACTCAGCATAATGCCTTCAAGAATCACCCATGTAGGGGCGCCTGGGTGGCTTAGTCGGTTAAGCGTCCGACTTTCGCTTAGGTCATGATCTCGCGGTTCGTGGATTCGAGCCCCGCGTCGGGCTCTGTGCTGACTGCCAGCTCAGAGCCTGGAGCCTGTTTCAGTCTGTGTCTCCCTCTCTCTCTGACCCTCCCCTGCTCACTCTCTCTCTCTATCTCTCTACTAGAAATAAATAAAACATTTAAAAAAAAAAAAAAAAGAATCACCCATGTAGTCACAAATGGTAAGATTTCATGCTTTTTTATGGCTGAATAATATTCCATTATGTGTATATATACCACATTTTCTTTATCCATTCATCAGTGGACTTTTAGTTCATTCCTGTGTCTTGGCTATTGTGAATAATGCTTCAGTGGACATGGGGTGCAGATATCTCTTTGAGACATGATTTCATTTCCATTGGGTATATACCCAGAAGTGGAATTACTGGATCCTAGGGTAGTTCTATTTTTTAAATTTTTTTGAGGAACCTCCATACTGCTTTCCACAGTGGTTGCAACAATTTCCATTGCCCCCAGCAGTGCACAAGGATTTCCTTTTCTCCACATTCTTGTTAATACTTGCTTTATCCCTTATATTTTTGGTACAGCCCTTCTAATGGGTGTGAGGTGATATCTCATTGTGGCTTTGATTTGCATTTCCCTGATAATTAGCAGTGATGAGCACCTTTTCAGGTACCTCTTTCCCATTTATGTCTTCTTTGGGAAAATTTAAATTTTTGTGTATTTTTTTAGTGAAGTTGGAATTCCCAGAATTATGAAAAAGCAAAATGTTTCAAGGTATAGGGAAAATAAGATCACTTAAAAAAACACAAAAACTAATATTGGGTTCAATAACTCTAAGGACTAAAGTTGTGCATTTATTTTCTCTCTTTTCTAGATCTTAGGTGCTTAATGAGTACGGTCAAAATGATTTCATAATGATCTTTGCATCTCAACCAGTGGTTTCTGTGGTTGTCTATTTACTGTATAAGAATTAAAAGATAATTTTCAGAAATGGTAATATCATGACTCTGATACAGATACAAAATGAGCAAGGGTTAAAGATTTTGTTTAATTCAATTAAATGAGGAAAACTGGCGATTGTAATAACCTGTTCAGAGGAGAATCCAAAGAATAGAACAGTGATGGGAGGCTCAAACTCACCCTTTGCGGGGCTTGAGATCATGACCTGAGAGATCATGACCTGAGACAAAGCCAGATGCTTAACCCAGTGATCCACCCAGGCACCCTGGCAGCCATTTCTTTTATAACCATGGCTGTGTGTTCACAGGTCACAGCCTTTAAATGTTCAGTAGGGTAACAAGATTCCTCAAGGGATCAGTGACCAGAGAAAAGATCTTAGATGCCCTAGAAGCTTGACCATCAAGCTTTAGTAATATAAACAGCTGGGTAACATGAAGAGCCATGGCTCCTCGAGGAAAAAAGAAGTCACCATGAGGCCAAGAATACCTTACATGACTTTACCTTAAGCTTTAATTTTCAGGATGAGACTTCTATAGAGAGGAGATAATATCACCGTTGTTGGAGGTTATCTAAACATAGTAACAATTTTCCTTATTCAGTTTTTACCTACCTACCTACATGGTGAACAGTTTAAGAACTGCTGGTTCTTTGCAAAAGGCAATAAGTAGATACTTAGTCACAGGAAGACCAATTGGGCTAGAGGGAAAGTGGACAGAGGGCATCTACTTCTCATCTATACCTCATCATTTTCCTCAGCACTAGCTGGTGCTGGGAAAGGAGATCATTAGAAGCCTTTCATTGGTGATTTCAGCAGAATAGTTTTAACTCTTAATTCCCAAGTAGCTATAAAGATAGAGATGGGTTAGCAAAGTCTTTTGCCTCCTGCACACGAATTAATCCTGAGGGTACATTTTGGATAGATCACACCAAGCAGTGTGCTCTAGAACAGGACCTCTGTAAATATGTTTAATGCTACCCATATAAACATTGTTAAAATGGAAAGTTTACACATAGTTCTTACTAATTCAGTAACATAGCAGTAATTCATTGTTACTGTTAATTTAGTAACACAGCAATTGGAAGGTAGTTAAACTCTGTATCTCATAGAAATTCAGATACGTAGATATTTGCACCAAAAATACAAACAAACAAACATCGATACTTGCACCAAAGGTAATTCAGTCATGGTAACTTCAAAGCTTTCAGTAATCTATTTGGCTAAATAATAAAAACTCATTTGGCTAAAACTAACAGAGCATCTTCCAACCTAGCCCTCTTGTTGCCTCCAGCTTGCAAGCAACCAGCATAAATCTGAAACTATTATCTAACCTTCTCCTGTGCAGTTCATCATTCATGTCACTGAAATTGATTCTTGACCTCTGTACATCTTTCTTTCCTTTAAAATTTCTCATGCTGTACCTTTTATGTTTTAAGAGAGAAGTGTGATAAAATATGAGCTAGTCATTTTTATGTTGTAGTCTTTGTGTATATACCTTAAGGTATTTTTATTGTGTATATGGATTCTTTTGTATATTGTTCTGATGTTTACATCCATTTCTCTAGATAACAAAGTACTGCTTCACATATCAAGTAATCATGATGAAACTACTCTTTTAAAATTGCTTGTGCTTCTGGCAACAAGTTTAATAGTAAAAAAAAAATTCAATGTACACATAAAGAGAAAGGTATCACTTCAGAATGACTTGTAAAATAATGTCAGCATAAAAAGAAGGCTGGTTTACAGAGCAAAAGGAAGAAATCATGTGATGTACAAGAACAAAACATATATAAAAGTTGACACCAAAGCAGTAGTGGAATTGTATTTCTTCAGGCTGACCCCATGCTTATTTACAGCAGATGTCACACCTCTGACACTAGTGATGTGAAATGGCCTAGTGAAAAGCAAGCAGCCCTAGAGGTTTTAAATTTTCAGGAAGACTGCTATAATAGATAAATGAACCAACATTTTCAGATTGCATATTATAACCTGATTCTCCATTCTAAGCAGACACCCAAATTTACGGTTTTATTTTTAAAAAATTTTTTAATGTTTTTAATTTATTTCTGAGAGAGAGAGAGAGCGTGAGCAGGGGAGGGTCAGAGAGAGAGGGAAACACAGAATCCAAAACGGGCTCCAGGCTCTGAGCTGGCTGTCAGCACAGAGCCCGATGTGGGGCTCGAACCCATGAACCGTGAGATCATGACCTGAGCCGAAGTCGGACGCTTGACCGACTGAGCCACCCAGGTGCCCCAAACACACAAATTTAGCCATTTCTAGTTAAATACTGAATGTCTTACCTTTCCTTTATATTTGATACCAACAGTAACCTAAAAATACTGTATACCTAAAGGTCAGTGTGACCAAATATGGTAAATAGACCTTGATTCCAACAAGGATGAATTTAATCTACAGTTTGGATAGTTAGCAACACTGCCACTACAGAAATGCTTGTGGTGTGTGCATATGTGTGAGTGTGTGAGTGTGTGTGTGTGTCTGTGTGTATGTGAGAGAGAGAGAGAAGGATTGTGTGTGAGACACAGAGAGAGAGATGTCCTGAGCGGGACAATCCTCCTTACTTCTGTTGGATCATAAAAGCAGTGCTGGCAGAATATCCACTGCATGTGAGGATTGGGTCCTGTTTCATAACAAACTGCTTTCACTCCCAAGAAATTGGCAAGCATCAAGTTATCTGTGTTTAAGTACATTTTTCTCCTTGTTTTTTCAACTTATCATTAGCCAGAACAGATTACCTGTCTGGAGTGTTGTTTGTTACCTACAAGAGAGATAGTGTTTGTATTTCAAATACAGATTTAACATCTGACCTAGAATTCATTATTATGCTCCTTCTCAAGCTGTGGTACAAAGTAGCAGACTCTGAACAAATGATTATTGTTCTGTGAGATTGCCACAAAATCTACCAAGTACCTCTACACATAATGGAATGAAATACCAAAATGTCTGGCTTATAATTATAGCTGATTCAAGTGCCTTTACAAAAAGGCTTCCTTTGTGTCTATTTCTCCTATGATTTTCTTCCCGTTCCATGTCCTCCTCTCTTTTAAAACTGCTACGTGTTCCATCCCTACTTTGCTTGAAACCCTGTGCTGCTATTCATCACATACCTGCCCCCCACATTTTCCATCTTATCGTTTTGTTTTCATAAGATGATGAAAGGTTTGCAAATAGAGCTATTACTATATTTTAGCTGGTTTTCAAGGTACTTTTGTGCATTTTTGGCTGGCATTATGATATAGATGACAGACCATGGCATTAATCATAGAGTGTCCCCAAACTAATAAACATATGCCAGCCAGTCCAAAAAACAGTCAGAAGACATCAAACAGTATAAAATATGTAAATATATAAATCTTAACCATTCAGCTATTAACATGCATTCCACTACTATCAAGTACAAAGTTGTGCTTCTTTTTTTTTTCTATGTTGAAAGTGATTTCCTCCAAAATGCTAAAGGTATGTTTTTATTTTCTTCTTGTTTCCAGTGTTAGTCTTGAGACCTCTAAAGACCATCTAATTTTCATTACTGTTGATGTAATTTTCTTGCTAGAAATTTTTATAAACTTATTCCTAGTACTCTATGATATAATTAGATATTTCCATTTTTTGGGGGTTTTTTTTTAGTTTTTCTATTCCCCTGGGAAATTTGTCTCCTTTTCATTCTGGAAACCTATATCCATTAGTATAGATTTTCTTTTTAATATTATTTTTCTAATTTTCTCTCTGCACATAGTAGATATTCTTAAGTGCTTTTTTGTTTTTCATTTCAATTATGAAAATTATTACATGGGTACTACAAACAGTTGAATTCACTAAACTAGGCAAAGTATCTAGATAATTTCCCATCGTAGAACCAGATGATAAAAGAGGTTAGAGCAGTAGTCGGTAAGTAAAAAATACCCTCTGACCTCAGTGCAAACCCCACATCAGCTTAGTTAAATGTTCTGGAAACTGAGGTTTGGAAGAGGCCTAGAGTATTTCTTTCCACCACCAGTTTTTTTATTTTAAGTTTATTTATTTTTTGTAGTAATCTCTATACCCAATGTGGGCCTCAAACTCACAACCCTGAGATCAAGAGTCATATGCTCTTCCAACTGAGCCAGCTGGGAGGCGGAGGGGGGCCCTCCACTGCCAGCAGTTTCAGAGTTTTGAATTCCCATTAGTTCTGTGCCACAGCAGACTGACTCTTCCTCTCTCTAGAAGTAGGCAGTGCAGAGCCATCCAGACACCTGCCGTTTACTGTGCACCAGAAAGAACTGAAAGGCAACTACACTGACTGACTTCTGCTTTTTAAAAATAATATTGAAAACCTTCCCTTAGGGTGGACTAACTAAGCCAGTTTTCTTTCAACCATCTATCACCTGGGAAAGTTTCAGAGTGTACCAAGGCCATGGCCTCCCCTGTCAGATATTCTCATTTAATTGGTCTGGAGTAGTGCCTAAGCATAACTATTTTTTAAAAACTTCCAAGATGGTTCTAGGACTGCTGGTATACAAGGTCACTGTCGGATGATGAGCAGTAATAATGAAGGTCAAATTACAAAATGGAGATCAAACTTTTTAATTGCTCTTTTTCTAATTACACAAATAATATATACATTCTTTCTTGTTTAAAAAAGAAACTATGAAAATTAGAGTGAAATTGAAAGTCCCCCTTCACGTTACTTCTCTTCTCCTCAGATGTAACCCCTGTAAATTTACAGTTTATCCTTTCAGTGGTTTTTTTCATGCATTTAAAAAAAATGCATACAGTTACGTACGCATTTATGCATATACAATAGTTTTGAAACGTAAGTAGAATTATACTATATTTGTGTGTCATCTTGCAGTTTGCTATTTTTACTTAATTTATCTTGGAGCTCTTTCCATGTGAATACATATAGATCTACCTCAGTTAAAAAATACTCTTTACTTCATTTCTTTTAATAACTGTGGTGTTTCTCAGTGTATGTGGGCTCTAATTTCTTTTTTATTTTCGCATATTTGTAGCTGAGTGGTAGAGAGCATTGACCTTAGCAGACTACCAGGTTTTGACTATAAGCATTTATAATTGTTATTATTATATTATTATTTAATTTTTCTATTTTTTACCTATATAGGCAGCATACAGGTTTTTTTAAAATAAATAAACATTTAAAAGAAGAATTTCTAAAAGAATACATTTCTTTTTTCTTTAATGTCTATTTTTGAGAGAGCACAGTGGGAGAGGGGCCAGGAGAGGGGGACAGGATCTGAAGTGGTCCCTGCTCTGGCAGGGTGACAGCAGCAAACCTGATGAGGGGCTCAAACTCACAAACTGCGAAATCATGACCTGACCCGAAGTCAGGCACTCAAATGACTGAGCCCCCCAGATGCCCCTAGAATATATTTCTAATACAGTAGAATATTTTTGTAAGCAAATTTTTAGAATTAGCACTGGTTGGTTGAGAGGGTATGTGCATTAACATTTTGAAATATACTGTCAAATTGCCCTCCAAAAGAGGCTTTCTCAATTACATTCACTACAACCAATAGAATCTCATTGCAGTATTTATTTCAAGGCCTAAACAAATCGTTCACATCTCAGTATGACTTCATGGGATAACTAAAATGTCAGGGTCCTTATTTTGACTGGAATTTTATTGAGTTGGCTTGATAGCTCCAATTATAACATGTCATCCTAAAGTTCTGACTTAACAGTCTTAAACATGTGATTAAGGAAAATGGAAAAATTATTTACTGCTTTCTTAAACAAAAATTTTCAACCTATAAAGTACAAGAGGAATAGAAATAAAACTGGGCATTAGCATTAAAGAGTCTGGACTAGATTAGCTCCAACCTTCATTGTATAGATGGGACCATTCAAAGAGAGATGTTCATATCTCCCTATCATAGTGATAGAGCAGTAACCTAAAATCTCAAGAAATAATCTACTTCAATTCTGAGAGAGAGAGACAGCATGAACAGGGGAGGGTCAGAGAGAGAGGGAGATACAGAATCTAAAACAGGCTCCAGGCTCTGAGCTGGCTGTCAGCACAGAGCCCGACTGAGCCACCCAGGACTCCATTTTTAGACTTACACATAGTAAACTTTACATCAGTATTATTTGGTATAATTTTTTATATAATGATAATGCAAGTGAAGTTTTACTATTTTTAATTAAAATTTCCTTCTTTGTAAACCCATCTTAGTTTTTCATCTACACAGTGTAGATGTAGTACCTCCTAGGGTTTGCGGTAGGATTAAATTATATAATACATTAGAAACCTTTTGCACAGTGTCTCTGGAACATAGTAAGCTTTTAATGAATTGCAATTATTGTTTCTATTCTTATTTTAATTCTGTTAACAGTATGTTCAATCCTACTTTGTATAGATCGTTTTATTTTTAGCACAAGGTAAGGTAATTTAGGGGGATATTGGCTTCTGTATTTCAAAAGATACAAATAAATCTTTTTCTGGTGTTAAAAATCATAAATCACCACTAACCATTATTTTTAAAAATCTCAATGTTTTTACCCACTGTACTTTAGAAAAATATATAAAAATTAACCTTACTAAAATGTTTTATGCTTAATTGGCTTGCAGGCTTAAGATCTAGATATAAGAGGAATGAAATACAAGAAACAGATTCAGTAAAGAATAACTGCTTTAATAGAGGTCAGAAAATGTGTGCACTATTGAAAGGTCTTTCTGACTCTGTGATTCATCAAAGTTTTCTAATTCCCCTCTTGGTATGTTGGGGCAGATCCTGTGAAGTGAATAAACTATACCCAGGTATAAATTAAGTTGTGTGGATGCTTATATAAAAACAAAATGGGGCCTTCTGGAAGAATCTGTGTCTCTTACCCTCAGGAGATACAGGGTGGGCAGATTGCTTCCATCAAAAGCTACATTCTAAATCTGTTCCTTTTCTTTAGCTTTCTTGAGTTCTTTGATGGCATTTCTCCCATCCCTCCCTCCTACCATCAGACTGGCATTGAGCACTCCCACGTGTTGGCTTGATTGGTACACAATTGGATTAGGTATCAAGTATTCAGTCGTATTAATGTAGAAAACTGTAGACTTGAATGTCATTTTTGGATTTTAGTTGGACTGTATTAGAATAAACGGTGATAAGCAATCTCTTCAAAAAGTCAATTATACTTTCTCCAAATTAGCGCTGGAATTCTTTCCAATCTGTTACTTTTCTGGTCTCCCCATTTGGAAACTTTATTGATCATTTTTCACATCTTTCTTTTCCTGGGATTTTTGTCCTCCTGTCTGCTTTCACTCCTCCTTCCTGCTTTATACCTTGGACCTTTTTTTTCCACTCTACTCTCTCTCCTTGATACCACGGTATTTAATGTTGTTTCAGTATTAGTTTGTTTTTGAGAAGCTTACATATCACTGTATCCTTATCTTTAATGCCCCTTTAAACCTCCTGAAATGTAGATTTATTTTTCCATATAAATTATGTTAGTGTTAGTTAGTTAGTTACTTAGTTAATTTAGAGGGAGAGAGCAGTGAAGGGGCAGAGAGAGAGAGAGAGAGAGGGAGAGAGAGAATCCCAAGCAGGCTCTGTGCTGTCAGCACAGAGCTCGATGCTGGGTTCCATCTCACAAACCATGAGATCATTACCTGAACCAAAATCAAGAGTCAGATGCTTAACCAACTAAGCCACCCAGACACCCCTCCATCTAAAGCCTTATTAAGTTAACACTTTGAAATACTTAGAAGTGCCTAAGTTATATTTTTCAAATTATACTTTTAGGTAAAGCTGGCTCTCTGTGTGTGGTGTCACCCCTCTCCCTAACTTTTTATCACTTTTGGGATTCAGGGGGAACATATGATTGATAAATTATTTCGTCTAAGTCATTGAGGTATCATTTAAAAGTTAACGTCTGTATTCTAATATACTAGTTTTCAGTTGGACTCAGTTCTAACCATTGTTACTATTATCATTTGAAAATATAATTTGGTTATTCTGTGGTTAGACCCCCAAGATGAGAATTTCTCTAAGGGTTATAGCATATCTAAATTCTGATTTCAGAATCAGAGGTTTTTGGGTTTTTTTTAATTTTTTTTTTTTTTTAATTTCTAGGAGAGAGAGAGACAGCGTGAGCAGGGGAGGGTCAGAGAGAGAGGGAGTCACAGACTGAAACAGGCTCCAAGCTCCGAACTGGCAGTCAGCACAGAGCCCGACGCGGGGCTCGAACCCACGAACTGCGAGATCATGACCTAAGCGAAAGTCGGACGCTTAACCGACTAAGCCACCCAGGCGCCCCCAGAATCAGAGTTTTAATTTTTATTTTGGACTCCTCAGTACTTTGCATATGTTTTGATTAACTTATTAACTAATGTAGTTTTTTGAGCTTAGTTTATTAAGATCCACTTAATTACTTATTTCATAATGTAATAAAATAGTTCTAAAGCCCTAAAGGATTTACTTTCACTTATTTTGCCATTTTAGGTGCTTCTATCCTACTGTATCTATTGTTGGCATTCTCGTTTCATTTAAAAATTTTAATCTTGGGGCGCCTGGGTGGCTCAGTCAGTTAAGCGTCCGACTTCAGCTCAGGTCATGATCTCACGGTTCGTGGGTTCGAGCCCCACATTGGGCTCTGTGCTGACAGCTAGCTCAGAGCCTGGAGCCTGCTTTAGATTCTGTGTCTCGCCCTCTCTCTGACCCTCCCCTGCTCATGCTGTCTCTATCTCGCTCTCAAAAATAAATAAAATATTTTTTAAAAATTTTAATCTTATTTTGATAGTCTTTTAAAAAACTGGCTCCAGTTTGATTGTTATTTTCCATCTTAAAAAGCATCTTAAGTAAAAGTAATATTTGTAGAATGTGCTAGCTCATTAGAATTAAAGTATTTATAATTTTATAAGAACTTGATAAAGTTTTAAGATTAATCTCAACATTTTTATTTTACTCTATGTTTAATATGTGAGAAAATATCCTTTTTGCCATTGGTTCATCATTTTATAAAATACCCATGAATGATTTTACTTTTTATGGTTGGCTATCAGAATGTATAATGAAGTATGTTATAGTTTTCTTCATATATAGTCTTTTGCTTGTGAGTCTAGGTCTTTTATGTTAAGCATGTAGCCCTACAAGGGTACACATGCCATTTTTATGCTCACATTAAATGTAAAATTCATTCAGACTAACAAAAGCAAGCTGATTTGGAGAGGTGTGGACAGTGAACAAAAGAGACAAGTACCAGGTAGAGCTTGTATGGTGAGTGTGGTGTGGTATCATTTGTGTGCTGAAAGGTAGCTGAACATTTCCATTTTGGTGTCAGTCCCTTGGGAAGGATGGGGGTTTCATAATGGGGTGTGATCTGCCCTCTTACTAAGAGTGATTGACACTGAATGATTAAATAGAAGAGGAGAATAAATACCACTCCTCCCCTTTTAAGACTAAGCACATATACACTGAATGCACATCTTTTCAGTGTAGAAGACAGTCTGGCCTAATGATAGCACGTATCTGAAAAGCTAGGAGAGTGAATTAACTGAGCAGATCAAAATGCAAGGAAACCCAAATTATATAGTATCCTTAAAAACAACTTTTAAAAGCTGAATGTAATGGTAAATGCACATACAGAATACAATGGAAGACCCCATTTGTAAAAGTGGAATCCTGACATCAGCCTCTTGGTAAATGCGTGGGCAGAATGGTTCCCTGAATTGAATAACATAGTGCATACCACAGTGACTGATGAAATTGATGTGTCTGCAGGAGAGCGTGTTCTATTACTGAAGGCTTTAACCTATTTTCTCCTCCTCCACAACTAGCTCCTGAGTGGATGTTATCCTCAAGGAAGTGTATTTAATTCAAAAGAAGATATCTTATAGAAGGGCAGATTTAATTTAAGAATTCATAGAATTCATATCCATTCAAAGGATATGTTAGTTAAATTCATAGAATTTATCCATAGAAAAGAGAACTGTGGGCAAACATTATAAGTAATATGGTTATATTTTTCAAAGATACCATTTTTGAATGTGTTATTTGGAAGACCAGAATTTCAGTCATTCGTTGGTAATTATTATGATTCTTTAATTTTGCATTATCTCTTAGAACACATGGGTGAAACAATATTGAAGCTGGATTGTAATATTTTTATTAACTTATTATATTAAGGTATGTAATTGCACCAGAAATAATCAGAAAAAGTAGTTTCTTGGTTCTTCCCTTAAATTTTTGAAAATATGATGCATTCCTTCTACCTTGGATAAATACTTGTTAATCATTGCAAAGAATGAAAGCCCATCTTGTGAATCCATTATTCTAAAATCTGTAAGGTAATATTGGTAACTGAAGAAACAGGCCATAGTTATCCTAGTATTTGCCAAGTATAAAAACCAAACAAACAAAAAACACTCTCCATAACTTGTTCCAAAAAATAGAATACTAGTGCTCAGTAGGTTAGTAGTACTTAGTTTGTCTTTGAAGTATATAGTAGTATAAGTTGTTAAGCTTGCTATTTTTTTCGTTCACCCCCCACAAATGTAACTAATTATGATTATTTTATTGTCAGTATAGTCTTAAGTTGATGCTCACAGTTACCACTTACTTGCTATCTTTTTAAAAAATGTTGTGACCTTTTGTTTGTGCTTAATAAGAATTATGGAGTCATAAGTGTATTTAAAAATAAACTTAAAATAGCTCTTAAAACATTTTATTTGGAGACAAAACAAGCAAATTCTATACTCAACAAGTAGATTAAAAACCTTTATAAATATACAGTATTATGCATGGCCCCAATGTACATTCAAATGTTAATTAAGGATAGATTTATGTTCATGTCAGTTTAGAAGAATTTACCCTAAAGGAAAACAAATTTCGTACAGAAGGAAAAGAAAATAGATTGTCCCCATAATTGAACTAGCATCGACCTTTATTAACAATCTAAATGTTTAGAAGCTTTCTTCTGTAGCTTCTTCTGATTCAGATAGTTACTGTATTGCTCTAATATTACCTCATAATTTGCTAGATATCTGTCACTCACCATAGACATCTGACTTCTTTATATCAGATTTCACTGCATTACTTAGTATGTACAAAGGAAAAAATTCTTCCAGTTCAACTGGTTTCCACCGTCAACATAATTTACACCCAAAGAAATGTTAAACTAATAAAATTTAATTTGGTCTGTAATTTTCTCAGTTGCTGAGTGTATTGCCAGTGCACATTATGTCAACAGCTTTATTTTGTAATGGACTTCTTTTTAAAGCTAGCTGGTCATTTTTTTGTTGACCATTGGCTGCCCTCTAGTGGACTACAACTGTTCTTTTAAAATGACCTCTCATATCTAAAAAAAAAAGTCATTTCTATAAGCAAGTGACTAGTCTTTCATGCATTAGTACTCTTGTTTTTCATTGACTATTATGTGTCAATAAAAACACACAATTAGCTTTATAACTTTGATAGAACATTTTGCCAAAGACCATCTTGAGAGCAATCGGCATTAAAAATAGGCATCACATACTCATTAAGAGGGTGCGTTACAAAGAGGCTAACTAATCTCATTGATAGTGTATTTGGGCATTTTTAAAAATTTATAATGTATTTTATGTCCCATGTTCCCTCCTTCTAAGACTTTTTTCTTGTTCTCGTTGCAGATGCTACAACTGTGGCGGCCTTGATCATCATGCTAAGGAATGTAGTCTACCTCCTCAGCCAAAGAAGTGCCATTACTGTCAGAGCATCGCGCACATGGTGGCAAACTGCCCACATAAGACTGTTGCGCAGCCGCCTGCCAGTTCTCAGGGAAGACAGGAAGCAGAATCACAGCCATGCACTTCGACTTTTCCTCGAGAGCTGGGGGGAGGGCATGGCTGCACGTCACCGCCGTTTCCTCAGGAGGCGAGGTTCGAGATCTCAGAATGGCCGGGCAGGTCACCTCAAGAAACTTCCCTGGCGAAGTCCTCTGCAGTGCCGGAAGAACCAAGCAAAAAGGGGCCTTCCGTTCAAAAAAGGAAAAAGACCTAACCCTCCTTCTTAAATGTTACAGATTTCTTTCCCCAGTTGGGAAGTCTACCTCATGCAAGTATAGGGGACAGTATTTCACAGCAGCAGCTGATTTGGGATTTTTAACTACTGTCGAGGAACTGTGAATTTTTTTAAACAGACAAATCACTAAGCAAATTACATTTGAGCAGGGTGTCATGTTTTATGTGATTCAAAGAATGAAATACTATGTATATCTATATGTGCATGTGTGAGAGGGAGAGAGCCTGAGTCTGTGTGTGTGTAGGAGGATTTTATATAGGAATGCAGACATATATATAAAGCGGGTTTGTCTTTATATATGTGTGTATAGAAATACAAGCACACACCCTCCCTCACAGAATTGGACATCCCCAAGAATTGAAAACCCATATGAAGCATTTTAGATGGTTTCAGAGATCATCCCTGGAGATTTTTCTTCAAGTACCACTCCCTTTATGTTACATGAAAATAAACACATGACTGTTACCTTTTGTGTGAACCAAAGGTTACTTCAGATCTCAGAGCTGCCAATCATATGGTACTAAAGGTTTTAAGTCATCAGTCCTCCCAAGTTGGGATTGCCTCCCTTTCCTGACGTCTGTAGAGGGTTTCCCTTACCCCAGCCCCCTTTGAAGGCAGTACCTTAACTCCATATGCCTCCGACTGCCATAAGCTCTTTTGAATCTGGGATCCATAACTCCAGAAAAGACAATGAATGTGTAATTACTGTGCCGATATTTCAGTGTTTTTAATTCACATGTTTTGATTGTAAATTAGATGCCTACTAAGAAAAATTAAGGGGGAGGGCAATGTACAAATGTAGTGACTTGATTGTTTTCCGTGGTATTTTGATACCAGCTCATTATCAGCTTTCACATGTTGTGAAGTTTTTGAGGGATTGTGGCAACAGCAGCTTCCCTTGGCAGAGTCAGTCCGCACCATCACTTCGAGCAGGGGGGCCTCCTCGTTTACTACTGAAGACCTTGGAGGAAAACTCCAGTCATGCGGTGTGGTTTTTTGTTTTGTTTTGTTTTTGTTTTTGTTTTTTTTTGGTTTTTGGTTTTTGGGTTGTTTTTTTTTTTTTTTTTTTTTTTTTTTTTTTTTTTTTTGTTTTTTTTTTTTTTGTTTTTTTTTTTTTTTTTTTTTTTTTTTTTGGTGGCTGTTTCTATTCCCCCTAGAGTGTTATCTAACTTGTCTCTAAAACCAAACAGCACAGGTAAGAAAAAATGCTAGGTTTGAGAATGGAAAAGTAAGTGGATGTTCACAGTTGCCCCTATGGTTGTCCTGGAGCAGCATGTGGTGACAGTCAACTAGAGTGGCGCGCCTGGGGCAGGGGGCGGAGCCTCTCCCAGGAGAGCTGCGAGGATCTCACATGCTGGCATTGATTTTATGGAGGTTCCCGCCACTGCTCATGCTGAAGTCCCCTGCACGGCGGGTTCAGGGCTGACATTCAGGAACGGGGATAGAGACGCTTCTCAGGTTGGTCCCCAGTTAGGTTAATAATAAACTGGCTGGGGACCAGTCCTAGTATCGGTCCCTTTAGGTTTCAGTCATTAAAAAATAAAGAAAATGTTGGTGTCCTCCTCGTTCTAGATGTTATGGGTAACTTTCTGAAACATCTCCAAGAAGGTACCAATTCGTTATACTGCTTTAACATGGGCAATAAACAACGTTTCGTGTGAGACTGTTGGTGTAAGCTCAGATAATCAAAAAAAGAGAATAGCATGAGTCCAGTGAGACCTGTTCTGCTGAGCGGCTCTGCCCCCTCCCCAACCTGTCCTGCCCTGGGGGACACAGGCAGTTCCTGCTGCTTCAGCACGCCAGCATTAGGAGAAAATGCAGCAGGCTGGGCTGACGGCCTGTTATAGCTCAGCTTGAATTCAGCTTGAATTCCGAGACAGTGTTTGTGAGACTCTCCATGGTAAATATATCCATGTGCTGTGATGCAAAGCTTACCTTTGACGATATTGAATGTGGTATATAGCTGTAGAGAAGTACTTCCTTGCCTTACGTGAGGATTGTAAGCTTATTTAAATTATGTAGACAAATCAAAGTGGCATTGCTTAATTTTTAGCAGGCATAATAAGCAGGTTTAACAGGAAAAATGCAAAACATGATAAGTCACTTTGAAAATTCAAACCAAAGTTCCTTGACCTTATAGAAATAGGAAATTATGGACTTGAGAATTGGACATTCCCTGTTTACATATAAAAAGTTCAGAGCTGAGATCAAAGTAAAAAAAAAAGGGGGGGGAGGTTATAACTGGACCTTATGGGTGCAATTTAAAAACATTTTAAGCATCTTACCAGACTGAACTAAGAGCACATACCAAACCTGTCTTATGGTTAAAAGCTGGGGTTTATTTTTTATACAAAAATATTATCACTATTACATAACATACTCAGGACAAAGAACTTTGCTCAGGGAACATACCATATAATGTTGTTTCTTTACAGAATGGTCTACAGTCCTGCTTACTCAAAACAAACCAAATAACTTAGACATTTATATAAGTATTATGTACTGATGCTAGTAATAACTACCTCTGAGTTTGACATAGGTCAGAATTTCCGAATATCAGATATCAGCTTTCCTATTTTTATTTCCCGTGCTCTAATGCAGAATTCCAAACTCCTTGCATATTGAGTATCTATCACTGATGTGAGCACAGTGTCCATTCACATGGGTGAAATATTCTGTTTACAGCAAAAGGCTACCTCATAGTTGATGCATAGCACACCTTTATGCTGCTCCAGCCTTTCAGTGGCTGATAATTCTCTGGTACAGAACCTTTTAATCTATATTATAGATAGCAATTCACAACTACATGTTTCCGACAAACACTTGTGAATAATGAAGCATCTCATTTAGTTATTAGCAAAGTCTCCGAGCATTTCCTTAAAGTTACCATGTATTTAGTTTGAAGACTTATGGGCACCCTTCCACTTAAGCAAAACACAAAAAACACAGAAACAATCTTGGACACAGCTGCTTTGCCCCAGAAGTCGGGACAGAAAGGGGTAGCAGGAGGAGAGGTTGGTGTATGAGCATATTCATGCTGGGCAAAAGTATAAAGGGTGCCAATCTCCATTTTTGTGTCTGTGCTGCCCTAAGGCCAAGCTTATTTCAGCATTACTGCCCTAGGCACGTAACAAACCAGCACTGGCTTGCCAAGGAGTGAATATAGAATAAACGTGCAATGCCATTTCTAGCTACTGAGGAGAAGGGTCTGTGTGAAGCATCAGTTTACAGGGGTTACTAATAGGTTGGGTAGGAGGACTGTGAATTAGTTGCCCCTTGACCTCACCCCCATGTCAACACAGTTGTAATTCCTAAGAAAGATGCACTTACCAGTCTCTTAGCCCTGGGAGCTATTCATTGCTACATGACAGATGATAGTAGAAACCTTTTTATACTGCATTTCTAGTC